>NC_092803.1:58302733-58983983 GCF_040954645.1 Diabrotica undecimpunctata
TAACGTAGCACAAAAATCTGGTCAAGTGTTGATCTACCTGGCCCAAAACCACTTTGGTATTCACCAAGGCATACTGGTTACGGCTGAGCCAAACCCAACAGCGGTTGGGCTAAAGGAGCCCAAGAGGAGAGGCTGGTTTGTGAATGCGACTGAAAGAGTCGGTGTACGAATCTGTAACAGGAAGCTGCGAGCAAAGGAAGGGTATATGATGATGGTAGGTGATGAATATGAAAGGAGAATGCGTGGTGCTAGGAGATTTCAACGCAAAAGCGGCGGAGTGGGGGTCCGCCATCACCGATACTCGCGGTAGAATATTATCTGATGGGGTGGGTACTTTAGATTTGGTTGTACTGAACACTGGTCTGGAACCCATATTCGTGAGAAGAGGTACAGGTACATACATCGATGTTACCATGCCTAAACAGGAAGTAGCAGCAAAAACCAAAGATTGGTCAGTCTTGTTGGATTATACCGGAACGGAACATCGATATATCGGATTCTTGATAACCGGAGCTGGAACTACAAACAAGGTTCACACATCCGGATTGTACAGAGTCGGATGCTGCGATAGGTACGACTGGAAGATATACGAGGAACTCATTAAATTTAGAGTAGGAATGTTACAGGGTTAAACGCCAAAGGTGGAAAACCTGGGACGAGTGATGAAAGAAGCTATAGAAGGTAGTAGAATAGGTGGTCGAGAGGTTAGCAGGATATTATACTGGTAAAGTGCGGACATCGAAGAGCTTAGAGATAATTGTATACCCAATAGGAGAAAGATAACGAGGACAAAGGGCAGAGCAGGAATAAACTCTGTTGTCGTCGAGCAAATCCATCTAATCGAAATAGAATACTGCGCACGAAAGAATACAGAAAAATTCGTATAGAAAAAAAAAGGCATTTGAGAAAACTGTGTGACAATCTAGATGAGGACATATTTGGTCAGAGATATAGGATCGCAATGAAAAAGTTCCATGCGTACCCGTCATATGAAATGCCACTAGACAAAAAGCTTAAGGTAATACGAGAGTTTTTTCCGTCCGGTAGATGGCATGGAATATGGAGGAACGAGGGAGCTGAGCGGGCCGTACCCTTTACCAAAGATGAATAAGTTAAGGCATTGGATGCACACAAGACACGTAGGTCCCCCGTACTAGACCAGATACCGCCCAAAGCGGTAAAGTGTCTAGGACGCGCGGAACCTGGGTGGCTTTTGGAGCTTATAAATGCATTGTTTGAAGCACAGACATTTCCTGAAGCTTGGAGGACATCAAGGTTGGTATTGCTATTGGAAATGAGCCATCTCTAGATATGGGGGTATTCACCAAGGAGTTCTTACAAGTACATACTTAAACGGCTGTATAGGACGTTAGAAATTTTTTTGCCCATTGTATTCAGAAGAGTTACACCTCTATAATTTTAACAATATTTTAAAAATTTTACAATAATGCTAGCTCTATGTTTGATGAGCTCTACGAAGATGCAGTCGACCCCTGTGGAATTTTTATTTTTAAGGTGTTTATTTGCGTCTCTCACTTCCAATATTAAAGAAGGTTCTACGTGGGTATTGTATCTTGGTCTTTGGAACGACTTATTATTTTCCACTTCGATACCAAGTAGTTTTTTTAAGTACTCAACCCAACTGCTTTGTACCATGTCACTGTTACTAATTATGCCAATTTCTTTCAATTTTTAGCGGTTTATTTCCGTAATACACTACTAAAATATTCTGTGGCAATAAATAACTTATTTGTCGGGAAAAATAAAAGCATTGTGTATATTAAGATAGAAAACATATTGCACAGAAGGTATGTAAGTACTGTAAACATCGTTTAAGCAAAAAATGATTGATTTTTCGGATTCCTGAAAACAAAACAACTTTTAATTTTAGAAAAAGATTAAAGATACTACTTATATACAGATGTAGTTAGCCATTTGTATGTTTATTTTTTTGACATAAAGAGCATAAAATGCAATTTAATGGGTTTTTCGGTATTTTGTTTGATGATCAATGCAAATGAGATATTTAGTTCATTAACGTGCAAGGGCGTAGCCTTAATCAAAACTAAAAAGTGTTTTTAGTTTTTTTTATTTAATTTGTCTTTTTTGATTATTAATATATTGGAAAGTTTGTAGGGGTAAAGATGTTTTTACACTTTTTCAGTTATTTTATTTTTTATTGTCTTTTGTATTATAACAATTATTCTTTAGAAAAACTTCGTCTTCTATTCTCTTATTCTTTCTTATATTTAGACAAACTGCCTCTTTTGTCTTCATACACATGATCCCTTCACGCTTAGGTCATCGCTCCCTCTCTTTTGCCGCTGACTACGGACTTGTGCTCGAAAGAAGGACTTTCAGTAAATCCTAATAAAACGAAACTCGTTTTATTCACTAATAAAAGAAAATTAACAACAAATTCAACACCGACTATGAATGTCAGTCTTAAAAGACAATAACGAAGTTACAAAAAATAAAAAAAACTTACTTGTCCTCTAGAGCCTTAGAGGTAAGTCTATACCTTTCCCCTCAAAATATATGTATATGGAGGATCACTTTACAAAAAGCATTTAGGCTTATACTTGCTCATTATCTAAAACTCGTTGAACTGAGTGTACATCTGAAGATTTTAAGGGTTGGAACACCGCAATCCATGAAGATGTCCACATATATTAGGGTAGTTGGGGGCAAAAACACGCAGTTTCGTTAACTCCTGTCGTCTTTAGAAATTAAAATAGTTAAGAACATTTCCAATGTTATTACGGGAGAACTTACATATTGTTTATCCAGTTTAAGTATCGACAGTAGCTCTATAAGTTCAATAATGAATGAAAAAAAAAGTTCTTAAAAAATCTTCATTTGCGTAATCTTGCAACTACAAATGGGGCAGTAGTATTTTTTTAGTTTTCAAGTACGTATTTTTGCCCCAAAACTAAAATGTATAAAACCCCAAATAAAAGAAATGGTAGGCGTTTAAAAGAAACCAATCTTTATTGAAAAAACCGAACGTAAAATACAAAACGTTAATTCGAAAGAGTTTGGCGAGGTCGTCAGACAATCCTACTGACTTTGAAAATCTAAAAGAGCTGGTTTTTATTGGCTTTAAAAGCTTTAAAACAATATCGTGATTTCGAAAAAGGCATCTTCCGTTGTCTCACGAAAACGAAAAACCTTCACTACGACAAAGTCATCAGGAAAAATATTTGGTACAACATCAATGTCTTGCTCTTCATCGTTAACAGAAAAATGAATGTCACAAAAATCAATACTTTCTTAATAGGAGAGTGCTACTGACTCATCAAATGATGATTCGTCGAAAACTTTCCTCTTGGCAGCACGAACTTTAGCACTTTGAGATTTGATCTCTTGATTCTTCAGTAACGCTTTCCTCTCCTTCTCTTTTTCTACTTCCTTCTTTTCTTCTTGTTCTTCTAAAAGTCGCTCTTTATTAGGTATCGATGTTAATAGGGTTAACTTCAAACTTTTCCTGGTTCGTTTCCTTTTTATCTTAATTTTTGGGAAGGGAATAATGTCTGAAGGTGAAATTACTGACTGTTCTGATTTTGATGACGGCTGGGGCTCTATCGCGTCAGTATCAAGTTTTTCTTCTTGCTAAAACTGAATAAAAACATGACCTTAATCGTCTGAATCTTCACCTAAATCTTGCTCTGTTACTTCCGATGGCCTAAAATCTACGTTCGAAAAAATATTTTTATCTAGTGGGTAGATTCCTGTAGACCTAAAGCCCTCTTGTACTATATCTACAGTAGCAGTTTTTGCAAATGCTGTGGAAAAGAGACCAGCCACATGGTATATGGAGAGAACCTGTCCTGGATGGGAACTGGTCCAGCTGTCAGCGACGCTCTTATAATAAGCTTTCAATGGTATGAAAAATGCCCGATTGAGTGGCTGGGTCTTATGACTGGTATGTAGTGGCAGACTTAATAAATAAATGGAATTATCTTTTGCAAATGTTTATGCTTGAAGACTTGTGTGCGATAAATTATTATCTAGAATTAGAAGAACGGGATTCTCCTCTGTTGGACTTGTATGTTTTTTAAAATGCTCCAGGTACTTGATAAACGTGGGACTTTTTATGTAACCACTATCAGAATCTGTCTTTGATTAGAAGAAGATTCATCCGTTTTCAAGCAAATGATAAAAATGGAGGGACATGGTGACCAGTTGCACTCATACAGCAAACAGCCGTAATTGTTTGTCCCTACTCGGCAGCTACAGCTTTTATATCTGTTTGAGCAGATAGTTTGGGACTATCTGATGTTTGGGAAGTTTTTGGAAAACAGAAACCAAGATTTAGATAAATTGATAATTTAATTCAGATATTAGTAAAAACAAAATTAATTTATGATAATGGGGAAAAAATACGCATTAGTAGTTTTGCCCCATTCGACATCACTGTCAAAACCATTTGTTGAGATTTTAAGGACTTAATCTCAATCCAAAAACATCTTAGACAAAGAAGGACAGAGGACAGGTAACGTTCATTTAATAAACCTTCGAAAAGTGAAGCCAGTTTCGATATGACCGCATGTTTTGGTGCCCTTACGTTGCTCATTACTACCTCTCCGGCAGGGTTACCAGATCTACTGGTTTTTCAGTAGATCTATTGATTTTAACTTCAATTACGATTCAATATCGATCTACTAAAAAATATGTAATCATAAAATCATGTTCAAAAAGTGATCATCCTGTCAGTGTTCAATTATAAATTTAAAAAAGAATCTATTTATTGATATAATCCATTATTCACAATTAACTGAATAGAAGAAATAAAATGTGACCTGGCAACTTTTCTGGTGCCGGTTGGTGCCAATTTAGGCTTTAGTCAATTCCATACGATTACGCGTCCTCTCTCTTTCATTGTCTAAGCTTAACGTAATAACCTACAGTCAAGCCAAGAAAACACCCGAATAAACTAATTCAATGAAAAATGCAATTTGATTTTATCACAAATTAATTTTGTTATGCCAATATTACAATGTAATAGTAAAAAGTAATATTTACCTCATAGTTTGTAAACAACGTCTTGAATTAGCTTTAAACTTGAAACAACACATATGGCACACTGTTGCCAAACGTTTGTAACTAAAATCGGTTCAAACTGGAAATTAGCGGCGAATTTAAATGCGGTGAGTTCTAAGAAAAAGTATCGTAGAATGCCCTGAAAATTTAACTAAATATTTCATATTCTGTCCCGCAATAGACCTGTTATTACATGACATTAAAAAAAAATTGGTTAAAATCGGTTAACAACTTCAAATTTTATAGAGGTGTTTCCAATCTAAATGGGCCACACTGTATAACGCGGGGTGGAGAGAGTTTCTGAGGGAGGGAGCCAGTCGCACACACATTAACACGATAGATGACGATCTGAGCGCACAAGTTGATAAAATAACTATATTACGATTACAATATTATAAATAGGTTGTTCTTACAACATGCGGTATTTCAGTAATTTATTTTTAGTTTGGTTTAGTTCGGTATATTTCGGTATATATAGAGATTATTCAGTATATATAGAGAGAAGGAAAAAAAATTTTTCTATTTTTTAAATGTTTATTTTTTGTTTTAGGCGGCTGCTTACGACTCCGATGGTTTCTTAGGTAAGTATTTATTTTATTTAAAGTTAAGATTCTTCTTGTTTTTATCAATAAGTGAAGAACGGATAACAATAATATATTATTCGATATTTTTTAATATCATAGGTATTAAGTTTAAACAAAATTTGAGCATTATTATGTTAAATTTTTATAATACAAAAAAAAATTATACGACAAAATCTAGTATGGATGCAGCAAAAAAAGAATTAATTTTAATCTGGATATGTTTTACAATAATATGTGTTCAATAAATGCATAGATCAGTCATCAATCGTATCCTACACAAATAGACAAAAAATCTTATTTTATTGGCCAAATAACTGGATAAACCAATTCCTCGCGAAAGATACCAAAACTTAAATTTGCCCAGAGTATTGAAGAATTATATTTTTAAAGTTTTGAAGGTTGCTTTAAAAAACTGTGAAGTTTCTCAAAGGAATTATGATTTGAGGGTGCGTGTCATCAGCTGATCTAGAAAGATATGAGGTGGTGGAAGGCACAATTAACGCAGTAATTAAAGTATCGAGAAATTTTGAAAAATAGTCTTGTACCAAGTGCTCAGATCTCTACCCGCACTTTTATATTCCAACAGGACGGTGGCATAAGATGAAACATAAAATGCGTAATGATCCCCAGAGACCCGTGTCCGATTTGAAGACTAAATTAGGTGATAAAAATGGGATAGTTTCGACCTTGTAAATCCTTAGTACGAACAATGCCAGATAGAATTGCCGCGGTTGTAAAGGCACGTGGCGATGTAACCCCATGATAAAGTATTAATTTTTTGAGTTGTCCGAACATTTAGTTGTCACAATGTTATGCAACATTTTCGTTTATTTTGCCGCCAACGCGGTAATTCAAAACAAAATTTATAGAGACCGAACTTTAAGGGGGTAGGCGCAAAATCTAAATGCATTCATTTTTTTTTTTTTCGAATCCCGAGAAAACTAAGAAATACTTTTAAAACATTTAAACGCAGAATGAAAGATTACATTATTACCGAGGGCCGAAAGTCCCTTCATGTCCGAATAAACAAAAAGTTTCTTTTGAATGAAATATTTGAAATTAAGAATCACACTAAATTTTCTCTTTTTTTATCATCCCTGTAACTTATTAAAATAAACATTATATAAGTTTTCAGGGACTTTCGGCTCTTGGTAATAATATATCAATCAAAATCAATTGATAACATCTTCTTTTTCTTCCTACTTTATAAATAGGCTTAATGCCTGTTTTACTTCGGTTTTTAGCCTCAATTGACGTTGTCTGGCCATCTTTTCCTCGGTTGTCCCAATGATCTTCTTCCATTTGGCGATTTGTCTTTTGAGATTCGTACTATTCTATTTTCTGTCCTCACTTTTTCACTCATTTCCTCACTTCTTACTCTGTCTCTTAGAGTTTGGTTTGTTATTTTTCGTAAGACTTTCATTTCTGTTGTTTCCAGTAGTCTTTGTGTTTTTGCCGTATCTGCTCTTGCTTCCGCTGTGTACGTCATTATCGATCTTATTGTTGATTTATATATCCTGGTTTTCATTTCCGTTGTGAGGTATTTGTTTCTCCAGATTGTATTGTTGAGACACCCTGCTGCTCTGTTTGCCATGTTCACTTGTTTTTGTACTTTTTCTATTACTTTTCTGTAGCTTGACAGTTTTATTCCCAAGTATTCAGTTTCCATCACTTGTTCTATTATTTTGTTATTTACGACTAGTTTACATCGTCTCGGTTCCGCTGATATCACTATCGTTTTAGTTTTCTCTGTTGAGATCTCCATGTTATATATGAGCGCCGTATCTTCGAATTCATTAATTAATCTTTGTAGGTGATCTTCATTTTCGGCTGTTATTATGGCGTCGTTGGCGTAGCATGTTATCCCTATTTCCTTTTCTCCCATTCTATATCCTCTTCTTTTTTTTAACTTTCTTTATGATTTCATCCATTATCAGATTAAATATTAATGGGCTCAGCGAATCTCCTTGTCTAATGCCAGTTTCATATTTGATAGGTTGCGATAGTTTTCCTTTACATCTTACCATAGCTATGTTATCTTTATATAATTCTCAAAGGTTTTTACTAAATCCAGTGATATTCCCTTTTCATATAATAAATGTATCGCGTCCCGAATTCTCACCCTATCGAACGCTTTCTTCAAATCTATCACACATATATGCTGGTTTGTTGTATTCCAGCGACTTTTCTTTTATTTGTCTTATTACAAAAACTGCATCCGTGCATGATCTTCCTGTCCGAAATCCTTGCTGTTCCTTTTGCAGAGATATTAGTTCGTTTATTTTTGTCGCTATTATTCTTGTTGTCAATTTGAGTGTTGTATTTAATAGATTTATTGCTCGATAATTATTGGGGTCTTTCTTATCTCCTTTTTTAAAGAAAATCACTATGATCGCTCTCCTTCATTCATCTGGTATTCCGTTCGTGGTGATTATTTTATTAATAAGAAGTTGCAGTTGCTGTACAGCGTGATCACCTCCATATTTTAGGAGTTCATTTGGTATTTGATCTTCTCCTGGTGACTTTCTGTTTTTTAATTTGTTTATTCCTTCTTTCATATCGTTTTGGGAGATTTAGGTCTTTTCCTCAGTTATTATATTTGGCGTTTCTGGTAAAGGTTCTTCGTTTTGTTTTTTAAACATTTCTGTCAGGAATGCCACCCATGTATCCTCTTGTATGTGTTCTATTTCAACTAGTTCTTTCATTTCGCTTCATTGTTGTCTTATAAAGCGCCATACTTGTTTATGTTGTCCATAGAAATCCATCTCTAGTTCTTTTTGTGAATCTTTCCCAGTAATCTGTTTTTGTTTTTCTTACCAATTGATGAGTTTCAGTTCTTATTCTTTTATATTCTTCATAGTATTCATTCATTTTTTCCGACTTATATTTAGGAAAGCTTTCTTTTTGGTGACATTTTTGTTTAACCTCTAGTGTAAACCATGGTGTTTTCGTTGACCACTTTTTGTTTATTATTTTCGTTCCAAGGGCTTCTCTGGCAGCATCCAGAATATTTTTCTTAAGTTTAATTGATAACATGTTGTGGTTTTTTTTTTCACCACAACATGTTATCAATTTTCACCACAATTGATAACATGTTGTGGTGAAACAATAGTTAAACAAATATTAAATCAGGTTCAGTGCAAAGTGCAAAAATTTACAACAATTGTGAAGACTTTGTCAAGTTCATTGAGGCTTATGAGCACATAAAGATAATTAGTGAAAGTCAAGATAGAAATCAATTCCAACAGAACTTATATTTAGTAGCGGGCTTGGTTCAACCAGCACCCAAAGGCAGAAAATCCCTATGACACTACTGCTTTACAGCCACCACTTAGTTCCGGAGAGCGGCAATATGCATAAATTGATGTTTCCTCAATAAAAAAAAACCCACCCTTAAAGAAGAGCCTAAACAAGGTAAAAACATGGTATTCGTTTATCAAGAAAGAAGGGAAGAACAACGCCTGACAGGAGAAGCCTTGGAAAAAATAGTATTAAAGTTGTTGAAAAAATTGCACTTAAAACGAGAAATAAAAAAGATTGCAACAAATGCAGTTAGATATTCTTGCTTGAATCATATTTTAAACAACTCTCTTTTAACTTCTATTAATGTATCGTTCATCAAAAACATAGTGGGAACAATAAAGTCAAGTCAGTAATATCATTTTTTAACATGTCAGCAAAGAGAAATAAAGTTTTAAAACTAAAACTCTAACAAAATTCAACAAGTTTATGCGAAACACGATGGGTTGAGCACCATGAAAACGTAATCCAGTTTAGATATGGCATTTTAATTATAATTGAAGTACTAACATTTATCTCAACATGAAAGGATCCCAAGACTGCTACACTTACATCAACTTTGCTTAATTCTTTATGCACAGCTGAGTTTCTCGTGTCAATGATGTCACTAATTGACATACTAAAATTAACATTGGCACTAAGCCGACTTCTACAAATAAAATCTCTTGATGCTAACCTAGGTATGCGATGCGTAAAAAGTTTTAGTAATATCTTTACCGAAATTAAAAAATTAGCCGACGAATTGGTCGTTGAAATGAAGTTACTTAGATTTGTAGGTAGACAGACTAAGAGAGCCAATCATCCAAGTGGCCCAGAAGAATGTTAGAGACGTACAATTTACATACCTCTTCTAGACAACGTTTGTACCGATTTAAAGTCAAGATTACATACCACCTTACTGAAATGCTTGGGGCTACGGGGCATTATTCCCACACTCCTAACTGATCCTTAAGGAGAAAAAGAAGTGGAGCTATTAAAAGATTTGAAGAAAGCAATTAAACAGTTTCCACCTGTAAAGGACATTGGTGATACACAAACAAACATTATTCTATTTGAAGGTAAACTAGATTTATGGAGAATATTAAATACGAGAATACATCATTATTACAGTATTTTATTATTTTTAGTCAGTGTGGCTACAGCAGAGAGGTCCGTCTCTACGTTAAGAAGAGTGAAAACTTCTTTGATGACAAGGATGGGAGAAACCCAACTCATGAGTCTTTGCCTCCTTCATGTTCACCGAGACATTAAAGTAGACACTGAAAAAGTAATAGAGCGATTTGCACATCAGCAAGCCAGACGACTCAAATTTGTTATGAGATTTAGTGTACAAGAATAATTTTTGTACTAGACAAATAAAGTAACTTGGCCAATATTATTCGCCTTTTGTTCATGATATTTTAATTTCCTAAACTAAACTACACTTCTTTCTTTGCACTTGATGGATTTTGCACTTGGAGTTTTAGGGTAAAATTTGCTAGACAAATGCAAATACTTTAATAACCATACATTTTGAATGTCTTTATGGCACTCAAACTATGTGAAAAGTGACTTAAAACTCACCATTTTAACTAAAAATTTTCTCCAGAAAAATTCCCTCCAAAAAGTTCATGCACCCTTCCTTCCCTCCCGAAAATCGGTCCTGGATCCTCTCTTGTGCTGGGTTAAGTCTTTTCATGAAAAACTGTCAAACAATACTGTATAAAAATGCAACGTCGGGTGACACAATTCATGCACGATCTCCCATTAAATCCCCATCAAAAAAAGTACCTCTAACTGAATTACCTGCACAATGTTCATTTTTAGCATAGTTTTAGTTTCATATTTTGTTGGATTTAGTTTTGTAATTTAGTTGAATATAGACATAAAATTTAATTTTCATATTTGCCATCGAGTATATTCATGTACATTGAAAAAAAAATTGAAGTTTTTGATTACAAAAAACATTTTCAATGACTCCGCAACTGTATGAGAATTAACATTTTCGGTTACTCACTTTATGGATTAAAAAAGGGTTTTATAAAGGATTTTACTCCAGCATATCTACACATGTCTTCTTTTAGTCTTTAAATAATCTATTAATTTTCGAGATGAAATAATAAATAAACATCACCTTTAAAACTTTAATTTTTAATCTACTGTTATTTGTTTTAAGATCAATGTATCTTGCTTATCTTCTTATCTTCATACTCAAGTGATGACAAACTTATTTATACTACACCATAGCAATAAATTATTTTATTGATTAGCAATTACTAGATTCTGTGTTCAGTAACAATAAACAATGAGCTGGAATAAAACATATAAAGTAAAAACATGAAAAATCTGAACATATCGATCAAATCATTATAAAATATTTTTTACTTGTAATTAAAGATTATAAAAAGATCGAAGAAGAGAAGCAAAATATGGATCAGATCATTTTGCAGTGACATCCTCAGAGCAAGTCTCTCTAGAAAAAATAGAGAACACTACAAAAAGAAGCACAAGAACTATTCAAACAACAATCAATTAATATAAGAAGAATCAGAGAAATATAAAAGAAATGGAATAAAGACGATTTACAGAATCCAAAAAAGATAAACAAAGCTTTTAGAATTTTGAAAATTAGTGAGTTGAACAAAACTCAAAAGAAAAAATTTGACAGAAATATTCAAGTAAAAACTTTGAGGTCAATTTTTGGGAAAAAAGATACAGAAAACGAAAAAAGGGATTCTTATAAAGAGGAGAATTACCAGAAACGAAATAAAAGTAACAATAAAGAACAAGAAAACACTCTTACAAGGAAGTATTTAACGTAAACCTGCATTTCTCAATCTTTCAGTATTCGGTGCGCAATATTCAATTACAATTTTTATGGCGCCTACTACCTATCTTTTTCATATAATAAAAACCATATTATACGATGAACATTCTGACCCTACTAATCCCCTTAGTGCAGCGTATATTATAAAAAATTAAAGAAAGAAGATATTTTCTCGTGACCTTGTCATCTCTCGTATCGCCACCATATCAAACTCTAAATGGATTGGCGATACTTTTTAAACAATTGATTGTTGGAGAGGATATTGGATATATATAAGATGCGATGTATGTATTTATTAGTTACAACGGAATTACAATGGAATAGCTTACGAATAATTATATCTCAAATAAATAAACTATTATGATTGACTAACAAACTGACCTTATTCTGTACTGAACGACTGAACCCTACTTTAATATTATTGTATGTTTACGATTATATAAGATTGGTTATTAGATCAAATAAAGTTTCTACAAAAATGCTGAGTATACAAGGCTTTGAAAGTAGTAACTTTTAATATGAATATATTGCTGTTAATTGTAACTTTAAATTTTTGTAATGCATTTAATACTGATATCGAATTAGTGCACATGATAATTTCACAACAATATAAATAGCACTTGATTTCGCGAAAAAGTCGCGAATTTATTATTTAGAGTAAATGCTTTTTTAATCTTCATTTTTAGTACAAAGTATTCACTGGTTATACATGTTGCTAATTTTGACCCATCTATATACATCATACTGTAATCTGAATAGTTACGTAAGATCTCCTTGAGAGTATTATGACAAATCTCGTCTTGCATTTGAATATGTCCCAGACATATTATTCTGCGCATTTTAAAATTGCTATTGGTGCAAACGATACAGAATGTCAGTATTGTCCGGCATTGAAGTTCTACAATAAAGCCCTTGGCATCTGTTGCGCATCAGGAAAAGTTGTGTTACCACCTCTTATCACTCCACCAGAACCTTTAAAATTACTTATTACTGGTGGTTAAGAAAATTGTATAGCAAACCTAATGCAATTTGAAACAATAAAAAAAAGTGGAATACTTGCAGTAATGCAAATGATTTCACTTATTATCTGGAATAAATTTACTGTGGATCATAAATATTCAGTCAAAGCATAACATAGAAGTATGCAAGATTTAAACGGTAACGACAAACTATTCGGTGGTGCTGCCTTGCTACTCTCTGGTGACTTCCGACAAACATTACCAGTTATTCCTCTCTTTACATATGCAGATGAGATTAATGCATGTTTAAAACAATATATTTTATTCGAAATGTCGAAACAGTTCGATTGACCATTAACATAAGAGGACAAGTGCAAAATAATCTATTGACGCAAATATTTAATATTTGCTGGATATTGGAAACCGTAGAATAAAACTGCATCCAAATACACAATTCATCAAATTTTCAGATAATTTTTGCACTTGTGTTGAGACCAAATATGAATTAATTGTAAGTATCTTCCCAGCTATACTGAATAATCACTTGAATCATAATTGGCTCAGTCAGCGAACAATTTTGGTGGCAAAAAATGTTGATGTCAAATGCTTTTGATGTTGAAGAAATCAACTTCCAAATTCAACAGTTGTTACCGTTGTTGTAACAGATGATCTGATATCCTTTAAATCAATCGATAGTGTTGTTAATGAAAATGAAGCCGTAAATTATCCAACAGAGTTTTAAATTCTCTGAATATACAAGGGATGCCACCACACAATCTTCAGTTGAAAATTAGTTCACCATTTATTCTGCTACCCAATTTGAACCCACCCAGAATATGCAGCGACACACGTTTGGTCATTAAAAGTATCACCGGAAATATTATTGAAGCAACCATTTTGACTGGACGATTTGAAAGAGAAATTCTCCTATTGCCACGTATCCTAGTATACCACATATATAGCCGCATATATCACAATATCCTTCAAAAGGCTTCAGTTCCCTATTCGATTCGCATTCGCGATGACCACTACCAAATCTCAGTGCCAGACAATGTCCGTTTGCGGCTTGGATTTAGAGAATCCATGTTTAATCACATGGTTAATTATATGTTTTATGCTCACGTGTTATTAAACTCAAAAATTGGTAAAGGAAAAAGTGGAAAACATGTAGGAGAATACGGACTCGGTAAAAGAAATGAACGAGGTGACAGACTACTTCAATTCTGCCAGGAGAATAACATGATTGCATCTAATACATTCTTCAACTTACCAAAGAGAAGACTTTATACGTGGAAATCACCCCAGGACAATGGCGAAAGAATAATTCGAAACCAGATTGATTTTTTACTGATAAACGAACGATACAGAAACTCCTTAAAATCCGTTAAAGCTTACCCAGGCGCAGATGTCTTTTCAGACCATAACCCTCTAATAGCGCAAATGAGTATTAAACTAAAAAGATTGGAGCAGAAAAGAAGAGCAAATCAGATAGACGTCAGTCATTTATGTAACCTGGAGGTAAAGGAGAAACTGCAAAAATGTATTAATAATAATTTCAAAATACTTCATGAAAAAGAAACATCTCAGCCAACGAACAACATAGATAAAAAATGGCAAAACATAAAAATGGCGATAACAGGTCCTATGAAGAAAATTCTAACTAAAGAAAAACCAAAAATAAAGCAAAGGTGGATGACTGATAAGATTCTTCTTCTCATGGACAATCGGAGAATAATGAAAGGAAAAAACGAACAAAGGTATAAACAAATACAGAAAGAAATCAAAATAGAAATCAGAATAGCAAAAGAAGATTTTTATAAAAGAAAATGTGAAGAAATAGAGCAATTGCAGGCAAAACATGATATTTTTAATGTACATAAAAAAGTGAAAGAACTTGCAGGTACACAAAAACGTAAGCAGCCAAATACCCTGTATAATGTCAACGGAAACATAATAACAGAACTAGAAGAACAGTTGAAGACATGGAAAAACTATATTGAAGAACTCTTTGCAGATGATAGACAACAATCTGAGCTAAGTAACATACAAGGAGACGAAGGTCCAGAAATAACGGAAGAAGAAGTAATGTACGCACTAAAAAGAATGAAAAATGGTAAAGCCCCAGGTCCAGATGAAATACCAATGGAAATCCTTAAACTAATAGAAAAAGACTCGATTCACATTTTGGTTAAACTTTTCAATAGCATTTATACATCAGGAAAAATACCACAAGAATGGCTTTTATCCACCTTTGTTACTATACCAAAAAAGATAAATGCCAAACAATGCAGTGATTACCGTACAATTAGTCTGATGAGCCATGTACTGAAAATATTTCTGAAAATTATACACTCTAGAGTACACAGAAAACTGGAAATGGACATCAATAATACCCAGTTTGGATTCCGAAATGGACTTGGAACAAGAGAGGCGTTGTTTGCACTGAACGTTATGTCTCAAAGATGTCTTGACATAAATCAAGATGTATTCATGTGTTTCATAGATTACAACAAGGCCTTTGATAAAGTGCGGCATGATCACCTAATCAGACTCCTGACAGAAAAGAATTTAGATAAACGAGACATCCGACTAATAGCAAATATGTACTACAATCAGAAAGCAGTAGTGAGAGTAGAGAATAATACCACTGAAGAAATCGAAATAAAGCGAGGTGTGAGACAAGGGTGTATACTGTCACCAACCCTGTTTAATCTCTATTCCGAAGACGTAATGAATAGAACACTCTCTGAGCAATCCGTAGGTATTAAAATAAATGGTGTTAGATTAAACAATCTGAGATTTGCCGACGACACCGTTCTG
Source organism: Diabrotica undecimpunctata (assembly GCF_040954645.1). Classification (NCBI taxonomy): domain Eukaryota; kingdom Metazoa; phylum Arthropoda; class Insecta; order Coleoptera; family Chrysomelidae; genus Diabrotica; species Diabrotica undecimpunctata. The sequence continues at coordinate 58,318,246 of NC_092803.1, forward strand.
ATCGCAGAAACACTTGAAGAGCTACAGACATTGGTGAATAAGATAGCAGACTGCAGCGAAGAATATGGACTATCTTTGAACATAAGGAAAACTAAATTTATGGTAATATCGAAATCAACACAAAATGTCCAAAATTTATATTTGCACAATGAAATTATCGATCGAGTTAGCAAATACAAATATTTAGGCACTTTTATAAATGAAGACAACGATAGCTCAGCAGAAATCAAAATAAGAATAGAAAAAGCCAGATCCATATTCACTAAAATGAAGAGAGTGTTCTGCGGAAGAGATTTGAGCCTTGAAATGAAACTTCGCCTGATGAGATGTTACGTACTTTCTGTGCTGTTCTACGGAATGGAGTCATGGACGTTGAAAAAGATTGATACAAAAAAATTAGAGGCATTTGAACTGTGGATGTATCGCAGAATCCTGAGAATATCATGGACCGAGAGAGTCACAAATGTCGAGGTCTTGAGAAGAATGAATAAAGAAAAGGAAGTCATATTTACGATCAAAAAACGAAAACTGCAATACTTGAGACACATTACAAGAGGCGAAAGATATGAACTGCTTCGAATAATTATGCAAGGGAAAATAGCAGGAAAAAGGTCCATAGGAAGAAGACGAAACTCCTGGCTAAAGAATCTACGGGAATGGTATAGCTGTAGCAGCAACGAATTGTTTCGGTCAGCAGTTTCGAAAATACGTATAGCCCTGATGATCGCCAACCTTCGGAACGAAGATGGCACTTGAAGAAGAAGAAGTTATTAAAGCATCAAATTTATTTATATTAGCAAAACAAAAACAAATTAACAAAAAATATTGTCCACCAATTAGCGGTTAATTGAATGTTATGAATTTTAATTAATAGGTATAATTTAGAATCATATACTAAATTATTTAGAATAGAAATCAAACTTTTCACACCTCCTTTATGGAACTTAATTCATAAGATTAACAATGTTTAAAAAATATAAGTATAAATGTCACAATAATAAAAGTATAAATATCACAAACTTAATCACGTAATTTAGTTTTACACATCAACATGGTGATTACCTATTCCAGTCACTCAAATAAACATATGCCTGAGACCAGAAATGAATTCGGCCTTCTGTGCAAAAAAAACTAGATTTGGGTAAATATTTGCCCATCTTAGTGCTCGAGATAAAAAAATTATCATATGCATAGTTGGTTCTGTGAAGAGGGACATAAAAACTTTGGTTTAATCGTGTTCTACGTAGAGGTATATGCAGACCAATCTGCTCAAGTAGCTGAGGACACAACACTGTAGAATTAATTATGCCATAAAGCATCTTTGCATCTTTAATTAATCGTCGATCGTACAATGAGAGAATAACAAGTTGGATTTCAATTTGATCATAATTTACTTGATTTAATTCAAAAGGTATACCCTGTTCATATGCTACATATTTCAAGATTTTGTGTTGAACTGTCTCAATTTTTGATATGCAAATATTATAAGATGGAGACCATACACAAGAACAATATTTTAGATGGAGCCTGACTAAAGACCAATATAGTAATTTAATTGCTTCAATATTTTGAAAGTCTCTAGTGAATCTTTTTATAAAGCCAAGCATTTGTAAAGACTTGGAAATTATTGACATATAATGCAATTCAAATAAAAGTCTAGAGTCTAAATTAATTCCCAGTTCACGAATTTCGGTAACCCAGTCAACAAGAAAGTTTTGTATATTATAATTATATTCTATTGGGTCTCTCGATCGTCCAAAAGAAACAGCATGACACTTGGATGCGTTCAGGGTCATGGCATTCAACACACACCACTCAGAGATTAACACAATCTTCTGTATTATTTATAATTGTGTAGAACTTTAAATCGTCCGCAAAAAGAAGAGGTGAACTGTGCTAGAAGCAGTGGTGTATATCATTGATGAATATGTTAAATAACAGGGGTCCCAAATGAGAAGCCTAGGGTACTCCTGAATGAATTTTAATCTCACTGGAAACAAAATCCCTGATACGTACCATCTGAACCTCGGTCAGTCAAGTATGTTCTCAGCCATCTAAAAAGTGGCCCATCAACACCCATTTTTTTAAGTTTATCTATTAAAATATTATGGTTGACCCGATTAAAGGCCTTGGAGAAATCAGTGTACAGTGCATATACCCTACAGACCCTCTCCATGGCGTTCCTTAGGAAGTCCACAAACACTAGTATATTACATTCAGTTGATCTGCTATATCGAAATCCAAATTGTTGGTCTACTAGCTGTTTTTTAAAATAAAGCTTTGATATAGTCACATACAAAACATTCAAATTTCTTTGGTATTACACTAATTGGCCTGTAATTATTCACCAATGAATTATCTCCCGCTTTAAAAATAGGTGTTAAAAAACTATTTTTCCATTATTCACCCTTATTTAAGGATAGATTAAAAATGTGAAAAAGAGGTCTGGATAATATAAAACAACGATTCTTGAGAAAGATGGGAGGCAATCCATCAGAACCAGGACTCTTATTCACATCCAGTTCTGATAATTTTAAACAAATATCAGATATAGTTATGTTGAAACCAGCTAAGTTAGTAAGACCAAGTGAAGGTAAATCACTGGGTATGTCATATATTTGAGTGGAATAGACTGTAGAAAAATATTCTGCAAAAAGGTTTACAATATCTGGCCCGTGACTGGATTCAACACCACCATAACTCAACACATCGGGCAAGGAAGGCAAGGAAGGGCAATGAAGGCTTTCCACTCTGTGAATTCAAAAACGACCAAAATCCCTTCAAATTATTTCCTAGTTATAATTCTGTTAAATAAATGTGATTTCTGTAGCCTTCAGCTTTTAACTATTTACAGTTGGCCCTCAGCTAAGAAAAAGTGCGATAATCCAGAAGTGATTTAGATAAAAGATATTTTTTGTGAGCTTTCTTTTTCTCAAGTATCAGGTTCTTCAACTCTGGTGAGAACCAAGAAGAGAATCTACGTTTTGAATACCTTTTGAGGGGAATAAATAATTCTATAACTAAGTAAACTATATCATAAAAAACATTCACGATTTGATTCAGTGGTTTTCCTAAAAATAAATTATCCCAACAGAACTGTGATAAAAAATCAGTTATTTCATATAGTCAGCCAACTTAAAGTCCCTATAGAAACCATCACTAACCAAACCACTCTTATTGGGACACCTTTTGGTTATCTTTATCTCAAATTCCAGTGGTAAGTGGTGCATACCCTCCCTCAAAAGACCTTCATCTGCCCTGGCCAGGTACATCAGCATCATCAACCAGCACCAAATCAAGAATATTACCAGTGGAACTCACGATAGTGTTGGACTGAAACAAATTGTGGTATGCACACATACCAGACACAACCTGCAGGGCTTCAACTTCAGATGCTGTGGCAGTTAGTAGAGGAATTGTTGTAGAGCACATGTCATTTGAAAACTATTCGCAGTTTGGTAAATTGGAGTCAGCAGCCAGATAATAGTTTGCAGATGGATAAACTTCAGCTATTTGTGCTAAGTTTCACAAAATATGGAATATTTCTCAAATGTAGACTTTGGTGTAAAATATTCTGTTCTTATTTTTTTATTATATATGTTTATTTACAATCTACATCATTACAGAGTATTAAATAAATGTGTTACAGGTTTTGCGCGTGAAGGAGAGACTTCCAATGATGTCACACCTTATTTTATTTTGGTTTAGTTTTGAAGTAGGTCTTGGGGCCAGGTTCTATCTAGTCTTCTTGTGGCTGGACCATTGTTGAATAGTTCCCTTACTAGCTCATTTTTATGGTGAATGGTAAGTTCATTTTGTAACTCCGTGGCTCGATGGATTTCTTCTCTGAATGAAAGGAATCTTTAAGTCGTAGTGAAGTGTTTGATTACTTATGTACCATGGTGCATCCACTATCGATCTTAGCACTTTAGACTGGAATCTTTGGATAATATTCAGCGACGTTGGCTTTGCACAGCCCCATAGGTGTAGGCCGTAGAACCAGATAGCTGTCTTCTTTTGGTCTCGATATGTTTCTTCCAAGTGAGACGTTGGTCAAGATGGAGGCCAAGGTATCTAGCGTCTGTTAATGTTGGTATTCTCACATTTTCCATCCTTACAGGTGGGTATATGTTGTGACAGTTGATGAATGTTATTTGAGCTGATTTTGTTTTATTTACTTTTGTTCTCCATTTCGTATACCAATCACTGAGTATGTTCAGATGATCTTGCAGGTTTTGTGAGGCTTGTATGGGATCTTCATTTACAGCTAGTATTGCTACGTCGTCAGCAAAGAAAGCGATTGTAGTATTATTAGTCTCTGGTATATCGGCTATGTAGAATGAGAAAAGCAGCGGCCCTAGAACACTACCCTACGGGACTCCGGAGTTGATAGGGCAGAGGTTGGATTGTTGGTCTTTGAATTTTGCAGAGAAATATCTATTTGATATGTAGGATTTAAGTAGGAGGAAGTAGTTACAGGATAATGCTATTTTTACTTTGTATAGCAGACCTCTGTGCCAGACTTTGTCAAACGTTTGTGAAATGTCTAGAAATACAGCGTTGCAGTATTTCTTTTCTTCAAGACTTTTTGATATTTCATTTATCGTTCGATGAACTTGTTTGGTAGTGGAGTGATTTTCCCGAAAACCAAACTGATGTTTTGGAAGTAATGTTAGGAATTCATGATCTGCGTATATCCTTTGTAGCAGCAGAATCAAAGTTTCAAAAACTTTGCTTACGGTTGATAGTCGATAAAATGTTACTTCATTCGGCTCTTTTCCTGGCTTGAGGATCATTATGACTTCAGCAAATTTCTATATTTTTGGAAAGTATGATAAGCTTAGCATCGGTTAAATATAACTGTTAGCAAAGTAATGGTCTTGCGAGTAAGTTGTTTTAGTACTTGTGCCGAAATTAAATCATAACCTGGGGTCTTTCGTGAGTTGAGTTTGTTTATTTCTTGCCTGACTTCTAAAGGAGTAAAACTTTTAATTGGGAGGGACATTTGACATGCTGCGCTAATTAGTTCTTCGACTTCTTCATCAGGGTCTGCTGGCTCTGTTTGAAATACGTTTGTAAGATGTTCAGCAAAGACGTCCGCTTTTTCTTTGTTGGAACAGGCCCATTCGCCATTTGGTTTACTGATGGGAGGAACAGTTGTGTATGGTTTCTTAAGCTTCTTAGTCGCCTTCCATAACGTCTTGTCATTTGCTGTAATATTGCTGTTCTTATAATAAACTGATTTGCACCTTCAGTCACCAAGACAAAAAGTTGTTCGACTGTCTGATTAACTGTTAAAGATCTACTTTTGAAGCTCTTATGAACTGCAATAAGGACTCCATCACCTCTTGAGAATGAACTTGTTTCTCTGGAGCGATCAGTTCTGTATATTATGAAGTCAAACAACTGCCGCTCTTCATTGGCATAGTTACACGTCAACCAGGTCTCGTTGAATATGATAATATTGTAATGAGAATAGGATACATTCATAAATAAACTGTCAAGCTTACTTCTTAGACCTCCTACATTTTGAAAATAAACCCACACTCCAGGTGAAGACTGTGTTAGTTGTTTGCCATTATTCTAGGAGTGCCATTTAATTACTTAATAAATAAAGTTTGTTCACCTTTTCTTCCTCTTTCCTTAAGTTCACTCTTGATAGTGTTCACTTGATAGTGATAGTGAGACCTGAATCAATACAAATTTTTAATAATCTGTCAATATTTCGTCTATTTCTGAGTATTGACAGACAGTCATGATGGTTACGAAGGACAATTCTGTATAAACGGTATCCATTTTTGTTCTTTTTTCCAATTCGTACAGTCTCAACAATATTAATAGGGGATCTGGCTTTGATTAAATCATCCTCACCATACTCAGGCATAATATAAACTTAAAAATCAAAATTTTTGATTATATTTAATTGCTAATATCATAATTTTTTTTGCGCTAACCTCCAAAAGCTCTTAGGTATGGATTTCCTGATATTTACTTAACCCTGTTAAATAAATTGAACTACCTGGACCTTAATTTTTAAATTGTACTGTAGCATTCCCAAGGAAACGATTAACTCAATATTTTCTTACTGTCACAAAAAGGTGTAAGTATTAGAAGTTAGAATAGATGTGATATTCTTTTTTATATTCTTCTTTATACATTTTATGATCGTAATATGAATAATTAAAAACATTTAATAGTTTACAATAATTCTCGACGGCGTCAAATATTCTACATAACAAACAACTCACAAAAAAGTGTGCCTAAGACATGTTTTATTTATATTAAAATGTTCTCATGGAGACAGTAAACAGCTTATACTAATATTTAGCTTTATATAGTTAGACATTTTACAATACTGTTTATATTGGAGTGCGCTTATGGGATTATTAGCAACAAGGATGTATATCGATCAATAAAAATATACTTAACGAATTCATTAATTAAGGAAGTAAATATGAGCGGGGGTTGGTAAAAGACTTGTGATTAACTGTCATGGGAAGTCTAAGACTATCCCATGACAATTTCTTTATTAAATGTACATGATGAAAATTTTTAAGCTAGTTTTCTCTAACCTAAATTACTTTAAAACTAAGTAGTAAATATACCTACTAATCTCTGTTAGCCTCTAGAAATGTATTTTATAAGTAATATTTTTTTTATAAGAATTTTATAAGAATTTTTATCAAAACATGAAATATATTTTATGAATTCTTACACAAAAAAAAACAACTTGTAGAACTATTAAAATTAGTTGAATCTACGTAAAAAGTTGTATGAAAATATTTTAAACAAATGCCCATTATAAATCTAGAAACGGCTTACAAAAACGAAATTATAATATCCTCTTGCTATATTTATCACCAATCCCAAGGCCGTATTTACTTGCTTATTCATACCCAGAATATACCGAAGAAGATACTTTCCTTTCAGTGTTCTTTGCGGTTTCTGAGGCGCCGGGAAAGTTAGCTTTTTTACATTATAAAATTATGTACATGAACAACGGTATTGACGAAAGTGAATGCATGTCTTTAAGTGAAAAGTAGTAGATCATTTGTACTTCTTTAAATCGCTAGTTTTCGGCTCATCCCATAAATAAAAAAAGGAAGTACATATTTAGGAAAATACAATCACCTATTTAAAGAGCTTAAGAAACACCACCATTTTATGCTTATATGAGAATGAGTCTGGAGACATTTCAGTATATTTATCATACCATCCGTATCTTCGGCGAATCTCACGTGGTTTAAAAACCACCAATAAACTTGTGTGTGCACAACGCACTTGGCAACAGTGTGTGTGATTGAAAACACGTCAAAATTATTTCGCTCCAAGGATAAGTCAAAAAACAGTGGTTATAAATTAAAAAAGTATACACAGAAAGTAGCATCGACATAGAAAAAAGTGCAGTGAATAGAAATCCATAAGTAAAACTGTAAGTACACATAATAAATAGTGTAAACAACTAGAAAGTAAGCGGGCACTTCAGTTTGACAAATTTGACAATTGACAGTTAAGGAACTCTTAGGTCACGGAATACAGACAGATAAACGGCGACGTTGCCGGATTGTGAGAGAAATCTGCGGAAGTAAGTGTGTCAAAAATAGTTAACTCCTAGTCTCTGAGATTGGATAAAAGCAAAGTCTTCCGAAACTTCGAGGTGAGAAAGCTTTTAACGCTATCCTAGAGATTTAAAAAAAGAATCTATATATGAAAAAATGGAGGAAATGATGAAAAAGATGAGTGAAAAATTAGATTGTATGGATAATAGAGGTATAAGAATAGAACAAAAACTAATTGAAGTGCAAAATTATTTACAGCTCGTGAAACTGGAAATTGCAGAATTAAAAGCTGAAAATATACCATTAAAATCAGAAAATAAAGTACACGAAAAAAGAATAGAAGATCTAGAAAGAGAAGTAAGGAAGAAAAATGTTATAGTATATGGTATAACAGAGAATAACAAGGTGAATAAGAAAATTATATGATAAATAGTATAAAAAATATGGCAATTAAAATCCAAGTTCCACTAGGGTGAACACACAGACATAATAAATATAAAACGCGTCGGTAGCCAAAGAGATCCCCTACGACAGTTACCGAGACCTATACTACTGGAACTTAAAAGCGGTTCCAAAAGAACAGAAATAATGATCCAACCCAAAAGACTAAAAGAAACTGACATTTATCTAAGTGAAGATTATTCCAAGGAGATACAAGAACAGAGAAAAATACTGAAACACTTAAAAGAAGTAAGAGAAAGGGGTCAAAAGGCATTGCTAAATTATAAGCTAAAAATAGACGACAAAACATAAACTATGGAAAGCTTAGGATACAAGAAGACACAAAGCGAAACGATGAATACTAAAAGACCTCAAGGAAAACCCAGTGGAAGAAAATATACTGAAAGATCACCAGGAGATGACGAAAATATGGCGAAAATAACCAAGACCGCAAATAATACTGGCATAAAGCAAAAAAACTGGGATCGTATGTAAAAGTAGCACATAGTAAAGAACAAACGACCAGTATCACTAAAACATCCCGGAAATCGAATATGGAAAACGCGTCTATGGAATATAAAGAGGCTTTAAAGAAAACAGATGAAAACCAGATGACGAAACTAACAAGGAAAAAGAACAATGAATCAAACATAAGAAAAAGAGATAAAAAAAAGACAAAACAAAACAAGACAAGACAAAGCAAGAAGAAAAATAGAGTTAAAATAGGAACCTGGAACGTTCAAATATTATTGAGACCAGGAAAAATGGAAGAGGTGGCAAGAGAAATGCAAAGATACAGAATAGCATACTAGCACTACAAGAAGTACGATGGAAAGAAGAAGGAAATACCAAAAAGAAAAACTACACAATATACTACTCGGGAGAAAATAAGCAAGTGAAAAACGGCGCAGTATTCACAGAAAATGCACCAGAAAGTGATAAAATTGAATTATATGCACAACTGGAAGAATTATATGAAAGGTTACCCAGAAATGATATAGTACTAATGCTTGATGACTTCAATGCAAAAGTAGGCAAAAAAAAACAGTATAAGGAAGTAGCAGGGAAAGAAACCATTTATGAGGAGACAAACGATAACGAAAGAAAATTATGCCAAATAGCAGCAATAACAAACAGTTACATTATATGCACAGAAGAGAGCATAAAGTAACATGGTTGATACCTAGCACAACAGATGGCGATCAGATAGATCATATACTAATATCCAAAAAATGGAAAGCAATAATGCACGATGTCAAATAATATAGAGGAGCAAACGCGAATACAGACCATTTTCTAGTAATAGGAGAAATCAAAATGAAGATAATTAAAGCAGAGAGAACAAGACAAAACAAAAGAAGATGGAATCTGGAGAAGTTAAAAGTACAGGAACTTAGAGAACAATATGAGACAACCCTAAAGGAAAATCTAACAGAAGTAAAGTAAATAACACAGAGGACATATGAAACAATATAAAAGAATCCATTTTGAATTCAGCTGAAGGGGTACTAGTATAGAGGAAAATAAAAAGAAGGAAAGAATGGTTTAATGCAGAATGCGAAATCAAAATCAAACAGAAAAACCAAGCAAGAGATAAATGGATATCAACTAAAGAAGAACATCATCGAAACGAATATAAAGAAAATAAGAAAGCAGCGGATAATTTTTGCAAGAACAAAAAAAAACTGTTGATGGAAGAGCTGTTAAAGGACCTAGAAAATAATAGTAGGGACAGCGCCAAACTATTTGGATACCTAAAAGCTCAACAAAGAAAAGGCAGACCAGTAGTTATAATTGACAATAAATCATGGGAAACACACTTCACAGAACTATATAGATGCAAAGAAAGCCCGGAAGAGGAAGTAGGCGCAATGGAAAACATTAGAGATAATGAAATAGGGATACCAACATATGATGAATATTTAGACATCATTCAAAAAATGAAACAGAAAAGAATACCCGGCCCAGATGAACAGTACACCAATCAATAAGTGCACAATGTATCTTCCTGACGAGTCAGTGGTCTTGTCCACACATATGTAAAAGTAATGATTACCTATTTCGTCTTTTATGTTGTTGATAACTGAGAAGTATAACAAATTGACATTATTTCTCTTTTACTCGTTCACTCGAAATGTTTTGTTTGCAATATTTTTTTTAAAAAAGAACTAAAGTTTTCATTAGATAATTTTGAAAGCGGTATATTAGAAGATATTAATGCACGACACAAGTCTTCGTTAAAAGTTTCTTGTTCGGTTTGTTTTTTGGAACTTGACTGAAAGCACTTGGACACTGAAGGTTGATATTTTTCACCGGATGTGGTTTTTACTTTTTAGCTAAATGTTTCGCGGTTCTGACATGCTGATCTATTTGAATTTTTTTTTCAGATGAAATCTGAAAAAGAATATAAATATTCTATAGTTGTACCCATTTTTAAAATCTAAGATTGTAGAAATAAACTAAAAATGAACCGTTTTTGCATAACAATTAAAATATTTAAATTAAATCAAATAAAAATCGGTGTAGTAATCTTGAGAATGTCAAGAAATGACTGTGCAAGAAGGAAGAACCCCCAAATATTTACAAGAGGCTCTTGGTCTTTTCTGTTTACATTTAAAGAAGAAATACTGTGAGCATAAATAAAAGAACTTAATTAATTAAGTCTAATATATGATATGTTTTTGTTTTTAGCAAAATTAAAGCAAACTATGCTATTGATAGATAGCTATGATATTGACTATTGAATGATTTGAATTTTAAATAGGTATCCTATTTTTTATCGCAAGGAGTTTAAAAAATGCTTGAACAAAGAAAAAATACATCGATTATTGCGAACTAGCCTTGTGTCGGTACTTTTCTTAAACATAATCTCCACTTTTAAAATCTTTGTTTGTACCACCCACCGTGTAAAGTTTTAAAATAAAATAAAAAATAATACGTATGTACTTATAGTTTTGCCACAACATGAGCAATAAACTTTATCCATATCCATAGATAGCTCTTTGTAAGGTTTTATCCAAGTTGAAACATTGTTTATTTTCGGCATTTTCACAGCACAATAATTATTCACAATTAGAAATACACGTTGTTTACGCCTCCAATTTTACAACAAAAGTAAAACCAAGTGAAACTGACCGTCAAAATAAAAATTTTTACCTAGAGACATAGGCAAACACAAACCAATTCCATGACAAAACGTGATAAAACTATAAGCCGCTGTCTTTTATTAGTTACTATACCAAGAATTTGAATACCAAGTGATTATAAAACAAAATTTAATATAGGCATATTCATGCTATCTGTAAGTTTGAATATAAAAATATATAGTTAATACCAAATTTTCAAATTATATGCACTTTATGCTTACTTTTATAAAAATATGCAAAATTTGACATTTTTGCATTTTTTATGCATTATATGCAAAATATGCAATTTGCATATTTGCCTAAGTCTAGATAAGTCTGTTTTAAACAGCTAATATATTGTGGACATTAATATTGTGTTACCAAGAAGTTTTACAGTACAAAGATCATCTATTAGCGATCTCGATTATTGATTAAGTTTGCTATCAAATTTCCTAATAAATAACCTAGCCATTTTCTGTTTCTAGGAATAAATGGAATAAATAATCTATATCGCTGCCAAGATAGAAGCACCTTTAAGAACTCTAGTATTTAACTATTACTGTCCATAAGACTAATCTGATCATTGAAAAAAGAAAATGAATTAAAAATACCAAATAACCTAAAAAGATATTAGTAGATCATATTTTCATTTCAAACACAGGCAATTTGCATGTAAGCAAATCAAAGCAAAACACAGACCTGTCTATAAAATAATTATCCCTGCGTTAGTGTGCCTAAATAAATTACCACGAGAGGTGTTCCGGGGTATGTCACACCCCAAACTAAACTAACGCAGGAAGTTAAAACTTTAATTAATTACTTTTGGTTTTTCACTAATTTATGATTCAAATAAATTAAATCTTCTTCTTCTTCATGTTCCGCTCCTATCGGAGTTTGAAAATCATTCTGGCAATTATAATTTTGTTGGTTACGCGCCATGAATTGAACTGCATCCAAACCATTCACGGAGATTGCGTAGCCACGAGATTTTACGTCTACCTACGGTTCTTCTGCCTTTGATTTTACCCGGCATTATATTCCTTAGTAGTTCGTATTTTTCACCTCTCATGATGTGCCCCAAGTATTCCAATTTCCTGATTTTTATGGAATTTAAAACTTCGCATTGTTTTCCTATTTGTTCGAGAACTTGTTCGTTTATTTTGCGATCCATCCATGATATTTTCAAAATACGTCAGTAACACCATATTTCGAATGCTTCTAGGTTTTAAATGTTGGATTTTTTAAGTGTCCAAGCTTCAACCCCATACAACAGGGTAGAGAAAATATAACATTGAAGCATTCTTATTCGTAGCGATATATTGATATCGAAAAAAAATTTCTCATTCTATTAAAAGCCGTGATTGACCGTGCAATTTCAATGCGGCATCTTATTTCCTTTGTCTGATCAGTATCTTCTGTGATCCGTGCTCCAAGGTATTTGTACGAAGATATTTGTTCAATTTCTGTATTATCTAGTACTAGCTTAACTTTGATATTTTATCCTTTTGTAAATATCATGAACTTGGTTTTCTTCAAATTTATTTTTAGTCCATAATCGTTGCAATATATATTTAGTTGTTCAGCAAGGTGTTGCAGTTCTTCTAGTGTTCCTGCCAGAAGGACGGTGTCGTCAGCATATCTTGTTATTAAGTGGCTCACCATTTATTATAAGTAATTATATAAATACACTCTTGGCGGACCTCACGGCGAATCTGGATATCTTCGGTTAGTTCGTTTTCAACTTTTCATTTTGCTGTTTGGTTCCAATAGAGGTTACATATGATTGTTGACTCTACTGTCTATGTTTTTATTTAATAAAATTTCTTTAAGCCGATTATGCTGCACTCTGTCAAATGCCTTCTCAAAATCAATGAAACAGGCATATACTTCCTGATTTATATCTAAGCATCTCTGCGAAAGAACACTTACTGCAATCAGTGCATCTCGTGTTCCCAGTCATTTCCTAAATCCCATTTGTGTATTACTTATGCCTTCATCTAATTTCTTCCACTTCTTTGCATTGGCTTTTTTGGGTAGCAGTATGAATGTTGATTGGAGCCATTCTTTACGTATTATACCTGTTCTATATATGGTATTGAATAGATCCAAAAGAAGATCAATATATTCAGTATTCACAATTTTGAGTAATTCGATAGGAACTTCATCAGGCCCGGGAGATTTACCACCTTTAGCTTGTTTCATTGCATATTCAATTTCTTCTCGTATAATGGCAGGCCCAGTATCATACTTAAATTCTTTTGGTGCTTCTGTTCTCTCTTTGTCTTCAAAAAGTTGTGCTATATATTGTGTCCATCTCTGCATTTTTTTTGTTTATATCTGTTATAAGTGCACCACTTTCATCTCTTAGTTGCCTAGTTTGAAGTGTTTTTCTCATTCCTGTTAATTCTCTAATTCTTTTATGCATGTTAAAAAAGTCTCATTTTTTCTCAATTTCTTCTAGTTCTTGGCACTGCTCATGTAACATTCTCTCCTTAGCTTCTTTTATTCTCTTTTTAATTAATCGATCAGTTTCATTATATTTAATTGGATTTTTTGTTTTGAATGATTTTCTTTCTTTTCTTTGGTTTGAAGTTTTCATTTGCTGTTTTAATTATTGCTTATTTTATATTTTCCCATTTCTGATCAATGTTATAACAACTCTTATTCAGTTCTTGGGCTTTACGTAGATTTTCAGTAAGAGTTTTTACAGTTTGTTCCTTTGTTTGTGGTTTCCTTAATCTCTTAATATCAATTCTACTTTGTGTGGGTTTTTTAACCAGTTTCAATTTGGTTCGTAATGTGACTACTATGGAGTTATGGTCTGAACCGATGTCTGCTCCGATGTCTGGTACTTTTACAGTAACATAAATTAAATATGGTACTCTAAAAGTCTTATATTTAAATGGTAAACATCATTTACCCAACATATTGTAATTATGCTAGTCAAAAAACACGAGTGAACAATAATACACTAAGAATAATACACATTATGAAAAATATTATTGATCACACAACTCTAAATATACGTATAGCCTAAGATTCTACAAACTAAAGAAAAAAATTTTCGCCAAAATACGTTGAAAAATAAAAAAGTTACGACTCCTACGTCATTATTGCGTGTTCCAAACAAATTGGAGTATCACATGGCATGCATATGTAAAAAGTCTAGAACAGAACATCTAGTGCTTGTCCTAGGTGCGTCGGCGTCGCTTATGTCCCAACTGATGTAAATCTGGTTGCTGATTATCACGTAGTCGACGAAGTTCTTTCAAAAAAATTCGTCTTTTTAATTTATCGTTTTTTGTATTGTTTTATATATAACTCAAAAACGAAAAAAATAGTGTCAAAGTTCAACGACGACTATTTCTTGATACGCTGTAATTAGCAGATAGCTCATCCAATGTGCCTACACCGCCTTTGGTTGAATTGTAAAAGTCGATAATTTCAGGTAATTTCTTTTCACCAGTTTTTTCAATTATAGTATCATCATGATGCAATGTAGAAAAGAGGATTACATTTTTTGACTTTTTTGTCACATATGAGACAGCCGTTATATCTTCTTTGAAGGAAATACGAATTTCTATTCCTCGTGTGTTCAGAAGTGCTATTGGAACTTGCCTTTTGTTCTTTGTAACTGGCTGGCCTAGATATTAACCTCGCGAAAACAGAGTACCTATCTACAAGTGAAGAAGACATAGAAGATCTACAGATTGATGACAACGTAACAATAAAAGGAAAGGATAAATTCAAATACTTGGGGTTTATAATCACGAAAAAGGCAACAACAGAGGAAGAAATTACACAAAGATTAGGACAAACAAGAACAGCAATCCGACAACTTAACTCAGTATGGTGGGATAGACACCTAAATATGAAGACAAAAACACAGATTTATAAAACATTAGTGCGAAGTATTATGACATATGGGGCTGAAAATTGGATCATAAACAAGAAAAACAGCAGTAAGATAGTAGCAACAGAGATGGAATGCCTGCAAAGATGCTGCAGAGTAACAAGAATGGATAGGAGAAGTTATGACACAATAAAGCAAAGAACGTCAGAACGTCAATAGAAACAGACATACTAACATACATAGAACAAAAAAGACTAAAGTGGTATGGAAATGTAAGAAGAACTAGTGACAGCAGATGGATAAAGAGAATAACCGAATGGAGCCCCATAGGAAGGAGGAAAAGAGGACGACCCGGAAAATCCTGGAGGAACAAAGTAGACGACGCCACGAGTAAGAGAGGCCTAAACGATGGAGAATGGGACAACAGAGAGAGATGCAAACGGTTGAGCGAGGGAAGGCAGTGAATACTGTAGAATCCCTGAATATATATATATATATATATATATATATCTTCGTAACGGTCCCAACCGATGTAAGATAATGAGTCTGAAGTAGATTGATCATGAGCGGATAACTAGTAAACCAGTTATCGAAAGTAATATTACGTTTAGTACCAGAAACTGGCCCAATCAAAAGTTCAACTATGTTTTGCGGATTGTTACTTTGTCGGAAAGGTCCTTATGGCTGTGTGCCAACGTAAACTTCCATGTGTAGACAATAGTGTTTTGGCATCCACTAGCGCAAATACTTTTAAGCCATACTTCGCTGGCTTATTCGGTATATATTAAAGAAATTACATACGTCCCCTGAACGATTCCAGTTTTTCGTCTATTGTAAGATGTTGACTTGGTTATAGTGTGTCTTACAGTTGAAAGCGACGATCAACGAGTTGATCAAATATACCTCTAATTACTGCCAATTTGTAGATCTGTTTCTGTTCTACTCTATGTTGCACATTGTCGAATCGCAATCATTGCAACAAAATGGAATATCTTTGTTGTGACTTTGTTGTTCGAATAAGATCAATACCGCTGCCATCAGTATTCATAGAAATATTTTGTCGGTTTGACTTGTAAAGTCCCGTCAAATAGAGCAGGCCTATAACGGCTTCAATTTCTATTTTGTCAGTCTCTTTGACTAAATACTGATGTCGTGCATTGTACCGTGGGGCTTTTGTCGCTAATTTTACATTTGTATAGTCAACAATGTCATCTAATAGTTCTTCTGTAAAGAATAACAACCAACAATTAAGAACACTCTGCTTTTCTCGTGCTATTCCTTTTGGTAAATTTTACCTTGTTCTGACTTGTTTGTTTTTTGGAAGCTTGGACCACTTTGATTTGTCTTTATCTAAAAGATATCTCTTACTATTATTCTCACTATCACTTTCTGAACCACTTGAAAATTCACTTTCTTCTTCGGCCTCCACTTCTTCAGAATCCTCCCTTTTGTGTGCTGTCTCTTCTTAAGCCCCTTCATCCGATGTACTATGTGAGATGTACTATGATAATAATCATAGTACATCTCGCAAATAAAATCAAAAATATCATGTAAATTTACCTCTAGAACACAAAACAACTAAAAGTTACAACACTAGTGTACCGGGGTATCACACACCCCAATCGTCTTTGACCAACTCCTAATTCAAATTGAAATAGTATGTACGTCTGGTAACAAGGTCCTCGTGAGAAAACATGTATAAACTACAGCTACTAGGCGCTAGAAGGCGCTATTTTATCTACTTTCGATTTTATAGAAATAAAAGAAGTACCTGGGTATGGTATACCCCAGAACACTAACCGAGGGTTAAATCATAATTTCATGTGGTCCAAGGAAACTCGTCGCACCATTACTGTACATTTAGAATAATAAAATATTATAATTAACAAAAAACATACAAGAGCAATTTATTGTATTGCACGATTGTTTGTACATAACAATTCTACTAATTGCAGCTAACTACTTGTGTTATTTTTTGATATATTAGAAAAATAATCAATTCGTTTTGGATAAAAAATATTTGTATTTATCTGTCGATTTTAAAACTAAAAATTAGATTATTTCTCGTAGATTATTTCCAGAGAGTATTTTAAGTTGACAGGTGCTATCTAATCTTTTATTATTTACAGGGTCAGAAATTCTTACCAATCTCACGATATCAACTTTTCTCGATGACAACCGTAACATACGCCTTAATCTCACGTGGAAAAATGTCACTGGTAAGATAATTATTTTTTACGTTAGAATATGCAAACAATTAAGACTGACATTTTTTTTACTATCCCTAAACCCTTCTGAAATCTGCCTTTTTTTTTAATTACTTTTCTATTTTGCTTTCATTACTGTCAATGTGATTTGGTCTAGTCGTTCTATGTACTTAATCATTAAAAGGTCTCATCATCGTTATATTACCATTAACAATTATACAAAACTCTTCTCTACTGCTAGTTTTACTTCTTGTAATTCTTTTGATCAGTTTTCGTTAATTGATATTATAATTCGCCTAGTTATTCATTATTGTCTGTAAATTCTGTTTATTTTTACAAGTATCTTGCACAGTTCCACTACAGATTAGCGATTTTTGCAGTAAATATTGAACTACCCATCTAAGCTTATCACTAAAACCACCAGATCCGTCATTTTGACAGCTTTCTATTTTTGACCCTCTGTATTTACTTATTCATAGTTATTTTAGAAACTTAACACTTTATGACTTCCTCTGGATTAGTATTTCTCTTTTACAGGTACTTTGTATAATTTTGGCCGCTTTCTAGTTTTACCCTCTGTATTACTCATTTGTATTTATTTTACAAAATTGATAATTCAGAACTTTCCTAGATCTATTTGAGGATTACAATTTCTCTTTTACAGTTAGTGTAAATACTTTTTGAATATGTTTATGTCTACCTAAAAAAATGCGGACCTTAAATTAAATTTACTAAAATTGTTAGTTTGTGTGCTTTTGAAACTGCGTGTTCAATCTGTATTTCTCTCATTTCTGCTATTATCATGTCTCGTCGATATTTGACGGAACAGGAACTGTTACAGTGTTTACAGAATTTGACAGATAATGAATCTGAAGTAGAGTTACGTGATGAAGATGTATCCGATAATGAAAATGACGAGTATGTGCCTGATAAAGTTGATCAATGAGATTCATCAGGTAGCGATTCTGAAGAGGAAGTTGAGATTAAGGACCGGCCCCGTACTTCTGGCTTAATTTCAAATGCAGTTTCCAATACTACTTAGGAAGGATTACCAAATGAGTAAGAGGAATTCGCGGAAGCAATTTATTGAATACCTCCATCGACACCATAGTATGGGAGTTATTTGACAATAGCGCTAGTTCAACAGGTTAGCAACTATATTATATTAGTAGCTTCTATTTATGTATTCCCTTACATAAATTTTTATGAGTATATACCTGCGTAGTAATGTATTCCGTTCATTTTAGAAAGACGTACCAGTCAAAATGTTCTAAAGGAAGCTGCTGGAACAACGCTTTATGTTAAGAAAAGCATTATTGGAGATTCTGCAGCTACTGCATGACAGCTGTTGATCGATGAACGCATATTTCGTAACATACAATCATAAATTGTTGCTGAAGGTAGAAGGCAACTCAAAGATGAGAGTTGACAAATTTCGATTAAAAAAATCGAAGCATTCATATGCTTACTGTATGCTAGAGGAGCTTATACAGCACGAAATGTTAGCATAAAAATGCTGTGGTCTGGTACACGGGGTCCAATATATTATACTATATACTTGGCCAAAATACATCCATCGACGAACAGCTTTTTCCCAAGAAAACAAGACGCCGCTTTACCCAATACATTGCGAAAAAACCCGATAAGCTTGGAACTAAATTCTGGCTTGCAGCTGATGTCCTGTCCGAATATTTATTGAACGAATTTCCTTACCCCTATAAAAGATGAGCAACGATCAGCGAATCAACTTCTAGGGGAACATGTAGTTAATCATCTAATGAGACTATTTATAAATGAAGGAAAAAATGTCACGTCGGATAATTTCTTTACGCCTGTAAAGTTGTCAAAATAATTACGAAAGAAGACTACCAGCATTGTGAAACAATATACCGAGCAAGAAAGATTATTCCGCCGTCAATAAAAAACTAACAAAAATATTTTAGTGCTGAGTTCTCTATACTCAACTACACAAAATATGGAGTAGACGTTGCAGATCAGATGGCTAGATCGTATTCAACTAAATCAGCTTCAAGAAGATGGCCGTTGCAAGTGTTTTTTTAATATTTTAGATATGACAGGAATAAATGCTTGGATTCTATAAAAGGAAGTTACTCGCAGTGAAATATCTAGGCAAAATTTCCTACTTCCGTTAGCAGAAGAATTGCGACCAGATCATATGACTAAGGGCAGAACAACATCAATGGATACACACTCAAGATGTATAACAAACAATAAAATTCTGAACGTAGGCGATGTCAAACATGTGAAATTTGTGATATAAGTGATTTGAGATAAGCAACATTGAAAAATTTTGCTATTGCATAAATTGTGCTTAAATAATTAAATAATTTATTTAAATTAACTAAATATGTCTTTTATTAGTAGGTAATAATGTACAGTCCATCTAATTTACTTACCGTTGCACGTCATTATCATTGACAGAAATCGAAGTTGACATAGTTGCCAAAGTATAAAAATTTATTGCTAAAGTGGATTATACAACAAAACAAATTATTATTTAATATAAATAAATAGAAATAAAACAAGAGTTAAAAAATATTCTTGTTAAAAACAATTTGAGCCGCTTGTATGCATCGTATAAAGATGTAAAATGGAATACTTAAACAAAAACAACACTTTTTTCATTACTTATAACTTTACTTATTTGAAATGTTTTGTTACAACATTTTCAAATGCTTTTTTTTTCAGATTTATTTAAATTTCGGTTTTCTGATCGATAGTGATTAGAATTATTACAATACATTAATATTATTATTAAGTTATTATCACATTCCTGTTCAAAATAATGAATAAAAGAAGCTACCATCTCTTTACAACGACTATTTAAATTCTTTCGTGACATTTTTGAAATAAAACACACTAATTTTGTTCTAAAAAGAACAGATTTTATTAAATAGCTAAAAATATACAACAAGAGGGACTCACTTTAAAATTCAAAATAATAGAGTACAAAAAGTGCCGACACCGCAACTGTCAAATAAGTGTTACCAATTTGTGCCAAAATATCACCTTCGTTCGATTACAGTTACAGAGTGTTCCGAACAAATGTTCTTCATAAAAACGCTTTATAATGCATTTATACAAATTAAATGACACATATTATTGTGTATTTCTTTAAGTTAACATTAATATTAACATTAAATACCAGTGTACTTGGCAAAGTGATTCGAAAAAAGAACACATCTACCGCCTAAATATTTCGTGTTGGTATCATGTAACCTCACGGCCTATGACGCGGATGACGTGCAACGCTAAGTAAATTAGATGAAGTATATATAGGTTTTTTAAGTAAAAAAGAATACAAAAATGGCTGGCGTTTTTCTAATACCCGTCATTTTCAAAAATTCTAATACTCATCATTTCGGCCGCTCCAGCTAGGTATGCTCCTATCTTCGTTCCCTTCACCATACATATATTTAATGAAAGGAGGTCAAGCATGACTCCTTCATGGAGGTATTTGAAGTATTAGACATCGCTTCTGTAATAATTAAGCATACTTGTCGTTTAAGCTTATTTACCTTCTCTTTAGTGGTCTTTTGTTGGCATTTAGACCACCATATCAGTGCACCATACGTGATCGTAGATCTTACTGCAGTCTACAGACTACAGTACATCTGTTTCGGTTTCAAACACCATGTTTTCTACATGTCCACTTCGACATGTCCAAAATGAAAGCTTTGCTTTGTTGGTTATTCTTACTAAATGGGTGCTCCATTTATATGCCCAGAGTGGGCATCCAGATGTTATCTAGGTTCCGTCTTCTTGTAAAACTGACTACTACTGTTTTACTTGAACTGACAGAGTTTTTCCATGTCGCACCACCTATTAAGGATCTTTAATATTCTTTGGAGTGTGCTAGATAGAACATTACCATATTTTTCTGTTACCATAATTACTAGATCATAAATAAAATAGTGGAAGAATAAATAAATAAAATAGTCGAAGTCATGAAAACTGTAAAAAATAAATACTGAAATCAAGTAAAGACAAAAAGAAATCCTGGATAATTGATAAGATCCTGGTAGTTATGAAAGACAGACGAAAAAGTACAATAGATAATAATATGCACAGATATAGGTCCATCAATAACCAAATTTAGAGAAAAATCAGAGAATCAAGTTAGCAAGAACTTAGAGATATTGAAATATCACAAACAAAACACGATATATTTGGTGTTTACAAGTAGTTCAAGGAAATAACAGAGAAGTTCAAGAAAAAATCAATAGGAAAAAAATACCAAGAAGATATAATTGTATATATGAAGGGTCTCGGGAGAAAACCATGAATGTCACAAAATATTTTATTGAAAAAAATGAATTTTACAGTTAAATACCGTGTAAAAACTAAAATATGTGCCTAATATATTATATTCCAAAACATTTATCATTAACATTTACTACTAAAAACTAGTACTTAAAACTAAACCAATGAAACAAACAGTTTTTGTAAAAAATATCCAAAAAATCTTTTATGGAAGAAAATCATGAAAGTCCTGGTGCGTTTCTTTTCTGAGCCAGACGTTTCTTCATTATAACAGGTTGCAATTCCTCAAGATTTGAATTATTGGCAGTTCCTTTGTTGTTTTTTTTTTATCTTCATTTCATGAGGTATACTCATGTACATTTCTTTTGCTTGTTCAGATTCGCAAAACTTTGACAAAAACATTATGTCTTTGAACTTGTCTTCGTTAATAGCAATAAAGTTGAAGTATGATTGCGTGAGTAGTTCAAATTCCGAAGGTGACAATTTATGTGACTTTTTAGCTTGAACGGAAGAACGGATGGTGTCCTCAAGTTTGCTACCATTATATGAATCTCGGTAAAATAGAGTGCGAACATGAGTATTAACACACATCACCTCTTTAATTTTTTGTGTAGCAAAAGAAGCGTTTTTGACATATCTATCGTTAAATAATTCAGTCCATTCCTTGATGAAACACTGAGATACTGAAATTACATTAAATGGGGCAGGCTTTGTTCGAGAAGCTATAATATTTTCCTCCCAATCAGCAGCCGTTTCCATTCTTTTTTTAAGGTTAATAAGACCCATATTTTTATCGTACTAAAGGTACGAATAGCCTCTAACGGTATATGTTATTGTAATGGATTGAAGACGTTTTACTACTGATACCATGTAATGAATAAACCTTACCGCTGTATAGTTTTTGTTTTGTCCACCTGCTCTTTCACAGAAAATGTGTAGATGTTGAACAATTGGAGACAAATGATGCAAAATAAAATCGAAAAGAATCGAACACACTTCATCTGATCCCTTTTTAGCAATAAACTCTTAATATGTATAAAAGTAAGAATCAGCGTTTGATAACACATGGATGTTAAAAGAGTAAATCGAGAGCTGTCGGCGGTAATATACATCATTGGTGGAGATATTCGGCAAGGAAACATTTTTTTGGAAGTCCATAGCTATAGCTTCATAATTCTTCTCTATTCGTGCCCTTCTTTTGCTTTCCATTTTCCTCTCATAAAATGCATGAGTCCTACGAAGATTGAGCTCGAAGTGCTTTTAATTTGGTTAGTTCAGTACGTCCACTTTTCTGGTCTGTTTTAGCTGCTTTCATTTTTGCAGTAATTTCGTCTGCAGGTCGTCATTGACTGCAGGTATCCAATAGCGGATAACCGAAACTAATGTTATATTTTTGTCTAAAAATTTCTCTGTAACTTTGATAAGAAATTTTAACTTCCGGACATTTTTCTTTAAACAGAGAAAACATTTTCATTATATTTAAAGTTTCAGGCACGTGGGTTTTACCTGTATTATCATGTAAGCTATAGTGACTACTTCTTGATTTAAATGACTGAATATGCTCGTGAGCACTATTAACACTACTCGGCTTCACTGTGTTATAATTTATTGCGCCCCTTTTATCTTTAGGAGCCGTGCCAGACTGCTTTAACTCTTTCTGTAGAAGTTTTGTCCCTGTAATACCATGAACTGCACGAAAAAACTTGGCACAAACTTGTACTTCTTCGTAATGTTTTTTCTCATCCTCAGCATTAGCAGTTGACCTTGGCTGAACTCTGACCCTGTACATATAGGCTGCATCATGATATATTGCAGCATGTACATTTTTGGCTCTAGATCGCCGCCTCTGTACGTTTACTAATGATATAAGAGAACACAAATACGCATTTTGTTCATTATGAGATATCAATGAATTAAAATGATTTAAAATTATTTGTCTATTCATTTTGTGATATTACTTCAAGCGTTTGCATTAGCAGAATTCACCAAACACATGTGACTGAAGCTTCATTTTTTTCATGACTTTGTATAACCTGCCCATTTTCACTCTCTTTTTAGTGGATATGTTTCCACTAGCTGTCATAATTGTTTTAAATAAATTGACTAACCAAACAGAACTGCACAAGCACGTGGTTATTACGATGTATTTACTACACTGACATGACCGTTTGCAAGACAAGGATGCCAATTACATTTTCTGGCGCTGCTGAGTAGACATTCAGTGTTTCAGCCGTTTACGCGCGGACATGCCCGGTTTTCTACCGATATAGGGTATTTAAAAACTATAATAACTCGTGACACGCACTGTTTTCTTCCTTATTTGAAATGTCCAAACATAGATATTAACAAAACTTACTAGATGGCGTAATTAACTCAATTTTAGTTAATTTGTGACATTCATGGTTTTCTCCCGAGACCCTTCATATAGAAAAACCAAATTAACATGGAAAAATTACATAAAAGAATTGTTCTCAGATGTAAAAGTAGAACAACAAATATCGAAAACCATAACAGGTCTACACATCCTTTTAGAGGACGTGAAAGCAGCAATAATATTCCTTAAACATGGAAAACCTTATGGTCAAGATGAATTTCAGTCAGAGATCAAACTCTTCGACGGGAACTTCGAAGCTATCTAAAGTGGCAGAAAGTGCTCGAAAATTTTATTAAATCTGTATCACGTCAATTACTAAAGTTTTTTATTTTTATAGATTTAAGTGTGCTTTGTAGTATGTGGTTTGTGCTCCTTTATGGTTATAATACATATAAAAGTGTATTAATCGAAAGCCACTGAATAGTAATAATGTGCCTTAAGGATATCAAGGAATAAAAGTCAACGGAAAAATCGTGAACAATATCAGGTATGCCGATGATACAGTACTAATTGCTGGCAGTGAAGAAGAACTACAAATTCTGTTAACCAAAGTAGTGCGAGAAGGAGAACTATACGGCCTTAAGGTGAATGTAGAAAAAACCAAAACAAAGGTAATTTCAAAAAAACACACACCAGTTATAAACATACTAGTCAACAATCTAGTTGAACAAGTGAAAAAGTTTAAGTATCTAGGCTGTTGGATACATGAAACCTTAGACCAGAGGTTAAATGTAGAATAGAACAGGCAAGAAACACCTTCTTAAAGATGCGACAGTTACTCACTGCCCGTAATCTTAATCTGTCCCTACGATACCGCCATGATAAATTATTATGTATATAGTGTACTATTACACGGCGTGGAAGCTTGGACGTTAACAGTCAGCTCGTTACGACGTTTAGAGAGCTTTGAGATGTGAGTATTTCGTCGTATGCTGAAAATTCCATGGACCGACCGCGTTAGAAATTAAGAAGTTTTAAGGCGTATGAATAGAGAACGTGAACTCACAGAAATTGTCAAGAAGCGTAAAACGTCTTATCTTGGACGTATATTTAGACACGACAGGTATATAGCTTCTTCCTTCAGCTTATTATAGAAGGGAAAATACAAGGCAGACGCGGCCCGGGTAGACGACAAATGAGTCTGGCTGCGCAATATCAAAGATTGGACAGGATTAGACTTTTAAAGTTTAATAAGGAAAGCCCAAAATAGGGAAGATTTTGCAGAGGTCATTGCTAACCTTCGCTAAGAAGACGGTACCTAAAGAAGAAGAAGGATGTCAAATAAAATTGACAATTTTATACTGATTTTTTTTATAATCCATACAACATTTCAACAATATTTTCTACAGCATTGCACATCTACAATAAAAAAAAATAAGTGATAATAACAATTATTATATTTCGAAGTGTGAATACAATAAATGCGTCTTAGTTTAAAGATAATGTGTCAATATTTGAGTCAATATAATAACTCACTTGATGGATTGTTGATTTAATTAGATAATATTTACCTCGGGATAATATCATAACTGAAATAATTCTGTTTATATTAATATCTGCTAACTATATTTATATAGCCTTCGACCATCTGTTACAGACACAGTTGATCAAATTTCAATAAGATTTGTGGATACTGAGGAATCAATATGTAATCCTATAGATGGCGTTGATAGACTCTCTGTTAAACAGGTAAGAATTTTTGGTTAAAATGGTTTTTTTCTGCGTGAATGAGCATCCTTACAGCAATATGAAATCAGCTAAAAAAAAATGAAATCCTATAATAAATGTTGTCTGCATGAAAATATTACAAAAGTTACCGTAATTACCAATTTGGTACATCTCTATATATTTTAGTTCATTCACGTTCCGATTTTTAAACGGGCCATTCACGTTTCGATTTATAGTCCAACTAGTGCTCCAACTTCCGCAGTTGGATCTGAAATCGGACCGTGAGTGAGCTGGTTGAATTTGTTGGACAACTAGTGGTACGAGTCGGATAATCTAGAATCTAGAGGGACGACTTGAAGGTCCGACTTCCGACTGGCGACGAAGTGGGAGCGTGAATGGTGAAGTTGAAAGTCGGATCACACGTCGGATCGAAAATTTCCTCAGTCATTTGATCTTCGGAACCTGTTACGTATGAGATTTCTACGAATTACTCTACGCAAAGATGCCTAGTTCGTAAACATTAACGGCCAGTTTCACAATCAGTGGTTAACCCTAGGAGTTAAGTAACCTTTACCCCTAGTTTAACTGACAGATGCCGTTTCAAATTCACAGATTCGGTTATGGTCACTTAACCTTAGGTTTCGTTTTATTTTTCCTATGTTGCTAGAAAATTATGGGCAATAATCACATTTTTGTGAAATATTGTCAGTAAATATTATGGACATTGATCAGTATAGATGACACCTTTGTCACGTTAGATCGAAAACAATATACAAATATTATTCTCATTTTCAAGCTCTGTTCTAGTGTGGTAGTTTGTTCTAAGTAGTGGTTGTTTGTTCTTCCAAGTTAAAATTATGATTATAAAACGGAACCCACAAAAATGTTCTATCTTTAGAGATGTATCTTCAATTTGCTCCAAAATATTTTCAACTGTGTTCTTTGAGAATCTAAACCGACAGAAATAATCTTCATGGTCTAGTTCTTCAAAATGATTTGTTCTGTGCCTAATGATTCTTGGTCTGCCAGCTTCCTCGTCACTGCTAAAAGCATTTACATCATATAAATCCATATCTGATTAATTAATAATTTACGCGTCTGTCTGCACTCTGTCAATGCCAACAAAACGAAATTCGAGGTTAGGATATCCTGGTCAAGCTCTAAGCCACCGCTTTTACTTTGGGTTAAAAATTTTGTAGGTTAACCACAACCCGAGATGTTGACCTTATATTGTGGAACCTATATTTCAGGGTAACCGCTGGTTATCTCTTAACCGCAAGGTAACTTTACTTTGTGAAACCGACCGTTAATAGAAAATAAACTCTCAATTGCATAAAAGTTACCCCTATTGAAATATACAATTCTTCATCATCATCTATTTTTTGATAGAGCAAATCATTTTCCTTTCTGTAGATGTATTTTGGACACTCCCACACAGGTACAATTTCCAACACTCCGGATTGGAAGTAAATAACGATTTCCGAAGTGGAAGTCCAAACGTCAAATACATTTAATTACTAACTCATATTGTGGCTTATTCCCAATTAAAACAGTAAATTTACTACAAGATCACTTCGTAACTCATATTTCCTCCCTTTATACAATTTGCTTACAACATCAATTGATGCTGTCTGTCCGACATCGCTGAGCAAAGATAACTTTCAATTTCACGAAAAATTATTATAGCCCTGCAAGTTTCTGGTATGACCTTTCCCAATAGTTGTGGAGATATTTTACAGCTGATCTTCAGATCCTCAAATGAGCTTCCAATGGCCAGAAAGCGTAAAGTTGCTACAAGGCGTTGTTCAGTACTGACACATTCACGCATGATGGTATCTTTTTTGGAAATGAGTAGACCAATTTTTTCCAACAACAGCAAAAAAGTGAAGTTGTCCATTCTGAGGTAGTTCATCCTCCTCATCAATGACATTGAGCAATTTTGTGTCACAATAGTTCACACGATCAACAAATAATTTATTCATCCAACATTTTTTCTTCTTTTTTTTTTTAATGATAAGGATAACAAGCACAATGTTGCCATTTTCCTCCTCCTAATTATATTTTACGTTGTGTTTGCTCGATACATGTTTTGGTTAAGCGATGTACACCGTCGTGAAAACAAACTAGATCTGAAGTTGGACCGCTAGTTGGATAGAAAGTCGGAGCGTGAGTGGAGACGAATATCCAACTAGTAGTCCTAGTAAGTGGGACCGCAAGTCGGAACGTGAATGCCCAGCTTTACTGCATTCCGGTAGGAATCACTACTCGTTCATCGGCCGATTCAATCCACTCGTAAATAATAATTTCAAGTAGCAGATCCATTTTAAATTTTATGCTGCTGCAACAATGCTGCTACTTGTTAATAATATATTTGTAACAAGGTTAAAAGAAAAGATTCGATAGAAGTGAAAGACCACGAGTAGATAGTAGTTTTATACTAACCGATTGTAATAGAGGTTGGCCTATAAGGTTTCACTTGCATTGTAACATAACAGTGAACCGAACTCCTAGGAAGTAGGATCAGGAGACTGATACGCTCTGAGATTTAGTTCGAATATCTTTTATATAGAAGTGTCGTAGAAAATATATTAAGTATCTCTTTTTACAAGACTAATCGTCTTCACAACCAACAAGAATAAAACAAAACAAATTATTCATTGAAGCATTTATATTACATTAAATTAATTATATTATATGTATATTCAAAAATCAACTTTACGTTAGAAGGAAAAAGTGGAAATCGAAACAGCTTTGTTGAATTTACAAAGATAGGCGTGCTATATCAGATCGACTGCGACATCCCGAACGAATTATGATCCGACTAACACAATAATTTGTCTTTAACAGAAAAATGTCCCTATCCGGCCGAATTCTAAATCGCGAATCATCAAATGAAAATAAATAAATTACCGTCTGCTTATTGTGCAACTGAGCCGGTGATAAAGCCTTTGACCATTAGCGTAAAAGAGAAAATATGATAATTATAGATGATCTAAAAAAAAATTATTTTTTTCATCCGTGCTTATTCTACTCGGCCAAACGATTACTCAGAATCAAATAAGCCGATGGGTATCATCAATATTAAAATATTGCATTTAATCAACTATTTGTTAATAATAAAACTCACCATTTATTTTCAGGGTGACACTCTCATCATTCCATCCTTAAATTTGGCCAACCCAGCTGATAATTTAGTAAATGGCTGCGAATATGAAATAATTATTGAAACTCATGATCTTTTAGAGAATTTAGAACAAACATTAATCTATCAAATACCAGGTAAGTGATGTTGTTTATTATAAAATTATAATGACGTAATTTTTTAAAATGAAGTATTTAGTTTTATTCGTTTGGAAAACATATATTTTTTAATAGTCGCTTTAACCACCAGCGACATTAATTATTATGATTACGACATGTTTTTGACCGGTAAGTGAGGACCGACCTTAGCAGTGTTTGGTATATAATAATTGGACGGCGTTATGCATCACTAGACCAAGCGCCATTTTCTCAAATTGTGGATTATGGCGCTTTCTGGTGGGAAATAGCATAAACTATCTACAGAATAAATCCCATTAGTCTGTTAATAACGGTTAACCAGATATATTTAAAAAGACCAAGTGCCTTTCTTCTTATTCTGGTTTTTGAATGTTGCGTAATTTTCTGTATTAGTCTTGCATCAGTAGACCAAGCGCCTCTTGCGAGGGTTTTAATGATTGTAAATCGAATATTTGGCAACACACGTACATAAACGTTGTTGACAATAACTTATTGAGGCATTTAGTTTAAGAAGTAGTGTCAGTTATTGCATAAATTGTTCTATAATATTAAGAGAGCTATAATTTGTTCAAATATTTCCGAAGTCCCAATAAAGCGTAAAAGAACAAACACCAGTAAAAAAAAAGAAATACTACAAGGATATACACAATATCTGCTCCGACAGTGTGTAAACCTTTCTTTTTACAGACCCTGAGGATATCAAGTTGCAAAGTCAATGCAGCATTGAAAACTATGAAACGTCCAATGGGTGTTCGAGATGGTCGTGGTCAAAGTGGAGGTCATAATAAAATTAACGATAATCGTGTACAAAAAGTAATTGAGCACATAACGAAATTCCCTAAGTACAAGTCACATTACAGAAGAGCTAACACAGAAAGAGAATACCTAACAGAAGAAACAACATTAAGTAAAATGTATGAATTATATATTGAAGCAGCAGACAGTGATCCTGTTAAATTTTCGTTTTACAAAAAAATATTTTTAACACGATTTAATCTTCAAAGAAAAAATTTAAAAAAAGATACTTGTAGTAGATGTGATTGTTTCGAATTAGAAATTAAAAATTGCACAGATAACGAAAAATTAAGCAAGTTAAAGGAAGAAAAAAATGTGCACATATAAGAAGCTGAAAATGCACAATCTAGAAAGAAAGCTGGACTTGAAGATGAGCAACAATCGACCAGAAGTGGAAACCTTTTGTTTTGATTTAGAAAAAACTCTTCCCCTTCCGAGAATTCCAACAAATATCGTATATTATAGGCGTCAATTATATATTTACAACCTTGGTATCCATAGCGGCAAGGATAACAAAGGTCATTGTTATGTTTGGATAGAAGGTGAAGCTGGTCGGGCAGCCCAGGAAGTAGGCAGTCGTCTTAAGAAACACATTGAAGAAAATGTTACTTCTGCA
Source organism: Diabrotica undecimpunctata (assembly GCF_040954645.1). Lineage (NCBI taxonomy): Eukaryota > Metazoa > Arthropoda > Insecta > Coleoptera > Chrysomelidae > Diabrotica > Diabrotica undecimpunctata. Next base: position 58,348,447 of record NC_092803.1, read on the forward strand.
AAACATGTAATTTTGTGGTCAGACTCTTGTGGCGGCCAAAACCGCAACATCAAAATAGTTTTGATTCTGAAAACGATTTTGGAAACTCATCTAACCATTGAAAAAATTACATTACGCTATCTCTTTCCTGGTCATAGTTTTTTACCCAATGATAGTGATTTTGGAGATATTGAAAATACCCTAAAATTTTAACAACGTTTATATACCGTTGATGATTACCTAAACGTGATGAAGAAATGCCGTAAAAATAACCCACTAGTAGTTCACAGAATGAAAAAAGAAGAATTCGTTGGAACAAAGAAGTTGGAAACTATAATTACAAACCATAAATCAGACATAGAAAACAGTAAGGTAAGCTGGCTTAAAACAAGAAAAATTGAAATAAGAAAGGATAAACCACTGAGTATTTTTATGAAAACTGATTTTAACACTAGTGAAGTTGAAGTAGATCTTCACAAGAAACTTTTAAACGGACAGCTCGTTGCCATCCCTAAGTAACCACTTGATTCCTCTTTGGCCCACAGGTAAGCCACTTTCTGTGCCTAAGCCTAACGACTTAAGATCTTTAATGCACCTAATAGCAAATGATGCAAAACCTCTGTATCGCTCCCTTTTCAATACCAATATAGTAGAAGATGACATTGCCGGATTTTATAGAGACTTAGACTTTGACTAATGTTTATTTACTATTTTCATAATATTTAGAAAATTTTACCTACTGTTAACACTGAGTTCAAGTTTTTTTTATATTTTTGATTAATTTCTTAAGTAATAAAAATATTCAAAACAACGACTTTTCTTGTCATACCCAAAAAGAAAAAATAGCTTGTGGCCTACTAATCATTCACTAAAAGTGATATTTTAGTTACGCATCAACGACCTTCATGTCGCTTGGTCTATTGATGTATAACACAATTACACAATGTGGCGAAAATCGTAAGTCGACCAAAAGTGTTTTTCTATAACATTAGCAAGTTACTATTTCGCACTTGGAGAAAAAATAAAAAACTGTCTTCGAAAACAAAAAATTACGAAAACATATACTGAATTTTAATAGAATGAAAATTTTGAAGTCAAATATCTCAAAATCAATTTTTGGCGCTTGGTCTAGTGATGCATAACGCCATCCAATTGTAGTTCTTCTTGAGATTTTTTTTGAGTGGAATTATTTTTGGAGTCCATAGTTTGCCCTATTTCTAAGGTTTATTCGTCTTTTAATTTCTTCGCTTTTTTTGTTGGTAGTAGTCACTAGCGAGCCAAGTTACGTGAAGCGTGAAGCTATTAACACGTTCAAAAATGTGAATTCCATAGACTGTTTACTGTTTCTCATTTGCTATAAGATTCTTAGTAACTAACATGAACTTGGTATTGCCTTCATTGATGAGGATAACTAAATCGCCTTTTTTGTCACCGTTTCAAATACTAGGAAATATTGTCCAACATCTTACTTGCTATACCCTATTATGTCAATGTCATCATGGTATGCTAATATTTGTATCGATCTATTGAAAACAGTACCGCTGTCTTTAATTTGTGTGTTTCGGACTGCCTTTTTCAGGCCAATATTAAATAAGAGGCAAGCTAGGACATTCCCTTGTCTGAGCCCATCTTATATCTCAAAAGTTCTAAAATTCTGTATCCTAACACTGGCTTTTATGTTTTATAACAATATCAGATTGGTATAGACTCTTCTCTTGATACTGTCGTATGTGTCCTTGAAGCCACCGAATAGGTGATGGGTTTCAATGTTAAATTCTAATGTGTATTTTTTAATTATAGTAAAACTGTAGCCTTTCGTAGAGAATATTTGCTAGTATTTTGTAATCAATCATTAACAGGGTTATACTTCTGTAGTTGTCACGCTGGATCTGGTCGCATTTTTATGTAACGGGCATACCACGTCGCCTTGAGACTATTCACAGTTTGTAGTCTCCTTTTACCAGACATGAAGTAAAAGTTCATACAGTGTCTGTAGCAGAGCGTCGCCACCATTCTTGTAGAGCTCACTGCAAATTTAATCAAGTCAATCATTTAATCAGTTTCTGAATAAATTCCAATAATTTCAATATGCTGGGATGTTATCTGCTTCTTCGATATCATGGCCATTAAATTTTGCATCGAAAACTCATCTGTTTAAGATTGAGGCCACATCATTTAGGATTTAGGTTGTTAATTACACAATATTTATTTTGATGCCGTTAGCTGTATCTTTTAAAGTCCTATTAAACGTGTATCCTGTGAATATATATATATATATATATATATAAATGGAAAACCGTATATATAAAAACGGTTGCCTTCCATCGATATACAATTTTTGGTTTTCTGTTTTGCGAGACATGCCATTACATTTTACTTATATATGTATATATATATATATATATATATATATATATATATATATATATATATATATATATATATATTAAATAATAAAGAGATAAAATGCATCCCTTGCGGTCTCTTCGTTGTATTAATATTTCGTCCATCGTCTTGTTCAACATGGGTGCTCTCTGTTCCAAATACAGATTTTTAAGAAATTCTAGATCTTTATTATCTGTGCCCTTATCTTCTAAAATTTTAAAAGCACTGTATGTTCTACTTTATCAAGAACCCTTTTGTAGTCGATGAGATAGATATATAGGTCTTTTTGTCGATCTCTACATTTTTTAATACAACAGATAACCCAAATATTGCTGCCTTAGTTTCCATTTCCTCATCATAACTAAACTGTTAGTCGTCCAAGTTTATCTCACATTTTCTATGTATTCGGTAATAAATTTAAACATGTCTTTTGGAAGATCATTAAATGGAAATTTTCGTCTTTGTTTGCGTTGTTATTTTTTTGGGATATGATTAAATAACGATTTCAACCAATTTTCTAGAATCCTACAGCATTTATAGATTGCATCGAACCGTTTCATCAACATGGGCTACTTTTCTTCTTTCACTAATTTAATACTGTACTTAGTCTGGATCACTGGCTTTTGAAGTTTGGTACTTCATGACTTCTAAAGTTAGTATATCAGGTAATTCTTCTAGATATTTCTTTTTGTTGAAATATCTGGGAATTTTCAGTGAGAACAACCTAACCTAACCTAACCGACTATTTTATTTGTGAAACTTTGCTTTCTCTGCCCAGTCAATTTTTTCTCTCCTTATACATGGCAAAATCCAACATTTCAATTTCCAACGGCAAGTAGTTCAAGTCAATGTCAATGCTGGGCTATGTCTTAATACCATAAATATCATTTTTAAATCTATGTATAAAAATAAATGTTGGATTTCTGACAAAATTTAATCCCATATGTTACCAATATTTTTTTTATTTTCTTCGAAATTATACGGATAGCTGTTTTTTATTTGGATTTTTTCTTCTTCTTCTGGTTCCTATCCGTTTCGGATGTTGGAAATCATATTGGCAATCATGACCTTGCTCGCTGCGGCTCGAAACAGCTCCGTTGAGGTTTTTTATAAACCATGTTCTTAAATTCCGCAGCCATGATATTCTCCTTCTACCGGGTCCTCGCTTACCTTTGACTTTACCTTGCAATATAGACTGCAGCAGGGAGTAACGGTGCTGATTTACGGTGCTGATTTCTGGATTTTTTATTTTCGGGTAATTACTCCTGGCGGAAATTCTTAGCATCCCTCGATTAACAAAGGCCCGCCGCGAACTAGGAGTTATAATGTTTGTCTTCTCCATGGCCGCTTATTCTAGGGAGGAATAATGCAATAGTTTCCCCTTGCTTTCTGCACCGCTATACAAATGCAGGTTATATAGTTATTACCATTGCACCGCCAGCAAGCAATTTAATTTAACCTAGCCTGTGAGACTTGTACACCCCTTAAGAATGACACTCGGGTGTTACAATACATTGGGGCGAGGAGGATTAACTCTTGTACTCAGGAGTCACTCTACCCCGCCCCAATGCTGCAGACCATCCCTTCCCCCCTATAGCACTCTGATGCGCGAGAGGGGCACAGCTATCAACAAAGTGCTTGTCGTGTGGAAGTCCTGGGTACAAGAACTCCAACACGATATCCTATACCGATCAAAGCAGGTAACCGTAAGGCGTTCTTTTTCTGCTATTTCTGGTGATTTATCATCGAATCTGAAATTGCTCGCTCGGGCCCCAAATCTCTGCTCCGGGCTCGCCCGTTTCGGCGACTTAGCGCCGAGGATGTGGGCCTCTCGTGCCCAGGTTTAGAGTTTTTTGTTAATTTTTTTTTATGGCTTTCGCCTTTTTATTAGTAGTTTAGTAATTTTTTTTGGTGGACGAAGCCGTTTTTTAATTTTTATTTGTAATTTTTTTGCGCACTGCTCGTTTTTTGTTTCACGACCATTCTGGCGTTACGGTATATGTTTGGGTATACAAATATTGTTAGGGCATTGCAAGAGTTTCCCCACAGAATAACACCATAGCTTAAAAATGAATGAAAAAGAGAAAAGTACTTATTTTCAAAGTATTAACACTTGTAACAAGTTTTAATTGTCTGAGTAAAAATAAGGTACTAGAAAGTTTACCTTTGAGATGGTCAATATGGTTATACCAAGTCAATGTGTTGTCAATTGTTATGCCCAACAATTTGACATTATATTTTTTAACACTCACATCAACCTAATGCCCAACAATTTGACATTATTTTTTTTTAACACTCACATCAAAGGTAGACGAAAAAATTAAATTTTAAGTTTTGTTATCATTTAGTTTAAGTTTATTTGCTACGAACCATGATTGAGCATTGGAATTTACATACTTAGATGTGGTTTCTAAAACTAAACGTTTTTTATCAGAAAAAACAAAAGTAGTGTCATCTGCAAATAGAACTGTTTTAAATGGGTCCATGAAACTGGGCAAGTCATTAACATATAATAAATAAAAGTGGGCCCAGAACTGATCCTTGTGGAACTCCGTGCTTTATCTGCTTAAATTCAGAGACACAATTTCCGTACTTGACTGCTTGGTATCTATCCTTTATATACGATGAAATTAGTTCCAAAGGAGTACCTATTATACCGTAAAAATGCAGTTTTTTTAGCAAAATATTATGAGAAACACAGTCGAAGTCAGATACAAAAATAAAAATTTGCGCTGAGTGTGTCAAGCTGGTGGTACTATGGTACAAGCATTCTTATTTAAATTTATGATCTTATTAATATAGCCAAGTCTGAATTTGACATACGAAATGTTAAATTCGAGTTCCTTACAGACCATAATTTTCTTTTATTTTTCTAAATGTTTGATTTAAAACAAAAAATAATTTTCTTTTAGATTGTGTTCAAGATAAATGTAAATGTGCAAAATCGTCTCCATATCAATTAAGTAGTATCATTCCAGTACACGATGATGTATACTTTTTAAAATGGGATAAACTATCCAATGAAGAGTTGACACTTTTGGATGTATACTAGTAAGTTTTTAGTAAGGTTTTCAGCACATATCTTTCAAAGACTATAAATAGTTTCTTTAAACGCTGAAAAGAAAGAGTCAAATATTTCAACAAAAAAAAAGAAGAAATGTAAGCATTCTTATTAGGTTTTAAATATTTTCCTATTACAATAGAGTCTCACAAATCTGATGTGAACACAAAGACTGCCTTGTTAGTGTAAATGTCAGGTTATCGAGAATAATAGATTTAAACCTAACAAAAATGCTCTTATAGATTATAACATGTTATTATTTATCAAATATGCCACAAAGGACAGTAAATTTCAACTTTATTCTATCAAATCACTAAAATATTGTTGCGTTGCTCTGTGAGTTTAGAGATTAAGTGAAGCAGAACTTGGTTCAACTAACTTTATTTTACTCAAAAATTCGCCAAATTACAAATATCACAATTACTAATTACATTAATAATTATCGCTTAAAATAATTAGCATTTATGCCTAAAATCGCGAATACTATTCTAAGAGTTCACCCTTGCTGGCTTATATAATGAGAACGGATTGTTTCGAAAACATATGACTGGGCAGCGATCGAATCCTAGGAAATATCCGAAATTCTCGAAGGTAATCTTTTTATCGGAGTTTGGCGACAGAGAGGCTTCTGGAATTTTCTAACTCACAGGGCCGCAATTAGGAGTATGTAACTCACAACAATATAAAACCCCTACAAAGAAGGTGAATTACATACAAAAACGAAGACCACGTACTTTATTTTGGTTAAAAAAATGGTTATCTATGTTTTTCTCATATTTCGCTCTCTTGCGAACGGCATCGTCACGCAAACGGCGGAGAAACAGAATATCCATTGCTAAAGCACATTGCTGCTTTAAATATGTTAACACTTTTAAGTCCCTCGATGTGACTCATTTTTGGTTCATCATCTTTGATCATCTCTTCTTCACTAGAATCTCAAATACTTTCTTTCTTCGTCCTTTTTCCTTTCGCCACTTCAACAATTTTCTCATTAAAAAAAATTTTTTTTCCGGTATCCTGCTTCATCGATGCTGTTACGTAACTATTATTGTCATCTCCACAACCAGGAACCTATTTTATTAAACCCACTAGGCCAGAATCATCGTCATCATGTTTTTCTGGAACTTCGTGTCCTGCATTATCTAGTAGTTTTCTCAAAATACGCACCACTGTTATAGGACTTAATTTATTTTACACCTCTGCAAACTCCAATAAGTCTATTTATTAAGCTTTGCAGCAAATTTTGATCGTCTTTAATTACCAAAACATGTAAAAGCAAATTGTGGCGGTACCTTTTTGAACTCTGCTAGAATCTCCTTGTTTATAGACTGGCAGAGTGCAGTCACGTTGGAGGACAAGAACATATTTTCTATATCACCATCATATATCTTTTAACTATAGGTACGAACTAATCGTAAAACATTACTGGACAGAATCGAATGTAATTATAAGGATCGAATCGTTTTGTAATGCCCCTTTGTCCGATTCTTCTCGATCGGCGATAAAAATGTTGTAAAATATTAAGAAGTTAAGAATAATGTGAGATTACAAATTAAGGGATTAATTTGTGATTGAACAATTACTCTTTAAAGATAATTCCATTCACCTATGAGTTTTGCTGGCTTTTATACACACTGATAAACTGGTTACAAGGCACGTGGCTTTTTAGCTTTACCGATAAGACACGAAACTAAAATTCAACTTCGTTTAATCGCAATTATCAAATCGCAAATCTGATTCTCTATCAAAGCATCACTTTCAATTAACTTTTTTTCATATTCACGAATTCTTCATTCTGTCATATTCCCAGAAAAAATTTCACCACATATAGTAATTTGTCTGACCCCATATCGATTTTTCTACCGGTCAAGCCAACCGACACTTGCTACATCTGCTACAAAATCTGGCTCACCTTTCTTGTTAAACTGCTGGTAGAATTTTAATGCTCTTGCAGTATTGGGCGTGAAATTTGGGTTCCTTTTCTCCTCTAGCTCGACAAAACAAAGTACAGTGCCCCATTTGATTGAATTTACGTTCTTTCATAATTTTTCGTTCTTTTAATAATTCACTGCAAATTCACCATCATGCTTCTATTTCTGCTCTTTTTCTTTTTCACCTATCTTGCTTGCATCTCTTTTTGTCCAACCGCTTTAATGCCGACAACTTCTGTTCCATTGATAAATTGACTTGTTTTCTTTTCTTTTAGAAGTTACCATATAGAATAAAAAACAACACAGCAATTTATCTAACATTAACAGTATACGTAGTAACAGTGACTGACTATGTAGTATCACTATGACATGTACCAAGCCTGACTTTAAATAACAAACTGAGAGAGACGTCTGACTTGTGGCATCTGACTGGTACATAAATATGGGGGGCAGGGTGGGGAGGGGAAAATAAGTGTCTATGAGGGCATTCACCGAACGGACGTTGATCTTGAATGACAATGCGTAACGAGACTCAGCGCTGTCTTTGTATTTTTTAATTCTGTCGAGAAATGCCCAGTTATTGAGGGCCGAGTTTGTGGGACAGTACTGTTGTTTCACATACTGTATTACATTATTGTATTTATTTATTTCACAAATATTGTTAATTTGTTATTATTTTTATTTTTTAATTAAATCCCTTACTTTATTCTTACGATTGCTTCTTTTTTGTTTGTTTGTAGTCCTAGATTTAAAAATTATTTATTATACCAGTTTTTTACATTACCAGGAGTGTGAGGTTGTCCTCTCTTTTATATTTAATTTTTATTACATTCGTTTTTAATTTCATACAAGTTTCCTTTAAATATCTTTATTTATGTTGGTTTACTTTTATTATTCCATGTTATTAACACTTAGCTTATTTTTTATTGAATTTTATCATGGGTTCATATTTAAATCATATTTTTGATAAATAGTTTTCAGACCTCTTTTATTTAATTTGAAGGTAATGGCAAATAAATGCTGATAATATTCTTTATTTCAGTATACGCGAAGACAACAGCACCGCTCCAAGTCAAGTAAAACAATGTAACATTAGTGATGATGGAGCGGAAATTACTCTGCCAGATCTGAAACAAAGTGTAAGCTACAGAATAACTGCAAGATTTTACTATGATGGGTGCAATTATCCGTCTTTTATTTCATTGACAGGTATGGTTAGAAATTATGATTATTTATTATTTTTTAGGAAACAAATACAATATAACCGTTTTGGTTTAGTAATGTTTATTTGAATATGTAATCAACTATATTTTCATTTTTTTAGTTCATAAGTAAGCTATTTTTCTTTGTCCATTGTAAATTTATTTACTTACATATTTATGTGTTGTTCGTTTTATATACAATGGTTTATCTTATACTTTATTGAGCACATTAACTAACTAACTAAGTAATTGTTTACTAGTTTAGTACATTGATTGTAATTGTGTATTGAAAGCAATGAAGTTAGTTTTCTAGGGACTTTTCACAGCTTTCTAGAAGTTCCACTTTTATTACCATATAAATGTACATTTACTGAGAACTCGAGCTGTCAATAACTGAACTTCTTATTTGTCAACCTGATATAGATATCCTGTTATTATGTGATATCATAAGTTGATCTTGCCGATGATCCTCCATTTTTCTTGATCTTCCATCAATGTTACACATTCTCATAGTGGCAGACCAATGGTTGAGACGATGTGGTCGATGTACCTTGTAGGGAATGTGCCTCTGAATCTTTTATTTTCCACGCTGCACTGCATTGTGAGATTCTCAAGGCCATTTGGTTCATGTTTAGTTGTTTTAGTATTGAGACATAATCCCTTGATGGTCTAATATTCCGATGCATGTAGGAAAACTGGAAAGACTAGGAATCTGACTAGTCTCATTTTAATCTCTACACTAATTTCATGGCTTCTCCAGATTTTAGTCAGTCTAGCTATTTTGCCATTGATGTTCTCCATCCTATTTCTTCAGTGTCTCCTCCGGTGTTGGCTGTCATGGACCCGAGGTAGACCAGATGGCTTATAATCTTGAAGTAAATTTATTTGTGGTAGTTGGTTTTGGTTGTTATTGGCTGTATCTGTAACAATGATCCTTGTATTTTCTTGCTCTATTTTGACACCTGCCCTTTTACTGATATGTTATATTCTCTCCACTTCTTCTTCCTTAGCTTTTTCCTTTTCAGAAGATCCCTGTTCCTTACTCTTCTTCTTCATTCATCCCTGTCCATCGTGTCTTCTTCATTTAAACCTTTCTCCCTCGAGTCCTCTGCCACACATGTCTTTCATTTTCTCCTCAATTTTCCTGTACCTCTCTTTCCCTCAACTTCTAACATACATACATTTCTTTAAAAAATATGTATATTTTTCCTCTATTTTTCTATTAACAAAATATTTCGTTATCAAAATCAAACATTTTTATCTGTTATAAAATCTATATTATAAGGCATTTGAACTTCCATTCATCTTTTTTTAATAATTAACCGACTAAGCACTTTCTATTTTTTAGTTCCAGAAGAAAGGAATCCTCTTACTGTAATTTTTGTATTAGTTTTAACAGTATTATTCGTCTTAATGTTTCTATACACTCTGATTATGAGCTCCAATAGGCTTAAGACCAAGTTGGCGAGTTACAAAAAGTATATTACATGTTGGGATGAAGAAATTGGAGATCTTCAATCCATTAGCCCACTATCTCACACGTAAGTACATCCTTTAAAAATATAATTTAATATATTTATTTTAAAATTGATAAAAGCTTTTAAATGAAGATTGTTCGTGAGAGCCCATTCTTTTCGAGCTTTTAGGTTTAATTTTTACTTTTAATACTGGTTAAACATTTTGGGTTATTTCTTTATTTGATATTTTCTGTTTATTATTTAGAAAATAACCGCATTTACCACGAAGGTCTACAGCAAGGTAAAGATTGGTATATTACACTTGCTGCATTTTGGTGTTTGGGTATGCGAAATAACATGTTCTTGAGTAAGTTTGCAGTGTCCTAACCGAGGACGAGATAGGATAACTTGGTGAGATATATTGATTGAATATGGGTTCCATGGACCAGTATTTTCTTTTATCTCTCTTAGTTTGCTTGTAGATATCTTCCATTTTTTGTAGATTGTTCTGTCAATGAAAGTAATTGCGCAGCTATGTAAGCCCAATGATCAACGTTTTCATTTCCCTCGATTCCAGAGTGGGAGGGAACCCATACGAAAACTATTTTTAATTATGTTTGAAGAAGACTAGTTTGATATTTGGTATCGTTGTTTATGAATACTGTTGCTCCTACGCCTTGGGAAGACTTAGATAAATCAGTGAAGATGTGGGTATAAGTTTTGTAATTCGAGACTATTTGTTTATAATTTTGATATATAAGATGTGGATTGGTATCTAATTTCTTATATTGCGTTAATTGGGAGGTTTACATGTGAGGTTTTGATAATCCACGGAGGAATGCTGTGTCCATTTACTAACCATGTTCTGGGAAAATTTTGGAGATTTAACGTTGATATATAGCGGTGAATTCTAATATCAAAATGTGCAGGAATATCTTGTGTAAAGTCTTAAGCAATGCTAACAACATCTCTTAATTCCTGTGTATTTTCTAGAAGCTGTTTGAGCTACAGGCTGTTGATTATAAAGGGAGGAGAGCGGGAGTCGATATAGTTTATAATATGTTCAGTGGGTTCTATTTCTTAATGTGAAGTATTTGTTTTCGGTTTTTATTTTTCCGACTTTTTTGGAAACAGAGAAGGTAGAGGTATTTGGTGGTGCTTTTCGGAGTAGCTGGAGACATATCTTTAGCTGTTCGTTTTGCTAAGGAGAAGGCAGTTGGTTTAGAAGTTTTCTCCGTGGTTGAAATATTTGCAGATTGAGCAGTGCAGTCCGGATTTGATGCCAAAGTGGGGTGCCTTAAGTAATATCGTTGATTGAATACCCCATTTGGGTTATTCAATCAACGGTAATATTAACGTCTTTTGGACAATTTTATACCTACTAATGAGGGAATTTTGGGTAGAATATTATTTATTGTCTCAGAATATGTCATTAGAAGATATTTCAGCGGGTTAAGATATTGGCGAGATCTGAGTATTTTATGTGGGTTGTTGTAATTGTTGGATATTTGGATTAATGTTATCGGAAGGGCATTGGGATGCAACATGTCTAGATAGTTTGCATGTAAAGCAAAGCTGATTGTCTAGGGCTAAAAAAAATCGATATGATAGATTCTCATACGTTATCATCAACGATTCGGGTATGATAATATCTGGGGAAGGAGCGATAAACCTGCTTTTTGAAGCGGTGTATGTGTTGGTCTTCTGGATTTGATGCACCTATTCTAAAAAAATTTATTGGATGGACTAATTATAATCCAATATTTTCTAGTTTTGTTACAAGATATTCATGTGGGATCGTTGGGCGGCTTACATGTAATATTACTGGTCTATCCGCTGATGAAATTAGACGTCTGGCTTTCATGACTTCACTAGCTACAACAATTTAACCATGTCTAGTTAAGAATTCATCAACTACTGATTTATTTGTTAGATAAATACATATTCTGTTATGTGAAATTCTGCTACAGAAAATGATATTTTTTGATTTTACCAGAGGTCCCAATTGGAGTCCTGAATCCTGAAGTCTTGTACCCTGAATGGAGCTGAAGATAATTACTTAATCCTTGTTTGGATATTTGTAGATATTTTGGTAGACAGTGCTTGCATATAATGCATTGGTACTTGTATTATTCAAATTTGAGTTATCAGTATTCTCTAGGTCTAGATGAATGTTAGTGAAAAAATATTGGTTTGTAGACGTTGGTTGTGACATTATATTTTGTAATAGTAAAATTTGTTAAGTTATTTCGATCCACATGGTTAGTTTTCAAAACATATAAATAAGGCCTACTTTGCCTTTTTGTTGAAGTTCACTAATTACCGAACGAGTTTTTTGAGATAGGTAATTAATATGTTAATATTCAACTGAATGGATTTGATTTGTAACCTCAAAATCGGATTAAGAAGGTCTTTTTTAGATGCAGTAAGTATCAAACATTTTACTCACAGTTCTTTTCTCGATGTTTTGAAATACTGAAAATCAAGTTCGTTAATTACCATCTCGATTAAACCATATATTCTTTGATCTTGCTTGAAATATATTTCATTATATTTTTCCTTTACTTTATGTCCCTACTATTTCCTTCGTTAGTTATAATTTGCTACTTGTACTTGTAGCCTTCCTTCGATATATTTATAGCCACAGTTATATTGCTGCATTATATGTTTCTATAAATATTTTAGGGTCGGTTGTTCGAACGCTAATCAAAACTTAATTGTAATCAAATATTTAATTAAAATCAAATACGTTACATTTTGAGGTTATGTTGACTGATTTATTTTATTCAATTTTATTATTTTACGTTTTAATTTAAAATAAACCATAATTAAACTCGATCTGATGTTAATTTCATGTTTTTACAATCAAATACGTTACAGCAGCTGTCAAAATTATTAAAAATTGCTTATTATTATTGATTTGTAAATAAAAACATGAAATTAACATCAGAAAGAGTTTAATTATGGTTTATTTTAAATTAAAACGCAAAATAATAAAATTGAATAAAATAAATCAGTCAACATAACCTTAAAATATGACGTATTTGATTTTAATTAAATATTTGATTTCAATAAAGTTTTGATTAGCGTTCGAACAATCGGTCCTTGGAGTATTATTTTTTTAATTTTGTTTTAACTTAAAAATTATTAATTAAATACATTCATATTAATCAAAATATATAATGAGTACCTACGTTTTTTCAGTGTTCTCAAAGAAGAAGTAACAAATAGTCAGTATACCCCATTGGAATTTGTAATGGTAAGTATTAAGCTGTATATACCTATATTATTGTTTGAAGATGATAGACCTTGTTCTCCACCATCCACGGATAATCGAATAAATAAAAAAGGTCGAAAAATAACAAAAGAAGAAGTTATTTATGCAGTAAAAACTCAGAAGAATGGAAAAGCCACCGGTCCAAATAATATCAATGTCGAAATACTTATAATTATTTGCAGACAACGAGAGTAAAAGCCTCGACCTGATAAGAGCACTATTCAACAAGATATATGACACAGATAAAATAGCTACCATCAGACTGTCTAAAATCAACATTCGTATCATTACCAAAAAAATCCAATGGCTCACATTGCAATGACTATCGAATATTAAGCATGATGTCTTATGTCTTTAAAACTTTTCTCAGAATCATTCATACACGAATTTACAAGAAGTGTTAGTTTCAAATGAGTGACACTCAATTCAGGTTTCGAAAGGGATTGGGAACACGAGAAGGTCTTTTGCCTTAAATGTGTCTGTGTTGTGCCTACACAACGATGCAGAGACATAAATGTAGATGTATATTCACGTTTTATTAATTGTCGAAAAGCATTTGACTGCGTTAACCATCAAAAGATGATCGAAATTTTGAGAACATCTGGAATTGACGAACAATACTTGCGAATTATGTCAGAACCATGTTGGCATCAAACGGCAACAATTGAAATAGAGCACACAACATCCGAAAATATACGAATCCGACGAACAACGGACAACGTTGCGTCTTATCACCGCTATGATTTAATCTGTATTCGGAATATATACTCAGAAAAGTATTAGACGAGGTTCAAGGTGGAATCAAGATTAAGGGAACCAGCATAGGCAACATCAGGTACTCTGATGATACCGTTCTAATAGCAAGCAATGCACAAGAACTACAAAATATAATAAATGCGGTAGTTCGTCATGGCGAAATGATCGGCTTATATCTGAATGTTTCCAAAACTAAAACTCTAGTATTTTCAAAGATACCAACAAACGTACAAGTGTATGCTAAGGGACAAATTATAGAACAAGTAACTTCCATAAAATATTTGGAAGAAAATATCAACAGCCAGTGTAACCCAAAAAAAGAAATCCTATCAAGAATCGAACAAGCGAGGAAAACACCTTAGTCTAGAGCTCAGAGCTCTGAAACAGAAAAAAAATAGATATCTTTGAAATGATACAGACGGATGCTCAGAATTCCATGGGTACAAAAAGTTACCAACCGTGAGTTACTTCGCCGCATGAGTAAACAAAAAGAATTATTCAGCATAATTAAAGAGAGGAAAGTACAATACTTGGGTCATGTGTGAAGAGGTGAAAGATATGAATGATTCCAAATCATATTGGAAGGTAAAGTGCAGGATAAAAGATCAGTTGGAAGACGCCAAATTCGTGGCTGAAAGACCTGAGAAGATGCTTTGACTGCTCATCCTTAGAAATCTTTCGTGCAACAGTTTCCAAAACTACAATTGCCATTTGGATCGCCAACCTTCGAAAGGAGACGCCGCAATAAGAAGAAGATATATTATTGTATATTATTTCCATATAGTATAATTTACATTTATCTTTTTTAGAATGTACATAAATATGACAAATATGAATTTCCAAGAAATAAGGTAATTGCTAGGGGAGTACTTGGAGAAGGTGCGTTTGGAATCGTATATTACGGAGAAGCTTTCGAACTGAATAACAATCCTGGATATACAAAAGTGGCTATTAAACAGTTAAAAGGTAAATTAAATACAATTCGCACCTATAAATAAGTTGTATTGTAGAGGAGTAAAAATTTGTCAATGCAGACTAATATACATATTTTTGCTTGTCTCAAATACATTGATTACGATAAGGTTTTTATAATATGAAACATAACAAACTAAACAACATACCACTGTTGTTGCGTTTGTAATTTGACTTTATATTTTCCACATTTTTAGATTAATTTAATTGATAAAATTTTTAGATATACTTATGCACTAATTCACCCATATCTACGAATAATTCGTTCCGCAGATCACCGCATTTACGTAAAACCGCGGATAATGACGAACTCGAAAATATTGTGTCATCACATTAATACTTTAACCTATACCTATAACGAAAGTTTTCAGTAAAAATTCATTATCTGATAATTAGTCCTAGTCAACTTCACATCTAGTCATCATTGGAAACAAATTGGATAATTGTTAAATTTCAAGGTATCATATCATATTTGTCAAATTTTAAAAAGTTGTGGCGTATAAGCTGGATATCCGAAAATTTGTGTACAATTTAGTTGAACGGTAGCTAAAGCGTGAAATTGTAAATACAAGTCAAAATGTAGCGGTTTCATTATACCGTAATTCCGAGGTTTCGCCTTAATCGTGAGTCTAAACTTAGAATCTACAAAACAGTAATTATACAAGTGGTCACATATAGATGTGAAACGTGGACCTTTTCAACCATTGATGAAAATCAATTGAGAATATTTGAGCGCAAAATATTAAGAGAGATCAAGGACCGACGGTTCATGGAGAATAAAAATAAACTATGAGCTGAATGATTAAATGTAGAGCGCAGATATCGTTAGACTTATAAAGTCACAAAGACTAAACTGGCTTGGCTACTTAGAAATAATGCTAGAAAATCGAGCTGTAAAAGTAATCCAGAAATGGAAACCCCTAGGAAATGACAAGAGGAAAGCCGTGTAAAAGGTGGATAAACAATGTAGAGGAACATTTTAATACCATGAACATCGGGCAGCGGCAAAGAAAATTATTCGACACGGCAGAATGTAAGAACGTTGTTAAGCAGGCCAACACCCACAAAAGGTTGTAGCGCCATTAGGAGAAGAAAAAGAATTTATGTTGTCTTTATTTGACAATTTTTCCTATTATCTCTTCTTGATCTGTCGTTCATTAGTCTCTTTTTCTGTTATCTTAGAATTTTCATTTCACTTGTTTCCATGTATCCTCTTGTTGTGTATGTTATGATAGGCCTAACTACAGATTTAGATACGCGCGTTTTCCTTTCTAACTTTAGATGTTTGTTTCTCCATATTTTATCGTTAAGTAATCCTGCCATTCTACTTGCTTTTGCCACTTGTTTTCTTCATTTTTACTCCATATGTCTTTAATAAATTTTTGTTTTATATTTGGAATTACGTTGTTGCCAATTGTTGCATTCATCTCTCCCAAAATTATTATTACATTATGTTTTGATATTGTGTCCACTGCTCTTTGGAGAGGCGAACCTAATTCGTCCCCAGCATTAAACCTACACATTTGGCTAAGTACCTATCCCAAGTAACAAACATAAATTGGTCACCGAGAAGAACAGGTAGAGAAAAGTAAGCACATAAATTCGTCACCGTAGTAAAAACTAATTTTTAATATACAGAGGTGATCTATAATATACCTTTCAGTTTGCAAACAAATATTTGTTTTTTTTTGGGTCGTAAATAAAGGCAATAGATGAATGGTTTTACGTAGTACAGATATTTACATCAATGAATATCCACTTTTTTAAAAAATAGAATTATTTATTTATTTTTCTTTTAATTAAAGATGATATTTTAAAAGATTACGATTATTACATTTTTTTATTTTTTCTTGCTAAATTGTTATATAAAAATAATTCATATTACTATTTACAATAAAATTATAGTGTAATATTGGTAGATATAATAGAATTAAAGTACGTAATGTCACAATTTTACAGGCGGAAATAACAGCAATCCACCACTGCGTGGAAGAAATAGGAAGGCAAAAAAAAGGAACCGTTCAATTGCCATCTTCACAGATAGCAGCGCTTGGCACTTAATTCTGTAGAGGTCAATTCTAAGCTAGTATGGGATTATGTGGGTGCCCTTAATAAACACGGATACCATAGCAAGGCTACGGTAGTTTGGGTACCAGGGCTCGTAGGTCATAGGGGCAATGGAATCGAAATGAAATAGTCAAACAAAACTCATTGATGCCATTCGTTGGACCGGAACCCTTTTCCAGCGTTGCAAAAGCAGTAACAAAAACAGCTACAAGAAAGTGGGTAGCTCATAAATCTCTGGAATCTATCTATCTGAGACGTCGACTAACGTTGGCCTACATATCAATTTTCAAAAAACAAAATTTTTGAACAATCTAATAGCGAATAATAATTTACGGATAAATGAAGAAAGTCCATGAATGTCCTAAACTAATGGCGTTTAGATCTGGGCTGAACGGCTTTTGGGAAGCTGAGAGACGTATTTAAGTCGGACATTTCTATTTGTTTGAAAAAGAGAGTGTACGAACAATGTGTTTTACTTGTGATCAAATATAGAGCCGAAATATTAACCTTGGCAAACCGTTTAATAAACAAACTAAGAATGGTGCAAAGAGGAATGAAAAGAGCAATGTTGGGAGTCACCAAGAAAGACAAAATACTGAACAGACGAAAGACAGACGGAAAATAGTTAATATTTTACAACATATTATACAGTCTAAATGGACACACAGCCAGACTGACCGAAAACCGTTGCATCAGAAGACTCATATTAAGACCCAAAGATGGTAAAAGAAGTAGGGGTAGACCACCAACCAGATGGAGCGACGATATAAAGAGGATAACAAGCAACTGGATAAACAGAGACCGGAATATGTGGAAGAAGTTGGAGAAGTCCTATGTTCAGAGAAATATGTACTTTTAGATAATATGGCTTGGAGATAAATATTTCCTTATCCAACAAAATTATTGCATTATTATCGATTATACAATAGTTTGACTATTCGTGAAAGAGCGAGTATTTCAAAATGGCATACCAAAAAAGATCACAATTAGAAATGTTTAGTCCCTCCGTGAGATATCGCGGATAATTTAAACCGTGGATATGGGGCATGACGTTCAACTTTTATTTCTTTTTTTCTTATTAATTTAGCGATTCTTCTAAGATTATGAATTTAATATATTATATTAAAAGTATGTTATTAGAACAAGTTGTCTCTTGGTTTGATTTTACTTCAAATTTTTTGATTTTCTTATTTGCTAATGGATTACTGAGCAGACATGTGATGACTAAAGCTGGATTTTCACAGATCCGATATCCGATGGCATGAAATACGAAATTGTTTGTACGAATATATTTGATTGTCGTATCCGAAATTTTTTGATATATATGTCATATATATGTATCATGTGTCGGATTATTGGATGGATTATATTTATTTCAATTACCTAACTGAATAGATGTTAGCTAACTAAAACACTTTATTTATTGCATTTATATAATAATTAGGTCTATGTTCCATTTTAATTATATTTCAAATAGTAAACATAAACACTCCACAAAAGTAAGGTTAAGGTTCAAGTTAGAATATCAACAATGTCAAAATTCATCCGATTTTCCTGCAAAAGTTAAAATATTTTTAACTTCTTCCGATGACTTTTAATTTCGTACAAAAATCCCACCTGTCATTTTTCAACCAATGAAATTCGCTGAAATTTATATCGTATCATCGTACGGATACCGGACCTGAATCCACCTAGTTAGTTAAAAGTTTTCAGGATGACCAACTTAAAATAAATCGTCAGTACTACAGTGATTCGGTGGAATGTACATTTTAATTTAAGTGGAATGTACTACAATTATATTTTTGTTATTTTTAGAGGGTGCATCCGACGAAGAAAAACAAGATCTAAAAAATGAAATAAAAATTATGAAAAAAGTTGGCAACCATAAACATATAGTCCAACTGTTGGGTTGCGTGACTATGGATCAGCCATACATGATGGTTCTGGAGTTAGCTCCTAATGGATCACTAAAAGACTATCTTCTTAAGTTAAGAGAAAAATGGTCTAAAAGAAAAAGTCGGTTTTTCTTCGCTGAGTAAGTATTTATTTTCTACAATGGAAATTATCCAAAATTTCAATTTAATATTAAATTTTTAACTATACTAATTAAAAACAAAACAAAGTTTACGGTTCTGATTAACAACGGTGTGAAGATAATGCAGGTAACATAGTTTAAATATCTAGGACACTTTTGACAACAGATAAACTACGTCAAGAAGAAATTAGATACCGAATAGAACATGGAAATAAATTAATTGGAAATCTTAATTCAGTATAGTGCGACAGGTATACAGCAAAGAGAGATTAAAATTGAAAGAGCATTTGTAGACTCTAGTAAAGTAAGGAAGTGAAGTGTGGACTTTAACTTCTGAAGCAAAGAAGATGTAGTAGATATCAACTCCCTTCGAAGGAGCGCTAGAGGGCCATTAAAGATAGATTAAATGTCACAGACACGTTAACTGAAAGAATAGAAAAGAATAGATCAGAAAGACAGTGGAGCGCAGCAATTTGGAGAAAGAGGATGGAAATGCAGAGTTACCTGTTTAAATCCCCTGGTATATATATATATATATATATATATATATATATATATATATATATATATATATATATATATATATATATATATATATATATATATATATATGTTCGGATAAATTTCCGCGGTCAAATGAATGAAAATTACTTAGTTCTCGGGAAGAACCCGAGAGGGTTCTTTAAAGAAGAGTTCTCTAAAGTTCTCTAAAGAAGAAATTCTCAACGCGGTTCTTCCCAAGAACTAAGTAATTTTCATAATATATATATATATATATATATATATATATATATATATATACCTTGTCTCCTGATTTGCATGAAAATTTAAATTTAGGTTATACTTACCCTCCACAAAATTGGACTTTTGGCTTTGGTTGCTTTTTATTTTTTAGGGGTGAAAACGACCCCTATAAGAAAAAAATTATATAATTATAAATTCAAGCAATTTGGAGTTATTTAATTATACAGGGACAATTAAGATTTCTTTCCTATTTTAATTTTTTACCACATAATTTCTACTCTCATAAAAACCAACCCTTGTGAAGAAATTTGAATAGTTGTAGTATTTATGAATGTATTTTATTTCAACTTAAATAACAACCCAAAAATTAGTTTGTAAAGATGGGTGAAAGTTTGTACCTTGCACATTATGTGTATCTTACAATACTCCAGTACACGCGTGCTAAAAGTAAAGTTCGTGTAACCTTCTGGCTAAGGTCTAGTGTTAGGGTTTTCGGGTCGCGCAAGCGCCCCTAACATGACCTAACGACTACTTTCGTAGCCGGGACCGACGGCTTTACGTGCCCTCCGAAGCACCCAAAAATTAGTTTGTAAAGATGGGTGAAAGTTTGTACCTTGCACATTATGTGTATCTTACAATACTCCAGTACACGCGTGCTAAAAGTAAAGTTCGTGTAACCTTCTGGCTAAGGTCTAGTGTTAGGGTTTTTGGGGTCGCGCAAGCGCCCCTAACATGACCTAACGACTACTTTCGTAGCCGGGACCGACGGCTTTACGTGCCCTCCGAAGCACCCAAAAATTAGTTTGTAAAGATGGGTGAAAGTTTGTACCTTGCACATTATGTGTACCTTACAATACTCCAGTACACGCGTGCTAAAATTAAAGTTCGTGTAACCTTCTGGCTAAGGTCTAGTGTTAGGGTTTTCGGGTCGCGCAAGCGCCCCTAACATGACCTAACGACTACTTTCGTAGCCGGGACCGACGGCTTTACGTGCCCTCCGAAGCACGGTGGCAGCTCAGTTAAATTAGAAATTTTTAAATTTTTGTCGGTGCCGGGATTCGAACCCAGGCCCTCCAGCTTGTTAAGCCAGTAACATAGCCACTGAGCTACGGCTGCCACATACGCGTGCTAATACTTTATGATTGGTTTTATACTCATAACTCGGTTAGCTTTTAAGTTATGAAGTACTTAAAAAACCATTTTGTACATTTTTTATTTTATTTTTAAAATGGTTGTAGTTAAAAGCGCTTGAACGAGTTAGTAATCACGAGTGTATCCAAACTTAGAACAGCAATATCAATATCTTAACCAATTTTCAACACGTGTTCAGAAAAACAAAACCTATATTTTTTTACTCTTCAAGATTTTTCATATCACTAATACTTTTTAAGTTATTTTGAAAAAAAAGACATTTTTTTAAAATAAAATTTTTTTCTTTTACTTTAAAACAATATTTTAAAAAAAATAAACACTTTGAACCGGTTAAACTGGTAGACCAACTCTATTTTGGACGTAACTTCACTGCCAATCAACTCAAAAAGTATTGACTTACTGAAAAAACTCTATAAAATAAAAGTTGCTTAGAATTAGTCAATTTATCCATTTCCAGACTTATTTTGAACTTATGTTTTTTCACCCTCGAAAAGGGCAGGTTTTCAAGTAAAAGGGCCGTTTTCAACTCACGGCGTAAGTCCAAAAGTGAAGTAGAAGAGGGTAAAAGCTAAATCCAAATTTTCAAGTAAATCCATCGAGACGAGGAATATTACAGTCCAAAACGTTCATTAACTGAAGTATAAACAAAGTTTACCACGTAGTTCTTTTTTATTTGCGTTGGATTTTTATTAAATTTTATTGTTTTTTAAATTCATCTAAAATGTCTCAAATCTTAAGCAAAAAAGTTGGTATACATAGTTATTTTTTAGTTACACTTTTATTTTATTATAACTTATTGGCTTTCATTTTTTTAGATGGTTTTAAGTATTTAGTAAACATTTTAATATTTTGTTTTCGTTTTAGTGACACGGCAGAACATTGGGATCCGAATAAAAAGTGAGTATATACTTGAGCTATGTGACTAGTGTTATCTTACATTTTGCCTTTACAAAAACAAACAGAGACAAATACTCCACTATAATATAATCTAACACTAACGTCAAGAATCACTCTTTTTCAACACCTTTTTTTCTGGAACCTTGATATACACCAATATAAGCTATAGGTATTAATAATCAATTTTTTCTTTTTAGGATGGACTCAGACAAATTGAACTATACAAGAATAGTATTCGAGTAAGTATAAAATCTCTTATACCCAGAGAAAAATCATCCCAAATTCCAAGAATTGCCTAATCCTTACAACCATTCGCCGAAAACCCGTCTTTTGTTAAAAATTCGTTCAATTTCATTGATCTTCTAAAAAACATTTCTATTTCACCCTCAGATATATATTAGTTAGTTTTGACAATGTTTCTTTATTCACCAATATTCCTACTGATGAAACCATTTCCATCTTGGACTCTAAACATCAAATCCCACAAAACACATTATCTCTTACAAAACATTGCAGGTCTAATACATACTTTCATTCCAAAATCATTCCTATCGTCAAATCAAAGGTGCCCTAATGGGATCCCCTCTCTCCCGTAGTAGCTAATATCTACATGGAATAATTTGAAACAACAGTACTGTACTAATCAAATCTCACACCCGCCTGCTGGTTACGGTACGTTGATGACACCTTTGCCATTTGGCCCCATGGTAAAGACACATTATATCTCTTCCTCTCTCACCTGAATGGAATACATCCCAGTATTCAGTTTCCGTGTACTGGAAACCCACCCAAACTAAACCATTATCTCAATGCCCAGTCACATTATCACCCCAAAAACATCTAAATCCCATTCCATCCAAATAAGAAACCTTACCGCCTTATTAACCCAAAATCTTTCTACCTTTTATTATAGGTATCACTGACAAGATCAGTAGGGCTTTTAACCCTATAAACATCAAAACCATCTTCAATATTCACTCCAAGTTGTCCAACCTCGTCAGATCCGTAAAACACCAAATCCCGAATGAAGACCATGGTGTCTATGAAACGAGATACCTTGTTCCAGATCCACAACCGTATTTACTAACATTCTGTATGTGTAAAATATTCCAATACTTCTTCAGCACTAGCACAACATCATCTTCACACAGGTCACAAAGTATATTTCGAAAAAGCAAAAACCATCGTTCCTATCCGCTCCTGAAAATCGAGAAATATTCGAGAAGGCAAAAGATCTCCCACAACATGAATCGACCAAATTACAGGGATATTCAAAAGACATGCACGCGTTAAAAGAAATGGCGACGGACAATACACGACATCACGATTACCAGTACACTACCTTTGGTAGGTCACGAATAAAGAGAGGTGTAAAAGTTTACATCATCTAGCAAAAAGCCAGTCTCTGTATTTGAATTGGTAAACAATACTACAGTGTGACGTCATTTCGACCTCCCCAAAATCAAAAACCAAAAGACCAATAAACGTCTCCTGACTATTTCCCACTTAAGTGATGAGCATACAAGTTTATAATATTAAGATATACATAGTGAAAACATCAGAATTAGCAACAATATGTTTAGATTTCTTTTGGACTGCTACAGGAAAGCTACGATTGTATATACAGATCATCAAAAACAACGACAGAAAGGACTGATTTTTTGCCTGTAGTTGGTGCATACTTGTATAACCTTAGCAGTGAGTTTTCAGTATTCTCAGCAGAATTATTTTCTATACTTTTAGCGTTCAAATATGTTCAAAGACATTATAACTATTTCAAACTGCCTTTCTTGATCACCCCTAGACGAGCAGCGAGTAACCTTGTATTATATTAATTATCAGTTTATTTCGTGTTATGGAAAGCATTGTGTATTAGTCTGACTAAGAAAGTCTACATCTAGTGAAACTGGTTTAGGCTTGCCAATGATTTAGGTAGGTCAACAGTGCTTATGCATGGTCATCTACTTCAGCACTTTAGCAGCGAAATTTTAAAACGATACTCAACACATCTCTTACAAGTTTAATTTGGATATAAAAAATTCTTCCTCACAGCATTTTACATGAAAAATATAAGGGGCATATCAAAATATTTCCCTTTAGTTCTCATCTGGCTCCCAGAAATGTATGCCCATCACTGAACTTAGAGCAAAAATCAGAACAGCAAACATTGTTGATAGAAAATTTTAAGAGGTACTAGAGCAAAGACTAGAACAGTGAAAAGATGCTCTTAAAAATATTTAAAATTGAGTTCATCCAAAACATACTCTTTACTATGTGTTAAAATATTACGATTTAAGTCAACTTGCTTTATTAAAATGTTGATATTAAGAAAGATACAGGGTGTTAAAGTGCAAATTTAAAATTTTATTTTTTGCTTTAACTTACACGTTGGTACATATTTATGGATAAAAATTTACACTTGAATTCTTTTGAGTAGGAGAAATTATAATTTTATACATACTTTGATCAAGCTGATAGAGGGCGCCACATATGCCACATGCGTGGCATAAATTTGCGCTTAACTTTTTTGCTCATTAAGTTAACTCTATTTGTGTTAAAAAATATTAAAGATACATTATTTTTACATAGAAAAGGTATACTTGTTAGTAACCTCAAAATTCAACCGTTTTTAAGGTAATCGCATTTTATAAGTCAGCTGCATAATAATAATTCTTAGTTGTGATATTTGTGCGGTGCGGTGTATTAGAAAAGAATTCAAACCAAGAATCAACTATTGTAATGATAAGGAAGGTAACTTACTTACCAACAAAGAGGATATCCTTTTACGATGGGTAGAGCACTTTCGAGAGTTGCTGGAAGGGGAACCTACTAACAATATAGAGCTGGAATATCGAAATGAGGAACTCGTGGAACCCCCCTCGGTAGATGAAGTGAAAATATCTATAGAAAAACTAAGGAACCATAGGTCCCCAGGTAGCGATGGCATCCCAGCAGAGTTATTTAAGCACGGTGGAGAGCAGCTCACCAAGGTGATGCGAGAAATTGTTTGTAGAATTTGGTCTGAGGAGCAAATGCCTGAAGAATGGAGCTTAGGCTTAATTTGCCCGTTACACAAAAAGGGAAACCAACTGGAATGCAATAATTACCGCGGAATTACTCTCCTAAATACAGCATACAAGATATTGTCAAATATTTTGCACGAGAGATTAAAGCCTTATACTGAAATGTTTCTAGGAGAATATCAGGCGGGATTCAGGCGTGGACGTTCAACCATTAACCAGGTCTTTACACTACGACAGATCCTCGAAAAAGCGCAAGAGTTTAACATAGATATGTATCATATTTTTGTCGATTTTAAAGCGGCATATGACAGTGTCTTAAGACCAAGTCTTTACAATGCTATAAATGAGTTGGGAATTCCAAAAAAACTCATATGTTTGATAAAAGTGACAATGGCGAAGATGCTATCAGCAGTTAAAATTCAAAACGACTCGTCAACCCCATTTCAAATACATAGGGGGTTAAGGCAGGGAGATGCGCTGGCGTGTCAGCTTTTTAATGTCGCCTTAGAAAAAGTTGTACGAGACGCTAATTTAGATAGCAGGGGAACAATATTTAATAGATCAGTCCAAATTCTAGCATATGCAGACGACGTGGACATTATAACAAGAACTAGGGCGAGAACTGCGGAAATCCTAACCGAGCTAGTAGCAGCAGCAGAACGAATGGGGTTACAGATAAATCAAAATAAAACCAAATTCATGGCGACTAACACAAACACAAGAGCTGGAAATGTTGACACAAATTTAATCATCAATGACCAAAACTTCGAAGCAGTCAAAGAGTTCATATATCTAGGGACATCGGTTAACCCCAATAATAACACATCTGAGGAAATAAAAAGGCGAATAATAATTGCAAACAGGTGTTATCATGGTCTATCAAAGTACTTAGCTAACAAACGTCTGTCTCAAAAAACTCGTATAAGGCTGTATAGAACACTGATAGTCCCCGTTCTCACATATGGATCAGAGGCATGGACGCTAACGAAAACAGATGAATCCGCTCTATCCATTTTTGAAAGAAAGGTGCTACGCAAGATATTCGGAGCGGTCTGTGAGAACGGAGTATGGAGGCGTAGATATAACTTTGAACTGCAGAATATCTACAAGCATACGTTTGGTGGTAAAGATATTACCACTATAATTAAGCGAAACCGCCTGCAGTGGGCAGGACATGTAGCCCGGGCCCCTGAGTCAAACATGATAAAAAAGATTCTAACAGCGCAACCCGTAGGAATGAGAAGACGGGGTAGACCAAAGCTAAGGTGGATGGACGGGGTAACACAAGATGCCGAGAAGATCGGAGTCGGCAACTGGAAAATGCAAGCGAGGAACAGAATAGAATGGCGTAGAAAGCTTGAGAAGGTCGAGGCCCTCTAAGGGCTGTAGCACCAAGATGATGATGATGATATTTGTGCGGTAAAGCACTGAATACGTGTAGATAAGCATAATTCGTAGTTTATTCTTATTAAAACAACTGAAAGATGATAATGTAACATCACAAAAGGCTTTGTTATGGCTGCTAAATGTCTTATTGAAGGGAAGCTTCTATCTTCTTCTTTAGGTGCCGTGTCCGTATTCAGAAGTTGGCCGTCATCATGTTTACAATTTCCTTTCTATATCGCCCTTATAAGTTTCTATACTGGCGTTGTATTACTTTTTCTCTATTGTAAAGTCCTGAGGCGAGCGTCACGGAAGAAGCGCTACGAGACGGCGTCACGAGCAGTTTCACAAAATAATGGTCTTCACATCGATGTACTAAACTATAATCAAATTTTATTTTTAAACATCTTATTTATTTTATATAATAATTAAATTTACTATCCAATGAATGATTGAATATCAAATTTATATTTTATTCATAACTTAATATTTAGTCTCACTTTCACGGGTCTGTATTTTGTTGATACGTTAGCAGGTAACGCTACTAGCAAACACAGAATTATTTTAATATAATATAATTTGTTTAAAATATAAATAATAAATAAATAATAAAATTACTTTATTAAATGTTAATAATAACATTTAAAAATTAAGAAAAGTTGCCTGCATTACGGAAAATTTTAACATAATAAGCTGATATCACGAATGCTTTTGATAACTAAAAATAAGTCTTGTTTCGATTAATCAGTGATTTTTGTAATATCTAGTTTATTTTGATTTATTAAAGAAAAGCAGAAAAGCAGATTTTTCTAATATGGATATGAGAAGGAATATTTAAAAAAATACCCAAACAGGCTGCAACCTAATCACCAAACCTTTAAGGCGTTAAGGTTCATTTTGTCCTAAATGTGACAACTTAAGCCGACCGAAAATCATTACGCCTGATCAGGAAAATGAAGTAATGGTTCGCGTTGACGATGCGTAAGCATTTTCATCCTTCCCATTTTACACGTGTGCGAAATCTATTGTCAGCAGATTTACCTTTCACATGTAGATTTGCAAATGATATCCGAAACAGGTAAAATCTTGACCATTCCTTCGGCGATAGAATATCTTTACGAACGAAGCTACATTTACGCACCACAGTCTTTTTAATTTAAAGAAAAATCATTTCTGAAATACTGAAGATCCTCATGTTGAGAAAAAAAATGGATTTTCAACCTGAATTTTAAATAGACGTATGGTTTGGAACCATTGGTAATCATTTTTTACAGACATGCAAATTACCTTGTAATTTGAATGGTGAGATTTATTTACATTTTTTAAAAAAATGATTTTATTGATTTATTGGAAGAATTGTCATCAAACTTAAGGAGAAATATGTGGTTTATGCAAGATGGTACACCACCACATTATAGAGAGAGGGCAGTGAGAATATACTTAAATACCAACTTTTCTTAGCGTTGGATTGTTCGTGGTAGTCCTATTCCTTGGTCATGTGTAGAGAAGAGTACTTATTATTATACTTATAATAAATACTGCAGCAGTTTCTTTAGAACCAATGATGCTATTTAATATGAGACGATCTTTTATGGAATGTATTGACCAATGAATTAAAGAAAATGGGGGACATATCAAACACTTACTTTGACAAATAGTTTAATGTTATTTAGTTTAACTATTTAAGTAAGTTTAAGTATTTCTTAATTTGTTTTGTAAATAAAATGTTTTGATTATGACTTTGATTTAATATAAAACGTAAAATGTTTGATGTAAAATCCAATTATTTTGTTATTTTGTCAAATCCTATTGGAAATTATCTTGCTAATATATTTATTTTATTTAATATTTCGTTAACTATTAACTTTATTAAAGGTATTTAATACCAAAATTCAGAAGTATTGATATTTTTGTCTATTTTTCTTTCGATATCTGGAGTAATTGCGTTAAATCAGAATTATGCAGTTGATTTGTAAAATCCGATTATCTCGAAAACTATTGAATTTTAAAGTTATTAACAACCTTTTTTTGTTAAAATAATGTATCTTTATTATTTTTTGTCACAAATACCGGTAACTTGAGAAGCAAAAATGTTAAGTGAAAATTGATGCCACATATGTAGCATATGTGGCGCCCTCTATCGTCTACATCAAACTGTGCATCAAATTGTAGTTCCCCATATTCAATAGTACCCAGTTGTAAATTTTTATAGATAAATGTTCACAAACATGAACGTTATAGCGAAAAATAAAATTTTAAATTTCCACTTTAACACCCTGTATCTTTCTTAATATCAACATTTTATTAAATTAATTTGGCTTCAATCGTAATATTTTAAAGTGTAGAATCTACGGTTTCTTTTTGTACAATTACTTAAGGACCACCCTGTATATGTTTCATCTAAATAAACGATTGGTCTATTTTGCCTTCTGAAATATTTTATCTGTCTCAAATATTTTAGTCTTAAACTTCTTACTTCCATTTTTTCCACCAAAATTTCATGATTTTTTTTATGTTTTTCTTCATCCAAATTGCATTTTTTTAAGGACTCTTCTTAATGAAGTTTCTGACATATGGATATCTAACTCTTCCATATTTTTAATATTTAACCGTTTAGCAGTAACACGGCACTTTTCTGTTTTATGAAAATCATATATTATTCGGCGAATGTCCCTAATTTGATATTGAGGTAAATTCGTAATTATTGCTGATTCCTTAACGAAGTTTTTTCTTGTTGATTTCTTGTAACTGGAAAATGTAACTTTTTCAGTTGTTTTCATTGACTATTCTCCTTGAAAATTATTTTAACGGTAGTATAAAAAATACCTGTAAAAAAATACAAAACCGCTTTATATTTATTTATATATTTGCATTTGTTACGACTTTTTCTGTCTCTTTTACACCAATTCAAGCTTTTTATACAATTTCCAAATACTGTAAACACCGAAAAAATATTTACATTTGTTTAAAAATAATATCATTTCAAAAACTAAGTAAAAAATTACATGTAATTAGCATTTCTAACAGGATTTTTACGCATGATTAACGAAAACGAAATTATCTTCATATTTCATGAATTTGATTATTGTGCTAAAGGTCAGTAGATTTATTGTAATGAAAGATACCAAGAATTTTTTATTCTTATTTCACAAAGTTGTTATCATTTTGTACATTTTTTAGTAAGCTGGTTTTTATATAGATAGAAAAGTTTTATAAAACTTAATGTAAACATATTCAACTAGCGGACCAACTCGACATCGAGTTTTTTAAATGAAATTTTTATTTTGCGAGAAAAATTAAGAGATCAATACAAACAATATAAGCAAGAATATACATAACATTCATCAATAATAATGCAAAAACGAAACCGGAAGTCGACCTCAAAACCAGAATGCAATTTTTAGTTCATCAAATGTCTACATGGATATCATTTAGCAGTTAATTTTGCATGCTGATCACGAATCCGGTGTCAGATTTGCTCTATCTTGACGTTTTATGCGCGTTTCGGGTCACTTCCGATGTCGGATCGCAACCGGAAGTACATATTTAGATTCGTCTCGACGAGACCTTTCGATCCATATATACATTGTGGGGTCTAAAACTTAAAGTAAATTTTAACTTCTGGTCATCTCAAAACCGGAAGTGAATTTTTGTACCAAAAGTATATCTTGACAATCTCATACGTAATACTAATAATATTCCGAAAAAATATTTTAATTATCTAATATGGTTTTTGAGTAAAGTGGTGGACAAAAAAAGGGCTTAGCGTTTTAGTCTATAAGATATACAGTGATGAGTGTCTTACCACCCGGCAAAATAGCGGAAAGGATAGAAGATAGATTAAGTTGTGAGATATTACGAGATAAAGCTGGTTTTTAGACGTGGCTATTTGACTTCAGTCATAATTATATGGATGACCTCGAAAATATTTTATTTTAATAATTTCTGATGTTAGAATCAATGATTAAATAAATTAAGATATATTATAGTAAAAAACATTAATTAGTAGCGATTTTAAATTATAAATCTTTAGGTTTACTTAATAATAAAAATAACTCAACTGAAATATTTGACTAAACTAAAGCTAGGTATGTTCCGTCCGAAAACAATTATTGTATGTGGAATTGGTGTAATAGTTAGAGACGTGGTCTATTGACAAGGAGGTTGGGGTTCAAATCACACCAAGGATAAAATTTTTGTTTTATTCAATCAAAAAATAATAAAAAATATGATACATATTAGGTAACAAGTTTTCGAAAAACTCATTATTTACAATTTATTCTTATTCCAATGTTATAAAATAGAAATACAAAATAAGTCAAATTCAATTCCAGTTTTACAGTCTTCAGTTGTGAATGCAAAATAATCCGGTGAAGACTGTTTAATGTCAAATCCATCACTAAATTCTCAGTGTTAATATCAATTCCTCTGTACAGGTAATGATTTTCAAAACAATTGACAACATTGGAATGGATGCGCGCGAACAGCTGCCTGCTTTACAGCTAATCAAATCATCAAGCCTTCAGCCATCAAATAATAACATATCGAGAAGTGGTTTTGCACGGTAAACAGAAACTTTTTATTGAAAAAACAATTTTAACGATCGAGGAAAAAGTGCAAATTGTTGTCTGGTATGTAAATGGATTATCAGACAACATGATTAGACAACAATTTGTAAATATGTTTCCAAATAGGCCGGCTCCAGCACGATCAACAATTCAGTCTATTATACGTATTTTTTTTACTTATGGATCAGTGTTCGCTCCAAGAGGAGTTCGTAGACAAAGGGAGGTAAATCCAGATTTGGAACTAAGGAAAACTTTGATTTGTGCAAGTATTAAGCAAAATCCTACCCAATTAACATCTCGTCTCGGAGAACAATATGGAATTTCAAGATTTAGAGTAGGTAAAATTTTGAAAAGACATGGATACCGTCCCTATAAACTTCATAAATCCAACGAACAATTCCCTGGGGATTAATATAGACGTTTAAGACGTTATAGAATTTTGTCAAACTGCAATGGAAATGTCACATCAAGATGAACATTTTTTAGAGGTTCATAGATGAATGTACGTTTTCATTGCATGGCCGTCACAATTCAATGAATGCTCGGTATTGGTCTCGAGGAAATCCTCGTCAGATTTATGTCGCTCGTACCCAGCGTCCTCGAAAAGTAAATGTTTGGGGAGGCATAATAGGGAATCATGTCATTGGTCCATTTTTTATAGACGGTATGTTGACTGGGCGGAAATACTTGGAACTTCTGCAAAATCAAATTGTCCCAGCCCTTCGTAATTTACCAATACCTTTCGATTCCATATGGTTTCAACACGATGGTTGTCCTACACATAATTCTCGCATCGTCAGTGAATATCTCTGTGCGACTTTTCCTAATCGATTGATTAGTGGTCACGGAGATATTTTTTGGCCTGCAAGATCACCTGATCTTGCACCTTGTGATTTTTTTATGTGGGGATATATCAAGTCCAAACTATATGGAATTGAAGACGATAGGCCTAATTCTCTCCAAGAATTAAGAGAAAAGATCTTTGATTCAATGAGAGATATTAGTCCAGAAATATTAACTAATGTTAGACGAAACTTTTATAATAGATTGGGTTATTGTTCTGCTGCTAATGGAGGCTTATTCGAACATTTTTTGTAAATACATTGCATTAGAATAGAATACGTTTATTTAGAATATTTTTATAGAATTTCTACCTATTTAAAAATTTTTTGTAAGTACATTTATTTACAACGTTCTTTTATGTTTAAAGAATTTTTACTTTATTTTCGAAAGTACGACATTGTTTTTTCAATAAGATTTTCATGTTTTACTATAAACACTTCTAATAAAGACTGAAATAAATGTTTAGTGATTTAAAGCAAAATGATATAATATCTGCATAATTTCAAATTTTAATTTTTAAAAAAGTAAAACCTCCATGTTGGATTCGAACCCTGAGCGCCTGGAAGAGAACATCGTGCCTTGAACTCTGATCCATCAGACTTTTATAATTATTTAGTGACAGTTTGGGTTATTGTTCTGCTGCTGTTCAAATCATAGTAGAAATTATTCTTGGTTAATAATTTAAAACTTTAGATTAAATAATTACTATTAATTAAATTATTTTATTCACATTTTTGCTTTATTTTGGTCAATCAGTTTTTACTTTATGCGAAATTAAAAAATGGAAATAAGTCAAACATACGACGTTATACATAATAATTATGACCGAGGTGATTAAGCTCGAAGCTAACGTCTAAAGGTGTGAGACTATCGATAGTGGTAATGTAATGTAACGTAAATTATAGGTTTCTATCGATTATTTCTTACCTCTACGAGTTTCATCTCTTTTTATTTTACAAGGTAACTGTGTTTTCTATCTCTTACGTTAAAAAGCCGGTAGGTAAGACACTCATCACTGTATAAGAATATTGAAAACTACGTTTCGTTATAAATAAACTACATAATATTTTTACCTGTTGCTTGTGAAGTTTGCCGTTTGACATCTCTTCTAAAGTAACCCATCTTTTTTTGTTTTATTAAAATATCTAAATACATTAAATACTATTTCACGACTTTGTCCTGATATCACGGAACTACACTTTTTATTTTCCACGATAGCAGACATTATCCAAGTCAGTTTGCAAATACAGACATAAGAAACAAACAATTATATCTGTATATGTACATGTATAATCGTTACTAACAAGTAGTTACACTACTGACAGTAAGCCAGAATAAGGTTTAAAGTGTAAGTGGGCGTTTCAACTTTTAAGTAAACGAAATCCGGTTTGTGTGCTGGTTTTTCAGATTTTGCGTCCATTGTATATGAATGCCTTTGTATCTCTCTAATAAACTCAAAAATTAAGTGGTGTTGAATCACATGTTACCTATTTAATATATTATTAATTTTATGACTATCCATTTTCCCCTAATATAATCTATTTTTTAGTACTACAGATGATTCTTACATAACTCCTGACGACATATTAGAAAGCGGGTCATTTTACAGACCAGAACAAAATGCTGTAAATATGGAATATATGTCAAAATATTTATCGCTTGTGAAACCTCGACGAGTTTCTGAGATGTCTCAAGATCCGCATTCACCTACTTCTATAACATCAAGCGCTTTGTTGTCGTGTGCTGATAGTAAGTATGGCAAAAAATATTTAATAAATATACTGTTGCGTCCATAAAAATCATTCCACTTTAAACTTTTGACTTGAACTATAGTTTTTTTAGAAACTATTAATCAGTCCAAAAACAAAAGAGATAAACTTTTTATATAATTTCATCATCAGTTAGCGCTACAGCCCTTCGTGAGCTCTCGCCTGCCTCAAAACATTCTTCCATCCTTTCCTGTTGAGTGCCTCTCTTTTTCATCCTCTTACTTCAATCTCCATTAAATCGTTCTACACATCGTCCAGATACGTGAGTTTAGGTCGCCCCCTTCTTCTTCTCTCGATCAGCATCTTAGGCCGTTTATTTTGATGGTTTTCACGGCATCTGCTCCACCAAAAAGTCTAGAGTCACAGACCCTGTTAGTTAACTCCGCCATTTATGGTCCTCAATACTTTTCTTTCAAAGATTCGTAGTAACTCTTTATCTCGGGTCGTCATTTTCCATGTTTCAGATCCGTAAGTGAGCACTGGGCGATTTATTATTTTCTAAAGTTTGCACTTTGTTGCTCTTGACACCTTTCTCGCTCTTATTTAAGGGCCTAGGTCAAAATAACTAATTATTGTTGCAGTCAACCAGTGATCCTAAGTAGCAGAAAATTTCCACTGTTTCCACTGTAGTGTTATACACCTCAATCCAAGTGATTTTGCTGCCATCCCACATGATAGCGCATCTCCCTGGCGCAGTCTCCTGTTAGTTGTAAATGGTTCTGAAACATCCCCTTGTCGTTTAAATTAATTCTACCAATCGTTTTGGTATTCCAAATTCGATCATAGCCGAATATAATTGGGGTATGTCAACAGTATAATAAGCTGCCTTAAAATCTACGAAGATGTAATGGCAGTCTATGACGTACTCCTTCGTTTTTTCTAATATTTGTCTGATGGGTGATATATGATCAATGGTAGATCTGTTTTTTACAAAGAATCCATGGTAGGATCCTATTATATTGTCAGTATAGTGTACCATGTACCAATCATTCGTGAAATATCAGGGACAAAATTTTGTATGCCCTATTAAGAAGGTAAATCTCTAGGGTTTCTTCTAAAGAAAGTTCCATCTAAAGTTGAAACAGTCAAGCCTTTTTGTATATAGTGATCCAATCTTCCTGCCATATTATTATTGCCTGTATTAATAGTTTTTGAAAGAGAGTTACAAATATTTGACCGCCACTTTTAAATATTTCTGGGGATAGGTTATCTGCTCCGAGTAACTTGTTTCTGGCCAGAGACTGAATTGCTTAATTCATTTCTTCCATAGTTGGTCAGCTAAGTTTCCTCCTGTTCTAGTTCTATATCATCTCTACCTTCAGCTCTACTTGCTTCATTAAATAGAGTACTAACGTGTTTCTGCAACCTTTTCAGTCCTTATACTTTTTTGTTCAAAAGAACTCGATTTCATTTCGTCGGACCCCATCGGACGCCTACCCAGATGGTGGATAGAGGGACGCCCTAACCGGTTCTATGACCGGCGGGAAGGTGGGAAATAAACTACCCCCCACAAATAAAAACAGACTAAGGTATGTTAACCTAACAGAAGAGTCTCTAGTCCACCGAGTTTGGGATTAGTCGTAGGGCCTAACGACGCTACTCTGAAAAAAAAAGCATTGTCACGAGAGCTGAAATGTAATGTAATATGAATATAAATTTATGGAAATTTATTTCTTCTGCTTATGTTTAACATAGTGAAATTAATGGAATAAGCTAATTAACTTTTTTATTGCTAACTGAAAACGTGTTACTGACAAATAAAGATTTTAAAATTAGTTTTTTACACAACAAGCTGTCGTTGTTTTAACTAAAAATACTACACTTTATGTGTAGAATTAGCCGAGTCTGAGCTAAACAATAAGATATTTTCGTGTTTTTTTTACATATTCCTAATTCTTCTTTCGTTGGTTTTCTCTCACTCTTTCCCTCCATTATGGCACGTTTCTAGAAAGTTGAAATTCTCTCGTCAGGAAATATGTCATAGATAACTTATTTTAATAATGCTTAGAATTGTTTGTATCGACTACCATCATTTGCATTAAATTATTTCATTCGTTATGCTTTCTTTTCATGATATCTTTAATATTCTTTGAAATACCAACATTTCGACTGTGTGTAATATTTATCTATAATCTATGATTTAATTACAATAAATAAATAGTTAATTTATCTACGACAGTTTATGTGTCCTATGGTAATTTACTATTGTTTCATAATTTTAATAGTAATTACTTGTTATTTTGTGATATACATCAATAAAAAAATACATCAGTAAAAATTGCTGAGGGTGTGTCGCTTCAATCTTCAATCGAAGGATAAGTTTAACAGATGAACAATATAATTTTCGCACTGGAAGCTCGTTAACAGGTGCAATATTCTTCATAAATCAAATTGCTGAGAAATCACTAAAGTACAATAGACCAGCATATCTGTGTCTGATTGACTTGAAGAAAGCATTTGACAAAGTAAGACTCAAAGATATACTCCACCTTCTGTAATAGAGAAGTTTCCCTAGATATCGTAAAAACTACTGAAAACGTCTATCAAAATAACAAAATGGAAGTCAGAATAGATGAATAGATGAACAACTTAGCGGAATAAGACAGGAAGAATCATCGAGCTCTATGCCCTTCAATTTAATCATAGTGGAAATTATCAGAAGTGTCAACAAAGGAGGAGGA
The DNA here is from genome assembly GCF_040954645.1 of Diabrotica undecimpunctata. Lineage (NCBI taxonomy): Eukaryota > Metazoa > Arthropoda > Insecta > Coleoptera > Chrysomelidae > Diabrotica > Diabrotica undecimpunctata. The sequence goes on from NC_092803.1 coordinate 58,384,629, forward strand.
TACAGAATGGAAAACAAAGAAGTAAAAATTCTCTGTTACGCAGACCACGCAATATTGATAGCATAAGATGAATGTAGTCTGCAAATACTAGTTTACAGATTTAACATACGAGCAAAGAAACAATCAGATGTAAAATAGAAATCCATAGCATCAGTATTGAACAAGTAATGGAAATAAAATACCTTGGAATTACACTCTCCAGCCATGGAGAACCATGGAGACAAAGATGTGAGAGATCATCTACGAAAAACGAATAGACTAACATGATGACTTAATAACACTATATGGAAAAACAGACATATTAACACTGAAAAGTTAAGAATTTATAAAACCAGTGTAAGACCAATAATGACATATGCATCAAAAACAAGACCTGACACAGCCATAACACAAAGACTACTAGAAACGTCAGAGATAATGGTACTGAGAAGAATTACAGGTAATACGAGGAATCGAAGGGGAAGTGGAGACATTAGACGTGTGGACACTAAACAGAAAAAAAGAATGGAATAATCACATAATCAGAATTGCAAGACCCGTGTGGATAAAATAGCAAGAGAACATCACCAATCAGCTATAACCGATAGAGTCACAACATTCCATAGAGGTATGGATCATCCAATGAACACCAGAATTGCTTAAACAAACGAAGGAGAGAAGAAAACTAATGGTCTTACTCGCATCTAGCAGCCCCTATACCGACACCTCAAACGACGCACGACGGCCATGTTACTATACTCACATTCATTTGTAACGATAATATTTTGCCTACCACACGGGGCATTAATACAAGGGGTAGAAAATTGGGGGAAGAAACTACTGGGGGTGGAGAAGGGTAAGCAAAATAATCGAAACATATGCGAACGGCACTCAGGTTTTGGTAGGAGAGCTGGGGTCGTGGATAAGTAAAAGACAAGGGGGTTTGGATTGGGGCAACTACAGAAAAATGAAATAAAAGGTCATAAATCTCTTGGGACAAACAGAATGAAAATAAACCGGAAACACCTCAAGGAATTTAATATAGGGCGCCACTTGAGGTGCCTAATTATACCTATTACAACCAGCTAGTTGTAACTGGAGATATAATTATTAAACATAAAAAACAATATCTTTTCCAAATGGAAACTCAAAAAAAAAGGGTTTGTTAAAAAAATAAACAAATGTTAAGAAACAAAATTTAACATTTATTTTTGTGTCACCACAAACAGTTACAAAACATAGAGAACACAAGAATGCTCAAAAAAGACAATACAAAATATTATAACAATAGCTGCAAAATACAAAAATACAAAATAGACTTACATGTGTCATCTGTTTACAATTTCCAGGAGTTGGAGATACTAAAAAAACTTACAAAATTTAAATGTAAGCTAACCTTTCTTTTAAAGAAAACAAAACAAATCAAAAATGCTAAAACGGGCTGTCATAAATTAACATTAAATTTAAAACAAAACTGAATAAATACAATGACAGCTAAAAACAAACCATAAAATTTACTACTTATTAATTATTACAAATACTTTTAAATTTTAATGAAAGCAATTATTAAAAAAATGTCTGTCTTTACTTTAAATTGGACACAAACAAAAGTTACCTGGATTTCACAAAAACACTTTAAGTTCCTGAGGTTGTAAACTGGCACTTCCAAATATAAAACTGCTCCAGGAACAAAACGATGTTGAAGGGGGCATTTATGCAAATCTTGAAAACTGGAACCATCTTATTTACTTTTCAGATGTTAAAATCTTTCAGAACATCGAAACGAGTGGTTACTCTTCTAAATTCGACATATTACATACGAGTAAAATTCCACTTATTTTAAACAAATTATATCATCTCATAACAACGAACTGTCCCCTTTGATCGACTCTTCAAACCTAACCTCTGTAACTACACATTGACCTGCTACATACTAAAAAACTTCACTAATTCCGATAAAAAAAAACAATAAGGAAAAACCATTACCAACTAGATGAAAATTCGGACCAACACCGAAACCACTGCCTCTAACAGCGGCTCCACTGAGAGTGACGAAATTATCTTCAAAAATTGCTCGCATAAGTTAGAATAAGCAAAACGCTAAAATTAACAAAACACAACGAAAATTAAGACGTAGATTAATTTGAAAACGCAATATCGGCCGGTTTGAACAAAGAAATATCGAAGAATTTGCGCCTGTGACATAAATAAACAATAAAATGATTTATTATCGACGGCGGCGACCTAAAAAAAACGAAAGATTATAAATTGAAGGATACGAACTAAGAAACATTGAAAAAATTCTTCGTTATTATAATGCATATATAAGGGGATTTCAATTAACACATATACGAGGGGATTCCAATAAATTTCAAATGCTACACATTGAAGTAAGACAGATCGCGTCCTGCGTGCGTTTCTACTTGGGAGATACCCATAGCCACTCATAGTAGATCCCCTTTTAAAAGTAAGGGGTTGTGGAACTGATCGGTGGAGTATGATAACTGTATGTATTGTTAAAATGTATCTCCTTGAGATTAAATTCGATCTGCTCAGAATTTTCATAAAATTAATGAATATTTCTAAGTAGCAAGTGTGTTCCAACGAAACTTAGAACCCCCAGAGACTCAGAAACCAAGAGTTTCTTTAAAATTAAAAAAAAAAACACGTCAATTTGCATTGGGAGGAGGACGAATTTTTATGCAAAATTCATGCCCTCAAATGTAAACCCTTACTGCCCCGCATCAACCACCAGTTTTTTTTAATAGCAAGTGTGGTCGAGTGGCACATCATTTGAAAGGTAATTTTTTTCTCTACACGACACTTTATTTTTTTAAATTTACGTAATAACTTTGAAGGTAATTTTGAATTTAACTAATTTATTGGTTGAATATCAGTAATAACAAGAAAAACATAAAATTTCACCAAATTAACTAATTAAATGTTCTTAGTGACCTCCACTACAATAATTCAATCAACCTGCAAATCGATATCAACACGCCACTGTGTTGAAGATATTTTTTTTCTTTTTGTAAAAATTTCACTTTTTCATTTGATTTTTTTGTAAAGATAATGATTCCTGATTATCTTCTTTAGTGTTTACCAGGTTACCTTTGATTTGAGATTTGTTAACGACTGATTAATCAGATATATTATTGTAAAGGCTTACAAAAATGGGATATTATAGTGAACAAGGAATAGAATTGGTTAAGGTATACTATGGAAAGAATCAGTGTGCTAAGGCTACGGCAAGGATCTTTAATACGAACCACCCAGAAAAAAAAACGTAAGTCACCCAAAACGTTAAACATTTAAGTGATAAGTTTAAAGCTACAGGTGACGTTAACAACACAAAAGCACGAAGTACACCGTCGAGTGCGAAATGAAACATCTAGTGTATCAGCATCTAGTGTTTATCGAATTATAAAATCCAATAAATTTTACCTTTATGAAATACGACTACTTTATCAATTAAACAAAGATGATCCTGATCGTCGGCTTCAATTTTGTGAAGAATTTAGTGAAATCATAAATAACAACCAACATCTATTGTACAATACGTGTTTTTCCATCGAGTGTACTTTTATATTAAATGGGCAAGTAAATAGACGTAATTGTCGTTATAAGCAACATAAGAAATTAAATGTATGGGTTGTCAATTTAGGGAATCACTGTATTTGACAATTATTTCTGGAAGGAAATCTCAACTGAACAACTTTGTTAGAGGACGTTATTGATCCGCTCATCACTGATACATTGGAATCTGATAATAATCTTAGAGGATGAACTGAGTTTCCAACAGGACGGAGCACCCCCACATTAATATATACGCGTAAGACAATTTTTGAATCAACATTTTCCAGGGCATTAGATTGGTAGAAGGGGTTTAATAGAGTGGCCGGCCAGATCAACGGATCTTTCGTCTTTGGATTTTTTGGGAATACCTAAAATCAAAAATACACGCCACTCCGCCTGAAAATCTTGCAGAGTTGTGACAAAGAATTGTGACAGAATGGCGATTATTGACACAGGAAATATTTGCAAATATACGAAGATGCTTTGAAAATATACTGTATTATTGTATGGAGGTTATAAGGGGACATTTCGAACATTTAATTGGTTAATTTGATGAAATTTTGTTATTTGTTAGTACTGTGTTCAACCAATAAATTAGTTAAATCCAAAATTATCTTTAAAGGTATTCGGAAAATTTAAAGAAAATAGAGTGTCGTGTAGAGAAAAAAAATACAAAGTTAAATGTGTCGATAGCAATTAAAGTAAATTGTATACTCACGCTTAATCAAGCCATTAAGAGCGATGCTGGGAATATTTATATTCCACTATGCATCAACAATTTACCCATATAAAATACCATCTTTCTTGTACTCATTGCGTCGAGTAAGGACGATAAATATACGAAAATGGTGGCGTTTCGATTTAATTTTAGTCTCTTACCACTCCCTAACACGTGTTTCTGGGTCTACCCGTCGTTAGAGAGAGTTTGTAAGAAATCGAAACGCAACCATTTTCGTATAAAAAAAAATACCTTTCAGATGATGGGCTATTCGACCACACTTGCTATTTAAAAAAACTGGGAGTTGATGCGAGGCAGTGGTGAGTTACATTTAAGGGCATAGATTTTGCATGAAAATTCGTCCCCCTTCCAATGCAAATTGACGTGTTTCTTAAATTTGGCAGAAACTCTTGGTTTCTGAGTTTCTAAGGGTTCAAATTTTCGTTGGAACACACGCTTATTACGTTGTATAACGGTTAAAACGCTCGTATTATAGTTTACAATATTTTGAAAATAATGGGCTGGACTTTGTTACCAAAATGGTATTAGCCAGCGTTTAATATTCTTCAATTTACTCAGATTACTTAGATTTAACTTTTGTAACGCAATTTTTAATATTCTTTTTAGGACATACTTCTATCTATATATTTGGTTATAATTAACATTACAAAAAATTATGACAAATACACTTTACACATATAATTTTCATCTCCTACTTTTTAGCTGAAGTTACTACACTTCCGCCCACGCCAGAAATTAAAGATTGTATAAATGCAACTGGGTATGTTCAAAGAATTGATCCTCTTCTAGATAACGACGAACTGCAGCAATTTTCTTTACAAATCGCCAGTGGTATGGAGTATTTAGAAAAAATTAAAGTAACACACAGGTAATACATTGCATATTACCTTTTTTGTATTTAATTTTTATGTTGTTTTTTTTTCAGAGATTTAGCAGCAAGAAATATTCTAATGGCCAACAATAAAGTTCTAAAGATATCCGATTTTGGATTATCGAGAGTGGGTACTTATGTTAGTAAAACAGGTCAAAAATTACCTCTCAGGTGGATGGCTATCGAAGCGATCGAAGAGAAAATTTGTACCAACAAGAGTGATGTATGGTCGTTTGCTGTAGTTTTGTGGGAAATGGGAACGTTAGGTATGTATTATCAAGATTTTGCTGATTGTGTAATTATGTAATTTGTAATAAATTTTTGCCGAGTTTTATTTTTGAAGCGTTTTATAGCTAAAGGGGCACTAATTTCAAAGTTGGATTTAATTTTCTTTTGAAAAGTTTTTCTTTACACTTTATGTGAATGTGACATTCATTCCTCTGTGATTGAGTGTAAATAATTCCAGACACTATTACTATTATATAACATAAACTAGAGTCGAGTAATGCTAGCATAAAAAACCAGTGATAATCCATAATATATATTTTATCATCTTCTACTTTAACTACCTGAGCATATACGATGCGAAACATATGAGAGGGAAGAGGAACCACCAACGATTCTTAGTTAAAGAAGCAGTTAACAACTAGCCATAGAAAAATCTGGAGATACAATTTTTGTCTATCACGTCAGGTTTTTCACAAAGTAGGGAGTATGTTTCGGTATTATAACAAAATGTAAGCAATTTTTCACGTTTTTCCAACATTATAAAATTTAGTTTATTTGTTAATCATGTTCTTAACTACATTTCCAGTACACTTACATTTCTCTTTAAGCTCATAAGTCCTTATAATAACGCTTTGACTATCTGTCGAATAGTGTCGAAGCTTCTTTTACTGCTTTTCCGTCTGTGGACTCGTTGAGGATAATCTCTTTTCATCATCCAGCAGTAGTCTGCTATCATACTCACGTTCCATCTTCATTGGTACCTTTTTTCCATTTCTTTGATGTCTTGGTGAAATCTTTGGCCCTACTCTTTACTAGCATCACCAAGGATTAGCGGGAAGTAGTCAAAATATGAGTGAAGAAAGAGAAGTTTAATACTCATGTTACTTAAAAGATTTCCATGCTGCCTTTTCATTTATTTCCTTTTTGTCCACAAAGTTAGGATCTGTCATTAGTTTTCTAATATCCGGTCTGACAAAGATTCCTTCCTTTAGTTTTGCCGTGTATAAACTAGGAAACTGTCCACAAAGATATCTCAAACACTCCCCTTGTTTAGTCAATGCCTTGACAAATTTTTTCTTCAGTCCCAGCTTAATGTGAATTGGTGGTAGTAACACCTTTTTGAGATCCACAAGGCTTTTCCTCTCGACATTTTTAATCCCTACTTGTAAGCTTTTTCTAAAGGGCCAAGCTTTTTTATGTAGTGTTCCTTTCTATCTCTACTGTCCCATTCACATAGAAAGCAAGAGAACTTTGTATAGCCACCTTGTTGACCAAGCAGCATTCAAATCACTTTTAAATCACCACATAGTGTCCATTTGTGGTTCAAATAGCAGAGTTTTTTTAAAACCAGTTTAAGGTTTTCGTAACATTCTTTCAAGTGTTCAACTGGTATAGAAACATACTTATTGTCATTGTGTAGAAGTACTGCTTTAAGGATTCTTTTTGAAGCATTAATAAAATATTTTCACTCATTAGAAGCATATTCTAGTTTGAAATATGCCATAAGTCCAGGAACATCACTGCAAAACACTAGGCGATCTTCTTGGGAGAGAAAAGATACAAATTCCTTTTCCCTACAGCGATACCAAGAAAAGGATGTATCTGGAGCGAATATATGTTTATTTTTCAATATAGATCCTAAAACTTCTGCCGATTCTTTAAAAACGCCTAGGTCTCTTACTAGATCGTTTAGTTCAATTTGTGATTATGGAATGGGATCGGTTGTGTCAGGATCGTAGCAATCACTGTCATCTTCATTATCACTTTGCTGATCCAATGGCTCGTGATCATTATGCATATCATCTAAAGAATCTGGAGGAGAGGATATTGGCACTTCAGGTCCATGAAGGATAGAGCAAATGGCTGATTGAATTTTAAAGTAAGAAATATCCTATTGTTTCTCAAATTGAAACCTCATACGTTGCAAGAACAAAAATAGCAGTCATCACTATGATTTTTGGGCTCCCTCCAAACCATTGTTATTCCACAACATAAGGATTGCTTTTTACCTTGAAAGCATTACCTCAATTGTTCAACATACACTGAACAAACTTTGTGTGTGGCCCAAGGCTCATCTTGAACGCCTAACGTTAATAAGCGAAATATACTTTTCAACGAAATCGAAAACGTTCCTTTGTTGCTTTTTAACGGTATAGTTACCGCAAATGTAACAGAACCAATCTGGCGAGTCTATACATCCTCTGGTAGCCATTGTCCAATGTCTATACAACATAATAACTTCACAACACAAGAAAACAGCCAATACTTTAAAGCACTACTAACAACAACACGTAAACTGCACCGAGTGAAAAGCTGCTGTGAACAGTTTGTAGGACAGTATCACTGCTTGTTAATGGCGGGGAAAGGGTCAGCGCGACAGGTAGCTACTGCACGAGAGGCGTATGTAGCACTAAAAGAATCCGCTACAAAAATGGGTTTAATAATAAACACCAACAAAACAGAGTATATGAAAATAAGCACGCAACTACAAATCCCATGGCCACTTGTTATAGAAAACGACGTCATCGAAGCAGTGAACAAATTTGTATATCTGGGAGCGAGTATTATTATACTATGGCAGAGATAAATTGCAGAAGGCGAATATATGGAGAGGTGAACGACAATGTAGTGTGGAGAAGACGATACAACTTCTAACTTTATAGAATATACCAGGAACCAGATAGCGCAAAATATATTAAGACACGTCTGAGGTGGATAGGGCATGTAATACGGATGAGAAAAAATGGCCCAGCTAGAAAAAGGCTATTTAAAAGACCCACTAGTCAGAGAAGAGGAGAAAGACCTAGAACAAGGTAACGTCGATGAAGACATAGAAATATGGGAATACATGCTTACCTGAGGAAGGCAATGGATAGGGACGACTGGAGAGAAATTCTTAAGGAGATTATGACACACTGAGGCTTATAAAGCCAGAATGATGATGATAATTTAGATAACAGTGTTTATTTTAACAGCTCCCGCCTTCGTTGCTAAATTATACTTCCTATCTAAAAACAATTGTCTATATTCGTGTTAAAAATTGAGAAAATCACATTTAAAGTGTTCCGATTGGCGATACTTTTTTAATGAACTATAAGGATTTATAAGTGCTCTTTCTGCAATCCCTTCTCTTTTTTCTTTAGAGACTGTTTCTTGGTTCTTTTTTTTTTTAATTGCGATGAATATCAAGAATCCCTTTTATTTAGAGGCATATGTATAGTCCTGGTTTACGTTAATATTCCGTAGCCTTAATTTAATAAATTCAAGTAGATATTTATTCTATATAATTACAATCCCATACAATTTTTAAATTACTGTATTATAGTAAAGTTATTCCTGAGATACTGTAGTAAGACAAGTATCTTGATTTGGATTTAAACGCAACTTTTTATTTTCTAGGTGCCTTCCCGTATCCCAAGACTCACAACAATTTCGTGCTGTACGAGCTTAAGCTGGGTAAAAGACTGGAAAGACCTAAGGTGTGTACGGACGACCTATATAATTTAATGATGAAATGCTGGAGCGAGAAACCGGAAGATAGACCAAACTTTAGCGATATTGTAGAGCAGCTAGATACAAAGAAGAAAAAGATATACGTAGACTTTAATACGTTGAGTCCGACGTACATTTTCCCTCCTGCACAAGAGCCAGAGAGTACCTGATAATATTTTTAATTTGAGAATAGACTGATTTTATTTTTGTACATATTTTTTAACTAGTTGCTTAAATATAGGTATTATAGTTAAGAAATAAAAAGTAGAGATAATCTTAATATATCTATTAAAAAATCCCCTTTTTTGCCTAATTTCCTACACATAATTTTCAGGATCTTCATTTTGTAATTATTTAGATTTCTAAAGGATTACGAATTCATAAAGTTAGTGAAAAGTTGATGTAACAAAAGTAAATATGATGAAACAAGTTACAAGAAAGTAAGTACATCGACCGAAAAAAGCAGTCCTTAGTGTTCTTTTTTAAGAAAAATATTGCTTTCTTATTTGTAAATAGGGCAATCTAAAGTTTAAACCATGATGCTTGTCCACAAAATATAACCAAAGAATATAGAGAGCGTCTTTATTCGTTGGTATAACCTTATATGATGACAACTGTCATTGTTTTTATAGTGACGTCATACTACCATGTTTTAGTTTACGTTTATTGTAACAAGAAAGACGAAAAGGAACGAAAGTAAAAATCAGATACCAGAAATAAGAAATAGATGACAAGGCGCTGAAATGGAATGCAAAAGAAAATAAACTCACAGAAATTGAAATTGCTTCAAAAGACTAGAAAAAGAAGAATAGATGGATAAAAAGGAAACAGACAATGCAAACGAAGAGGAAAATGAGACAAGATACATTCAGAATAAGAAGAACAATACAAAAAAGAGAAAGAGAATTAAAAAAATTACAAAAAACATTGGAACATGGAACGTGAGGATACTACTGGAAACAGGAAAAATGGAAGAACTAGCGACACAGTTAAACAATACAAGATAGATATTGCAGGAATTCAGGAAACCAGATGGGGGTACATGGAAAAATCGAAAAGGAAAATTATACAATATGGTATGCAGGCGAAGAAAAACAGGGATATGGAGGAACAGCTTTTATGGTGATAGGAGGAATGAGACATAAAGTTATGGAATTTAAATCCATAAGTGAAAGAACCCATAAGAGTAAACAGCAAACCGAACAAGTTGTCCATAATAACTGTCTTTAAATTATACACTCTTTTGTATACACATTTTTCATAAATTTTGCCCAAAATAGTAGGGACTGTAACTGGCCTGTAATTATCTAAAACTGAATTATCTCCACTCTTGAATATTGGAGTTACAACTCCTTCATTCAAGCTATGTGGACAAACACCCTGTTCTACTGATAAATTTATTAAGTTTGCAAGGGGTTGCGCTATATATTCACTAATACACTTTATTAATTTAGTTGATATGCAATCAATAACTACTGAGGTAACATTTTTCAAGGAGCCAATAACCTCTATAACATCATACTCATCTATAGGAAAAAAAAAATAAAAGGATTTATCTACATGTTGTGTGGTACAATGATCAAAATTGGTATTTTTAAAAATATTTATGATTTTATGTTTAGGACAAGTAGTAAAATGCTCTACAAAAGCGTTTGCCATCTCATATTTATAAGTAATAATTTTATCAGCAAGTTGGATTTTATCACAATTATTATGTTTTACCGTCTTACCTATTTTTTTATTAACCGTACGCCATATAATCTTCTGCTTTGCTGCTATTTTTTGTTTCGTCGATTAGTTTGACATATTGCTTCTTTTTTTCCTTATATTTTAAACGAATGTCTATATTTTTAAAATTATTTGATAGCCAAAAAAGACTTCTCAAATCATTTCCCTCGTGTATTATATCATTTGTTACCCAACTATTTTTAGACTTATTGGTAGTCATTGGACAAGATATGTCAATATGGTACGTAAGTACCTTCAAAAATGTTTCAAATGCCAAATTCGCATTATCGAGATATTCGTAAACCTGTTCAAAATTTCTAGTGAAAAATCTGTTTTGTAAATTTAATAAATTCGATTGAGAAAGATTTCTGAATGTTACGTTTTGACTTATTTTAAATTGTACTTTTTTTGGTTTAGCATCTAATAATAAAAACTCAAAACCAAAATGATCTCCCAAAATAAAGCCTTTGGTAGTTTCTTCATATTGATGAGACCAGTTTGTAAAAAAATAATCTAATTTAGATGTTTTTCCATTTTTGTCTGTAAATATTCGTGTAGGTTCTTTATTTTGACACTTTAAATCAAAACTTTATATAAAATCAGTAAGTAAAACTTTTTCCTTAGAGTCTTTAAGATAATCTATATTAAAATCGCCGCATAAAATAGTGGTTTTAAAATGTTTAAAACAGTAATTTAGACACGAGTAAAGTTTGTTTACAAATATCTCAATATCGCCAGAAGGGGCTCTGTAAATATTAATAAGACAACACATACTATCTCTTTAGCTAAAAGTAACACAACATTCAAAATGTATTTCTTCCGCCATATTATTTAAAAAGATTTGAGATTTACAAGATAAACAGTCTTTTATGTACATCGAAACAACTCCATGGCATTTATCTTTTCTTGTAAAAGACGCTACTTGGTTATAATTTTGAAAACAAAATAAATCCTTATTTAGATCACTACACCATGTTTCAGATGCACATAGAACATCAAGATCCTCCGAGGTCAATATTACCTCAATTCTGTTACTTTTATTAGTTATCGATTGAGAGTTAGCACTTATGATTTTAAAATTTTCAAAAGAATCTATTATTATTATTATTTTGTGTACTAACATCAACGTCGTTGGTTATGTCGAATTTCTCAGGTGCGTTCTCTGTAGGTATAAAAACGCTGGACATATGCTCCATTTATCAGAGTCCATAGCATTGTGGAAATTAGACTCATAAATGCTTACCTTAAATGACGAAAATATATCTGGATGTTTCGAACTAAGAGACTCGCAGATTACTTCTGGAAAGTGTGGTTGTAGCATATTTAGTAAGTCATTTGCGTTCACCTGTGGATCCACCCGGTATACGTGAAGATTTGCCATTTTTTCGACTCCTTTAAATTCCTTGCCGTTTATTTTGATGGATTCATTTTTGCCTACTATAAGTTGCCTTCTTTGTTTGTTTCTTTTCACTTCTTTCCATTCATTGTTGTTACGAGGTGAAGTATCCTCACCTAAACTTATAATTTCATTACACGTTTCTTTTGTGACAGCATTCAATATAGCACACGAAACATCATTTCTTAACACTTCTGATTTTATCGAAGAGCTGGCAACAGGCTCAGTTGGCTTCGTATTTTTATCAGTATGGGTATTAAGCTTGTCAGCGTAAGTTTTGTTGTTAATTACAATTTTAGAGGATTCCCCACTTTTTTTTACATGTTTTAAATTTTCAGTTTTTGTCTCATTTTTATTTTTATCGCATTTTAATACGGCAATAAGATCATTTAAAATATTTATTTTGTCTCTTAATTCAATAATTATTAAATCTTTTTGTCTAAGAATAAGAATATATGAAAATACCTGTGAGTCAACTAGCTTACTTCCTTGAGTTTCCATAGCATCGTAAAATGCTTGGTCTAGGTCGGTAGTTACCGGTGTCGGAGTACAACATGTAATTACATCGTCAGCAATAAACGTAAAGTCTATCTCAATGTTTATCGTCTTGAATTTTACCTCATTATTGTCTTATCTCTATCTAGGTATTTTATGACAGGGCATCAGAGGCAGACTCCAAGTAAAAATAATAATATAGCAATTTCTTTTCGAGACATCTATTTTATTGTAAAGAAAATTACATTTATTTACTAGTATTTTAAAACTTATATTCAATACTGAGTGATAACAATAAGATATTTATACTACACTGTAAAAAATTAACGATTATTAAATATCTATGTTGTTATTCTAATACTTATATTATTTATGTTCGAAACATAACAATACGAGATTTACACTAAATTAATAATGATTATTATTCTGTGTTATTATTCTAAGATTAATTCTGTTTCACTGTCGGAGTCATCATTTAGATTAATCACAATGGGCTGTATATTAAAACTTTGCGTAGACAAATAAGAATGTTCAACTTTTACAATATGCTGTACTGAATTTTTCCAGCTTTCAACCGATATTATATATTAACGACTGATACTAAGTAACGATTATAATTCTCATGGCACTGGCCGACGCATACCTGACCCAGCCCTGGGTGGGTAGGTATTTAGCAAAACATATTTAAAAACGTGTTTCATCAGTCGTTAATAATCCTTGTTACTGTGCGTTTTATAATACGAGTATAATTATGTTTCGTCCTTGGGAAAATAATCGCTTGACGGCTATTAGTCATAGTCGAAAGCACTTGTCATTAGACGCAAAACAAATAGTTAAAAATGTGTATGATACTTTAATAAGTAGATGCTTAATCAAACAAGCTGCTGTGAAAGAAACCTGTATACTGACAAAAACGCCAATATCGTCGATAAAGGATATTGTCAACAGTAAAACACTTCCAGGCAGAAAAAAACGTAGTGATTTCCGGTCTCATCGTTTGGACAGTGCTGAACAAGATATGATAAGAAGAATAATATATTCCCTCTATGAAAACCAGATTGTTCCTACTTTTGATAAACTTAAAGTTAGAAGAACATGAAACAAATATACATATAAGCCGTGCCACCCTCCATAGAGTCATTTCTACAATGGGTTTTAAATATCGTAAGATAGACAAAAAACAAGTTTTAATGGAATCACAAAGATGCGTACTTGGAGATATAGTTAATTCTCTGACATTAGGAAATATAGATTAGAAAACAGATCTATCATTTACCTGAATGAAACATGGTTCGATACAGTACAAAAAGGATGGATCGATTCTAGTAGAAACTGCCTGACGAAAGCACCTTCAAATAAAGGAAAACGGATGGGTCCCAAACTGCTTGCTGTTATCTGCGAAGAATATCAAAGACTCTAGCTTGGACTACCACCAAGATACAAGTGGAGAACTTTTTGAAAACTGGTTTCAAAATTATCTTTTAAAAAATATCCCTAACAATAGTGTCATTGTAATGGATAACGCAAGCTATCACAGTCGTCAGCTTCAAAAAGCGCCAAACAGAGCAAGTACTAAAAGTGAAATTCAGGAGTATTTGTTAGAAAATGATATTTATTTTGAATTTAGTTACAAGAAAGAGCAACTACTGGAAGTGTTTAATACTTTTGCTATTAAAAAGCAATATGTATGTGACAACTTAGCAGAACAGATGGGACACACTGTGTTATGTCTTCCTCCATACCATTGTGTATTCAACCCCATTGAACATATGTGGCACCAAGTAAAAGCAAAGGTAAGAGCGGAAAATGTCTCTCCTACCCTGAGTACGACTGTCATAGAGTTGATTAAAACTGTTATAAATAATATATCGGTTGAAAGCTGGAAAAATTCAGTACAAGATATAGTAAAAGTTGAACATTCTTATTTGTCTACGCAAAGTTTTAACATACAGCCCATTGTGATTAATCTAAATGATGACTCCGACAGTGAAACAGAATTGATCTTAGAACAACAACACAGAATAATAATCATTATTAATTTGGTTTAAATCTCGTATTGTTATGTTTCGAATATAAATAATATAAGTATTAGAATAACAACATAGATATATATTTGATAATCATTAATTTTTAACTTTTACAGTGTAGTTTAAATATCTTATTGTTATCACTCAGTATTGAATATAAGTTTTAAAATAGTATTAAATAAATGTAATTTTCTTTATAATAAAATAGATGCCTCGAAAAGAAATTGCTATATTATTATTTTTACTTGGAGTCCGCCTCTGATGCCCTGTCATAAAATACCTAGATGGAGATAAGACAATAATGAGGTAAAATTCAAGACGATAAACATTGAGACAGACTTTAACTGCACTAGGAGTTTCGTGCACAGCCATCATGGAAACATCTCTCACAAATACTGCACTTTACACCATTTAAAACGTTATTTTTACACTTTTTACACGGTTTTGACTTAAAAGTACTTTCCAACATGCCTACACCATTCGATGCCATGTTGCCAATGAATACCAACGATGATATAATCGATGTCGGTATATTATTACAGATATAATAAACTAACTACAAATTACTTACGGAAGTAGTTTATTTCCTTTTATTAAAAATATATAATACGTAGTAGTAAAACAAAAATTAACACGAAAAAGTGTTATTAAACGAAAAGCAACATTAAAAAATCTCACAAAACTGATTATATAAAAATAAGATCCTGTAAATATACGTGAATAAAATGCTCTATAAAAAAATTCGAAATGGTGTATATATGTATAAGTACAAGATTATGTTACTGATTCTACAGAAAAAGAATAACTACTCATTGAGGCTTACAAAAATAATATTTAATACTGCGATATTATTGATTTAAACAACCTAATTTGCATTGATATTTTTATGATAAGCGAAAAAATATCTGGCGACAAATAATAATTGCTTAACTCATCCACATATTTAGTTTTCAACAGAATCTAAGTATTTTTGCTTTTTTTACAAAGAACTATGTAGTTTTTTAAAAACAACTGACAGTTTTAACAAAAATTCAGGTACATCACCAGTCTAACCAAATATTTAATCTCAAAGCTGCAATTCATTGTGACGACAAATGTTTTATCTACCATATACAAGACTTACGTATTGTATTAAGTTCATACATAGATTCTGTAAAAGATATTCACATTACCAGCACAATTGAACACTAAAGCCTGATGTTACATAGATGGAGTTCGTGAACATTTCAAAACAAACTCGTACTAACACGCAAAAGTTCATAGGACCTTCATAGAGAAATATAAATTTGGACTATATTTCTTTTCTTTCTTTATATTATCTTTTGTGAAAAAATTGACTTAAAAATAACAATATAACCGTAAAATATTAAAACGAACTAAAAATTATTAAAACCCCACTTGCAGTAGGTATTCTGATATTGCTTATGTCTTATAGACACCTGTTATTAATTTGAGAATGTTCACAAATTCCTTCCAACTTGTATTACATCACGATTCTTGTATTATATTATTACCAAAAAGTAAATATCTTTATTAATATATGTCAACATCCACCCTCAATCATGACAAGATCATTGAAAAAGTTAGGCGCTTCTGTGTAAGCTGTACCTATTTTCACTTCAAAATCTTTTTATGGAGGGAATCATCCATTGTGATTGTTCTTTCGTAATTTTTAATGATTTCCTAAAGTTTTCTCTATGTTCCATTGTTTCCTATTTATTTTGTGGTTTCGGTCTGTCTCTCAATAATTTTACCTGATGATATTCAGTCAGCTATTGCTTTTAACGGCTTACTTTCCACGTAGTTGGAAGTTGAAAATGAGATAAGTTCATAATAAGATCAGATCAAAATTAAAAGTAATAGAACACCATGCCGCCTGTTAAATCAATTATACAACGGGAAAACTAATTAACTGACTAAATAAATACGAAAATGTAGTAAAGCAAGATTACAAATCTCAGAAAAAACGTAGACGTGGCAATTATTAGATTTATGATAAGGAAATGATGAGATTTAGTGCTCCAAAACGTCAAATTTTGTCAAAAATACGAAAACTTCCTATTTAAATTAAAAAATTACCAAAAAATGTCCAATTTGTCTGAATTTGAACTTTTGTCTATGATATGTCCTTCCTCTTTTTAAAATATTCTTATTTTTCAGTTCATAATTGACAGTGTTCCCTTTTCCTTTGATATCTTTGCCCTTACTATTTTTCGTATTAGTTTTTTGAAGATTTTTAGTTGTTCTTGCTCTCTTGCTGTGAGGGTGGTTGCCTTTATGACACATTATCCGTGGCTTATTATTGTCTGGTAATACCTTTTTGTTTATACATAATATACTTAACCACAACTATAGGAAATAAAATTTAGCACAATCTTTGAACTAATAAAAAACTTGACATATTAAAACCTATAAGTCATAACGGAACTATTATAAAAGATAATTCACTTAATATTAGTCAAACTGACCAGGTATTTAAAATACATCAGTTGGTATATTTGATAATAACAAACTTAAATAGTTTTTTTAGTTAATATTTTAGTTTAATCGATAGATAGTCTGTTAAATATAGCTTTTATTAATTGAGCAGATTACTAAGTGATATTGCTTTGATTGTACATACAGAAATTTTTACAATTGGCGGGAAAAACGTTCAACAAAGGAAGTAATACTCTCATATAGGTCCAGAAAATTTACTTTCATTATTACATCTGAACAATGTGCAATACAAAAACAGTAATACATGCAACGGTTGGTACAAGAAGTATAATTATTGTCAATTGATGTAATAGATGTGACAAGGAGAAAAACACTTAAGCCAAGAAGTATTAGGGTTTAAGATAAGAAGTAACGGAGTTTTCCAACATCATATTACATCAGTTAAATAAAGATTTAATCTAAAACTTAATTTAACCGAAAGCTGTAGCGCGGACAAGGATATGCTAAGAGGAACAAGATAATAAGTTAAATGATTAGTACAATGAATAATAAATTTAAGAGTAAAATGGTAAGGAAGAGTAAAACGATTAGAACAAGGCGTATTATGGTTAGAAGAAGTAAAACTGTTAAGGTAAGGAGTAAACTGGTTAGGATTGACCACTCAAGAAGAATATCCACATAGTTTTGTTCTGCTTGTCGTAAAAGGCGCCTAAACGGAGATGTAGTCGTGTATGTAGAACTGAGTCCGTGCAACCATTTCCGGTCATTTACCCTATCCAACTACGTATTTCTTTTCTATTGTACTCTCTTGGACAAACTCTTGTTCTTCAGCTTGTGGCCTTTTCGACATACTGTTCTAAGCAGTACTCCTCAGAAAGAGTAATGTACTGAAATAGCAATCACGATTGGATATATAAACGAAATACAGATAGTCGGTGAATGACAATATGAAAGTATACTAAAAGAAATAGTCTACGAAGATAGCAACGAGAAAACAGCAGGCAAAAAGCGGAAACGGTTGACAACAGGAGAAAAAGATATAAGGAAAAAAGGATAAAATATTTAAGGAAAACAGTATTATAAATAGCTATGAACAAGAAAACGATCTTGACATAATAATGAAAAAACTAGAAGATATAAAAGTCCTTATGACAGAAGAAAGTTTTCAACAAACAAAAACGATGTGATGCGACTGATTGGTGAAAGTATAACAATGGCAAAAACAATAAAACAAGCGAAATCAAATGCGAAGTGAAAATGCAGAGAAAAAACGAAAAGAGGAAAAAGGGAAAACAGTAAGAATTAAAAATATGTGGCGTACAAAACCGAATCTATATAAAAAAATTACAAAATGTACCAAATATAAATCAGACGTACACCCGGAAAGAAAAGTACTATACGGTGACAGTCTGGGAATGGCTCGCGGCTAGACAAAACAGTGGAGATGGTCGTGCGGTCCACAAAACAAAAAAATCCGAAGTTATATCAGGGGCGCCAGGTAAATTGGCCCACAGCCTTCCCTACGTTGCTATTCAATAAACCACCAACTTACCAATAGGTTTACTACTAAAATACTAAGTAACAGTATACAACCTGAATAAATAAAAAAATAAATGAAATTGTCAGATTAGAATTTAGTCAATTTTAATAAATAGATTCCCAAGATAGTTAAAAATAAATACATATTACAATATTATTTAACTTTACCATAGGCTTAATAAAAAAATAATATAAAAATGCGGCTTCTACTTGCCTAACAAAAATTCATAAGTTATTTCTATTTAACAGAACAAAATGAAAGGTAAGACGTATCAAAAGTACCGGACGCTAAGGGGTGTGCGGTTCAATACCAACCAAAAAAAAATAATTAACGCAAATAGGACACCACGTGAGCTCAAGTGCGTGCGCAGAAAATAATATAAAAAAAATAAATCTCAAATATATAACCCCCCCTTAGACGCAGTTTACAAAATTAAAATAGGTATGTGTAAATATTGAATTAATAAAATAAACCGCAAATTATCTTTAAAAAAATCTGTAAAGTATTTGTAAATATGAAAATAAAAACTAACAGCAAATAATCTTTAAAAAAAAACTATTGTATTCCGCAAACCAAATTAGACGGCGCTTAAATCTTCCGTTGAAAATTAATTATCGATCCATACCTCGAATTTTCATATACTTCACCGCGTGGAATTCCAGTTATAGTTCAGCGTGTCTTCAATCCAAAATCCCATACGATTGCCGATGTACATAGACTTGTGTGACAATGTTGAAAAGTTGGAAATTACAGCCAGATGGAAAAATACGAAGAAGAAGAAGCAGAAAAAAACAAACAAACCAACCAACCCCTTCTTAGCCAGATTAGGGGTTTGAAATATCCCAAATTGGACCGAAGCGTAGCCGGCTATTTGGACTCGTGATTAAGGCTAATTTCTTGATCTAAATACGACTCCCGGTATTCACGTGTACTGTAGATCCGCTTTTTTTAGCGAAATTGTGGATATTCCAAAAAAACCCTTCCACGAAGGCAGCAAATCCCCTTGAATATCCACACGGTTCGGACTAGTCCAGATCCCACATGGAACAGCAGCAAAAGCAAAAAAACAAAATGCCGTTTTTAATCTAGCCCAACCTTTCAGTAACACCGTCAAATCTGGAATCACTTTCTTTCCGTCGTCTTTCCGAACACTTGACAACTTGACACACGGAGGTCACCGAATAATACCGAGATTCAAAAATTTCAATTTTATGATCCCAATTCTTCCAAGATAACTCTAGAAAGAACGATCTAAATTAGTTTCTTCACAAAAAAGAGGACGTGTTCCCTTAACTTCAGCACAATTTGCCAGACATTACCCCTATTTAAAAATTACTAATTTTATTTTCGCCACCTTGCTTATAATATATTATAGGCAACCGCTCTTACACGTCCTGAATTATTTAAATTTTGATAAAATAGAGGTGGGACTTTCTACTTTAAATTTGGAACGTAACAACACCTCCCTTTCCCAGAGGAAAATTTACGAGGAAAAACTAGACGAAGAAAATTTTCCCTCGCGCTAGCGACGCACTACCTAAACTCCGAGCGAAGTCCACAACACAATCATCATCCACACCGTCTTCACCGTGCGCAAGTACTTGGACAACGAAAGACATACCAATCTCAAACCACACGCACAAAGCAACAACTTACTTACAACACTTACTCCACTTCCACACAACAGTCATCTCTCATCGTATGAGATCAAGTAGAATAGTTTCAAATTCCAACGTCAATCTGACAACACTGATTAGGTCGGTTACTGGATGTTGCCCTTATTCGCGACCTCCCAGCTCTGGGGCATCGCTAGTACTTCACTATACCTCGCATAACATGAGTCCATAAGAAACTCTCCACCATTCCACTCTTACTGATACTGCGAGGAACATCTACCGAAACAGTAGTGTAATTCCAGTTGTTCATTAAAATAAAAATGAGATAGGTCTTTCAGAATTTAAATCCGTATACAACGAAATTTAGTGAATCATCCAAAACTAAGCTATTATCCAACAAGATTCACCAAAACATAATTATGTGGCTTCGAAAAAATCCCAATTAAATAGAATGGCTTACTAACATCAAAACAAATCCCAACGCCATATCATCGAAGACAACATATTTCTGACCAAACCTAAGTGACATTCAATTCCATAAATCAAAAGAAATTAAGGCTACCGCAACCCTACGACTTCGTATTGGCTACCTAACACAAAAAAAAAACGAATCGGTTGACCATCCAAATACATCCTAAGAACCGATCATAGCCAACACTCAGTCATCCTTCACGGACACAACAAAAAAAAAATAAATACAACCAATTTCAGAAGACTAACTAAATTTACTTAGACTAGACAAAACTTTGCTAGTCCGTTCTACTCCGACCTAAATCCTATCGGGATCACCAGTCGGGTTACTAATCCTTAAATCCTTAATATTCCAAATACCTTGATCCTTGCCATTTTCATCCTCTAAACTATATGTCCAGGGGGAAACTTTCTTCTTCACGAAGTAGGGTCCTATCCATCTAGGAGCTAACTTTTTCGTGAAATATTTAGCGGCATCTGACAACACAAAATTTCTCCGCCATACTGACTGATGGGGCTGAAATTCCTCTGGACGTCTCCGTAGATTATAGGTCTTCTCACACTTAGCCGAAGCTTTATCTAAACGTTTTCTAACATCAACAAATAATTCCTGGAGTCCACGCGATCGATTATATCCCATTTTAGCTACTTCGTCCTCCGGGTCTCCGAGTTTGTCCTTTCGGGAAAAATCTCGTCCATCCACTACCATCTTCCGACCGAAATTTATGAAGTAGGGATCTTGACCAGTCGACTCGTGGTATGCAGTGCGCGTAGCACATGCTAGTTTGGCCAAATTTTCATCCCACTTCCTATGGTTGTCAGCTATATAAGTTGCCATCATTGTTTTAAGGGTTCGGTTATAGCGTTCAGATGGATTGCACTGTGGATGATACAACGCATTATAACGAACTGAGACACCATAGGTTTCCATCATTTTCTTGAAAATACCCGAAGTATACTGGACACCATTATCACATAGTAACAGACGTGGAACTCCAAATACGAGGAAAACTTCTTCTTCTATTTTCTTAACGACATGCACGGCTTTTGAGGATCGCAACGGAAATACCAAAGAAAATTTACTAAACACATCCATTACCACTAAGATAAACTTATAGCCTTGAGTTGATCTTGGGAAAGGTCCCATAAGATCGGTTGCTACTATCTCCCATGGTTGAGTAGCTTTAGGTTGAGGAGTCATAAAGCCTTTAGGCTTACCTTGTTCCACCTTATGCATGGCACACAGTGAGCAACGTCCAACGTAACGAGACACATCACTCCGCAGTTTCGGCCAAAAATACTTCTCGTTAATACGCTTATAAGTTTTCAGGATCCCCATATGACCTGCTAAAGGACTATCATGACACAACTTCAGCACTTCCAATCGTTGACCCTTAGGAACGACTTCCTTCCAATTGTCCGCTTCCTCGACCAAAAATCCATGACTGGGACGGATGTATTTATAAAGTTTGCCACCAGACATTCTCCACTGAGGATACTTCAAGGGATTAGACTCGATTTTTCTACAAAGTTTATCATACCAACTATCACCACTAGGAAGCGGTACAACCTCTTCAACCATATCAAGCACGGGAACTGACCGAGATAACAAATCGGGGACAACATGTTCTTTTCCTTTCCGATGCACAATCTTAAAGTCATATTGTTGCAATCTTACCGCCCATCGAGCTAATCTTCCAGTAGGATCCTTCAAATTTTGAAGCCATACGAGGGATGCGTGATCAGTCACGACCGTAAACGGAACACCCTCCAAATAAGGACGCAGTTTTTCGACTGCCCATAACACAGCTAAACATTCCCGTTCCGTCGTGGAAAAATTCCTTTCTTGACGCGTTAGTGATCTGCTCAGGAAACTAATTACTTCGTCACCATCCGGGCCTGGCTGCAATAACACGGCGCCCACTCCATATCCTGAGGCATCACATTGGACAACAAAAGGCAAATTGTAGTCAGGACAATTAAGTATCGGAGCAGAAACTAGACATTCTTTTATTTTCTGAAAAGATTCTTCACAACTCGGGGTCCAATTGAATTTTCTTCCTTTCTTCAATATCGCTGTAATTGGAGCTAGTAGTGTCGCAAAGGAAGGAATAAATCTTCGATACCAGGAAAATGTGCCTATGATGCTACGAACTTCCTTGACGGATGTGGGTGTTGGGATACGTAGCATAGCCTTGACCTTATCACCATCAACATGTAGTCCATTCCTATCAACCACATGACCCAAATACTTTAGTTCCGGTCTACAAAATTGACATTTATCCCAGCTAACGGTTAACTTAGCTTCTCTCAAGCGTCTAAAGACTTCCTCTAAGATCCTTACATGTTCTTCAATAGACTTTGTCACGATGACCACGTCATCCAAGTAAGTAAAAACATAGGGTTCCAACTCCGGACCGAGGACACGATCTATCAACCTCTGCCATGTAGCCGGGGCATTATGTAATCCAAAAGGCATTCTGCAAAACTGAAAAAGACCTCGACCAGGAACCGTAAAAGCAGTATAAGGCCTGGAAGCCTTAGCAACAGGTACCTGCCAATACGCCGACTTAATGTCTATGGTGGAAAGATAATGCGCGTTCTTCAATTTATTTAAAATATTAGAGATGTACGGTAATGGGTAGCCATCCCTCTCTGTTACGGCATTAAGCTTTCGATAGTCTACGCAGAACCTCCATTTTGGTTCTTCACCTTCTGGAACCTTTTTTTTCACCAAGAGAATCGGGGACGACCAAGCACTATTCGATCGCTCCACTACTCCTTTCGCCAACATATCTTCTAGCTCTTTATCAATATGGCTTTGGATTACTGGGGATACAGGATAGTAACGTTGTTTTATGGGTGCAGATTTACAAACAATCACATGCTCAGTGACATCAGTACAACCAAGAGAAGTGCCCATTAGTTCACGACTTCTATTAATAACTTCCTCCAATTGCGACTTCTCTGCATCGGTCAAAATAGTTTGACCTCGGAGATGATCCACTGAACCTACCATTGCTGGAGCGTCCGAAAAATACCATTCGTTATGCCTCAAATCTGGAACGATACCCATAACACGCCAAAAATCAGATCCTAAAATCAGAATGTGCGGTACGTCCAAAATAACTAATACTGGCAAGACACGCAAGCGATCCCTAACCATGAAAGGTACTAAACATTCCCCCAACGATTCACACATCTGACCATTCGCTACTCTACAAACGGTCTTCTTCGAAGTATCCAACTCTAAACCCAAGTTTTGTAAAAATTTCCAACCAGTTCTTCCTACAATGGTCTTTGAAGCACCAGAATCCAATAATCCCAAAATTTCCTTTCCTAAGACTTTAACTTTCAAATATGGACGTTCATCTCCTTCGGAATGATGTAAAATAAAGTCTAAAATAGGACGTAGGTTGGTCGAGTCAACGTCGGCAACACCTCTTCGACCAGTTAGGTGCGCTTCCTTCCGTTTCCCGAATTACACGAAGGACAAGTTCTGACTGTAAACCCTTCTTTCTTACACTTAAAACAGTGAACAGCCTCCTTCTTCATTAGACACCCTACTGCCTTATGGCCTGACTGATTACAACGATAACAGATTAAAGTCCTAAACTTTCCTCTAGCGGACTCCGATTCGGATGAAACAACAGGACCCTCACTAACACTACTACAACTTTCAGCATCCACACTGATATAAGCTAGGTCCTTTTCCAAAGTATTCATTTTCCTACTATTCGGTTCAACATAGTTCCTAATACAATCACGTCTTTCCTCCATACTGCGACATAGAACACGAAGTTCCTCCAAGGTAGCTGGCAAAGGATCACGTAATCTATCTTGATAGAACGGATGCAAATTCCTAATAACTATAGACAATTTAACTTCCTCTGGAACATGACAACGCAAGCGATTAAAGTAACTATTCATTATTGCCAAGTAAACTCCAATAGTCTCAGACGAATGCTGAGTTCTCCTCCGAAGCTCTTCAAAAAGCGCTTCCCCATGGTGAGCTGACAGGTACTCCCTACGAAACTCTTCAACTAATTCAGCCCAACTCCCTACACGTAGACGAACATCTTTATAAAACTGATAGGCTTTATCCGAAAATAAATCTATACCTGATTCCAAAAGTATACTATCTGGTACATGACGAGCGAGACTCAATTCATTCACCATCTCAAAAAATGCAGAAATAGACATACCCCTAGCAGAACCTGAAAACTTTTCTATTCCCCATTTATGAGGAAGTATCATCCCAGAAGAAAAACTAGAGACAGACCCTGAAAAAACATTATTACCAGCTTGTGACATCGCTCCAGGAGAAGAAGCATGAACTTGTCCTACCCCTGCCTGAAAAGACTGATTTAAAACCGAAATCACATCGAGCGCTACTGGTACCGAACCAGATCCGATTGGATGCTGCTTATCATGTAAATCCTGTGACAACTTCAAAATCTCAGCAAGAAAGTCTGACTTAACAACCTGGGCTGCGTCTGCATCATCACCTGTTGGCAATACCATAAGATCAATTCTCCCCAAGACATGGTTAATCTGTGTCCGCAATCTCAAGGACTCAGCACAAGTAGGAGTTCCGGCAAACTTTCCAACAGCCGTATTCAGCTCCGCAAGTTTAGTCTCGATTGCAGTTTTATCCTGTGAAAAGGTGAATGGGTGCTCAGGATATCTAAAGCTTTCATTTGCTGCCTCACGACTAAGTGCATCAGACAGACTAGACCTCATAGACTCAACAGTGCCAGTAGACACTCCACGAATTTTGAGTTCATATTCCAGTTCCTCTTTCCTTAAGTAGTTGGGTACAAGTTTTCGCACCATCTTGCCAAAGTTCAAAATTTAAAAAAAAATGTATCAACCGAAAGGAGCAAATATTCAAACAAAATCAAGATATAAGTAAAAATATTAACACACAGGTACAGTTTACTTTATTAATGGGAGCAAACCAAAAGCAAAATAAAAGTAATAGTCGCTTTATTCAATCTATAAAATTTCACAAAAGATTTTCAAAATTTCATTGTTTCAGAACAAATTACAAGTCACAACATAATCTCAAAAAAAGATTTTACATTCCCTAACATAAGTAAGTTAAACCACAATGTAGAATTTCGAAGTCCAACTTCTCAAAAAAATAAATTTGAACTCCAACTGAAATAGAAATATTTCAAAGTCCTAATATATCCATAATTCTTCTAAGTTCCACAACACCACTTCAAAGTATCTTCTTTAAAGTTCCATTTTTGGCTTCTTCCAACTTCACGTCACACAAAAAAAAAACTAGTAAGCACTTCTTGGCATACACTTCCACTAAACACGAAGTTCTAAGACTACTACTAAGTGCAAAACCAGTGGTAAAGTAAATAAATCAACGTTAGTCAATTAAAGCCCAAACACGTTAGGTTAACTAATTAAAAGGAATCTACACAAGGGGTTGACAAAAAAAGGTTAATTAATTAAGGGCCCCACGTTGGGCGCCAAAATATGTGGCGTACAAAACCGAATCTATATAAAAAAATTACAAAATGTACCAAATATAAATCAGACGTACACCCGGAAAGAAAAGTACTATACGGTGACAGTCTGGGAATGGCTCGCGGCTAGACAAAACAGTGGAGATGGTCGTGCGGTCCACAAAACAAAAAAATCCGAAGTTATATCAGGGGCGCCAGGTAAATTGGCCCACAGCCTTCCCTACGTTGCTATTCAATAAACCACCAACTTACCAATAGGTTTACTACTAAAATACTAAGTAACAGTATACAACCTGAATAAATAAAAAAATAAATGAAATTGTCAGATTAGAATTTAGTCAATTTTAATAAATAGATTCCCAAGATAGTTAAAAATAAATACATATTACAATATTATTTAACTTTACCATAGGCTTAATAAAAAAATAATATAAAAATGCGGCTTCTACTTGCCTAACAAAATTCATAAGTTATTTCTATTTAACAGAACAAAATGAAAGGTAAGACGTATCAAAAGTACCGGACGCTAAGGGGTGTGCGGTTCAATACCAACCAAAAAAAAATAATTAACGCAAATAGGACACCACGTGAGCTCAAGTGCGTGCGCAGAAAATAATATAAAAAAAATAAATCTCAAATATATAACCCCCCCTTAGACGCAGTTTACAAAATTAAAATAGGTATGTGTAAATATTGAATTAATAAAATAAACCGCAAATTATCTTTAAAAAAATCTGTAAAGTATTTGTAAATATGAAAATAAAAACTAACAGCAAATAATCTTTAAAAAAAAACTATTGTATTCCGCAAACCAAATTAGACGGCGCTTAAATCTTCCGTTGAAAATTAATTATCGATCCATACCTCGAATTTTCATATACTTCACCGCGTGGAATTCCAGTTATAGTTCAGCGTGTCTTCAATCCAAAATCCCATACGATTGCCGATGTACATAGACTTGTGTGACAATGTTGAAAAGTTGGAAATTACAGCCAGATGGAAAAATACGAAGAAGAAGAAGCAGAAAAAAACAAACAAACCAACCAACCCCTTCTTAGCCAGATTAGGGGTTTGAAATATCCCAAATTGGACCGAAGCGTAGCCGGCTATTTGGACTCGTGATTAAGGCTAATTTCTTGATCTAAATACGACTCCCGGTATTCACGTGTACTGTAGATCCGCTTTTTTTAGCGAAATTGTGGATATTCCAAAAAAACCCTTCCACGAAGGCAGCAAATCCCCTTGAATATCCACACGGTTCGGACTAGTCCAGATCCCACATGGAACAGCAGCAAAAGCAAAAAAACAAAATGCCGTTTTTAATCTAGCCCAACCTTTCAGTAACACCGTCAAATCTGGAATCACTTTCTTTCCGTCGTCTTTCCGAACACTTGACAACTTGACACACGGAGGTCACCGAATAATACCGAGATTCAAAAATTTCAATTTTATGATCCCAATTCTTCCAAGATAACTCTAGAAAGAACGATCTAAATTAGTTTCTTCACAAAAAAGAGGACGTGTTCCCTTAACTTCAGCACAATTTGCCAGACATTACCCCTATTTAAAAATTACTAATTTTATTTTCGCCACCTTGCTTATAATATATTATAGGCAACCGCTCTTACACGTCCTGAATTATTTAAATTTTGATAAAATAGAGGTGGGACTTTCTACTTTAAATTTGGAACGTAACAAATATATTAAAAAAAGGAGGGGATACAGAGACTTTCAAAATATAAAAGGTTTTGACTGGGATGAAAATGTATTTGTTAATACAAAAGAAATAGTCGAAAAGGTAGAAGAGATAGGAAAATATGGCGATTACTTAATAATAATAGACAACGACGGCGAGAAACTGAATCTTCTTAGAAAACTAAGAGAACAGAAGCCGATAATAGAAGACATGGTAGATGGCTGCGAAAACGGATAAACAGAGTTAGCAGCAAATACAATCTACAGGTCTAAAGGGAAAGTCACAGCCGAAAAAATTATTTTTATTACAACTATGAATAAAAGCATGGTTGAAGAAGATATATTCAACAGCTATAATATAGTGTGTGAGACCAAAGGAAAATACCTAAAGCTGCAAAGGCTCTGAGAGCATGAACCACAAGAAACCAACGAAAACACTGGAGTTTCTGTGTAAAAACCCAAAGATTCAGTGACAATTTATTTTATTACAGAAAAACGAGGACCTAAGGCTATCAATACTGACACGGTGCTCATTAAATCATATAATATAATCATCGAAAATAAGCAGCAATACCAAAGTAGATGAATCAGGAGTAAAAATAAATAATATTGGGACTGAAAGATATATATCCTACAACATCCTGGACCTCGACCCAACCATTAAGGAAGAATATATTAAGAACAAGCAGTAAGGCAAAATCTTATTACACCCGGAAGAGAAATTATTAAAAATATCAGAGAAACTATGAGAATGAGGAAAGGCGAGTACCTTAACAATACCCAATGAAAAAGCACTGAGAATTGGTTGTCTTTTGGTTTTCTTAGAATATGCAAAAGCTTACAATCTAATATCAGCTGCGGAACAAAAAGTGTAAACATCTGTCACACAGATAAAGTAAAAAATGATTTATAAAATAATGAAAAGTTAAAAGAATGGCAGGGCATGAAGAACGTTTAGTAGCGGATTGTTATTTTTTTTTTTAGATGTTAGATATCTATACAATTATCAGTATTGTATATCAAGCTCTTATAAATAATAATATAGTTAAATAATAGAAAATGGGTAATTAATTCAAAAATGCACGGTTCAAAGAAGCATACTGCACTGCATTATGGAATAAATTCAACAAGATAGCACCGCCTGGGCGAAATTACAAGCGAAATGAAGCTAATATAAATAGGAAAGTTAGCAAGAAAACAAAAACGAAATACTCTAATAGTCAATATGCGAAAGGAAGACTCCTCCATCCTATATTCCTTCTTTGTGGAGATTGGAATCCAACGTCTAATGATCTTGTCTGCTTTTTTTCTATAAATATCTGATCTTCCACCAATCTTGTCTTCGATCATTAAATGAATGAGAAATATATGTTATTCCTTGATATACGACAAAAAAAATGTTTTTTTCTGAACGATTAAAAATTATATTTCGATGATAATTTTCCTCGTTACTTCCATTTTGGATAAGACTAAAAAGTTCAAGAAACATTTAGCTTGTAAGGCCCATTTTTCAACCCCACATAAAAAATAGTGAACATTTAACATTGAACAATTGGTCAACACATTTTTACATGGAAACTTCGGTATGTGACTTCAATTTGAAGGCTGCTAAAAGCAAGCGTTCCTAAAAAATATCTCATCTAATGCAATAAAGGAAGATCTAGAGAGCTTTAAGAGGGCAAAAATTATATAGCCTTGTCAGAACACGAGCCAGAAAGCACAGAAGATAATATAAGAAATAAAACGAAGACAAAGTTAGCTAGAACGTTATTAATTCAAGAATCAAATACTAACCTAGACATGTATGACTTCCCTTTTGTAGTTTCTCTAAAACATATTTCCATATTTAAGTATAAAATACAAAAATATTCATATATGTCGCTAATCAGTAAAGTCTAAGACACTTTAGTGGCACAGAGGAGCACATCTAACTGTACAATATATCGAAAAAATCTATTTAACAGACTATAAGAACAGTTACACACGATCTACTACAAATGTTTTGATGTCAAATTATAAAAAAATAGATTCAGATATTAAAATATTTGTGATGCCTAGATATAAAATTACTGATATGTTACTATTTTAACTGGGGCATTTGATTTTTTTTAGCAGTATTACACGTAGAAAATGATAGAGCTTCTGCAAAAATATACTAGTAAAGCTATTATTTCTTATTTCCTTAGATCCATTTTTAATGTATTCAATACATTGAAATGGTCGCCAATGTGAGGAGATTGAGCCATATACTATTACGACAATTTTTTTCGACGCCACTGACCAGTTCTCGATTTCGAAACAGATGCCTTGTTAAGTTTATGTAATATGAATAGAATATCTTGGATTATTAACAGAAAGATTAAAAGAAAACTTCGGAAGAACAAGAAAGACAAGTCAATGACAAACATAGTTAAGGAAGAGCAAGGAAAATATATTAAAAGCAGGAACAACTTCTGTAAGAAGTTAAACAAGACAAAAAGAACTAAGGAGCAAGATAAAAAAGACGAAGAAAATCGTAAAAGGATGATGAAGAGGAAATCGTAAAAATAGCAAGAAAATGTTGATAACATAATTAAACAAAAAAAAAAAAACAATATCAACCAGATGATAAAGAAGATGAGAATTCACGTCAATAGCATGATAACCTAAATAAAAACGCAAACAAGATAATAAAACAATTGTCAACAAGATGGCTAATAAACCAAACAAATGTTTAAGAGAAGAACAATATACACAATTATAAAGAAAAACAATGATGTAAAAAAGAAAGTAATCGACAAGATAATAACGAACAAAAAAAAATTATCGAAAAGATGATAAAGATAAACGAGAAACGTGGTACATGTAAAAAAATGAATTCAATATTACTACTCGGGGGTTTCTGGGGTCACTGAACATGAATATTATGACAGCAATGTTCTTCGATGCACCTGGTGCACCTACGCATCGTCTCCAGGTGTGTTTTTAAATTCAATACAAAATCAGTGCAAACTCGTTACTCGGTGGTTTTAGGATCGCTGAAAATATCATGTGGCGACAATTTGAGAGGCACCTGGTGTCCAGGACGGCATCGGCTTCTAGAGTTTTGAGGAAATTCGATACAAAGTCAGTGCAAACTCGTTACTCAGGGATTTTAAGGTCGCTGAACACTAATATCATGTGTCCTAGGCATTTTGTACTCAGGAGAGGACTGGACCCCTGGAGTTTATGCATCGGAGACCATCGCCATTATGATATTCATCATCAGCAACCCCGAAATCCCACGAGTAACGAGTTTGCATTGTTTTTTATCAAATTCTCAGAACACTCTACGGGATGAGGCCTGTCCTGGCACCACGTGTCTCACACATCATTGCCGACATGATATTAGTGTTCAGCGACCTCAAAAATCACCAATTAACGAGTAGGCATTGATTTTCTATACATTTCCACAAAAATCCAAGAGACAAGGCCCATCCTAGGCACCAGAGGCATCGGAGACCATCACAGTCATTATATTCGCGAACAGCGACCACAAAAAAAGCCCAGAGTAGCGAGTGTGCACTGATTTTGCATCAAATTTCCATCAAACTAAAGAACAGGCCCGTCGTGGGCAACATGTGCCCCAAATACCATCGCCGGCATAATATTAGTGTTCCACGACACAAAAAGCTTCCGACTAACGAGTTTGCACTGATTTTGTATCGAATTTCCACAAAACTCCAGGAGACGAGGCCCGTTCTAGACACCATGGGCATCTGACACAATCACCGTCGTGATATTCGTAATCAGCGATCCCAAAACTCCTCAATAACGAATTCGCACTGATTTTGTATCAAATTTCTACAAACTCCAGAAGACGGGGCTCAGGTGCACCAGGTCTCTAGGAGACCTTTGCCGACATGATATATATGTTCAGGGACCTTTAGAAAATGCATTTTCCTTGTTCAATAATGCAATTTTCTTTTCCACATCATCATTTTTGTTCGTACAATTTCATGATACGCATAGGAATCGAATGTAAAAAGTTTCATTGAGACCCATCCTGCTGCAAAAATTTGGTATGTTTTGGGCTTTTTACTGCTTCATTGCCTCGCCTATAAAAATATAGTAGAACAAACGAAAATTATGGAAGAAAAAGAAATGTCGAAAAGTTAACAAAAAACAATAAAATAGTTAAAATGACAAACAATAAGAAAAACAGGAAAAAAGAAAAACATAAAATCATGACAGGACAAAAGCTGACACACAAAGTGAACACAAAAAAAAACCTGTTAATGGTGTGAGAGGTTATAAAATTCCCGATAGACTAAAGGGAAATTCGAAAGACAAGTCAATAGTGAGGATAAAAGGCGTAACTTTTATCTTTTCTGTATAGCAGAATAAACATCAAAGATTCGAGAGTTACTATTCATAAATTCCGACTCATAATTCACTTCACATTGACTCCCAGTATTAATATTAGTAATGTGTATAGACATATAAAATTTTATTTGATTTTTAGTATATCTATTATAATACCTAAACAGTTAAGGTATGTTTACAGCTGATACTTTTATTTAGGCATAAACATTTATGGTCAGATATAGAATTTCACTGACTATTTACATTATTATAAAGATCGCTTATTGTTGATTAGAATTGCAAATGACTTCATGTCGCTCACTGAGTTCTATAGTGGCACATTTTCAGAAAATGGTGTTTTGTAATAACCACTCCTTAAAAATCACAAATTTTCACTTTATAATTGAACGAAACCGGCATAAAGATAGTCTTCATAGAATCGCGTAGACAGCGTTGTGCCACGTGCATATTTCCCATCATTTCGCTCGAGAGGCAGCACTATACCGGCACATATTTAGTATGCCGTTGACTTTCGGTGTGGTTGTGTTGCTTGTACGTGGAAAACCGGCACATTTTAATTGTTACTGTGCTATTGATCCAAATAAGATTTGTTAAAGGAATACTGACATATTTTTAAGTTAGGCCAGTGCGAATTAAAAGTTTGAATATTTTTTCCGATTATTTTAGTAAATATTGGCACAACTAAAGTTATGCCACTTTAGAACTTTTATAACTTTCAATAAAAATATCTTATTTTTTAGTCTATACCGGCACATTAAAAGTTGCGCCACTATGAAATTAATTTTTTGACAAAAACATATTATTTATGTCCCCAAAATATAAGGTTATACGATATTAGGTTCCGTGGTTTTGTGTTTGATGCGTGTGTGATAACTTGATTATTATCCCACGAAAACAAATAAAACAAAATCCAATAAGAACGTATAAAAACTGTTTGTAATATATTAGGTAATAATAGTTTTATAAATTGTTTACTTTATAACAATCACGAGTTTACTTGTAGATTACAGACAAACGGTCCCGAAGGGTTCCTCAGATTTCGACTTTTCGTTGGATGATTCTGTCAAGGATCCAAACTATAATAACTCATCTTCGTCCTGATTCAGAAAGGAAAATTTGAGGAACAAATACAGACAGAATGAAGGTTCAACATACTGTTCCGTTCGATGAAACAGCGCATCAAGAATGTAAGAAGAAAACGAGAAAAAGTCCAACCTTCTCAGTGGATAAAAAACCGAAATAAACGCCTCTGAAAGTCTGGACATTCTTATCAAACGTACAACAGGAAGATAGACGTCCCAGCTAGATCAATAGAATATAATAGAATAGAAACCTGTCTGCTCAATTTTTTACGAGAAACAGCCAAAAATGATAATTCTGAAAAACTTGAAATGGTGTTTTACTCAGACAATTGTGCTGGGCAGCAAAAAAGTAAATGTATTCTGACTGCTTTCTTATGTGCTGTGACAAATTATAAAATAAAATCAATAACGCATAAATATTTAGTTACTGGCCACAAACAGAACGAAGGCGACAATGTTCATTCGCTTATCGAAAAAAATATTAAGAGGGCCCTAAAATCGGGTCCAATATATACACCCGGTCAATATTCAGCAGTGATAAAAATATCTAAGAAAAGTGGAACACCATTTAAAGTAGTCGAATTATTAATAATAATTAACCGAAAAACTGCTTTCAATTTAAATACTAATACTACAAGAGAAGTCTTTAAGTTAAGTGATGTTGCAATACTGAAAGTAGAAAAGGATAAACCTATCATTTTCCTGTATAAAACTTCATTTAAAGAATCTAATTTTAAAACCATCAAGTTATTCAAAGAAATATGTACCAGAAATCCCAACAAAATTTACTCGTTTAAAGACATTGCAATTGATTGAGTCTATCAGAATCAAATTCCAATTGCCAGAAAAAGTATATTAACCCTTAAGTACCATGGCGGGGTCAAAATTGACCCCCCGCGTTTTTAATGCCAAGTTTCGCTACCGAAACATAGATTGAGCATTGCGCGCTTTCTGCTAATCTTCGACCGGTAGGTGATTTATCGATCTACGAAAATTCCGTTAGTTTATCTGTTACTAGTGCAGAGTTAGACACGCATAGGGTCAATTTTGACCCGCTGATGGTATAAGTGTTTCTAGTGCAATTAACGAGTAATTTGAAATGGCGGGGTGTAGTCGCAATAAACGTCCTCTGACACAGAAAGAACTTGAAGAGGAGGGACAAAAAATTATGGACAATGGACTAGATAGTGACAGTGAGTTTTTAGACCAGGCTAGTGAACACAGTGATCACGAAACAGACAGTGAAGAGGAATGGGACGATGATGACGAAAAAAATTGGCAAATTAATAATTCCGAAACTGGTAGTGAATATTCGGGTGAAGAAAGTGATATAGCTGACTCAAGGGATGTGTTTTATGGCAAAAATAGGTACAAGTGGTCTAAAACTTCTCCCACCTTTTCTCGTACACGTAAGCATAATTTAATTAGTCATTGACCTGGTGTTATTGGAAAAGCTTGAGCTAGTATGCCAGAGAAACCAGTTGATGCTTGGGAATGTATTATTAGCCACGATATATTGCAAGAAATTCTTGAGAAAACCAATGAACGAATAACTAATATGGCTTCTAAATATAATTTACACAATTTATCGTGTCAATATACCAATCATCTTGACATAATTGAATTAAAGGCCTTCTTAGGCTTATTATATTTAGCTGGGGTATTTAAATCCAATAATAAAGATTTAAGGTCTTTATTTGCTACGAATGGTACTGGCCGTGATATATTTCGAGCAACCATGTCACTAAACCGAATTTATTTTTTGCTTGGAAGCCTTTGTTTTATCGACCCAGCTACTAGACAAGAACGTATTGCGCACGGAGATAAACTGGCAGCTATATCCAATATTTTTAATATGTTTATAATTAATTGCCAGTCCAATTATAGCTGTGGTGAATATCTCACAATAGATGAAATGCTTATTGCATTTAGAGGAAGGTGCCAATTCAGGATGTATCTCAAAAGTAAGCCAGACAAATACGGTCTGAAAATGCAGTGTTTAGTAGACTCTAAGACACATTATTTGCTAAATGGTTTTATATATACTGGAAAAGATACACGCAGAGCAAATCCAAAAAAGTTATCCATCCCCACTCTAGATGTTTTGACACTTATTCCACCAATTTCTGGTACAAATAGAAACATAACAGCAGATAATTGGTTTTCGTCCATTGAGCTCATAAAAGAACTGAGAAGCCATACAATTTCATATGTTGGAACTCTAAAAAGAAATAAAAGAGAGGTTCCTGCTGAATTTCAACCCCAAAAAAACAGGCCACCTAATTCTGCCTTATTTGGTTTTACAGGAAGCGAGAGCCTTGTATCTTTTGTTCCTAAGAAAAATCGTGCAGTGTTGTTAGTGTCAACTATGCATCATTCCAATACAATGGTTAATGGAAAGCCAGAGATTATAAATTTTTACAACGAGACAAAAGGTGGGGTGGATTCATTGGATAAGAAATGTGTATGCTATAAAACTGACAGAAGAACTCGTAGATGGCCTCAAGTAATATGGTTTCGCATTTTGGACATTGCAGGATTAAATGCTAACGTAATTTTTAATGGAGTTCAGCAAAATCAAATAATGGAAAGAAGATTGTTTCTAACCACTTTAGGTCACGAACTTATTAAGGCCCATTTAACTCGTAGAGCTCAGCAAACTTGTTTACCGAGAGAAATTCGTAGTGCCATTTTTAAAGTTTCCGGACTTCAGGAACCAATGCCTGTCGCAAATCCAGAGCCACAACGACGAAAAAAGAGGGGAAGATATGTCCATATTCCAAAAACCAAAAGAAAGAAAGCTCATCGTGCGATAAATGTCGAGATTTTATTTGCAAAAATCATTCCCGCATACAGACGTTATGCATAAGCTGTGTTGAAAATTAAGGTAAAATCATGCTTGTCATTTTTGAGATACGAAATCTAAATCGATTTTTTTTATATTAGGTAGGAGCTATGATACCTAGATTTCACCATTGGATATAAAAAAACTGCACGTTGTTATTATTTTTCTTATAATTCGAGAAAGTGCATAGCTATGTTAATTTGACTAAATACAAAAGTTTTTTTAAATAAAGTTATATCTAATTAACTAAATTCGTTTATTTTTATATAAATGTAAAAGTAGCTGTAAACAAAATAATTTAAAATAAAACAAGTTAAAAAAAGAATATTTTTTTGATACAAAAAACAATGGGGGGTCAAATTTGACCCTGCCATGGTACAAATGTTACTATTTTTGGCCATGGTAGTTAAGGGTTAAAAGCCACAGTGAATTTTACACCAACTTACATTACATTGATAAGTAGCTGTGTCGTTTTTAATCTGGTAGAGGTTTTTGTATAACTGATAATCATTTTTAAGATTCTGTTTTGTTATTAGTAAGATAAATATTGTTGTGTTCATATCTTTAATGCGAATAAAAACATGATTAAAAAAATAAAAACGTTTATTTTATGAACTCTTTGTGTAACAATTTACGACCGCCTTTGCCAAAACACTATAAACCTTAAATTCAATACTGGCATATGTATATTAAAGTTCTCGAAATTCATATAATGGAAAAACATTTAATATCTAACCCTTCATTGTCAAGTATTCTGGTAGAGGTTTTTGTATAACTGATAATCATTTTTAAGATTCTGTTTTGTTATTAGTAAGATAAATATTGTTGTGTTCATATCTTTAATGCGAATAAAAACATGATTAAAAAAATAAAAACGTTTATTTTATGAACTCTTTGTGTAACAATTTACGACCGCCTTTGCCAAAACACTATAAACCTTAAATTCAATACTGGCATATGTATATTAAAGTTCTCGAAATTCATATAATGGAAAAACATTTAATATCTAACCCTTCATTGTCAAGTATTGGATTTCTTCTATCGACCGGTTATCCATAAATTGTAATTTTTATTGGCATTTATGATATCGTGAAACTTCATGGTCAATTAACTCATTAGTTCATATTTGCGGTTGTGTTACTATAGAACTCAGTGAGCGATGTGTGTTTAAAACTTTCGCACTGACATAAGCAAGAGATGTAAACGTACCTTAAAGAAAAAATTAGCAGGCAGATTATCCTAAACGATTTTTAACAAAGAATATTATTAATTGCACAAACCCAAATTGAATCAACTGTTTTTTTAATAAAAAAATCTGTATACTACTTTTAAAGAAGCATTTTAACTTAACAACCGATTTTCGGAGAGCAACTGGTTATTTACTTTCAAATAACTTAATGTTTGTCCATACCAGATAGACTTTCTAGTTCTTTCTCTTCCATTTTGCCTTAAATGTTACTTAGAGATAATCCAAGTGACCCAAGCAAAGAAAGATTCAGAAGAAACAGTTTTCTTCCAAATCTCATACTAAACTACATTCATTTTACATATTCCCAATTGCCAACAGAAGCACGTGAAAGCCAAACAGGGTCGTACTCTTTGGATCTGTAACATGAGAATCTGTCTGGCTTAAGGCAATACATTATATTTAATAGCCTCTTGACGAATGAGACGGCGAATATCAACACGTGCGTTTGTTGTCAGATGGGAATTTGCTAAACGAATGAACTTTAATTCCTTTATTTTCAAGATATACCAAAATATACCCTATATTATCATACCTTTAGGCCATATAAAGCCTGATCGAGAAATGCAATGCCCTACAGATCACGTGTATCACATTTTGGTTATTTTGTGCGAGAAAATGATAAATTTTTAGTTATAATCGTTTAAAGTCATTACATTTCTCTAACAAAACTCAATAACCAATCGCTACACACAAAACCATTAACTATAGTAAACAATAAATATTACTTTTAATCTAATTTAAAGTATAT
Source organism: Diabrotica undecimpunctata (assembly GCF_040954645.1). NCBI lineage: Eukaryota > Metazoa > Arthropoda > Insecta > Coleoptera > Chrysomelidae > Diabrotica > Diabrotica undecimpunctata. The sequence continues at coordinate 58,422,675 of NC_092803.1, forward strand.
AAAATCTAACAAACTACCATTAATGGATTCAAAATTTTTAGAAAACGTGTACAGTTTTACAAATTAGGATTTGTTAACCTAAAGTTATCGATGTAAATTTCTACAATTCGTTTGTTACTTAAGAAAAAGCGACACGAATATGGCTAATAAATATACAGTGTGTCATCCAGTCCGCTTGAACTTTTGACATAGCCATTTACGATTTAATACTTTTTTATTAAGTCGGTGATACTTGTAAAAGAAAAGCGATGTTTTAAAACCCACTAAATGGGGTGATAAGACTAACTTCATAAAAAAAATGACACTAAATAATCTCATTATAATGTCTGCCAAATCTCAAAAGCGAGAACCAGCTCAGTAACGTTATTGAATATATACTGTTCCTGATACTTATCGACAACAGGTGATATTTTTACTGTTAAATCTCTAGAATACTGATACAAAGAAAAACTGAGGATGAAGAACAAGGTAAATATGACATAATTTGACAATATTGTCAAGTACAAACTAATTTGACAGTAAATGAACTAAAATATAATATTTTTTCAAGTTTTTCATCAAGTTGTTCAGCATATCAAATTTTGTCATGAAAGCAAATATTACACCTCTAACTGACGAACTGATCACACTGATCAAAAATATTAGGAACAGAACACATATATTAGAAAAGTCTGAATGTTTGCTTATTTACATATACTTAAATCTAAAATTAAGTACCTAATTGGAACTGGTGAAGTCTTAAAGGAAGTTTACCTAAGTTCTAGGTTTAAATAGCTGAAGAAAATAGGGTTAGTGCTTTTAAGTTTCTTCTGTTGTATTAAGAGGACGAAGGACAATTCTGGGATCCCTTTCTACCATGCGGTCAGTGTCTTCATTTCTAGAAAATAATAAATGAATACGTTATAATTAAAATCAGAATCCCAAAGGTTAACACATTAAGCATTAAGTAAAAAAAAGCTCAGCATTATGAATTTACACATTACGAGAGAAATCTGCGAGGTTTCCCCACTAATTAGGCGAGGAAACGAGATACGAGACACCAGCATCCACTTAATGAGTCCTATGCATCCCTAGTAACAGAAAAGGGCATACCATGGGTATTCTATATAGAAGCTAATTATAATCTCAGGAAAGACTAAGCAGTACTAACCATTTCTTAATCTGTTTGATGGACGTTGTATAGTAAGCGTTCACATTAATAAATTTTGTTTCCGTATGTAGATTTCTCCAGTGGATGCGTTTTTTATTTTTGAGTGTTGCATCAAATATTTACTTTTATTTATCATTTTACTTTTCCTTTTCCTGTTTCCTTTTATATATATATATATATATATATATATATATATATATATATATATATATATATATATATATATATATATATATATATATATATATATATATATATATATATATATATATCTTGGGAAGAACCGCGTTGAGAATTTAATGCTCGACGTTTCGGCATCCATTTTGGAGCCATTTTCAAGAAGGATACGGTTCCGTTCGAGTTCGTGATCTCAATCTGCCTACTCCCCTCACTCGTGACGTACCAGTATCGTGTTCTGTATAAATACAAGAACCGTCAAACGATACTGAGGTCTCGATCTGCCTACTCCTCAGTGTCACTCGACACTGAGGAGACACAGGGATTCTATTCTAAGACACAAAAGATATATGTTATTTTCTTTTGATTTTAAGTTTAAATCCTTTTAATGTTTTAATGCCTAGAGACATTCTCCAGAGCGTTTATTAAAAAGACATAATGGTTAGTTAATTTTGTTACGTAAAGAATATAATAAATTTTCTTCTCTGTGTGATAGTATATATATTTTTGGTATTCTAAATTATGTTTCCCAATAGATCCTTTAAAAATTCGTGTGGTGCCCAAGATTTATCGCTTTTATCTCGAAGATTAAATGAAAACAAAAACCAACTAAAGATTGCTTTCGAACATGCAAATATCAACTTTGACCAACCGGTGGCTAAGCTATGGGCGCAGTGTGGAAAATCAGATTCGAGAAACCGCCTGTGAGATACTTGGACAAATAAAACCAGGAAACGATAAGCAAGTATGGTGGTGGAATGAAGAGGTGCAACACAAGATAAACGAAAGTGCTGGGTACGAACTTTACCGTCAAACAAGATCTACCAAAGAGAACAAGATCGAAGGCGAAGTACAGCTGCGGCCACTGAACAGTTTACCATCTTAGTTTTTACATTGTATGTAGTACTGTAACATCGCAGTGTCGTACGGATTTGCTAAGTGTCAAAGTGCTTGTCAAAAAATTCGCGTGTATTGAAAAATAAAACAAAATGCCTAGAATGCATTTGAATCACGCGCAACAAACAAGAACAATTGCCAAACTCGAAGAACAGCAAAAACTTCTTTTTATAATTTCCATTTTGTTACATTTTGTAAAGTAGATTTATTTTATTTTGTTTTTTTAATTTTAATCAACTTAGTCTGTCCGGTTTCGCCACTGGTAACGTCACTTTGACGTAAAATGTGCGTTTAAACGAGGTAAAAACTACTACTAGATATGTAAGGGTGTTAACTATTCAATGACCTCAGCTGTACGTTAAGAGCGAAAATCTCCAGATGCTATGAGGCCCTCCCCACCATCCATCAGCATTGGAGTGACTACTTCTCCAGCATATGAACCTTTATTCCGACCCGTACCAGACATTAGTAAAGCCGAGGTGAGTGCCGCTATAAAGAAGATGAAGGCCGGTAAGGCAACGGCGCTTGACGACATTCCAGCAAAAGTCTGGAAGATACTTGGCCACTACGGTGCTGTTATCCCCGCCGGGCTCTTTAAGAACATCATTGCCGAAGACAAAGTTTCTAACTAATAGCGGACCAGCACGACTGTGCTAATCTAGTGAAGCAAAGGTAACGTCGAAGAATGCTGCAATTATCGCTCAATCCGGGTTTTATACGACGCCATGGAAATATTGGAAAGAGTGATAGTCGCACAACTCAGAACGGACGCAATTCGAGCAGCTAAGATGCTCTTGGAAAGGCTTCGAGAGAACAAAACAGAATACCTAGTTTTCCTCGATCTGGAAAAGGCCTTCGAGCGTGTTCTGGGTGAAACTTCTTTACACCAACGTCACAAGCGTCATCCGATGATTATCAGGACGACGCTTTTCCCTATCACTGTTGGTGTCCACCAATGATCGGTTCTATCTCCGCTCCTCTTTGTCCTATGAGTATGAAGACGCTCATTGCGGACCTTCAAGAATCACATTTGTGGTCGATATTGGTTGGGGACGACGCGACTCCTTCCTCGCCAGCACCACCAGACACGAATTCCAGCAGCAAAACCAACAATGGAATGCACAGCTCGACAAATATCGGTTGCGGCTAAACATCAAGAAGACCGAGTACATGGAATGAGGAACTCAAACCAAAGGCACAATCAGTATCGACGGTGAAAACCTTAAGAAAAGCTTCTTCTTCTTCTTCTTTTTATGTAGGCATGACTCGGTCTGTTTTTCAATGTGCCTCCAGTAAGTTGTCGTTCCATCGTTTTCGTGGTCTTCCTACTGATCGTCTTCCTATTGGGGAACCGTCTCTCGGGAGAACTCCGTGGCAAGAACAACGATGCGGTTACGCCCTGAAGAACGCCGACCACGAGGACGATCTACGATGCGTTGGCTCGATAGACTTAACACAAACATGAAGACCGTCATTGCCACTCCAGACGACGCCTTGGATCGAACCAGTTAAAGAGGGCTAATCAAAGCTGCCGACCCTGCAATAGTGGGGGAATAACGCTAGGAAGATGATTATGAATATACACATTGTGATATGTTTAATTGACATAGGTGAAAACAAATATAAACTACACATATAACAAAACTTACGAAAGATCCTTATTTTTCTGCGGCATCAGTTTGCTTTGTTCCGTGTCTTCTAATGGTGCTGATGGCCGATAAGCAATCTCTGAAATAGGTGCATACTGTGCTGTAACCAGTAGATCAGTGGATGGATTTACAGTTAGTGCTTGACCACCAGAAGTGTCCAAGTGATCTTTTGGATTCCTCCAACAGAGAAGTCTTGAGAGACGAAGAAACCATACTAAAAAGCCATTAAAAAATGTATTAGAGGATATTTTAGGGTATAATATGTAAAATCTACAGATAAGTTAGTAAAGCTTGCTCCATAATGCGGTTTACAGTGAAACCAGTTACGAAATAAAAAAAATTTAACCTCATTTTGAAAATATTAATAAACGTTCCGAATTTTCAAATTTTTTATGTTCTTGGAACAAAAATATAAATATGGAGTGTGATTTACGTCAGTCTGCCACTTTTAATACTTTTTTCCAATGAGAATGCTGTATAAATTTATGTTTTTTAAATTGCATTAATAAGCTGATATCAACTAACTGTAACAATTATGTTCTGTTGGAATAACTCACGGTGCAATTTTGAAATGATTAAAAATAATATTCGCTATTAATATTGTTACGTAAAAATATGAGTCATATTAAAAACCTGTAAACATCTTGTTTATTCACTTATATGTTTTAGATTTTACGAGACCCTTCGATTAGCTGGCAGAAATCTACCTGAACGGAACCTTCCAGAAAACGGTCGAAACGATGACCCGGATTGACCTTCTAGTATAATCAGGCTGAATTCTCGACCGGCTGTATTTTTATATAATAACGGAGCTTTCATATAATATATGAAATAAAATCGTTTGTATAAAATAAATTATGTATTATTAGTGGTTAAATAAACTGATATAAATTATCGCGCTTTTTAATAAATTAAAATAAGAACCTTTTAATAAATAAATAATAGATAAAATAGAATTATTAGAAATACTACATTGGTGTCAAAAGTGAATATAAAATAAATTGTGAAAATGACTACGATTTATGAGCTCACAGTGACAAATTTAAGAAGACATCTCGAGGATAGAGAATTAGCTTCTACCGGAAAAAAGGCTGAGTTAGTCCAACGACTAAAGAACGCTTTACAGGAAGAAGGATTGGACCCAGAGACTTATATATTTGAAGATGCTGTCCTCTCGTCGATTTTGAAAGTTTCTTCTGATGTAGCCAAAGTTTCCGGCGACATCGCATCATTGGAGAACAAAGTTTCTGACGATATTTCGAAAGTTTCCGGTGATGTAGCCAAAGTTTCTGGTGACATCGCATCATTGGAGAACAAAGTTTCTGGCGATATTTCGAAAGTTTCCGGCGACATCGCTTCATTAGAAAACAAAGTTTCTAACGAGATTTCGTCTCTGGAAAGCAAAGTTTCTGCTAACATCTCTTTGGAAATCTCTAAAGTCACTTCTGAGATGTTTGCTCTTGACGATAGAGTGTCTTCGTTAAAAAACCAAGTTGCTGCCGATATGTTGGCCTTCGAAGAAAAGATATGGAAAGAGATGGAAAAGAAGCTGGAGGAAACAGGGACAGCAGAGAGAGGAAACAATCCAATTACAGTAGAGACAAAAGAAGACGAGACAAAATGTAAGTTGGAAATACGACCGAAATTTGAAGGAAGTGGAGGTTCTGTCCATGTGAAAGTCCCAACTTTCGACGGAAAATCGTCATGGAACAACTACATGAAACAGTTCGAATCAGCTGCAAGAGCGAATGGATGGTCTGAAAAAGAAAAGGCTGTAAACCTGACTATCGCTCTTCGAGGAGATGCCTTAGACGTGCTTCAGACCATAGCCGTAGAGGAGACGGATGATTTCGAACAACTTAAGAAGAGGTTAAATATGCGATATGGTCACGAACATTTGGAGCATGTATATCAGTCACAGCTTAAAAATCGAAGACAAAAGAAAGATGAGGCTCTTCAAGAACAATATAATAAATTAATAAAGACATTATAAATTAAATAAAGACATAGCAGTTAAATAAATTCACAATATTATTAATTATTGTAAAAAATGAAAATATCGTTGGAAATATAAAAATCATTGAAATATCTTAACCATTCACAGCATGATTTTTAATTTTCCGTTACAAAAAAGTTTATAGACTGGATTTTCGTTATTTTTATGAGAAAAAAATAATAAAAAAAATTCTGAGCAACAATTTTGTTGAAAAATATAAGTTTTATTTATGAACAACATTATGCTAATAAGGATATACTCAAAACAATATTTAGGAACAATGAAAATTTTTAACATATTTCTTCGTTTTAGCAAAGTACACTTTTCGCAGAACACATGTGTATAACCATTGCACTGTGGAAATTTGCCCTTATTTTCTTTTAAGGAGCATACAGGCCAACGGTGAATTCCAATCATTCGAAGATCCTTTCTCTTCTTTAGTTGTAGCGCCTCCTCAGTTTCACTTCCTGAACAATCGTGAATCGATATCCTGTCTTGCATAATGCTTCTGTCTGTTGTGCTTTAAACTGTGACTTTGCGACTTTAATCTTCGCACCAGTTCTATGTTCAGCTGAATTCTTGCAAAGAATCCAACTATTAGCAACGGTTAGATCTAGTAGATGGTAAAATATTCTAAAATACCATCTTTTACTCCTTAGAATAATTTTATTCCGTCCAATATTGCTGCCCAACAATATATGACGGTTGTATTCTTGTAAGAGATATGGACAACTTAGTTCTTCGATTCTCTTTTCTTTCTTGTCATATCTCTTGGCAGTGGTTTTTTTGGATTGTCGCGGGATAAGGCATTCTCGTTATTATTGAAATCTAAAAATTGTCTGATTTTTTCGTACCTGTTGACTGACCAGTATTTTTTATTTTCTCAAAGCCTGTTTCTTCTGACCAATATGCCTTGTATTAGGCAAATGAACAGGGCACATATATATTGTAATTCCAATAAACTGCTTTATATAACTTCGTGTAATATTCAGTGGTTTTTTTACGATCCTGCTGTATGGCATATAAATTCGACTCCTCCATATTTTTGTCTAAAAGTCTATATGTGAAGAATAAATTAAAACATTTATAAGGACTTTTTAGTTGTAGGATATGATTTGGAAGACTCCTATTTCCTGTAAATTCCAGTTGCTGTTCGGATAAGTTCAAATTTTTTTTTCTCCATATAATGTCTAAAAATAAAAAAACATCTAGTATTTTTGATCACAAATTGATCTTTGCCCTTGGAGTAAACCAGAGTTTCTGGAGGCCCCTCCTCCACAGTGCTATTAACTACATTAGTCTTTACAGCATTCTCATCCATTTCGTTCACTGGTTCAGAATCCTCATTATGACACTCATCATATATGTACCAACGTGTTCGTCAGATAAGAAATCTGGGTCGACAATATCATCTGCTTGGGAAAGTATTTAGTATTTATTTACATATTTTGCATTTAATATTTGATTACTGCATTATAATATGACCTTGTTTAATTATATATTCTAACCACTTTAAAAGAGTACGGTATATTATTTTTCTTCTATTCAGTAAATTCTCATTGTTAAACTGGCCGACACATGGTGACCAGTTTTTAAGTTCAAAGAAATTCACTTGTTTTTGTTATTTTTGCTAACTACGTCGCAAGCATAGAAAACGGTACAAAATATTAAATTTCTGTGACCATTTAGTTAAAATTATCGCCATTCAAAAGTGCAGATACTATTCTACTCAGCTTGCTACAATTATTACACCATATTTCAAAGTGAATTACAATAGCGCTGATTTATGAGGGTCCGCTTCCTGTTGCCACCCCTTGGAATGTTTAGATGCGAATTTTTATCCTTACAAATGCTAAGAAAGATCACTTTAAATCGAGAGAGCGTGTGAAAAACATCTACAGTTTCAAAGGTGAAGATTTATTTTTCTTTGTACAGATAACAGCAATGAGTTAAGCCAGCTAATTTTCGTAATATTTAAATTAATTGCTAATTTATTCACAATCAAAATATTGCATTTTTCTTCGTTATTATTCTAATTCATTTAACCAGCGACCTCACGTTTTACACAAAACATCATCATCATCATCAAACACATCTTCGCTATCCCAAAGCCTATCTGTTATATCGACAAGTTCCTTGTCAGTCAGCGGCCTTTTATCTAACTCATGTTTTATCTAAAAGATAAAATTTACTAGATATGCATCATGTTGTTTGTAAACAACAATAACAAAAAGCATCGTTATGAGAAAAATATGCGTAGTACTGCATACCGCAAAAAATCATACATTTTACTTACCTTACACGTAAACTACTTTGGTAAAACTATTTACTCAAACTACTTTGGTAAAATTATCAAAAAAATATGAAGCACATGTTATTATCTAATCGGATAACTACCTAATAAGACACAATACTTGTAACCAACGCCGACTATGATTGTTTAGTCTACTTACGTTAATTAATACTGCATTGTTAGTAAACAAAGTTATGCATAAACTGATTCATGAACTGAAATATTCATAAATGTTCATTTTAGTCTGTTGTTTTTAAACAACATGATGCAGTGAAGGGTTAAATAATTATTTATTTTATGGCATTAGACACAATTTTTAAATAAAAAATATGTGAACAATAATTACATTAAGTATATACAGTGGCTCACAGCTTAAATGATACTACTTAAAGCTACTCAATAAAAGTAGCTTGTGTCAGTAGCTCAATTTATATTATAAAAAAATTGCAGTCTTCTAAAATAGCATAAGCTGTTTTTTGAGTTTCAAATATTTAAATATACTTAAATAACAATACTTAAATAACAATAAATATTTAGTTATTTTGTGTATGATTTTGATGTCACAGCTAAAATGATGCAAACTTTAAAACAAGAAAATTAATAAAGAAAACAAACTCAACGCATTGAAAAATAATTGCTAATATTTTGTAAATCCTCCTACATTATCAATTACAGCCTGTAGTCGTCTAGGTGTTGATTCGACCAACTTTCTAGTCTATTCTGGGGAATTGTTTCCCAAGCTTCAGTAATTTTTTACTTCCAATTCATTTCTATTTGATATTGGGGTACTATTTACTTTATTTTTTATTGCCGACCACAAATTTTCAATACCATTCAAATCTGGTGACTGGGCTGGTGTTTTAATGACATCTCGGCAATTATAAAGCAACCAAGTACGAACCCTTGTGTTTTGTATCGTTGTCCTGATAAAACCGGTAAGTGTTATTGATACTTAATTTTTGAGCACTAGCGGCGAGATGCTGCCTTAATATATCCAAATACATGTACTGGTTCATATGTCCTTTAATAAAATGCATGTTAAAGTTTGGTTCAAGATATAAGAAATTTGGCCTGAGGCTGGTGGGATGACCCAGTCGACCGCAGTATTATAATAATGAACAACACCTATTGATGTTACTAATTCCTCAATTGTCTTTGTGACGGGTAGCAATAGTTTTGGAACAGCTTACTAGGACCAGACTTTACATTATTTACAGAACTGACTCGTTACATATCAGTGCAAATAAATTGTTAAAATTAAAATTTCTACACAATGCTTCGTATTAAAAAAAATTTTGCTATACACGAATTATAATAGTCGACTCATCATCAGTGGCATTACAGCTCGTTATGAGCCAAAGCCTTCTTCAGAACAATCTTCCATTCGCCCCTGTCTCTGGCAACTCTTCTCCATGCTTTAACTCATCTTTGACTATTATAATTTTTATAGTCATCTTTGCTTACTCATCTGAAATTACGTTGATTGGAATCAATTATTATTAACGATCATAAACAATTTTCATGTTCAACGGGTTCATTACTTGACTTTCGATAATATAGCTTTCTATCGTTAAATAAAAGAAAATTAAAAAATCATTAGCAAGTATATTAGCTAAAGATAAAGTATACCTCTTATTCTTCTTCTATAGCTTTACACATTATAATTCTCGTGCTAATATGTATTTATATATAATTAAGTATCATTTATTTATTTAGAAAACATAATTTATGAAACATTATGAAAGGGGGCAAACATATTTAAGTTTGACATTTGCACATCCAGGCAGTTATTTTCTTGCATTTAGATCGGTAGTTAGGTCACGACTATTCAAGTAAAATATCAGGAATGTTTATATATATAACAAGCGAGTCTTCTACAGCTGGCGCCGCTTCTCACATCCTAATTTCCAGCGTTTTCTGTCGAAGCAATCTTCAGTTGTTAAATCTCTGGCGGTCATTGCATCGTCGACATCGTCTCTCCAGGATCGTCTTGGTCTACCTCGTTTTCTTCTAGTTGGCGGAGTCCATTCTTCTATTTTTTTTTGGCCATCTATTTTCAGGCATTCTCTGAAGGTGTCCATACCAGTTAAGTCTTTTGGCTTCGATTGTGTCTATTATGTCTAGATCGATTTCCATTTCTCTCAGAATATCTTCGTTTCTCACCCTATCAAGTCTAGTGAGCTGGCAACATCGTCTCCAGTAGTTCATTTCCATGGCCTTAATTTTTGATTTGTTTGTTTGGTTTATTTTCCAGAGTTCGGCGCCGTACAGCCCAATACTTTCTATTATTGTTTTATAGATTCTCCTTTTATTTTCTTTTGTTTTTTATTCCATAATAGTCCGTGTAGCTGTCTGGTGGCTGATCTTGCTTGGCCAATCCTGGAGTGTATTTCTTCGCTACTTCCTGCTTTTGATGTTATTTGGACTCCCAAGTATTTGAAATTGTCTGTTGGTTTTATAGTTCCCATTTCGATTTGTAGGCTTTCTGGTTTTTCTCCTACAACTAAGTACTCAGTTTTTTGTATATTAATTGTGAGGCCCCATTTGGTATACTCATCTTCCAGTTTTCTAAGCATGTAGCCTACATCACTCTCGTCTTCAGCTAGAATGGCTTGGTCGTCAGCGAAGTGTATCGTGTACAATCTATCATCTCTGATTGGGATGCCCATATTGCAGCACTTTCTTCTCCACACTGAGAGTGCCTCATTTAGATATATTTTGAAGAGTGTAGGTGCTATGCAGCAGCCTTGCTTTAGGCCCTTATTAATAGGAATTTCTCTAGTTAATCTATTTCCAGTTTTAATGTTTGCCGTCATATTTTTGTAGAGTTGTTGTACTGCTTGTATATTTTTTTGCTTATTCCTTGTTTTTCCATTGCTACCCAAAGCATTGAAAGTGGTACACTATCGTATGCCTTTGTCAGATCTATAAAGACTATATGAGTTGAAAGGTTGTGGGCTAATCTTTTCTCGATAACTTGCTTTAGAGAGAATATACTGTCCATACAGGATCTGGCTGCAAGAAAGCCATTCTGTTCTTCAACATCTGTCATCTCTTTTTCAATTTTGTTTTTTATTATTTTTCCATACAGTCTTGAGAGTGAATTTATGACACTTAGCCCCCTGTAGTTTCAACAATTCTTTCTATCTCCTTTTTTGTAGATGTTGTTAATATGTGCTTTTGTCCACTCCGGTGGTAAGTCGTGTCCATTATAGAATAAGGTGAAGACATACGCCAGTAATTCCCGTAATACTTGTGGGCTATGTTTTAATAATTCATTTGGTATACCTTGTGGTCCGCATCACTTCCGATTTTTTAGAGTTTGTATTGCATTCTCGACCTCCTGTACTGTTATTTCATCGTCTTCACTGAATTCCAGTTCATATGTTGTTGAACTGATGTTCGTGAATTGAGGTCTTGTTTCAGTCAAAAGTTGTGAGTAGTGTTCGATCCAAGATCTTTCTTCTATTAAATCTATTCTACTCGTTTCTTTTCTGTTTGTTCTCAGATTTTTTACCGTTTTCCATGCTTCCCTTGATCTTGTTGACCCTATATATTTGTTTAGTTCTTCGCATTTACTTTCCCAGGAAATATTTTTTGCTTTAGTTACTAAATTTTTTACTTCTCTGTTTGATCTTGCATATGTTCGTCTATCATCTGGATCATTTGTTTGTAGCCACTTTTGATATGCTTGTTTCTTGTTGTGTACTGCATTGGCGATGTCATTTGTCCACCACAATGGAGTATTCTTTTTGTTCTTTTGGATTGTGCCGAGCGCTTCGGAATGTTTATCAAACAGTAAAAGAAGATAATCCCAATCCAGAAGACGGTAAATTTCTCATCAAGGCAACATCTCGATTGACGAGGATGCCATATATAACAGTGTGGAAAATTGTTACAGATAGAATTCAACCTAGTAAAAAGCGGAGTGACTTTTCTACATATAAAACAGTAAATGAAAAAGGTAATTAGAAGAGCAGTTTATAATTTCTATTCAGTATGATCTTACTTAGCTTAGTATGATATACGCTCAACTTGTTAAAGACTATTCTATTACGTATTCGCCTTCAACTTTATCAAGGTTTTTGAATCACATTGGCTTTAGATACAAGAAAATTAATAAGCGATCATCAATAATGGATTCCCGTCGCCTTATTAACTGGAGAAACGAATACTTGGATGTTATATCTAAATTTAGAGATGAAGGAAGATCGATATTTTATCTAGATGAAACATGGTTCGATACCCACGATACTGCTCAAAATACTGAGGCAAAATTGTGTTTCACACGTTATAAAAACGGAAGATCATTACAGAACATTAACCTCACATATTAAACCAATAATTATAACATTAGATGATGACGATTCTACTGAAGATGACAGCGATAGTGACATAGAATTGTAATTTGTAATTTTTTTTCCATCTTAACTTCAAATTTTATTTTTTTTATGTTATTGTTTCTAATTTTATTATGTTATCTTTTTTAATTCTGATTTTTGCTACCACTATTTTAATCTTTTACTGTTATTAACATTATTTTCCATAATTTCTTTAATTTGTTCATTTCTCTTATTTCATTGTACATAATAACATACCTATAACTCCATAGATGTAAATACGTATTAAATATATGATATGATATTTAATTTTATATTTATTATTCCAACCCTATTAAAATATTACATGTACTTGAACTTTTTTGTTAATTTTAGCGAATCCTCTCCTGGAAGGTCTGTTGTTTGTTATTATAATACTAAATCGGTAGAGTGATCCCACCAGTGTCAAGAAAAATTTCTTATATCTTGACGGAAACTATACCTACTCCTTGAACGACATACACCTCCACATCATGACCCCGCCTTCATCGTGAGTTACCGTAGCTTTCATATTTTTTAATTTTAGTTTCTTATTCGGCTTTCCCCACACCGATATGTTTCCATCAGACCCAAGTTTATTTTGGTTTCATGAGCAAATAATATTACTGAATTCTAAAGGCTCAAATCTTTGTTAATATGTTCCCTGGTGAAGTACAATCTAATACGCCTGTTTCTTTGGCAATTATGATAGCCTAACTTCGAGACGTAGACGGCACGTAAAGAAGAATGATTGTTAATTATTCCCACATTCCAATTAATCCCGTTGTCCCGTCTATGTTTTCCGTATTTTAAAAATTTAAATAATATTTAAAAAATTTAATAAAATACTGTTATTATTTATTTATTACTTATATTTTAAACAAATTAGATAATTACGCTATACTAAAATTTTAAAATTGAATAAATTAATTTATTATTAATATTTTAAACAAATTAGATTATGTACAAGTATTAAAATAATTCAATACATGATTATGTTTGCTAGTAGCGCCATCTGCTAACGTATCAACAAAGCATACGTTTTTTTACTACTGACAGACCTATCAAAGTCACACTAAATATTAAATTAATAAAATATAAATCAAATTTGAGTACAGTTTGAAAGGAATTTAGTACCAACTAACGTTAAAAAATATATGATGACTAGAAACGAATTGATAGAGAGTAGTTAATCGATGTGAAGACCGATATTTTGTGACGCTAGACGTGAAGCTTCTTCCGTAACGCTCTCCTCGACATTTTACTATAGAAAAAAAGTAATACAATGCCAGTATTCGCTCCGTGCGTGACCATGGTAGGGGTACTTTGAAACGATGCCAGCGTGCGTAGCGGTGAAATATGACAAAATTGGCCCTACCTTTTTACGCATAAATTTTATCAAAATTGTGTGCAAATACATATTGCGTATTTAATTGTGCTAATAATAGCAAAAATAGTAAGTGTAGTTTTTATAGGTTCCCAAAGATTACATATAAATTAGAGAAAAGAAAAAGATGGATCCGTGCTATTAATATGAAAAAGTAAATATCACATAACTTCATTTTTATGCAATTGGAATAGAAAAAAATTTAAATAATTTACCTTAAATGATATTTTATAAGGCTTCAAGCTAACTGCAGAGTGCCTGATGACTTTAGCTTTTATATTATAACTTTTACTATTACTGTTTTTAAATATATATGCTCTTTCACGTGAAAAACTTGATTTGCCAGTACCAGATTTTTCCCTTTTTTCCGTTTGTGGTTGAAAATATATATTATGATGAATTTTGAGAAACCCAGTTTTTAATACTACATTTATTTTGTACATAAACTAAAAAAATATAATTAAAAAGTTAATTATAAATAATTGTCAATTCGCATGTATTTAACAATGTCAAACATATGTCATATGTTTAACCTGAAAATTGGTAGGTCCAAAACTGTCAGATGAAGGCGGTAGGTGTCGCGTCAGTCACGCACGGAGCGAATATACAACAATTACGTTCAAAAGGTGACGTGTCGCTGCTTTTATTGCACTTTTGCTGAATAATGCCAAAAATAATTATATTTCATAAGAGATCCTACCCCATATAATGGTTTACACATGACTAATTATGTCTTATTTTCGAAGCTTTGATCCAGTTCATTTAAAAATGCAAAACATACTAGACAAAGCTATAAAGATATAAGTAGACAAAGCTACTTTCATTCCAAAAAATAATTCCGGAAAATAATGTGTGTATAGATAGCTAAAATTAAAAAAGGAACTTACCCAATAAAACGATACCTATTCCAATAAATACGGGTCCAAATACTATGTAAATAAAATTTGCTGCGTCTGCTGTTCTTATGTATGACTGTATTCCAATAATAAATATGTAAACACTGAAATAATACAAAACGTAAGTGATTTATATGAAAATATTAGTGCTACATTCAATAAGGTTTCATATACATTCAAGAGTTTTGTTATCTCAATATCGTAAGTCTATTTTTTTATTTCTTTTTTTAAGATTTTATTTAGTTCAATGGAGAAAAAAAAATACGTCAAAGACAATCAATTAAATCGTTAAAACCAAAAATTGCAATTTTAGATCGCTTGGGAAAAGAATCTACGGCAATTGGAAAACATTTTAATTTAGGCGAATCAACTGTAACAGCCATTAAGAAGATTGAAGTTGCTATAAGAAAATCTATAAATTCTGCTACAAAATTAAGCGCCAAATTTTCATCTTACTCAATGGATGTATTATTAGAAACAGAAAGAGCCATCGCAATTTGGTTTAAGGAACTAATTTAAAGAAGAATTCCTGTAAGTGGTTATTTAATACAGAGTTAATGAAACAGTCAGAGCCACCAACTTCCACTTCCCAAGCTGGTAAAGAATTTTCAGCTAGCAAAGGATGTCCAATCGGGTTTATAAAAAGAAATGCACTTCATAAGATCAAGATTACAAGAGAGAGTGCTACAGCAGATGAAGCAGCAGCAAAAATATATCCACAGGAGCTAGCTATGTTGAAAAACAAATGTCTAACAGTGCATACATTGCAAAGGATGAAAAAACTGTAAGTGGACATAAAGAAAGTAAAGATCGAGTAACATTATTACTTTGTAAATAAGTGATGGATTCGACTGTTACTGGATGGAAATTAATTTTATATAACAATAAAACACTGAAAAGTTGGTTTTCAAAACTTCCACAAAATTTATTATATCTTATCAGTACAGCTCTTTCGGTAAAGTGCCTTTCTCAAGTGATCTATAATTCAGTTAAAGACTATAAAGTGTAAACACGTACCAAAAATAGATCACTCTGCCGAAACAGCTGTAGTGATAAGATATAATAAATTTTGTGGAAGTTTTGAAAACCAAGTTTTTATTGTTATTTATTACTTTGTACCAATGCATCAGGAGATGGGATGGCTCTCAATAAATAAATCTCTTAGACTACATACTTTAAAAGGCAAAGATTTAAAGCAACTGCCAGTGCACTGCATGTCTAACAAGAAAGCCTGGGTGAGAACAGCTATTTTTACAGAATGGTTCAATAATTGCTTCGTGCCAGAAGTAGAAGCTTATATGAAGGAAAAATCTCTAGATTTTAAAGTTTTATTGTTATTGACACTGCAGCATATCATCCACACTTAGAACATCCAAACGTTCAAATAGTATTTCTTCCGCCCAATACAAGCCTTATTCAGCCCTTAGATAAAGGCATAATTGCAACCTTTAAAAAATATTACATAGCAACTTACAAATCCATCGTGAGTAAACTAGAAAATGAGCACCTAACCGTAAAAGACGTGTGGAAGCAATTTTCTATTTTTGATTGTTTGATTCATGTTGCATCTGCTTCCGCTTAAATAAGACTAAGAACTTTAAACGCCTGTTAAAAAAAGATTTTCTTATTAATCACTCCAATTCTGAACGAGCCTTTAAATTATAACGTGAGCTGCAGAACTGCATGACAGGATATCGTGAGCTAGCATTACTAGCATCATCATCGCAAAGTTTAATTACTGAATACCTTATCAGAAAAAGAATAGATACACCTAACGAGAAGGAAGTTTGTGAATATTCATCGCTTTTACCGCAAATATCTATTGCAGAGACAGTTTCTTCTGAGGAAGAAGATGATTTTGAGCCACTTCGCAAATGGCGCAAACCATTATCAGATAGCGATTATAATTAAAAATGTAAATGTAAAACTATATGTACCTATTACTTTACCAAAAATATAATAAATTTAATTTTGAATAAGTTTTTTTTTAAGTTTTGAATGAATTTCTTTCAAATATTCGAAATAATTTACATGCAACCTATTTCTTTTAATTACTGCTTTTTTGTTTTTGTCCTGGTTTTATGTAATTTTAGAAGGCTTCGGAACGTATCTCTGCTTTTTCTAGGCAAGTAATGTCTTTTGTTATGAGATTTTTTATACGCTCTGTGGAACGTATCAACCGCATAAAACGAGACCTGACTGTACTTAAATGTACAAAAAAAAGTTATAATGAGACATTTAAAAAAATAGCTGTAAATCTTAAAAGTAGAAAACTTTGAAGAACCGTATCTTGCTTAAAATTGGTCTTAGAACCTGCTCCTATAGACCATTTTAAAGGTAATTGATAACTAAATGTACCACTGCATATATCTAAAACTGTGTAGAAAAAAATATATAGAATAATGTTTACGAAAAAATAGCGAAAATGTCCAAAATCTGGGATAATGTAAATCCTAAATAATTTTACTAAATGTGATTTTGAAGAGATTGGATAAAGTTTTTTTCTGCAAAACAATGCCTATACCTATACTCCCGTGGAAAAAAGTTATGGAGCAAAAACGAAAAATCGCATGTGTTCCTGTTTTTTTTTGCTTCGTTTTTTGAATATATTTTTGTCAAAAAAGATTATTTTTGACTCTAAAGGTGACGTTTTGATAGAAAATTCAATTTTAAACGTTTCTGTAGATGCATATGCACGAAAACTGTGCAGAATTCACCCAAATGCAGCCTAGTGCATAGAAACAAATCCAACCCTTTAAATGGTAGCACTTCACGGTTTGGCCATTATTTGACCATATGAAACAATAAAATCTCTTTAAAGTTGTAGTTCCTTTTACCCCTTTTTTTTAACATAATCTATAGTCTATCAAAGAGTGATTTTAATGAAGAAAACATCATGCATTTATCGAGAGCCTCTCAAAAGTTACACATTGTACAAACATAAGTATAAATATGAGGGGTGTAAAATCAAAGGCGGCAATCTCCACTTTTTCTTGTTTCGAGTTAGGGACGCCATCTGTTGCGTTTTTTATTACCTGTTAGGTAAAACTATTTGTAAGAACCAAAAGCGGTCTTATCTTTATACAAATCGCAATGAAAAATTCGTGTTGGGATCAAAAGTGGCAATCTCCATAGCTGAGTGCGTACCAAACACGGCAATCTCCGCTTCGGCCAATAAGAACCACGTAGCGCTCGCACGTGATCAACACATGATTAGATTTGCCGTAATATCGTGCTCGTGATATTATAGTTTGTTTTGATTTTGGGAGACGTTACATTGTGTTTGTGCTTTTCCTAAACTATATTGTGTCTAAGAAATTAGTTTTACATACAAAAAAGTATTAATTTTTTATCATGGAAGTTAATGAATCTCCTGTCACACCATCAAAGGCCCGGAAGCGGATAAGACAACCTGAAAAATGGAAGAAAAATGTTGCAAAACGTCTTAGGTGAGTACTTTTTGAATGTTATGATTCCATTTCCAAGCCGTTGTGAATTTTGTTTTTTTTTTTTCATTTTTCTTAAAAATTTGTTAAGATTGAACCCATTTCAGTACTTATGTTCATAACTATTTTTTGTTGTAGATATTCTGCGAAGAATATGCCAAAATACCCAACATGTGGGTACAATTCAAAAACATATAAGTGCTGCTTGCTGAAAATGAACGATATACAGAAATTTCATAGCCTATTCTATGAGACCAAAGATAAAGCGACTCAAGATGCCCTTATTTTGAAATACTGCACTGTGAATTGTAGTATCCGGCGTCGGCCGAAAAATGAAAAGCATTCTCTAAAGAAGCACCAGGTAAAATGTTTCATCCGTAATTTTTTATCCAAGGAGAAAATTCCAATGTGTCAATCAGCTTTTTTGAACGAGCTAGGGATAACAAAAGACAGGCTTTCCTACGTGACAAAACGATTTACTGAAACAGGCCAAATACCGATTGAACGCAGAGGTTGTGATCGAAAATCTGCGAAATATCAGGACAAGCTGAAAGGAGTGCAAAAGTTTATAAACCATTTAAAATGTACTGAATCCCATTATTGCCGTTCAGTGACGAAAAAAATGTACCTTCCATCTGAATTCAGCGTCTCTAAATTGTATTCAATGTACACTGCTCAGACAATTCCATCGGAGACTGTAAAGAGATCGTATTTTCGCTATATATTTAACAGAAAATACAATTTGAGCTTTAAAACCCCAAGAACAGATGTTTGTTCAAAGTGTTTAGAGCTAAGGGAACGCATTAAATACGAGAAAAATAAGCAATCTAAAATTAAACTCTTGACTGAAAAACGGCTTCACAAACTTCGAGCCAAAGCATTTTTCCAATTTCTTCAAGAAAACAGAGAGAAGACCT
Organism: Diabrotica undecimpunctata; assembly: GCF_040954645.1. Classification (NCBI taxonomy): domain Eukaryota; kingdom Metazoa; phylum Arthropoda; class Insecta; order Coleoptera; family Chrysomelidae; genus Diabrotica; species Diabrotica undecimpunctata. Next base: position 58,441,841 of record NC_092803.1, read on the forward strand.
AGTTACTTTGTCGTTTGACTGCCAAAAAAATTGGTCCTCCCCATCAGAGTGCTTATTATTCGAGGCAGCTTTATTGTTATAACTTTACTGTTGTTGAAGGTTCGTCAAAGTCTCCACTTTCAAAGGAAAATGTATTTTCATACTGTTGGACTGAGGACATGTTTGGCAAAGGATCAAATGAAATTTCCTCTGCAGTCTTTCATCGACTTAATAACACTGATTTTGGCAACATGTCAAATATGGTACGATTGGTCGCCGATGGATGCAGTGGTCAAAATAAAAACTCGATCATGATTGGTATGTGCTGCAAATAGCTAGCCGAGTGCGCGCCACCAAATGTTAAATTACTTGAGTTAGTTTTTCCTGTAGTTGGCTACTCTTTCTTAGCATCTGATAGAGTTTTCGGTGAAATTGAGAAGAATTTACGAAAGAGAGAAGTAATAACTGCACCTGACGAATACAAGGAAATTATTTCCGAATCTTCTACTATCGTTGATATGAAGCAAAGCTGTGTTTACGATTGGAAGTCTGCTGTTCAGGAGGTTCTTAAACCAGTAGGAACATGGGGTTTTCAATTTAAGAACTGTAAAAGGTACATTTTAAAACGATGTAGGACAGAAAATGTTTTAATACGAGGTGAACTTCATTACAAAAATGATTTCGGAACTATTGTCAGTATTGCACGAAAAGGCAAACAGATTAGCATGATCAATCCAGAAAAAGTTATCCCCGATGCTCACAAAGTAAATAATTTAAAACTGCGTGATGTGCGAAATCTTTTGACCAAACATTTTGGTTTAGACTGAACCCAACTTGATCAGCTTAACTATTATAAAGAGCTTTTTCAACGTTATGAACAAGAAGGAAACGAGAACCTGGAGAATCATGTTTCAGAGTTAGAGTCTGTCGAAACCTGTGAATGTATACCTGAACTTCCGGATATTTTAGTTTAAGTGATATGCATATAAATTACTTTTACATATTGTATTATTTTTCAATACCAAAATATATTTTTATTATCTAACTCGCACAATGACGTTTTATTAGTTTCAAAACTGGCAATATCCTTATAGATCATTTTCATATCCGTCAATCTCCAAGCATTGCAAACAAAAACGGCAATCTCCAAACTAAGATATTAAAAAAAAAGGAAAAAAATATTTTTTTAAGCGCCTATTTGTGTACATCCGACCACAAACCAAATTTTATATGATTCATCATCAGTTTTATTGTTTTAATTTAAGTTTGTTAGTTTCTACAGTTTTTCGCGGTTTCCCAAAATTATGGAAATGGGAGATTGCCGACTTTCGATTTTACACCCCTCATATATTGTATCACTTAAAAGATTTACACTTTACATTACAATTCTTAATTGTCAAGAAATCATTTAAAATAGTCCGAATATTTTCCATATAGATGATAGATAAATATTTTAACATAATGTTGGATTGTTGTTTGTATGGTGTTTCCAGTGAAAGTATGTGACATTTATTATTTATTTTACAGAAAAAAATAAAAAAAGGTTACGAGTTATCAACAAGCTGATAAGAAGCTAATAAACTTGTTTGTCATATTTTTAAATGACTAAAAGGGAAGTGATATTATAATTAATCAGGGACTATAAAAGAATGTTAATGACTTTAGTAAAAATTTGTATTTAATTAGTTATTTAATAGACATCAGGATATTACGTAATACTGGCCGCAAATGCCAAGATAAAAACAAAAAACATAACAGAAATATTCTTTATGTACTTTGCCGAACCTCTGCCTTTTTTTTATTATGACTAAACTATGTAAAAGTAAATAAAAAATGTTTCAATCAAAACTGATGTATAACAAAGACTTCTATAATTTAAAATTATTTTCGACTATACAGGGTCAGTCGATTAGAAATGAAAGCGAGAAAGAAAGGGATGTACATAAATGAAGAAAAGACCAAATATATGGAATGGACAGAAAGAGATTACCTACAAGAACAATATCTGACAGTAATAACAGATGAAAAAACATATAAATTCGAAGAAGTAGAAATATTCCAGTATTTAGGAGCGACATTCATGAGAAGACCAAATATGAAGGAAGAAATCCAAGCGAGAATTATGGCCGGTAACCGTTGTATTTTTGCACTAAACAATTTATTAAGAAGCAAAAACATATCTAGAAGGGCTAAGATAAGAATATATAAGACAGTAATAAGACCTATTGTATTATATGCCAGTGAAACATGGACAATGAACAAATCCGAGCAAGTCTTGCTGCAAGTCTGGGAAAGAAAAGTCCTCAGGAAAATATTTGAAGGTAAATTATGGAATGGTATATGGATAAAAAGACCAAATAAGGAATTAGAGGAGATGTATGGAGAGCCGAATATAGTAGGGATCATAAAGTCACAAAGACTGAGATGGTTGGGATACATCCAAAGGACGGAAAACACGAGACTACCAAAAAGAATGCTAATGGGAGGAATAGGAGGGAAAAGGAAGAAAGGCAGACCGAAAACCAGGTGGAAGAAGGATGTTGAAAAAGACATGGAAAAACTTAAAATACCAAACTGGAAAAATAAAGCAACAAACAGAAAAGAATGGAAAAGAATAGTAACCCAAGCCATGGGCCTTCTAGGCCTGGAGAGCTAAATTATATATATATATATACAGGGTCAGTCAGAACAACGGAATGAACCAAAGTTTTGTTTTTTGAAATGGAACACCTTGTATATTAAAGAATGTTTGAATATATTTTTTAAAAATATAAAGAGTTTGTATGAGGTTTTATAGGTCTAAAGTTATTAATTTTTGAAATATTTACAATTTTATTGAGTAAAACGGTAATATTTAAAGGGCTGTGGATTAGGTTTCCAATGTAATGAAAATGTAAATGATATGTCAAATATTTTTAAGTTTAGTGTTATTTTTAAATAATTTAATATCTTTGCCATACAATATACAGTGTGATCACTATTTTCAAATAAAATTTTTTCTCATTTTTGTTGAATGGAACACCCTGTATATTAGTATTGTATTCTGTACAATGTTTTATAATCTTTCTTTTAGTATTGGATTTTATATGACTGGCACGTTCCGTTTGGTAGATATTTAGAGAACTATAGATTTTATGCTTTTGCAGATTTTTATTAATAAGTTTTGTGTTCCTACTGAAATATAACAGACAAAAATTATAAAAATTATAATCTAATTTTATAAACATAAATCAAAATATCAAAAATTAAAAAAAAGTATGCTAATAAAAATCATTTTAATTTAGTAACTCATTATGTTTCTTCTTTTTCTTCTTCAGCCTTATTAATCCAACTTTGGACATAGGCCTCCCCCAAATCAATTCAGTGTTTTCTATTTTGCGCCACTTGCTTCCAGTTGTGTCCTCCGATCTTCTTAATGTCATCAGCCCATCTCATTTGTGGTCTTCCTCTGCTTCTCTTTCCTAACCATGGTCCCCATTGTTGTATTTCGTGGTTCCATCTTTTATCCTTCTCGGGCATTGTGTCCTGCGAAGCTCCATTTTAATTTGGCAGCTTCTAATCCATTTGTTTGTTTTTTTTTGTCTATAAGTCTCACCCCGAGCATTGATATTTTCATCGCTCTTTGTGCTGTTACTATTATGTTACAACATAATATTTACCCATAGTAAGTTATGGTTGTGAAACATGGGTGGTGACACAGAAATCTGCCAATGTATTAGATGTGTTTGAAAGAAAAATATTACGTAGGATCCTGGGCCCAATCAAGTGAAAACAACAACTGGCGAATTAGGTATAATAGAGAAATATACGAGCAATTTTGCGAACCAACTCTAGCACAACACACTAAACTACAGAGATTACGGTGGGCAGGGCACGTGGTCCGCATGCATGAGAATAGAATCCCCAGAAAATTATTAAATTCAAGAATGCAGGGAAAAAGACCTGTTGGAAGACCTAAAAAGAGATGGGAAGACTAAGTCGATGAGGATGCCAGGAACTGCCTGGGAACGCGTTCATGGAAAAAAACAACGGTAAATCGAGATGATTGGAGAAGCCTGTTGAAGGAGGCCAAGGTCCGATTTGGGCTGTAGTGCCATTGGATGGATGGATGGATAATATTTACCTAATTGATAAGCTATATTACTAACTAGGTTAATAAATGTTGAAAAAATTGTCCAATATATTTAACACCGTCGTATACGGTTGATAAAGGAGTACCGAACAGCATACCTATAGCATTTCAGGTCCAACACTGTCAAAGACATTTTGTATATGAATTATCATATTATCCTGTGTTATGGGCTTGTCGTCACATTATATTTTTTATGTATCCAAAAAAAAAATAGTTTGTACCACTGCATCCGATCCAACTGTCGCTGTAGTTATTATTTAGCAAACACCTAACATTTATTGAACGATGTGTTGATGATCCGTCATGTTGAAACCACATGTTTTGTGTAATTCCAAAGTGAACATCCTCTAACAAGCCAAGAAACTCGTCTGTTAAAAACCTATTATACTTATTGCCAGTAACCATTTGGAAAAATAAGTTCCAGTACCATATGATCCAACAATGCGTCCCCAGATATTCAAAGACCACCTGTTCTGAGACATAACTCGAAATAACTGAAGATTTTCATCGGAGTAATAATGATAGTTATATCTGTTAATGAACCTATTGTGATAAAATGTCTTCGTCAGAAATATAATATTTTCCAAAAAAATTACATTTCGGCTTAACATTTCTTCCTCTCACATACAAAATTCATTCTTCTTTGAAAATCATTTTCATGTAATTCCTGGTGCTCCTGAATTTTAAATGAGCGAAATTTGTTTTACTTTGTTCTTTGTTGTTGCATTTAACTCTGTATTATTGCTTAATTAGCACGTATTTATATGTGGATACTCTATTAAATGTACCATAACCCGTCTGTTGATTCACGTACCTAAAACCGTTTTTAGTATTAATGGTTTTAAATATTGCACATTTCCCGAAGGAACGAAGCGATTTAAAAGTTTTTGTTGGATGTATTCTGCGCGGATATCTCGGATTATACATCTTTAAAGCTAGTAAACAGTTTCTAAAACTAGTAATCAGCTCAGTTGAAAAATTCATATTTGGAATATAAAAATTTGTTACAAATATGCTGTAATAACTACAACAATATTTCAACCTTTTGTGACACAAGTGGATACTATTTATTTTAATAAATATTTTGACAGATACATTGAACATTTTTTGTTTCAAGGCATATTTTATAAGTTCTCAGTATTTAACTGATCTTTAAAAAAAATCTGCAAAAACAAAGTCTATATATTTTTAAAAAATACATTCAAAAATGCATTAATATACAGAATGTTCGTAATGTAACACAACTTTGGTTCATTCCATTGTTCTGACTGACCCTGTATAATCTAAAACAATTTTAAATCGTAGACGTCTTTGATATACATCAGTTTTGTTCAAAACATTTTTTTTATATACTCCATAGTTTAACTGTAATCAAAGAAAGCCAGAGATTTGGTGCTGTACACTGGCACTCAAAAAGATGAATCAGGAAAAGCAGGTCAAGAACAAATCAAAACCCTAATTTGGATACATACTAAAAATTAAGAAACAGATACTCAATAATCGTTCTTCTTCTTCTTCTGGTTCCTATCCGTTTCGGATGTTGGAAATCATATTGGCAATCATGACCTTGCTCGCTGCGGCTCGAAACAGCTCCGTTGAGGTTTTCTTAAACCATGTTCTTAAATTCCGCAGCCATGATATTCTCCTTCTACCGGGTCCTAGCTTACCTTTGACTTTACCTTGCAATATAGAGTGCAGCAGGGAGTAACGGTGCTGATTTCTCATAACGTGTCCCAGATATTGCAATTTTATGCGTTTGATCGTAAACACAATCTCTGGTTCCTTCTTCATTTTTTCTAAAACTTCCTTGTTCGTGATCCTTGCTGTCCATGATATTCTCAGCATTCTTCTATAAAGCCACATCTCAAATGCTTCAAGTTTTTTAATAGTGGTGTATGTGAGCGCCCATGCCTCCGCCCCGTACAACAACACAGAGAAAACATAGCATCTCAAATGTCTCATTTTTGTATCTAGGGATATGTTGTGACTTTTGAAGATGGCGCTCATTTTGTTAAAGACCGTTTTTGCCTTTCCTATGCGGCACTTTATTTCCTGTACATTGCTCCACTGTTCGTTTATAATAGTTCCCAGGTAGCAATACTGTTTTACTCGCTCTATCTGCGTCCCATTAATGTATAGATGAGCCCCATTTATATTCTCCTTGCTGATAATCATTTGTTTCGTTTTGTGGGTATTAATGTTTAGTCCGTACTGTTGACTGTACTCGTTTATTCTGTCCATTAACCTCTGAAGTCCCTCTAAACTATCTGCTATCACCATGGTGTCGTCGGCATATCTAATATTGTTTACCCTTTCACCATTTAGAAGGATGCCTTCGTCTATTCCGTAAAGAGCCTCGTTAAAAATTTTTTCTGAGTACATATTAAATATCAACGGCGATAGGATACATCCCTGTCTAACTCCACGTAGTATTTTTATGTGATCTGTTTCTTCTCCGTTAATTTTCATGTATGCGGTCTGATTCCAGTATAGTTCTGAAATTATTCTGAGGTCTTTGTCATCCAGGTCTGCTTCTTTTAAAATGTTTATCATCTTTTGATGTTGAACTCTGTCAAATGCCTTTTCATAGTCGATCAAGCACGCGTATACGTCGCAGTTAACGTCCCTGCATCTTTGAATCAGTACCTGTACTCCGAAAAGTGCCTCTCTGGTACCCACTGCGTTAATGAAGCCGAACTGTCTGTCCGATATTTGTTCCTCGCACTTCTTATAAATTCTTCCATGGATGACTCTAAGAAACAGTTTCAACATGTGGCTCATTAGGCTGATTGTTCGATATTCTTCACACTTTTTAGCCCCCTGTTTTTTAGGTATCGCTATGAATTCTGATTCTAGCCATTTATCAGGGATGATTCCTGTATTGTATATTTTATTGAAGACAGCCGTGATCCAATTTATTCCTTCTTCCTCCAAGAGTTTTAAAAATTCAGCTTCGATATTATCAGGCCCTACAGCTTTCCTGCTTTTCATCCGTTTTATTGCTTCTTCTACCTCGGATTTAAGTATGTCCGGGCCCGTCATCCTCTCTGAAAATGGATGCCTATAATCCGTTCTTTGATCTTGAAAAAGTGTCTCCAAATATATTCTCCATTTGTCTTTCATCTCTTGGGTGTCAATGATTAATTTTCGATTGGTGTCTATGAGTTTCATTTGTGTTCGCTTTTTAAAAGTACCCGTTATTTCTTTTACCTTTTTGTGTACATTAAAATTTTCATGCTTGGCTTGTAGTCTTTCTATTTCTTTACATTTCTCTACAGCTTCTTTTTCTGCGTTCCATTAAGTGAAGGATTTTTGGAGTCATCCAAGATTTCTTCTTTGTTTCTTTGTTTGGTTTTAGCAGATCTTGTTTAGTTTTCTTAATTATTTCTTCGAATTGATTGATTTCTCGTTGGATGTTATTTTTTTCTTTTAGTTGTTTAACTTGGTTGTTAATATATTCCCCCACTTGCTTTTTAACTTCCGGATGTTGCAGGGCTGTCATGTCGTAGTTAGGTCTAGACTTTTTCTTTATTGTCTTCAGTCTCACATCCATGACTCCCACTAAAGGTATGTGGTCAGATTCAATGTCCGCTCCTGGATATGTTTTGACAGATTTAAAACTGTTTCTGAATCTTCTATTTACCAATATATAATGGTAGATAAAGAAAATAAGACTCTCCTTGATATACAAGAGATACAAGAAGTATGGACAATCTATATTTCAAATTTGTTTGATGACAACGATACCCGTTCTTGTAGCTAAAATCAGACAGACACGGGGCCAAGTATAATGATTTCAGAATTAGAAAAAGTTTTGAAAGGATTTAAAAAACGCCTAAGCAACTCGACCAGACATTTGTCTAGATTTTTTGAAACTTATAAACAAAGAAAACTTTAAAATCCTAGTCAAACTAACGGCTAAGCAGCTGGACCACACAACATTTGTCTAGATTTTCTGAAGCTTATATCTGAAGAAAACTTAAAAATCCTAGCCAAACTCAAAACGCTAAGCAGCTGGACCAGACAACATTTGTCCAGATTTCCTGAAACTTGTATACAAAGAAAATTTAAAAATCCTATCCAAACCATTTAACACCATTATAATAGTGGATATGGATATAGTCCTACAGCATAACTAATAAACCAAGTATAAAACTTATACTCAGAATAAATCAGGTATACGCAAAATCACTAACAATAAACATGAATAACTTAGATATAGGTTATACTTGGTATAAGAATTTATTCCAAGATTATACCGACCCACACCCTTGTTTAAGTCTAGTATAACCGTGGTATAACCTATTTTATGAATGTCAAAGGCATCAGTGACAAGAATATATTATTTTTTTGTATTGTTTTGTGAGTAGGTAGCTATATAATAAAAAAAATGTGTTTAAGAGGTGTTTTGCTGCTATCGAGAAAGTTGATAATTTAATTAACATGATGGAAAATACACGAAAAAGAAAAACTTCCATAGGAAGAATAAATCCATTTTCAAAATATACTGGCAATTTTTGCAATTTTTTTGCCATTTTAAAATACTCAAACTCAACATATATGATAACAAATAAAAAAAAAAAGATATATTTGGTGTCAATTGTCAGTTTCAAAGAAAAATCAAAATTGACATATTTCACTCAATATGTCGTTGTTCTATGTATTTGTGCACAAGATTGCGACATTGCCAAACTATTATTTCGGAATAAAGTGGGAATACTTATAACTAACATAATATGTTAGTTATAAGTATTATACCGAGTTTATTTATAACAAATTATTTTAGTATTATATTTACCTTATACTTAGGATAACTATTCTAGATATAAATACGGAATAACCTTAGAATACGAGTGTTTTATTAGTAAGACAGCTAGAGATTAAGTAAAATCTACATTTATTCTGACTCCTCGGAAACAAAGTAACAGAAGATGCGATGAGTTTCAATTGATCAGTTTGATGAGTCAGGTATTAAAATTGTTTCTAAGGATTCTACATAATCGAATACATAAAAAATGCGAGCAAAATCTGACTGAACTGCAGGTTGATTTTCGAGAAGGAAGACAGTTTTATTACAAAAGTGCATATAACATCAAAAATAAGTTTATCTATGTTTAATAGACTATACTAAAGTATTAACATGTTGAATATTCTGTAAAAAAAAGCTATGGAGTCGAAATGACTTGGTCAACCATGGAATCTTCCTGCAGCAATTAGAAAAATATAACTTTTTTCCGAGAGTATTGAGCTCACAAAATCCCGGAGTTTGTAAAAAGTTGTGTTATTTTGATTAGTTTAGTGATTATATTGGCACTGTAATTATACCTGCGCGACTCAATATTATTAAGGTAAGTGAAAAACATTTTATTTTATCATATTATTTTATGTAATGACTTTGTAAGCTTTATGGTTTGAGTCTACATGTAACAATATTTTATAATTATCTTATTCAGTGTTAAAATTACATTAATAATATTAGTTACCTAAATGTTAACATGGTTTTAATAAACCCCTATAATTAACAATATGCATGTTTGTTAAAATAGGTTTTTTTTGTTCTTGCAGAATATTAGAATGTCTGCTCGAAGCAAAAGGCTTGTCGAAGCTGAATCGAATAATGAAAAAGATATTATGCAGCCCTGTACAGATATGGGAAATCAAAAAGAGTTAATAAATAATAAAGACTTCATTGAAGAACATAGGTGTAGATCTGTACCTAACGAGATTGGCCAGGAAATTATCGCTAGCCAAATTTTATCATCGTTGATGTTACCATCTGAAAATACGATGTTACCAAATAATACCTCAATTTCTGAAGGTGGTTTTGCACAAAATCATACTTTATTAAAACCTGATACTGCTTCATCAGAAAACAATACCCTTACCCAAGGCGAATGGGTCGTTAGTACCACTCATGGAATTCTATTCCCAGTTTCTAATACTGAAATGAGGTTAACAAGGGACCAGGGGTTCGAAAAGGAATTTGTTTCTACAAAACAAATGGAGGATGCAGAAAACGAAGTAGTGGAAATGGTGGTTGAAGAAAATGAAGTAAGTGAAATGGAGGTTGCAGAAAATAAAGTAATGGAAATGGACATCGCAAAAGAATTAGAAATAGTGGAACATGAAGATGAGAAATCGGAAGAAATGCAAGCAGCAAATAATGTGGAGCTAAAAGTTGCAAATGATATATCTGTTTTCACCCAGGAGACTGAAATAGAGAATGAAGGCAAGGAAATTGGTTTGAAAAAACAAGTCATAGAAGATAAATTGCCGCAAGAAGAAGTGGCAGAAATTGGTGACCGTAAATCTGTCACCAGCTCTGACAGTGATGGTTCCCTAAGTTTTTTTGATAAACCCATTTCACGCATCAGTAAGAAACGACTTAAAGCCAAAAAGAGACGAGTTTCTGGTTTATCTTACTTTGGCTACAAAAAGGTAGAAAATGGCAAAATAGGGCAAGACTGCAAAAAAATTCCAGCTCGGTTAAGTAGCATTGTGGCCACACTACCAATAGAAAAAAAATCAGATAGATCATTTCTTTGTAATCTAATATCTGAAAATGAAAGGAAGTCAGCTTTTACGACATTCTGGAATTTCAGTACTTGGTCCGAAAAGAAAGCGTTTGTGAAAGGTTTAGTAAGTACCAGACATATTCGGAGAAGACGAAAAAAGACAGAAAATAATGCGAAAGAGCTAAAGAAAAATGTAGGTCATGACATATTTTTGCCAAAATCTAATGGGGAAAAAGTGAAGGTTTATAGGCTGTTCTTCATCAATACATTAAATTTAGGGGAAGACACATTCAGACAATGGGTGCTAAGAAGCGAAGTTGATACTGCAGCTAGTGAGGATTCAGAAGGAAGTATTGGCGATAAAGGTATTTCATCTCCTCAATCGAAGAAAAAGTCCAGACTAGAAGGAAGAAAGGAGAATACTCATAAAGAAATATCTAAAAATGTTTCAAGGTGGCTCGAATTACTTCCTAAGGTTCCAAGCCATTACTGCAGAAGCTCTAGTAGTTGTACATATGTTGAATCGACGTTTAGGTCTTTATCACACATTCACAGTGCATATAAAGAGTGATGCAAGCAAAATACAATTAAAAGCATTTCAAGAACGTTTTTGTTGGATGTACTAAAAAATAAAAATATTAAAATACATAAGCCTCGCAAAGACCAGTGCGATGTATGTTGCGGGTATGAAGTAAAAACAGTTCCTCTAGACATATATCAGACGTTTTGCTCTGCCCCAAGACTGAAGCTTCAAGAATATTTTAAAAGCAAAAACTGCAGCTTCACAATTTTACAATTTTTGTATTGAATAACAAAGATGTTTCATTATACGTGTGGCCTGAATCAAATGGCGGCATATGTTCTAACGAGTTTACATCATGTATTGTGGATTTTCATTCATCAAAATTAGATATATACAAAAAATTTACAATTATATCCGATGGATGTAGATGGAAGAAAACAAAAAAATAAACATTAAACCAGTTAAACCTCCTATGTGTCATTTTCAAGTATATTAAAAACTTGTATGTGTATGTTTTACTTTAAATATTAAAGTTTTATTTCAAAATTACATATGCTTGTTTTGTTATTGTGTTACGTCGTTAAGAAAAGCAAAAAAATTAAATTATAACACTATAAAATGTCATTAAGTTGTATTATTTTTACAAAAACGTGTTTTCTTTGTCTCCTGAAAATTTTAGGTTTCAACACATTTGATATTTCTACGGCAGCGACGATATATATATATATATATATATATATATATATATATATATATATATATATATATATATTATTTCAACATAATTAAGTAATTAGTATTTTTTTTGTTATTATTATTATGAAACTTTTTAGAATTGTACAAACAACTAAGTATATCAAAAATTAAAAATAAAACTATATTTTCTGCAGGCACTCTGTACATAAAATTGCTGACAAAAAAAAATAATTCTCGGGTTTTTCGCCCTGTATAAATGGTTCCTATTATCGGATATCAACTAAAACAATCAGGTTCTTTGTCGAGCACTTTTGCAAAATTAAAATATAAATTTCGTATTTTATAAGAGAATATATATTCTAACTAAACAAAAAGACAATCCTAAATGCGGCCCTGTTGGAGGCCTACACATGGTAATGTTTACATCTCCCTACAGGCTTAATGAATTTTACTATAATAATATTAAAGATGTGCTGGAGGGTTCTACGGTAGCATGGCAGATAACTGAGCAATGGTTCACTGCAAATAGGTTCAATCTGAACAACAATAAAACTAAACAAGTGATTTTCACAATGAGAGATATGGGTGATATGAATGCTGGAGTTGGCGAGATTAGATTTTTAGGAGTTCTTTTGGACCCAAAATTATGAAAGATTGGAAATTCTTACTGTACTAGCACAGTACATTCTAGAAAACCTTCGATTCATGAAGAGGAATACCAATCTTTATAGAAGTCACGAAGATCAGCATGGTTATGATACTAGGCACAAACAGAATCTTATACCAGCATATACAAAGGTGTCAAAATAGACCAGGATATTGGGCAATAAAATATTTTAATGTTCTGTCTGAAAATATAAGAAACTTGTCTGAAAAGGAATTTGAAAATAAAATTAAAAAAATATTGATAAAAAATTCCTTTTACTTATTGAATTCAGGAATACTTACAACATAATTTTAATTTTGATTGAGGTTTTGTAAATATTTGATGTGTATATTTTTTTGCTAAATAAAACTTGCCTAGTATTTTTACTAGGCAAGTTTTATTTCCATGGTGCTTTATGTATATCTTAGTTCCTTTCTCACTTTTTTTCCGATTTCTCTTTGTTCTTCTTTTATCTGTTTCTGTATAATTTGACTTGGTCTAATTTTTCTCTTTCCTTGTATTGACATTTTGTTAGAGTTCAGAATATTTTGTTATTCTTTTAAAATATTTCCTTCTCATATTAGTCATTTTGTTCTCTCTTGTTACAAGGTCTCAGGTACAGTTCAGGCATCCAGTAAACTGTTACTGTAAACCAACTATAATTTAGCCATCGACTGGTTACCCAGGCTGGGTTTCTTTATATGCGTAGTCTGTCTAGTGTATCCTTTGTTTAATTATTTAATTATGTTAACACTTAAAATATAATTTTTAACTTTTAAACTGGTTTTTGATTGTCTTAAGTTTTCTAAAATTCAGTTATGTCACTTCTTTCCACTTATTATCAGTAAATCTATTTCCACTGTTGATTTTTTTTCATGTGAAATGATGTGTCTTGCTAATAAATTGTTATAATTATCAACTTGAGAAATATATTTTTTAAAATTATTATATATATATATATATATATCCATTGTACCAACCAATGTTACTTACAACGAGGATTCCCAGGGTATCAGGTTTCCTCTTCTAACTACCAGAGCCAATAAGGACCCCCGCACATGCAGTATCAGCAGAGTCAGTGGGACCCAAGGTTTTTACATGTTCCCACTGAGTCAGCAGTTACCAATCTTATATATATATATATATATATATATATATATACATACTTATATATAAATTTTTTTGTTTAGTATCGACCGTCTATTATTTAAAATAATTTCCTTGGGTATATGTCAGGTTCTACCAGTCTGGAATTAAAACAATTCTATTTTCTAGTCACTTAATATTTCACCAACTGATTGTTGTTGAACACTCCATAAATACAGGTCACAAATTTGACTATACCAATGTTGAAATCCTACAAACAGCAACTAATTATAAAAACAGGCTGTTTCTGGAAATCTTTTACATTACTAAAACAAAAAATGTAATAAATTACAAAGCAGATATGAATCAGCTAAGCAGCATCTACAGTAATATTCTACAATTCATTTAAGTCAATATTAATTTACAATATACCTGCTACCTTATTTTTTATATATAGAAATTTAAAGAAACTCATCTAGTCCACTATACACTTTTTGTTGTTTTATGTGTATATTAACTTATTTTGAAAATTGTCAGTCTAATTGTGAAAGTGTCAAACAAATGTTTATCATATCTTTTTTTGTGAATAGTTCTACCTCTGTAAGTAAATATTTATGTAATTTTATCGTAATGTTGCTTATCTCTTTGTTTTGATAAATTTGTAGAGCACTTCTGATGAAGCCAACAAGCAGTTGGCGAAATATTAAGTGACTAGAAAATAGAATTGTTCTAATTCCAGACCTACAGAACCTGACATAGACCCAAGAAAATTATTATAGTTTAACTTTCAAAAACTTTTTTGAAAACATTAACAAAAAACTACCTTTTTGCTGCATTTTCAGTAAATTTACTACTAAGGGGTTAACAAATACTTATATGCTATTAACCAAATTAATATATCAGATATTTTGGACTTACTTACCCACCCAAGAGAGCTGTTATACTTCCAGAAAGAAAGCCGAAAGGAATGAACTGTGGTCTTCTAGAACTTTGAGGACCTGGTGAGGTGAGATAGCTGATGGGCCTATCCTGCCACCTTTCATGAGGACCATTTGATTCATAAGTTACTGTTGTGGGTTGATATACTGCTCCGGACATTTTTATTCGAAATATTTAATTTATAAATAACATAAAGTCACTATTGAAGTTGCAGAGAAGAGACTTCTAACAGACTGGCAATTTGGTCTGAAAACAGGTTTTACAGATAAGGTTATGTTTTGGAATTCGAAAAACTCGATCAATTAACTAATGAGTCATCTAATTAGTTCACTTTCTCATTAGATTACTACTATGCCTGCAATTTATCACGTTTCTCTTCTAGACGTAAATAAACAAGATAAAAAGTGTCTACTCACTTATTGATTTTGTCTGGTAATTTTCAGGAACAAGAATGTCTATTTTTAGTTCGATAAAAAACAATAAACACAAAAATAAAGATTTAAACAGGTTTCTTTTTCTTTCAAGGTATGTACTCACTATAAGTGAATGGTTTGCTAATATCGTGGTATAAATACTTTCCTTACATCGGTAAATATAGTTTTAAACATAAATGTAAATTAAATTATTTTTAATCGTTTCTTAAGAAAAATGAAATTTATTAATTTCTTTTCAATTGCTCATACAAGAGAACAAATGTTTAGTTTAATAAAACAAGTCTTTTAATAAACACTATAAACAGTCACTGGTCACTGACATATGACATGACATTATTTATATTCGACTTCGACAGGTCAATCAGCACAATGACATCTGTGCCAAGACCAAAATAGTTCTTTATTATATTAATATACAACTTTTATGTACAATATACAACAATATGTACTTTTATCTAAATAAAATGTATAAAAAATGTATCTAGATAAAAAGATGGTACAGTAGGCTCTACAGCGAACCAGTGCGAAGCTATGTTTTCTGTATTTTTAAAATTTATATAACACTTTAAAAATTGAATAAAGTAATTTTATTCTTCATAGTATAATAAGAGGTTACGATGTCTAAGGATATGTAATTTATATCAATGCATTCTTCTTCACTTACTGATGATGACAATGATTTTTATTATCTGAAAAACATTATTTTCTATGTTATTTCCATTTAAAATATGTCTGACTTTTAAAAGCCCCCGCCATTATATACCACGAAACAACAAAAAATGACACTAATGACAACCGTAAGTATGGTAACTCCACGGTTCGTAGACTTACTACGGTTGCCTCTTCCGACTAACCAATGAACATTAAGCCCGAAATTACGTCACGAGAGTACAGTTATTTGAATCGTAACATTGTTAATCGTCGTTTTTATGTCTTTGATGTGTGGAAAATAGTAAAGATAGTTATGAAATAAAGATGTCTAGTAGATTATAATACCTAATTATGGAAAACTGTTGATATGTAGGCAGTTTGGTACTTAAAATTAATCAGAACCGGTTGTTAACGTTTATCCAATGTTAATGCAGGATTTACGTAAATCTAGGACTTCAATCTCCATTTTACACGGAAAATTTGTCGCGTATACTAAATTTCTATCAATACTGGATTAACTATTGAATGAATTACCGAATTACATAACTATTTTTTCCATTTTTAAATATCTTTCCTTCACACTACAACCTGTGCCTGGCATTCTAAAATTTCATCAACATTATTATTACGTTAATACACAATGAATTTTTAAAGTTTTAACCTACCTTATAAAAAGATACGAAGACAATAGGTACGATGTACAACTACAATAAATAACGTTTCTTCGATAATTCAAAATAAGTTTTTATAGAAAACAACACCAAAATTTCAAATACAAACAAATAAAGTAAACTGAAATATTTAAGAAACGATAAATAATAAAGCAAATAATAAACTGAAAGATAATTATCACGAACAAACTGTGATGATAAATGGGTTTTGGAATCTTGTGTACTCTGGTGACGTAACTCAAGCATCCCCACCCCAGTCGGAAGAGGCAACCGTAGTAAGTCTACGAACCGTGGGGTAACTCCAATAATTCTAACCAGTGTTGCCATAGATATACAAAATATGAGAAAAAATTAACAGTTTTTTAATTAAATATTTTAACATTTTATTCTCAACTACTTTTAACAAATAATTACTGATTTGAAAGCAGGTTTAGAATAGTTTTGATTACATAGACTCATAAACATATAATACGAGATAGACTGACTTCTCTAATACAGTGGCGTTCCGCCAGTGAGACAGAGAAAACTGACGAAAGGTAGTCCCTGCATCTCTGTCTAATGGTCCGGATTTGTCGACCACGTGACCTTCTTATTGGTCATTTAGGTCACGTGGTCAATAAACCTAGCAAATTAGAAAAAGATGCATGGACTGTTTTGCGTCAGTTTGCTGTCGCACTGGGGGAACGGGCTGGTATTGCAAGGATTAGTCTATTTTATATTATATGTCTATGGTTACGTTAGGTTCATAGACAAATAATGCAAATGGATTGATCGCTGCAATACATTACCGTTCTTCCAGTGCGACAGAGATAAGTGACTCAAAGCAGTCGCTGAATCTCTTAATGGGACGTGTTTATCGACTACATAACCTTCGAATTGGTCATTTAGGTCAGGTGGTCAAAAAATTTGGCCCATTAGAAAGAGATGCAGGGACTGCTTTGCGTCAGTTTTCTCTGTCGCACTGGGGGAACGACGCTGTATTGTAACGTAAGCGCTTGACTTTAGCAAATTGTTTTCTATCAACATGGCAGTATTTGTTACACTTTGAACATGATAGTCGTTTGAATTTCGTTAATTTACATATTATAACAATGGTTCATTTGACAGAAATGCACAAAATAACAATTCTATAGATGATTGGTTATGTTATGGAGACAACACATGAATTCAAATGGATGTTACTCGCCTGTATCCCAAGGAACAATTAGTCAAATGGAAAAGCAGTTTCGCGATCTTGGACATGTAAGGCAAATAAAAAAAGGAGCTGGCAATGCAATAGATGATGATGCCAAACTGGATATTATGCTTGAGTTTGAGGAAAACCCACATACTTATAGTCGAAAAACAGTCCCAATGTTGGATGTAAGTCATTCATCGATTATTCGAACATTAAAACAAAATAAAATGCATTCTTATAAAATAATAATAATTGAGAAACTCATAGAAGACGACTTTAATAGGAGAACGTATTTTTGTGAACAAATTATGGCAATGTAAGATAACAATGTTATTATTAGAACATTTTTTGTTTTCTGATGAGTGTACCTTTAACGTTCACGGGCATGCTAATCGTCAAAATTGTCGCTCAAGGTCTAGGGAAAATCCTCATTGGATGACAGAAGAACATACACATTACATAATACCCTGAAAAGGTTATTGTCTTCACCTTCTTTTTATGTAGACATGACTCTGTTTTTCAATGTGCCTCCAGTAAGTTATGGTTCCATCGTTTTCGTGGTCTTCCTTCTGATCGTCTTCCTATTGGGGAACCGTCTCTTGCAATCTTTACTACTCTATTTTTTTGTCGTTCGGCTTATATGATCGTTCCAATCTCATTGACTGCCCTGATATTCTTCAACAAATAAATTTTAACGTTCCATCTTATCCAGTGAGAAATTCGATTACGTTCAGATATACACAAGCTAGAACTAATCTTATGTTAAATTCTCCTCTGTATCTCATGTGCAACTATTATAATTCCTTAAGTGCTTACTGCGATATATTTCACTGCAGTTTAAAGCAGCTTACTAGGATGGCTGAGATCTACCTAGGTGATTGAGTAGTTTCTTTATGTTAAGGTAAAATACTCGAAAAATGTGTTATTTAGTTAGTACTTATGAATTATTAATATATCATTTAACTTTAGTATTGTATTTTGTCCTATAAATGGATTCTGTTGGACAATAAACGCTATTATTATTATAATTATAAATATAGCGTCGGTGCATGATCTTTCCGACGTAAAACCTTGTTGTTATTCTGTTATAATTTAATTCAGTTTATTTGTTATCACTTTAGTTGTTAATTTTAGTGTTGTGTTTAATCGGGTCCGATTTGTCTCCCTTTTTGAAGAGGGGTATTAGGATATTTGATCTCCATTCTTGAGGAATCTTGTTTTGTTTTATTATTTTTTGAATTAGTTTTAATAGTTGTTTGGTCAGATCTTGTACTCCGTACTTTAGGAGTTCGTTCGATACTCTGTCCTCTCTTGATGATTTTCTATTTTTTAATTTCCTTAATGCTTCCTTTAGCTCTTCCTCCTCAATATTTATTTCTTCGTTTGTTTTTATCTCTGGTGTTGGTGGTTTATTATCTTCACTTTTAGCAAATAGGGATCAAAAGTAGTCTACCCATGTTTCTTTCTGAATGTGTTTCGTTTTTATTAGTTCGTTCATCTCTTTTTTTTCTTCTCTGATCATTCTCCATATTTCTTTTTGTGTTCCGTAGAAGTTGTGTTCCATCTGTTTTGAGAAGCTCTGTCAGTGGTCCCTATTTATTCGTTTCATTTCTGATTCGTTTATACTGGTTATATGTCTGATGTGTTTGTTTTGTATTGTAAAAAGGCTTTCTTCTTTTCTTCACATTTTGTCTTCACTTCCTCTCTAAAATATGGTGTTTTCTTTTTTGATATGTGTTCGTTACTTTCCTCTCTCCGAGTGATTCTGTTGCTGCTTTAATTATGTTATTTTTGAGTTTTCTCAGCTTTCGTTGATGTTATCGTTTTCTAATATTTCATTCACAGTGATCTCTGATATTCTTTTTCTGTAATATAATAAGTATTCCGTGGGTTAAACAGCTCCAGGTCCAGATCAGATTTCTTACATTATGTTACAAAAAATGGGTGTACTGGCTAAAAGACTACTACTACATATTTACAACTGTATTTTGCAAACTGGAATATCCCCTTACAAATTTAATGATTGCTTTGTTATATTAATTCTAAAACCGGGAAAAGACAAAGATAATCTGGAATCATATAGACCAATAACATTATTGTCATACATTTTTAAAATATTTGAAAGAATTCTAAAATTGAGAATGGAAATTTGGTTAAGGCGGCATAATATTCTACCAGCAACACAATATGGATATAAACAAGGCTATGGAACCACGGATGCAGTAGTTCGTCTGACTACAGATGTACAAATTGGTTTTTCTAATTCCATGACAACAGGTGCATTGTTTATTGACATAAAAAGTGCATATGACAATATTGATTTAAATATACTCTGTGATAAACTTGTGTTTCTTGGCATTCCAAAATCGATAGCACATTTACTATCAAATCTATACAAAGACAGAAGTGTATCGTTAAGAGTAGGTCACAATATTATTGGACCCAAGATCACATCAAAGGGTATTCCACAGGGAGCTGTTTTAAGTTCACTTCTTTTTAATTTGTATACATACGATTTGCACAATTTATGGTCTTCCAATATTGTTTGCTTACAATATGCTGATGATATTGTCATTTACTCACATCAGAAAACGTACAGTAAAAGCACTACTGAACTCAAACATATTATGTACAACTTGGATAATTGGACTTTGGTTAAATGGAAATATTTCGTGCCAAAAATGTGCCGTAGTATTTTTTTCAAGAAAACACCCTATTAAACATCACGCTGTAACCTTACATGGCAATGATATTCCAATTGTTTCGAAATTTAGATATCTTGGTGTCGTACTTGACAGAAAATTGCTTTGGACTCAACATATTAATTATACAATTGGTCGCTGCGAAAAAGGTATTAATTTTCTTAAAATGGTGTGTAAGAGATCGTGGGGTGCAGATCAAAACATTGCATTGAATTTTTATCGAGCCTATTATAAGATCTATAATAGATTACTGTTGTGTGGTATATGGGTCAGCTAGCATAACCAATTTACGTAAACTTGATAGAATCCAATTTAAAGCTCTAAGGATTATGTTAGGATTGATGAAAAGCACTCCAAATGAAGCCACCCTAGCTCTAGCATCTGAAAACCCACTCTCATTGCGCAGAGAATATCTGGCAAGCAAATATTTCCTAAACTAACATTATCGTGGCACTTATAATGCAAAAATAATTAATGAATTAAATACAGCTGATTTAACATCTACATACTTCATTAAAAAAAACTCTCCACCACTTGCAAGAGCAATTATAACTTGCAACGAACTGAAGTTAATAAATTCCCCTTGTAATCTTATCTGGGAATCGTTGGATATACCACATCTAACAAATGTTCTAGCTACAAATATTATTATCCCTAAATACCAAAACGAATTTTGCTACACTACTCTTAAAGAAATCTTAAGTGGCTATTCAGATCATATTGTGATTTATACAGACGGGTCAAAATCACCAACATGTACAACCAGTGCTTACTTTGTACCAAAAATGAAGATTAAAAAATCATTTATTTTAAACAATCAATCCAGCATTTTTTCTGCTGAAGCATGTGTTATATACAAAGTCCTTGAATTGTGCTGTGAAAACCAGTGGAACAAAATAATTGTCATATGTAGTGATTCACTGTCAGTATTACACTCCTTGCAAAACTTTAAATTCACAATAAATAGCAATATATTCATATTAGAAATTTTTCAACAGTTACTAAAACTATCAGATCCATATGGTACTAAATTTTTATGGGTTAAGGGACACTCACTGGCAATACTATTGCTGATTCTATAGCTAAAAATCCATTACAACACCCACATATGGTAATAGAAGAATTTAACACATGTGCCCTACTTGCCTATATCAAACAACATATTAAATTTAAATGGGACAGACAATGGATTCAGTTTGGTGAAAGCAGGGGCACTAATTTATACAAATTACAACCAACAGTAGATGTAAAACAATTTTACAAAGATGTCACACTAAGCAGAAACACAGTGTCAACTGTCTTAAGATTAAAAGTAGATCATGGATGTTTTCCGAAACATCTACACAAAATAGGAGTTCTCCCAACAGACCGATGGAGTGTGGAACTAGTATAGTTGATTTAAATCACATATTCTTCAACTGCCCACTACATCGTAATACAAGCACGTGGCTGCTAAAAGAATTGATAAAAGAGGGTTTAAGTACACCATTAAACGTAAATCTTCTATTAAGTGAAGACAATTTAAAAAGCTTTAAAATAATTATGATATTTCTTGTAAAAATTAAATTAAAGGTATGAGTGTAAAATTGATCGTATGCGTGAAGCGTGAACATTTCCTTTGTATGTTTACCATATATATTGCCCACCTAACTAACCGTGGTTTATGTCTTGTTAGTTACAATAAAGCCGCTCTGATGAATCCCTGAGCGTGAAAAGTGTTCTCCTTGTACAATCCTGTATGAATGAATACTAATATTTATGTGTAATTATGTGGCTAAAGGTTTCAAGCCAAAGCAAATAAAAAAAAAATAAAAAAAAAAATAAAAAATAAAAAAAAAGTATTCCATGGATTCCAGATTGAGTTCTTCGATTTTTATTTTTGTTTGTGTGTCATTTCAGGATGATTCTTATTTTACATAACACTAGGCTATGGTCGCTACCTACATCTGCTGAGTTGAGGCATCTTAAGTCGATTATTTTTGATGGATGTATATATCTCTGTTAGTTATAACATAATCTATTATAGACCTTTTTGCACGGGTGTAAATTTGTTTGGTCTTTGTGGTCAAAAAATGTGTTGTTAAAATCCCAAAAAAAAAAGGTTAATGTATGGGCAGGAAATGTAGGAGATCAAATGTAGGACACTTTTTCATTTATTGTAATATCAAATTCCACTTAAATTGATTTAATAGTTTTAGTAATACTAATGAAACATCTTTTTTTTATTCATGTACCATGTCCTTTCAAAACGTTGGTTCCTATCATAGCTATCTTAAATATATTCACTGCCACCCTAAATAGGATATATTTGTGGCAAAAGGTTATCTAATACCATCCCCTCTTTCTGAATACACACCCACCCTAAATAGCGTGCTTGTATCAATACCATACCAATCCCGCAAGTTATTCAACCATGAAGTCTTCTTCGTCCTGAACCGCGTTTGACTGCTATTTTTCATTATTTCCTGTAAAAAAAAAATTGAGCTTAAATGTTTTATTTCGATGTCATATCTACCACCCCTTAGCTAATATCTCACACTACGAACACCAGGGAAAAATGTCTTGTATATCACTTAAATTGATCACAATCCTGCTTTAAATTCTGCAAATCTTTTTTCTTGGCAAATGATGCCAATTTTGATAAACTAACAAATATTGTCCGATTATCAGTTCGAACTCTGACCACAAACCACCATAAAACTAATTCACGTTGTCTATAAAAAATACGGGAGTCAATAGAAGAGATTAATTTTCTTAGACGACCCATTCTTCTTCTTTGAGTGCCTCTCCTATCGTAGATTGCATGAAATGGTGAATGATCATTCAGGATATTCAGGATGAAATGGTGAAATTTCTCATCCAGGATATTCTTCTACATCCTGGATTTCTGCGTCCTTGAAGTATTCAAGTTTTCTCTTTTTTATATTCAGTATAACTTCTGGGTCGTTATTTATTCTGAGTATTACCTCTTCATTTGTAATTTTATCCACCCAACTTATTTTTAGTATACGGTGGAAGCACCACATCTCAAAGCTTTCAAGATTTTTAACATTCCTCTGTTCAAGAGACCATGCCTCAACACCGTAAAGCAAAGTACTGAATACATAGCATTTTAACATTCTAGTTCGTAGCTGAATACTAATATCACGATTACAAAATATTTTTTCATTTTTATAAAGGTAGACCTGACAATTTCAATACATCTTTTTATCTCGTGATTTTGGTCACCTGTTTCATTGATGAGGGTTCCCAAGTATTTGTATTCGCTTACTTTTTCGAGTTGGGTACCGTTTATTGTGATACTAGTGTATTGGATTCTTACTGAAGGTCATATATTTGGTTTTTTTGACGTTCATCCTTATGCCGTAGTTATTACATATCTCATTCATACTTTCAACTAGATGTTGTAGATCTTCCGCTGTTCTTGCCATTATCACAGTATCGTCAGCATATCAAATTTTGTAGTAGAAGTTGTCTAGTTTCGAAAAACGTATTGTGCAATCAAAAAGGAGCAGTTTTTAACTTTTTAGATCGCTTGGAATGTGAAAGTTTAAATTTAGTGTTTTTAGGCATACCTCAAATTCCTCACATTTATTACCACCAAAACTCAAACTCGAATTTCATGGTATAGGGAAGAAAGTTATGAAGATTTGGATTTAACAATGGAAATTGCATAGTGACCGGTCAATAAAAGTACTACATTTTATTGATCTCAGAAGAGTAATAAAAAATGACAAAATTTGACTTTATTTGCGGGAAAATAAAAAAATTGCACACGAAAGATTCTCTCGTCACCTTTAAAATGCATTTTGATTTTTGTCGATAGGTCACTCTGATCAAAAGATATCGAATTTTTACCGTCGAGTTGATACAAATTTTATTTAAAATTGATTTCGCGCGTGTACCTGACATTCGAAATCACCAGGCTTCAGACGTTGTTTCTGAGAGAACGGTTCATTCTACACATATTTCGTTTGAGCGCCTCTCCAAGTATATAGTCAAGTAGCAGTTTTAACAGCGGAACTAAATAAGCTAAAAAAGCAGGAACTAATTGACATAATTGTGAATTTTAAGTTACCACTGTCCAGTTATAATCCTCAGTTATTAGATTACGTTAATAAATTAACATAAACAGTGCAAAAATATATTAAAGCATTCAATGCCGAACATAACCTAGACCTTATTGTGTGTGATCAGTTTATAAAGACTAAGAAGCAACTAACTAAAATGAAAAGTAAACTTGCAGCAGTAAGTAAACTATCATTCCATCTAGAAAAACGTACGGAGGAGCAACAAGATTTAATTTCTTTATTAAAAGATAAATACAATAAAAATTCAGCCTCATCTAGCAAAAAAACTGAAAATTAAGCAGTCCCAAGCAACTCAGGTTATATCAGTCAAGAACCCATTAAAATGTCATTAAACAAAAACACAAGTCTACCTCATTCATACATGAGTGATAAACAAAAAAAATTAAAACAATCTAAAAACAGGACACTCATCTTGGAATACCCAATCGAAAAAAGAAAACAAATACATACCGATTATTGGAAGAAACGAATCTTCTACTGTAAACACCATTCCTAAACAAGGTTATGTACATGTGTTCAACTGTCCAGCATAGGCGTTGATATTAAAGCCGACGATCTTTTAAAATTTGTGGGTGAGTACGGTACCCGATATTACTTTTAACTGCATGGAATAGCATAGAACTGACAAATACTCCACATAATATAAGACCTTTCCCTTTCGATAAAATTGACTAATTCTACAGTCCTAATATTTGGGCCAAAGGAGCTGCCGTTAGGAGGTTTAGGTAACTTCAAAAGAAATTTTCAGCACATAAAGAAGACGGAGGAAACCTAGAAGCTTCTACAAACTTTTATCAAAATAAACTAATTCGACCAGGTACGGTTAGCACGTTTCAGGTTAATTTGCAGTGTATTTCAAATAAAGTCGATATGATCAATGCTTTTCTTGCAGATCAAAATTTATATGACGTCATATGTTTTTCGGAGCACTGGCAAAGTGAAGAAAATTTAAAATTAATTAGCATCTCCGGCTTTTCATTAGCTAACTTCTTTTGTAGGGTAAAAAAGAAACAAGGCGGAGTTGCAATTTATGTAAAAGAGAATCTTATGTATTCTTCTCTTAATCTAAATGAATATAATGTAGAGCAAAGTTCTGAGTTTTGTGCAAATTATGTACCTTCAATAAAAACCAATATTTTAATTGTATACAGATCGGGTAAGAGTGACTTTGACTTGTTTTTGTTGACTTTTAAGAATGTCATAACGTCCTTGATTAGTAAAGCAGACAAACTGATCATCTTGGTGATTTTAATATAAATTTTAAAATTGAATCTGACCCTTTTTTGATATTCAAAATCTAATAATATCTTTTGGTCTAAAAGTAACTAAAAAATATTATACTAGAAACACATTCCAGTCCAGTAGTTGCATCGACAACATTATGAGAAATTTTTCTGAAAATATCTACAGAGTACAGAGTGGACGTATTTGAACCTTGGTTTTCTGACCATCGAGCTCAATTTTTATTTATTGACTCTGAGCATAAACTTGTTGACACTAATCAAACATTTGACGAGGACACCACCCAGGAAAACCCAGGAACCGAAAGGAGAAATCTTCAAGCGCTGGCGGTGCACGAGCGGGACGCCGAAGAAGAAAGAAGGCAAAAATATCTTAAGTTTTTGACATGTAAATATCTTAGAATGGCAATAAACGTTTTTATTTTTATTTTTATTTTATTTTTTATTTTTATATAAACATTTTAACGGTTTATTACTTCTTTTGGTTTACAAAAGCTTAAACGTGCGCTAGCTAGTACAAATATGGACTTTTTCTATGATATTAATAATGATCTTCATTTTTTGACAGTCTTTCTTACCGAAACTTATAATAATTTAATATTAAATCATTTTTCACTAAAAAAAGTATGATAAACTGCTAAAAAAATCACCCGTGCAATGGTTTATTAATGAATTAAGGTCTTACAGATCTAATCTTTCTCTTATTAAACACATTGCAGATGCCACTAAGTATATAAACAACAAAAATTTGAATGTAATCGGCAATTACAAATTGCTAAAAAGCAGCTCACTGTAATTTTATTACTAATTCCAATAATAAACCTAGAGACTGCTGGAGAATAAATTTCGAAAGAAACAACACAAGATCCAGTTCGGTACAACCTGATCTACCTCTAGATGAAATAAATCAATTTTTTTTACAATTGCAGAGAATATAATTACATCTCTTCCCACTATTAATGTCGATGTCCTCTACGACTACGGAAATTATCCTTCTCTGAGCAAGTCCTTTTTTCGTCCCGTTGTGGAAGAAGAGGTCTCTCAAATAATAAAGTCTCTTAGTAATCTTAATTGCAGGTACGTTCAAGAAATTAATAGCAAAATTTCAAAAGAAACTTACCAAATAGTTTTAACACCTTTCACTCATCTTATTAATTTAATTGTATCAACTGGAGTATTTCCGGAAGTACTAAAATACTCAAAAGTACTATCTATCTACAAAAAAGGTGATTCCTAAAAAATTGATAATTACAGACGCATTGTTTCTACTTTTGGGAAAGTGATTGAAAAGGTTATCAAACAACAATTTTATTCCTATTTTAAGTCAAATAATAATTACTTTAGCAATTCACAATATGGATTCAGAAGTGCTCGTTCTACTACGAACGCGGTATTTAATGTTGTAAGCGAGGTGATTGAGGGGCTTGAACGCGGCAATCGCATAGCAATTTCTCTTTGCGACTTCTCGAAGGCTTTTGATTGCGTTTCACATGACATTTTGCTCCACAAATTAACTTACTATGGAATCACAGGTATCACTCTTAAGCTTATAACTTCTTCTATATCTATATGGCAGACACCAGGCAGTAGTGTCACAAGGTCATTTCTCCGATTTTCTATCCGTAAAACATGGGTCGGTCTTAGGACCTCTTTTGTTTATTATTTATGTCAACAATTTGCCTAAATTCATATCTCCGTACAACACCATACAATTTGCAGATGATACGACATACGTTATATCAGGAGAAAATAATGATGATTCGCCAACTAGCACGGGTTGTCAACTTTGAAACATTAAAAATTATTTTTCATTATTTGACTCTCACCTAAACTAAGGTGTAATCATATGGGGCAATTCAACAAATGCCCTTCAAATTTTTAGAATGCAAAAGAAAGCTGTCAGGATTTTATCAGGGGTTCTAGTTAACTAGAACACTGCCGACCTTTCTTTATGAAATTCAAAATTATGCCGCTACCTACTCTGTTGGTATTTTAAGTTCTAACTGAAATTCACAGAAAACGTGCCCATTTAATAAATCAATCTGATGTCCATGTTCACGAACTGTCTCGCGAAACTGTCACTACGTACAAATTGGTGTAGATGAAGTCTTTCTGAAAAAAATTGTCTTAATTATAAATATTACAATATTTTACCAAAAAGTATTAAACAGCTATGCTGCAATCGTTTCGATAAAGTTATAAACAAATATTAATTACTATTTAAATGGGAATAAGCCACAATTAAAGGTTAAAATACGTTTAATGACGTTTCAATTTCCACTTCGGAAATCGTTCTCAAAATACAAACATTAGTAAATGTGTATTTTGAGAACGATTTCCGAAGTTGAAATTGAAACGTCATTAAACGTATTTTAACCTTTAATTGTGGCTTATTCCCCCCATTTAAATAGTAATTAATTTAAAATGCCACAAGAAAATAGCTTCAGAACAATATAAAAAAATATCTTGTAAAATATTGTTTTTACTGCTCAGAAGCATTTATGACTCATTTATTTGAAACATTTTTTTCTACGGCGTACAGGGTCCCTAAAGTGACATTCTTGACAAAATTCAGCTTGTTCGTACGATTTTTAGAGGTTCAGTGGTATTTTCGTCTCTGAAACTGGATTAGTACTTGTCATTTTTATTCATATCGATTATTTTTTTACAACTATAAACAATTTACTATTTTACATGTATGTTAAAGATTGTGAATTAGTTGGGAAATTACAAAAAAATCTAATGAAGAATTAATTCAATTAATTAAGTAAATTAAAGCCGATGTAGATACGAGCAGAATGAAAAAATATGACATACCTCATTAATCATTTTTTATAAATAAAATATTGTAATCAAAACTAACCAACAAAGTTGTACAAAATTTATCTACAAATGTTATCTGTTGTTGTCTTTGTATTTATAGCTATTTACCCTAACAGGGATTTCCGTCGTGCAGAATTTTTACATTAGGTTCCTCAGGATAAGTGTTAAAATAATCGTTTTTGCGTCACTTGTGGGACGACCAGTGGTTACAATGAGTACGATAAGATTATTATATATAAATATCTGCTTAAAAAACTTGTTTCATTCGGTATTTGGTGGTTAAACTAGCAATAAAGGTATTGTAAATTTTGAATATTATTATTATTATAGGCGAATTATTCCTTAAGAGAAGGCGATAAGCAATGTGAATTAGTTATTTTTAGCGTTCTTTATATTTGTCAAGTATTCACGCGTACGTTGTATAAAACGATGTTTTCTTTCTTCTGAATAACATTTAGATAAAAATCTTTAATATTGTGTACACCTACCATTTTTTATACGTCCTTGCTATAAGGTTTTCCCTATTTTTTTTAATATTTTTCATTTATTTCAGTGATTTGTTGCCATTATCTAAATGTTTTCTTCTTATAGCCGCTGTCTATTGACGGCCGAAATAGAAACACAGTCGACCTATTAAACCATAGACACAGATTTGTCATCCATCAAATCCTTCATTTGTTCGGCCGTTATCACATACATCACATATCTTTCTTTGTAATATTAATCTAAGCAGACCATACCTATAATTAGTTTTATTAGTAATAGGTCATCCATGATATTTTGAGAATGCATCTACATAGTCATAATTCGAAAGCTTCGATGTTCAGTTAAACTGCAAGATTCTACTCCATACAAAGTTGCCGGAAAAATATAACATCTAAACACCTAGATTTAAATAGCTATATCGTGATCCTCAAATAATTTTATATAATGTCCGTAGCGTCCTGCAGCTTCTGGTATCCAGTATCAATTCTCGTCTATCTGCTCAGTCTTCTGATCATAGATCTCTCTTTAACATTGTCTTTTGTATTCCATCCAGCCAGTTTGTTTTTGATCTACCTCGTTTGTTTCGTTCATGTGGTTGCCAATCCAATTAAATTCGGTAGGCAATGGTCCGTTATTCTCTGTACATGTCCGTACCAAATAAGTTATTTTTGCTACATTTCTTCTATGATGATGGTTGTTTTGGCCATAATTTGTCTTATTCTTTCATTTGTTACGTGTATAAATCTGGATATACCTGCTGATCTGCCCCAATATTTTATTTCCAGAACAAAGGAGTTTATGTTTCGTTCTATTAGTAAGTTGTCACGTTTCATATCCATAAACTACAAAGATTTTAAACATATTGTTATATAGCTGTTTTTCTGTTCAGAGATAGTTTTTGACGAAAGTAATGAATTCAGTGCGTCTATTATCGTTCCTCTTTATAATTTAGTTGTTCAATTTCTGTTTGAGTAAGTCCATTTATTTCCTTCTTTGGCCCCAAATAAATATATTCAGAACATGATGACCTCTACATATTCTAAGTTACTTTAACTCCTATGCACATGTATTTCGTTTTTGTTGAATTAACATTTAGACTCCATCGCTTGCATTTTTGTATTAATCGCTTCATGACATTTAAATGAGCTGTAGACATTCTTGGTCTTGTGCGATGACTACTTAATCGCCCGCGAAATGAAGCGTGTATAAGGTTGTTTCGTCGTGTTCAGCAGGGATTCCGTCTGGTTCTTAGGCTTCTGTTATTTTTCATGGTTTTTATAAGTTTGGCAGTTAGATCGTCTCCGATGGTCATTTATGGTTTATAGATTTGGTATCTTCTGGGTGTTCGTTAGAGATATTCAGGTCTGGACTCATGTAGTTCTTTTGCTTCGTGACTTTTAAATACACTGATATCGACGGTTTGTTGGTTAGTTGTATATATGTTCTATGTCCTTAGATTTCGTATAAATCTCCAAGTCTTCGAAGACTTGCTTCCGTTTAAATATGATTCCACTTCCTCGCATTGTCATTCTTATGTGTCATTCTTACACACGTGCCCAAACCATCTTAGTTGCCTCTCTACTATTTTTTCGTTTATTGGTTCTAGTTTTAGGTTTTGTCTGATTGTTTCGTTTCGTATTTTGTCTGTCCTCTTTCTGTTTGCTAGTTTCCTCAGGAACCTCATTTCCATAGCATTGACTCGAGATTTGTGTCTCCCAGTCAATGTCCATGTCTCGCTATTATACATGATTGTAGGTCTAACTACTGATTTAACGACTGCAGTTTTTACCTTCTCCGGTATTTCTTTTTTCCCCAAAAATGTTGTTTTCGTAGTGTTAAATAAGCTTCCTGTTCGTCCCATTTGCTTCATGTTCGTTTTTATTTTCTCTGTATTTATTTTCATATTTATGTTTGACAGTTCTTCTTCTAGGATTTCAAGGTTGTTCTGTAGGTCTTCTCTGTTTTCTGCTATCAAACCATGTCGTCTGCAAATAGAAGCTCTGATAGTTGAGTCTGTTTCATTTGCCAGTATTCTAATGTTAGTTTTCTCATTCTTCTCTTGGCTTTCTTTATTGCTTCGGATTCCTCGTTGTTGGTTCTCACCGTATTTGTATTATTATTGTACATCCTTTATTACATCAATTGTTATCCTGTCAACTCCTCTTTCCTTTAATGTCCTCCATACGTCCTTTCTTTGTATTCTGTCAAACGCATTTTCCAGATCAATAAAGCATTTCTCTATTTTTATTGATTACTTTCTCACTTACTTGCCTTATTGTGAATATGTGGTCTTGCGTGCTTCTGTCCGTCCTGAATCCACATTGTGTATCTTCCATAGTTGGTTTTCTAGTCTATTGTAGTCTATTCGGTGCAATTATTATCCGTACGCCTTCTTTTGTTCTCTTCTTTGCATCAGCTCCTATCCAAAATAACCAATATCCTTTGTGTATCTTCTTAAAACCTCTTCCTTTCATTTTCGTTTCCGTTATTCCTAATATTTCTATTTTTTGTCTGATCAGTTCTTCTACAATTTCTACCTCTTTTCCATTGATGCTTCTTACGTTCCATGTTTCCATTTTTATCTCTCCTTTTTTCTGCAGTATATCTTTCATCTTCTTCCTATTTTCATCCTTGTTTATCTTTGCATCGTGCTTTTTTCTATCGTTATTCCTATTCGTCGCCCTGGTCGTCATTGTCAGATCCTTTCCGTTGCTTTGGTCGTTATCAATATTCCTCTTGTGGGTGTAGTTTTCTAGTTTTTTTAGATGTTTTTCCAGTTCCTTTTTTATTTTGTTTCATCTCCATTATTCTAGGTTTACTAACACCTTATTGTAACCAATTTTGACGTCTTTGCCTTTCTCTTTTTCGTTTTTTGCAAAATTTCTTAGGTGTTTCTGCTTTTCTTTCTCTTGTCTAGTCAAGTCATCATTGATGAATACTTTCTCTCCTATGACTTTTTTAGTTTATATTTTTCTGCTATGATCTCGTGTTTTCCTCTTCATTTCTTAGTTCTATTAAGCATGTATTCTCGCCTATTTTTTTTACTGTTGTAGGTGTAATATCAATTTGAAGATGTTTAGTAAAAAGTCCTTTTATTCTTTCTTTTAGACTGCTTTGTTCATTTGTATCCATTTTTAGACCATTCATTACAATGTTGTTTTTTCTTCTATTTTTTTCGAATATTTCTACTGCTTTTTTCATTTCTTGTAACTCTCCCCTTATTTCTGAATTCTCTTTTCTTATATCCTGATTTTCTTTTTTAATTGTGCGTTTTCTACTGTCAGTTTTAGTAGAGCTTCGTTTGTTTTGTTTTGTTGGTCTTTAATTTGTCTTATTTCAGTTTTTATTTCTTTCTGTTCTTGCTTCATATCTTTTTGAGTTTTGTTCATTTTTTTTCATCATTATTAATAACTGGTCTAATTTCTCAGATTCAGTTGTTTGGCGTTTTGTAGGAGTTCTTGGTGTTTTTTTGCTGTTTACAAAAAAATCTACATTTTCTCCTTTTATTTTTCTCCCTTCATCTATAGAGTATTCATCGCTGTCCATTCTTACAATATTTTCCTTGGACTTTTCTTGTTATTTCGCTGTTTATCTTCTTCCCTGTCCTACACCGCGAAAAGAGTCGTCGACTAGTCAACCTGTCGAATCTCAAAATAAGACAAAGAGTTTTCTTTGTCTTATGGGCCAACTAGACTGACTGCATCCTCAAGAATCACCACTTGATATATATATATATATATATATATATATATATATATATATATATATATATATATATATATATATATATATAGTTAAAAAATATATAGTTATTTTAAAGTAAAGTTGTGACATTCCCAATAAAAATAGTAAATTGTATTAAGATACCACAATGAAATAGCTTCAAAACAATACTAAAAGTAACATTAGAAAGTATGAATCCTTGTCTTAATCCCCTAGCTTAATATTTTTACATGTTTCTTATAGTGTTGGTGACATTTCGGGCAATTCTATTTTACTTATTTCCAGGTATCTTCTTGTTGTTCTAGTTTCAGCATTGTCATAACTACAGTTTATATATGTATAAGTTTAGATGTTTGCTTCTCTCGCTTGTAACCTTAAGGCATCCTGCTCTTCTACTTATGTTACCACTTGTACTCTGACTTTCTTTATTGTCTCATTATTATATTTCGCTAATTGTTTTAGATATTATTGGACTTTTAGCTATCAGTACTGCGTTATTTGTATATCATATTATTTTATTCCCTTATTTCCCATTTCATATCCTCTTTTTATTTTTACTCTACTACAAAGTCGATCTACAGCATCTGATAATCGCACTCTGTCGAATTTCGTTGCCAAATCGATGAAGTACGTCCAGGTAGTTTGTTGTATTCTACAGATTTATTCAAATATTTGCCTGATTACAAGGACCTGTCTGGTTACAAGTTCTTCCGCTTCTGAATCTTCGTTGTTCACCTGATATATTAAGTATTTTTGATAATCTACTTGTTAATACTTTTGTCAGGAATTTTAAGATAGTGCTTATTAAGACGTATTTCTATATAATTGCTGGCTCGGTTTATCGCCTTTCTTAAACAGTGGGATCATAAAACTGGTTCTTTATTCTTAAGGTATTTGGCCTAATCTTTATTACATGATTGTTAACCGTTACATTAGCTGTGCCCTTCATGTTTTATGTCACCATGTCAGTCGTGTCAAGCTTTTTTCTGTCGTTTTTAGCAATTATCTCTGTATCTTCATCATAGGTTAGAATTCCTTTGACAAAGGCTTCGTAGATTAATTTGTGCTGTGGTACGTCCTTAACAATGGCTTAAAAGGATTGTCACAACTCACACTCATTAATTTTGATGGATAAAATTAGTTAAATATTTTTTTTTTTCGTTCATATGCAATCCTAGTCAGCATTACCCTTTTCCTGGTACAAATTTTCTAAGCGCGGTACGCAGTTGTTGCGCAATGTTAAAGTGGCTTCACACGATCGGCGATATTGCAGACGGACGCAGACCAGCTCGCACCACGCTCCGTGGAAAATGTCTCGTCCGTAGTAGCAAATACACGTCTGTGCTGGTGCGTCCTATCCATCGAGATTCGGTAACATCAAAGGTGCGGTACATGCCCGTGCGACGCGATCCGAGCGCGTCTTTGTTTTAACAGACAAGTGCAAGTCAGATCAGAAGTTGTTCATTCGCTGACATGAGTAGTTGTCTGTAGTGTTTTCAAAGTTGTTTTGCACTTTTTTTGCTAAAAAATGGATTGGAAAAACAAAGTTATTTTTGACTTTTTAAATTTGTATCAAAATTAAACAAGTTTATGGAATTCTAGAACCGGAACGATATATACGATACATGGAATCGAATAAAAAATCAATTGAAGAATAGTACTATTTCGATTAAGGACTTAAAAAAGAAGAGAGACAATTTAATGTCGACATTTAGAAGGCAAAAAGCAAATGTAGAGACCTGCACAGACTCTCGCGGACGGTAGAAAGAGCTCTGTCTGCGGTACGTGGCCGTCCGTGCTCATCGGCTCTGCGCGATGATCTGTAGAATCGCCGATCGTGGGAAGCTGCTCTTACTCCTAGAATTTCAATCAATAGAACGTTTATAAAGCTTATTAAGAATAAAACTAATCATTTTTAAAACTGCGTATTAATCGATAAGATTTTTTCCACTATACTCATTTTACAATTAAAAAAATTGGTAAATTGATTAAGACATAATGGAGTGTTAAATTTTTCTTATGATTTTTTTCGATGTGTGTGTTATATAAACAGGTAACTGTATAGACCAACTATTTGAATATAGTTCCCGATTTTGTAACAAAATTATCACCCCAATAAAAACTGACAACTTTAATGTATTCACTTGCAGTTTTAATTTTAGGATGAAGTCACTTCTATTTCTCCTGCTTTTCTATAGCTGGCAGATTTCCTTCGCCCAAAAGTGCTCGAGTCCGGAAGTATCAAGAAAGTTATCATTTATTTATAGAACAGTACCATCATCTAAAATTGAACTGATAGAATGTTTCTATACTGACGGCAACCCGAAAAATAATTATTACGACATTACCAAGAACTGCGTTACTGCTGCCAGAACCAAAATATTCATTGACAAATATGGCGACGACCACCGTGTTAACGTAGGAGGATCCAAAGTTACTCTTAAAACGTACTATGCCGATGCTGATACATCACAGAACGTAGTTTTTCTTAAGTGAGTATTGTATTAACCCTTTAACAGCGAAATTTCTTTTTTTTTATCTTATTAAGACTATATATTTTCAGAAAATAAAAAAAAATATAATAAACATACACTTTATTAACAATAATTGGACTGTTGCTATATGGTAACACTAACCTAATACGTAATACAAAATTATTTGTTATGGAATATTTCATTACAATATATATATATAGCCCACTGTCACATTTCAAACATTTTGTACGTTAGATTGAACACCCTTCTCTGGCACATCTTTTTCTTTTCTTATTTTTATTAGGAACAAGTAAATGTCTATGACCATAATATCGTAGATCATCTGACACTCTGTTAAATGTCACACTGGAACGTGATACGGCTGGTTTTCCAGCGCCTTTAGGGGGAGCCTCATATTTGGTAAGATATTATGCTTGTACTACTTGTCTTCTAAAATCTAGTTGAGGTGTAGATTCCGTCTTCCTGTAAACATTCCATAAATTTACCATAGAAATATCTAACAACCATGTGAAGATTGCCCTCCACCACTTTTTACGCCTGATATTTATCCTGTACCTTGAAAGATTCTCATCTAACAAATCAGTACCTCCCATAAATCGGTTATATTCAGTTATAATTGATAAACGACTGATTTGAATAATTTTTTTTATATAATTTTATTAGTAACTGGATTTATTCCATGGCATGTAGACGCTACAGCAACTGCATTGTTATCTACCAATTTAACGATAATTATGCCATCAACCTTGTTTAGTCTTGAACTATAGCCACCTCTCAAGGTTTGTTTCAAAAGATCTTTCTTTTGGGGTAATGGGCAAGATTTTGGGTATGCGGTTTTTCCGAATCGTATCCCAGTTGTTTTAAATAAAATAAAATATTTAAATCCGTAAATAGGTTGTCAAAATAAAATTTTAATGGTAAAGTTTTGTTAGCTTCAGGGAATTCTTGTATCATATT
Organism: Diabrotica undecimpunctata; assembly: GCF_040954645.1. NCBI lineage: Eukaryota > Metazoa > Arthropoda > Insecta > Coleoptera > Chrysomelidae > Diabrotica > Diabrotica undecimpunctata. The sequence goes on from NC_092803.1 coordinate 58,477,808, forward strand.
TACCATTAGGGTGTTTCCTTTAGGGTTTTACCTTCGTATAGACCAAAATTTACTAGATACCCTGATGCAGTATACAGACACCACATTTTGTAGCCGAACCTAATTGGTTTTCCCCGAATAAACTGTTTACAGGGATGTCGCCCGAAATATTTTATCATGCATTCGTCAAAATCCAAGTTTTGTTCTGGAATCCAGTTATCTAAATTTTTTTTTCAACTTATCCATCAACAGCCTCAATTTCCACATTTTATTAGATTTTTCCGGTTTGTTGTTATCTGAACCGTGCAGGTATCTTCGAATTTGACGAAATCTATCTAGGCGCATAGTTTGACTTACCATTTGATTTCGCATGTCATCTTGAGAGTCCCAGTAAAAATCTCGACCAGATAATTCGACATATCCCAATAAAATGAGAATAGCAAAGCAACATTTCACTTCATCCAGCGTGATAGGATTTGAGTTATTCATTTGAGTTATCCATTTTGTTTTTAAAATTGTTTTGCATGAGGAACTAAATCTCCATTTATTTGGTTCTGCCTGGTCATTTTGGTATTTCGTACCTTTCATCCTCTTTAAACTGCTCTTGTTCTGTATGGAATCGTACTTCATCAGGGGCTGTTAGGTGTTGCTTCTTAAGATTGTCAACAATACCTCCATTATCCTCTTCACCTGAGTCTTCATCCGTGAGAAGATTTTATTCTAGAGGATCTATAAAAATATTTTGAATATTAATCTAATCATCATAAACTATGTTCAAGGCCTCTCCTAACGTTAAGCCTCGCCTGCAACAAATAAACAGTAAATTAACATTAGCACCCATAACTGGCTAGCGTTACCATATCGTAACGCTCTACAAAATAGTGCTAACAATGAAGCTGGTAAATTTTAACATCAAAATAATATAACATAGATCGAAAGTGATCTATTAGCTATCATATATTATCAATATTTTGACAATTATGCTTAAAATAAAATATTTCCAACACTTACTCTAGACGGAAGTCCACTAGGATGAAATCCATTTTATATCACAAATTTCAACACAGTAATTCAACTAACAATAATTTTGTTTTGAAGAATCCAGTGAAACCACCGCTTGCACTAATATTCGACAGTAAAATGACTGTTGACTTCAACCGTTATACTGAATTTCCAAGTCTCAACAATATGAACATAAATAGAGATGGGCGCAACTGTTACCATAATATGGTAACGTTAGCTGTTCATCGATTAAGTAAGCAAATCCGACTGTTAACCCTTTACCGCATCATGTGCCATAAATGGCACAAAGCAAAATTTTTTTTTAATGTTTTAAATTAATTTTTGGACCTAACTGCATGGAAGCCCATATCTGACACGTACTAATAGTGTACACGAGATATGCGGCATAGTTCTGACGGCGAGATAGGCAGCTGTGCGCAGTTTCATGTTGATTCAGCAATGTCAAGGATACTGTCATTTCTGCCAAATCCTCAGATTTCTCAGATGATGATACCCCTTTGTCTGAAAGACTACGATATAAAAGGAAGAAATCTCATAATTGGGCGAAAGGAAATCTTAGAAGATCAGAAAATGATACAAAATAAACTGGTTCTGAAAATTTACTTTCTTCGATTTTACAATTAGAAACTCCGGTCCACTTTTTTAAGTTTCTCTTTCCTGATAGTCTTATAGAGGATATCACAGACCAATCAAATTTATACTCAGTGCAACAACGTCCAGATAAACCAGCTAATATAAAAAATATGAAATAGAACAATTTATAGGAATTACTATTTACATGTCTGTAATTCAACTTCCATCAACAACACACCATTGAAATGCCAATATTGGCCACCGAACAGTTAGCGATATTATGAGCTGTAATAGATTCGAAGAAATAAAACGTTTCTTGCATTTCAATAACAATGATGACATTATTGAAAATGATCAGTCTGGACATGACAGATTATTCAAAAGAAACTTGTTCTGAGCCAAATCAAAGAACTCATGACACTACTCATGGTTCCGAATTCCAGAAGAATTTCTAGCTGTAGACGAACAGAATATACCAACAAAAGCGCGAAGCCAGCTAAAGCATTATAACCCAAAAAAACCACATAAGTGGGGCTTCAAAAACATTGTGCTGAGTGGTATTTCGGGATTCAGCTATGACTTTAATTTGTTAGCTGGTTCCCAGAGTAATATTGTACCTCTAGGAGCACCAAATCTTAGTATGAGCAGCAACGTGGTTGTCAAATTAGCAGATTCGATACCAAAACATCTACATTACAAGTTATTTTTGACAATTGGTTTACCAACATAACTCTTATGAAATACCTAACCAAAAAGGGCATTTTACCTTTGGGAACAGTAAGACTTAATCATGTTCATGGAGTTGCGATGCCAGCTGAGAAAGAAATGAAGAAGCGCGGCAGAGGTCATATGGTAGAGAAAATAGCCAATATAGACAATGTGGATGTCAGTGTAGTGTCTTGGTTTGATAATAAAATCACTGGAAGTGAACCAAAGGGAGAAAAAATAAGATTTTTCAAACAAGAAAGTATACATAAAATGATACCTTGTCCTAACAGTATCCTAATCTACAGCAACTACATGGGAGGTGTAGATCCCCTTGATTTCATGTTAGGATTTTATCGTATAAAAATCAGGTCGAACAAATATTATTTACGAATATTTTTTCATTTCATTGACATGACAGCCGTGAATTGTTGGTTATTAGCCAAAACAGTGAAGAAATTTGATTTGCCCCTTTTGGATACCCAACTAGCAATAGCCGATGCTCTATGCAAAGCCGAAAAACCAATTTTAACAGAACAGAGTAGGAAGACCGTCCAGTAGTAGCATTTAGCAGATGTACGAGAACAAACGGAAAAAGGGACCCACTAAAGAAATACCCCAAGAAGACATCCGTAAAGATGGGTTTGATCATTTTCCCTATCAGGATGAGAGCACTAGGTCAAGATGCAAATTTCCAGGCTGTACGGGGAAAACATATATAGTATGTACAAAATGTACAATACCGTTGTGTATTAATAAAGAAAGACACTGTTATTTGCAGTTTCATACTGTATAGTGTGTACTGTAGCTTCAAAATAGTTTGACTTTAATATTACATTGTTGCATGATGTTCCATATTTGGCACCAAAAAATTTTTAAGTAAGGTCCAGAGTAACAAAGGCGTATGAAAGGAAATACAGTATAACTGAAATATCATTTTGCATCAACAAAAATTTACGCTAAAAACAGATAATGCTGCTTTAATTCATTTAATGAAGAATAACTGGTTAACAATAAAATACGTCAAGGAATATTATTGCCTTAAAAATATGTCTTTGAATTTACCGATATTAAAGGGAAATATAACACCATTGTCTGATAATGCTCTTGCGCTCTTGAACACATTAAAACTGAATATCAGAGAATATTATACATTACACATAGGAATATATACCAAACATATAAAAAGTGGAACTATTTTTATATGTTTGATATATATATTCAGTAGTGCCGACGCAGCCACCGATCACAATTTACTGGCATCTAGAATCAACCTAAAATTAAAGACAATAAAAAAGCCTTCCATTACAAAGAAATATGATAGACAAAAACTAAAAGAAGAAGAATTTAAACATCACTTTGAACACACAATGAACGAAAAAATTCGAGACAACATCACACAAGTATACAATGCACCAACAGTCGAAGACAGATGGGATAACATAAAGAATGGTATCATCGATACAGCAACGCAAAGTGGAACTGTCACCCATTATAAAAAGCAAGCATGGATGACAGAAGAAATAATCGAAATGATGGACGAAAGAAGACAGCTTAAAAATAGAAATAACTCAGAGTATAAACGAAAGCATAATCTGATTCGAAGAAAAATCAGGGAAGCCAAAGAGTTATGGATGCAAGCAAAATGTGAGGAACTAGAAGAATTGCAACGAAAACATGACGAATTTAACACACATAAGAAAATAAAAGAAGTTACAGTACACAAAAGAAATGCACCCATAACAGTAACGAATAATGAAGGTCATGCACTATCCCTAGAAGACGAAGTAATGGAGGAATGGGAAAACTACATTAAAGCATTATTTAAGGATGATCGAGGATCACTACCTAACTTAAGTGCAAATACAGGACCATCAATCTTAAAAGCTGAAGTGGAAAAAGCCATACACCAAGCCAAAAACAACAAAGCCAGTGGACCAGATCAAATATACAGCGATTGGCTAAAATTACTCTCAAATGACAATATAAAAGAACTCACTGTACTTTTCAATCAAATATATGATACCAGTGAAATTTCATCGGACTGGTTAAAATCGATCTTTATTCCTCTACCTAAGAAACCAAACGTTAAGAAATGTAGCGACTGTAGACTCATTAGTTTAATGAGCCATGCCGTTAAAAGACTGTTGCATATTCTTCTAAATCGAATTAACAACAAGTGCGAAGAAATAATTAGTCAAGAGCAGTTCGGGTTCCGGAGATGCCTTGGAACTAGAGAAGCACTATTTTCTATGCAAACACTCCTTCAACGATGTTGGGAGATAAGAAAACCCGTATATATGTGCTTCATTGATTTTGAAAAAGCATTTGATCGCGTTCAGCATACCAGACTGATTACCGCCTTGCAGAGCATCCAACTAGATGAGAAAGACATCAAACTTATTGCCAAACTTTACTGGAACCAAACAGCCATTATTAATACCAACAACAGAGAATCAAAGCCAATCAGTATTGAACGAGGCGTAAGACAAGGCTGTATACTATCTCTCACCCTCTTTAACTTGTATTCTGAGAATCTATTTAGGGAAGCTTTAAAAGATCAAAAAGGAATTATCATAGGAGGAGAAATAATTAACAATATACGGTACGCCGACGATACTGTGATTCTAGCTGAAAACATCGACGATCTGCAAGAGCTAATCAATAGAGTTGACATGGAATGTACAAATTGGGGACTGTCGATAAATATCGATAAAACTAAATACATGGTGACCAGTAAAGTGGATATCGGCGCAAACCAACTGATATTAAACCAACAACCGCTGCAGAGAGTTCAGAGATTCAAATACCTTGGATGTTGGATTACCCAAAATCTAGATCCATCCTTCGAAATTCGATGTAGAATTGAACAGGCAAGAAACTCATTTCAAAAATTCAAGCCTCTATTATCCAATAACTCATTAAATTTGGAAATCCGTGAAAAGTTTACAAGATGTTACGTGTGGTCTGTACTTTTGTATGGATGTGAAACTTGGACTTTAAACGCCGATATCATGAATAAAATCGAGGCGTTTGAGATGTGGTTGTATCGAAGGATACTAAAAATTTCATGGACTAGCAGAACCAGAAACGAAGAAGTTCTTCGAAGAATGGGACATCAACGAACTCTATTAAATATTATTAAGAGGCGTAAACTAGAATATCTTCGACATATAATCAGAGGACCAAGATATGAGTTCCTTCGGCTAATTCTCAACGGTAAAATCGAATGAAAGAAATGGATAGGACGGAAGAAACCCTCTTGGTTGAGGAATTTGCGGCAGTGGACAGGTTTGACAGCGGACCAATTGCTACACGTAGCGCAAGGCCGAGATCAGTATAAAAATATTATAAGCATGGTAGTCGCTGACGTTCCGTAGGGATATGGCACTCTAAGAAGAAGAAGATATATATTCCTATGTGTAATATTCTCTATCATTTGATAGGAAATGGGAATTTTTTAAAGATATAACTCCGCACTAGAAGTGTGTGGCTTTCTAATTCGAAAGACGTTCAGGAACGAACGAAAATAAAAAAACGAAAATTCAATAAGATAAACAACTGTATACATAAAAATTCGAAATATTGTAAAAATAAAAACAGCAAAAGGGGAAAGCTGAAAAAAATTTGGAAATGAAATAAAGGAAAAATACATTACAAATAACAGACAGTTGACAAGACAGTTAAAAGCAAACACCGATGATATTTTACAAATATAGAAAGATTATTACGCAGATTATTACGCAGATAACTGATGAAATAAATATGGAAGGGATAGAAAATGCGATATAAATAATTCAGACACGAAAGGTCTAATGGGAGAGAACAAGAAATATTAACGTGGTTGGAGAAAAATGGCAAAATAGACATATTTCAGTGAAATGGGATAATAACTTGATTAATAACAAATTAATTCAAGAAGTTCAACTGAATGGAACAAGATCAGATATATTTTATATGAAAAAATGCATAAAGCAATGATATAGTTTATGTCAACTATTATTTATATAATATTGGACATAATATTAAAAAATACAACAAGAGGAACTAAAAATTTACAAATAACCATAGGGTATAATAGAATTGAACCAATACAAAGAGAAGCACTAAGGTTCGCAGACGACGTTGTTCTTTTAGCAGACAGTTACGAAAAATTGAAGACGCTGACAGATTTGGAAGGAAAAAATAAAGATGGAAATTAGTGAAAAGAAGATCAAGATGATAATAAATAAAAAGGGAACACAGAATAAAATAATTAAAATAAAAGAGAAATAAGAGAAAGAAAGAAGTAAATAATCAAATCTACATAACTTAGATATACTCAAAGAAAAAAAGGAATATACACAAGAGTTAAACTGATAATTTTTAAGAGTAGTTTCGTATGAAACAACTACATATAGAGTGAGTAAAGCATAGACATTACAAAAAACGAAATGAAAATAATAGCTATAGAAATAGAATATTTAATGATTGCTGAACATGACAAAATTGACAAATAAAAATGAAGAAATTAGACAAAAGATAAATTAAGAAACCGCTACTAAAAAAAATTAAAAGGGAACAGTCGGGCTGGTATGAATATCTAATGAAAAAAGCCAAAACAATTTAACTAAAAAACGTTTGAAGAAATTAGAGCAATGACTACAGAAAGGAAAAATTTAAATGAAATGAAATAATAGGCAACACACATTAAAATAAATCGGGTTGATGCTAAAAGGTATATGAATTCACGCGAAGAAGACGAAGCAGTAAAGGCATATGTGCCCCACTTTCTCATTTGCCATCTTATAACATAAAACTTAAGGACAGCCTAGAATGGTATTAGTTTAAAAAAAAATGTATTAAACTTATAACAATAAAATCAAATCTAGAATTTTGTACACCATTTCCTAATCAATATGTTTTTGTTTTGTTGTAGATCCGGAAAGAAATGCAGGTATGACGCTGGTTTCTGCTACGACTCTTCCGAAGGAAATAACTATGCTGTGGTATGGACTGTCAATCCAGTACCAAAAGTCGTATGTCCTAATCAACTGCAGCAAATTTTCTACGGTTACGTTGATTTTTGGACCTTTACTGTAGAAAATAGAAAATATCTTATTTACTCTGTTCCACTAAGAGATCAATCATTTTCGTTAAGCCTATCGAACACAACAGTTTGCCACGGAAAACAAGCTTGGTATGTCGACGAACAAGGTTTCTTAGTATCGTTTACTAGTTTGCTACCTGCTATTAAATCCACTCCTAAATTGGACCAAAAGCTCTTTCCGCCATTTAAATCTAAAGGAGATATTAGTGACAGTATTATTAGGGACTGCACTCTGAAATCCTATAACTTAAACTTTGATACTAAGATCGATACTGATTATTTATCAGATTCAGAAAATCTTAAAATCGTTCTTAAATTTTATCAACAAAATATTGATAACAACAAAAATGCCATAAATAAACTAGCTAAAGATATACAGAATCCCAATAGTGTCAAGGGACCATCTTCAAATGTACTTTCAGAACTTAATAAAATAAAATCATCAATAAATACAAACTTCAATAATATTAACAAACTATTCAAAGATATCAACCAGCTGAGAACTGTAGATACAGACATTTATTCGATAATAACAAATTTAGTTAATAGTGTTAAACAATTAAAGATAGACATTAAAGAATTTAATAAAAATAATAATAACATAGAAAACTATTTAAACGAATTTAAAAATGATGTTAACAAGAAATTCTACGACTATAATACAGACATCAAACAAGAATTAGATAAACTTAAACAATCGTCAGGATCAAATGTTATAAACACACTTAATCCAACAATACAAAGTCTAAACCACAGCAGTACAACCTGCTTAAATAAAGTAACTAGTCTCGAAAAAGACACAAAAACGTCCATACAAAAGTTACAAAACGACTTGATGGACACTCAAGACTCGCTAGAAAAAAATGTCAAGAAGTTTATATTGACTAATTTAACAAACATTGAAATGGTTTTTAGTCGAAAATTAAATGATGTTCTAGCATCAGCAAATAAAAAATGCAACCAATCATTTAATGAAGTATCCGCCTTTAAAAATAGTCTTAAGAACGATCTAGCAATGCTGGAAGGCAAGCTTGACAAATGCTCAATTGATCAAAAGACAACCTCCGATGAACTGGAAAAGACAAAACGAGCTTTATCCACCAGAATTTCATCTTCAGCAAACGACATTAAGCAATTAAAAGAATCACTTTACAATTACGTAAACATGTCAATTTCTAGTCTAACAGACGCTACCAATAAGGACTTTTCTAAAGAACTTGCTGATCTAAAAAGAAACCTATCAGTTAGATTATCCAATGATGAGTCTCGTTTAAATGAAGTAGAGAAAAATGTACAAAAGCTTAGAAGTGATTTCAACGAGAAAGGTAATTCTCTTGACACTGCTATCCAGGGCATTAAAAATGATATATTAGTATTGCAAGGCCCTAACGACGAGCTTGCTCAAAGAGTGGAGGCGGGCATTTTGTCTAAAGTTATACCCTTACTGAACCCTACTCTAATAACAAAAAACGTTAGCCGTGAATTAGGTGTCTTAAAAGATGAGGTTGCTGCACAATTCACCGATTCTAGTAAAAAAATAGAAGACCTTGAAAAAGAAGTAAATTCCTGCAAGAGTCTTTCTAGAACAAAGTTGAAAGAAAATGAAAAGAAAATAGGGCAGGTTGAGAATAATTTATCCAGGGCACAAATGACTCTAATTGATCTATCGGAAAAGTTTAATAATGGTTTTCTTAATCAAGTCGATAATACAGCAACATCTGCTCTCGATAAAAGCCGTAAGTGCGAAACCGAAGTAAACCAGCTAAAGAGTGAGATTAATAAGTTGAGGAATGATTTTCAAAAAAACCTGGCCATTCTCAAAGCAGAAAATGAGGAATTTAGAAAGAGATTGGATACAGAAGACTCTACTATATACTGATAATATATATATATATATATATATATATATATATATATATATATATATATATATATATATATATATATATATATATATAAAAATTGCAGACTCCTTCTTATTTATTATTTGTTTTTATTCTGATACCTCGTTTCTCATATCTTACCATTACTTTTCGATCTTCTATTTGCTATTTTTTTTATTTTTTTTTTATATTTTCATCTATTTCAACTTTAAGCTTAAAATTTTTTATTACCGTATTGTTCTGTTATTTTGAACTTGCGGTTGATTCTACTTTATCGAAAATGCAATCCAAGCAAAGTCGTAATACTTGTACAGCTTCTGGAAATGGTATTATCTTTTATTGAAAATATGTTTAAATAAAAATAAAATAATAAAATTTTAATAAAACTTTATTGTTTTAATAAGAGTTTAGTTTTCTAAATATTTTCTAGTTTAGAAGAAAAATAAAAATCATCTTAATTTATGATAATTCGATCGTCTAAATTTCTTTAAGCCAGGAAGAATTTTAAATTAACGATTCTCTGACTATTGAGTAGGCTGGTGCTATTTAAAATAGGTTATTACTATTTTTTTAAGTAGCGATATTAAAAATTAGCAACAGTCAGAAAGGAAATTTCAGAAGTTTCAACTTTTAATTCATCTGCATTTTGTTTATGTTTCATTATTCAGTATTGATTGTTACTTTTAATTTTTTACGTAATGGCATCTTCAATCAATAATTTAGTGGTAGTGATTTAATAAAGTCTTTTTACTTGCCGATTTAAAACAAAACCATCTAAAAAAATTTACTTACCTACTCTGATACAAAAATACATTAAATTATTTCAGTATATAAAACTCTATCAAGCAGAGACTTAGAATATGAAAAATAAAAGAATTATATTTTTTTTTAAATCAATATCCTAATAGATTTAAAATAAATCTTATATACTAAAAGGCTAAGCCCTTTTCTTGTGCGCAATACTCCTCCTAAACGGTGATAGATAGGAGAATAATTTTTTCGAATAATTAAACAGATTGTTGAGTAGATTCCCCCTAAGGTTTAAAATTTAAAAAATTCGATCCGGTTTAAAAAGGGCGGCCATAAAATGAATTTTTCCTACAGTAAAGTATAAGAATTTTACAGGTTTCATTCTTCAAAATTTAAAGTCCTAATTTTCAATATATGTATTTTTAAAATATGCCCGCGTCTACTTTTTTCTTATACTTACTGATTGAATTCAGAATTATGAAATTGAAATTGAAATTGTCCACGTCAATTCTCGAATGCTGGAATGCACCAACAAGTGTTTCCACTTAAGAAATAACGATAATGACCACTCAAAATTCGGGATCCTCCTGTCTCCGATTTTAATTTATGGGGTCTGTTTTACACTATCTGATGAGTTGGTATTTTTTTATTTTTATGTTTAGTTAAAAAGTATTCTGTTTCCAACAAGTGCAGCGTGTGTGAGGTGTTGTGATTGATATTTAGAGATTTAGACTACGTTTTGAGTTTAATACTTGAAGAATTAAATAATGAGGTAAGCATTACTTTGTTTTTAATTTATTAGTTAGAAAAATATTATTAATTTTGTTGGGAATAAGCCACAGTTTTACTTTAAATTAGGTTTATTTTAAATAAATAAATAAAAAATAAATTTATGATAAAGTAAAATTGTGGCGTATTCTCAAAAAAAGTGGTACAGTAGGCGGTAGTGTAGACTAGCGCGGAGCATCATACTGTTTTCTGTATTTTTTAAATTTAAATAATATTTAAATATAAATTTAGTTAGTTAGTTTGTTAGTTAGAGTTCTCAAACCGACTTCTTTTTCTTAAACGTGGCATTTTACAATCTAAAATATGCAAAAAAAAGTTACTTCAGGTTTTACTTCCGTTTTTTATTTAAGAGGGGCGGAGTCTAACAATCATATTGTTTCCGTTTCCTAATGTAAATCTTCCTGAAAATCCTAAAAAAACTACTGTATCGATTTTCAATTTAAAAAAATTGGCGTCGATACAGTTTACTTTTAGGATTTTTGGAACATTTACACCAGGCGACGGAAACGATGGATCGTTTCGTCCGCCCCTCTTAAATATCAGCAAAACTTACATCAAAACTCGATGTCGAGTTGGTCCGCTAGTTATCACTAATACTCCTAAACATTCAAAAAATTATAAGTTGTGAGTAGTGTCACCAGATAATGACGCAAAGTTCGAAACTTGTTATCGACCCAGCCAACAAATATCTTTAAATCCGTATTCAAAAATTCGTACAATTTTCTCATTGCTACTTAAGTCACAAATAGGGATAAGCATTCATACATATTTTCTTTCTACACAATGTGTTAGCTTTTTACAACCTTATAGACTTCTTCTTCTAAATGTGATTATCTTCTAGAGATGTTGGCGACCACATTGACCGATCTTATTCTATTGGAATTGGTCTGGACCAGACCAGACTACTTCCTAAGATTAGCCAGCCAGGATATACATCTACGTCCAGGGCCTCTCTTACCCTCAATCTTGCCTTGTAAAATCAACTGTAAAAGTCGGTATTTATTATTACGCATGATGTGGCCTAAGTAAGCTAATTTTCTGTTCTTTACAGTGTTGATAATTTCTTTGTCTTTTCTTCGCCTTTGGAGAATAGTTATATTACTTGTGTGGTGTATGTATGAGACCCTCAAAATACGTCGGTAGCACCACATTTCAAATGCCTATAATCATTTTATGGCATCTTCTGTAAGGCTTCAGCTTTCTACTCCATAGAGGAGGACACTGAAGACGCAACATCTAAGAAATCTTATGCGTATATTGATACTTAAAGATAGGTTGCAAAGAATCTTACTAAGGCTGTTAAAAGAGCTTCTGGTTTTTTCAATACGAGTTTTTATGTCTTAGCTGTGATTCCAAGTAACCTTAATATTGCATCCCAAATAGCATATTTTTTCCACTCTTTCTAACGGTGTATCGTCTATTGTAATTTGGGCGTTAATGTTGGTGTTCTTACTAATGATCATTATTTTTGTCTTCTTGCAATTAAGTTTTAGGCCGTATTTGTTACATGTTTCTATAATGTTATCCATTATCCTTTGGGGCCCCTGCGCACTATCTGCCAGCAATACTGTATTATCTGTATATCTAATATTGTTTATAAGTTGGCCATGTAAAGCAATCTCATCTTCTGATTCGTCCAAGGCCTCTCTAAAGATGTTTTTAGAGTATATGTTAAATAATGCCGGTGACAATATGCAACCCAATCTAACTCCTTTTTCGACTGTGAAGATTTCGGACAGTTCATTTTCTAATCGCACTGTTGCTTTATGTTGGAGATATAAGTTTGAGATCAGTCTTATATCCTTACCATCGAGTCCTGATGTTTTTAGGATATCAATTAGTTTTTCATGTGGGACTTTATCAAATGCCTTCTCGAAATCAATGAAACATGCATACATATCGCTGTTGACACCCTGACTCTGTGTATTAGAACTTGCAAACTAAAAAGTACTTTTCTCGTTCCGAGTCTAGCTCTGAATCCAAATTGAACTTCACTCAGGTGTTCTTCTAATTTGGTGTATATGCTCGACTAAATGATGGTAAGGAGTACTTTAAGTAGATGGCTCATTAAACTAATTAATCTATGTTCTTCACATTTTCTAGGGTTGGCTTTTTTAGGAAGTGGTATGAATATGGACAGTAGCCAGTCTTTTGGTAAATAACCAGTCTCGTAGATGCTGTTGAATAGCTTCGTAAGAGCTGTGATTTGGTGTGCCTCTAATAACTTTAAAATTTCACCATGCACCTCATCAGGTCCTGGTGATTTCCCATCTTTAATCCGCTTAATGGCCATAGTTACTTCTTCGTTTGTTACTTCTGGTCCGTAGGGACTGTTTATTTCAATCGGACTTCGTGCTGCATCTTCGAATAATTGTTGCATATATTCTTCTCATCTTTGTAATTTATCTTCAAAGGTAGTCAAAATCTGGCCTTTAATGTCTACAACTATGCCTATATTGCGTTTTTTTCTGGTGTTCTGTACCTCTTTAATTTTTTTGTGCATATGGAAATCGTCGTGTTCGCGTTGTAGAGTTTCAATTTCCGTACATTTCTCCGCCAGCCATGCTTCTTTTGTTCCTTTTATTCCCTTTAGTATAGTTTATGCAACTTTTTATATTCGTCATCATTTCTACCTTTTAATTTTCTTCATTCTTCCATCATCTGCAATATTTTATCTTTCATCTATTCTTGCTTCTTTTCTCTTTTAGATTTTAGATATTCATGCGAAATTGTGGTAATAGATGTCTTCATTTCGTTCCACTGTTCTTCTGTGTCTCTAGTAGTGTCTTCAACTATTTTCGCAAAGCTCTTAATAATATCTGTTTTTACTTTTCTCTGGATGTCATTTTCTTTTAGTAGTCTTATATGTATCTTTGGCCTCATTTTCTTATAAATTATTTTAAGTCGCATGTTGATATTTACAACCAAGAGACTATGAGAATCTGAGAAGACATCTGCGCCTGGATATGTTTTTGTTGAGGTAATAGAAATTCTAAATCTTTTGTTTATGTTGATAAAATCAATTTGGTTTCTTATGATTTTCCCTGGGGTATCAGCGGGTGCTTTCCATGGGTGTAATTAAAAAAGTGTATTCGTTACAACCATATCCGTCTCTTGGCAGAATTGGATCAGTCTTTCTCCTCTTTCGTTTTTTATGCCAAGACCATATGACCCCGCGACATTATTGACTGTACGTTGTCCTATTTTGGCATTGAAGTTCATGTTTTTTGGTCAGTTTTAAAGAGTCTTCTAGAGTCTGATAGAAATTTTCTATTTCTTTTTCAGTGGATTCTGATGTCGGTGTGTAGACCTGAATGATGGTAGTATTAGAGGGACTTGAGTTAATTCTCAATAGCACAACTCTGTCTAATATGGGCGTAAATCCTATTACTGCTTTAGCTATTTCCCTTTTTACTATTATCGCTACGCCATTTCTGTTTCTTGTTGTGTCGTCTCCAAAATAATGGATATGGTAATCCACAAGAAATCTAAGTTCATGTAGTTGGCTGTATACCATATATAATAAAATTTTTGACGTGACAACGTCTTAAATTAGGTTGTGGCTCGGAGTCACTCATGAAAAAGTGTAACGCCCGCTCACGTCTGTTACGATGAGTCACCGAACGAGAGAGGCCCGCCGGACCGGCGAATGCCTTGCGTCTCAGTCAACTACGTTAAAAGGAACAACCATCGACTTGACTTTCGCAAGACACATTACAGCAGAAACACTTCCTTTCATTTCATATTTCTCCTATCATCGTCCTATCCTCAACAAAATCACTCAAATAGAAATTAGTTAAGTTTAAGTTTACATGTACAATGTTTTAGTAAACAAAATATATTTCTATAGTTAAAATTTGTGCAATTCTTATTTTCATTCAATTCCTTGTTTCTATTGTGCAATTTAATAATATTCATATCAATAAATATTCTACCGAGAAAAAGACGTTGTCACGTAAAATCTTCGCCCGTAAAACCGATTTTACAGGCAACCGATTTTTTTTTTATTAAAAATCCTTTATAAAAGGTATATAATTTAGAAAAACCCAATCGGGCTATATCACAAAAGGAATCCATATTCTATCATCAGTACACTAGGTGGGTATACGTGTATTGAGCCACTAAATATGTGGGTAAAAATCTGTTAAAAATTGTGTTTTTAAATTTGGTTTACATTATATGGTGGTGAATATTATGATGTTTAAGTTACCAGTGGATTTGGTAACATGGCGACGTATGACTCCACGTGAAGTTGCTGGTCCTGAGACGATGTGTCTGCGAGGATTTGATGAGAGAGTTGCTGGATTATGTTGCTCAACGAGCGTGATCATCTTAATAACACCCTTGGTGCATAAATAACTATTAAACCATAGTTTTTTAATTGATAATGTAGGGCATATTTTTTTTTTATTTAAAATTAACGTGTCTCGACAGCTTATGGTCATTGACACCGGTACAGTTTACAACAGTATACATATTTTATGTATAAGCATTTGATATAAAAAATTTTTTGTGGAAAAGTTAAAACAATAAAACTTATCACTATGCACTGTTTATATTAGCTGAATTAAACTTGTTTCTTTTAAAAATTTAAGAACACTGTCAAAACAGTTTGTAACCCTAAAAATACTTGTTTCTCGAAGAATCATACTGGCAGCAGTTCACTATCACGTGTTTGATGAAAAGGAGGCTATTACAGTAGTGGCATACTGGAGGGTTTTCTGATGCCATAAGGTATCCTGTATGAGACGTGTATGCCCTATTCGTAGTCGGTGAATAACTGATTTTTCTTTCCTGTTCATAGAGGAGATATTGAAGCGAGATATGTTGGGTTGAACGTCATGCAGCTTAGTTTTTGTTTTACTCCACAGGTCCGCTCATGAGCTGAGGATTTTTTGTTTTATCAATATTTTAAGATCCGTATGGATTTGGACCTCTTTGAAGGCTATGTCAGAAGAATATGCTGCTTTAGCGGCTTGGTCTGCTTTTTCGTTTCTCAATATAACAACATGAGATGGAGTCCAGTTCATTATGACATTTATGTTAGCAGAATATAGTTGGTTACAGATGGTGTGGATTTCCTGGACTAGTTGGTTTTTCAGGAAAATGTATCTTATGGGATGAATCGAGGAAAGAGAATCAGTACAAATGGCGATTTTTATGCTTTAATTTGAAGTAGGATGGATTGAAGTCTTTAATGCTTGGAGTATTCCATATAATTCTGCGGTATAGATACTACAACTTTTAGGCAATCACACAGATATTACCAGATTCTATGGTAGTTGTCTTTTGGGCTCATTCACCTTCTAAATTGACTACTTTGGCCAACAGGGTGGATGTATTCTAAAACGCTAGTCCTTGTCCAAAATGGAACCATATGAAGTCGTAATTAAACCCCGCAAACCTCTTATCACGGGTCAAGCTTTGAAATCAGGTCAGATCCTTCTGGACATCTGGACTGTCATTCCATTTATCTTGCGATTGGTCTAAAAAGAGAGTCTCAAAGACTCGTTTGAGCCCATTGTCAATCTCTCTGAAGAAAAGAAAATGGTTAATGTGTGACTCAATTAGACCCAATATATCATCCTGTTCCCATCTTTCACTAAACTCTCTGGCACATAAACATATAAAATCCCTGGCATACATACGTCGATTTGTGTACAACGCTCGAAATAAAGACCGCTTATCTAGTCATTTGTCTTCTAAGGAGATGAAAGATTCCAGACTATTCCTAATCGCTCAAGTTTAAGCCATTTTCTTTAAATCCGAAATATTATCTCTGACACAAGGTTGATTGATACTCAACAAATAAATTGCTTCACTGAATCCCTTTATAGAATAAGTACAAATTGCTGAAAGTAGTTGTTCGACTAGGGTATTCGGTTGTACCCTTTGATCAACGTCACCTGTTATTGCTCCCTGCATCTTATTTCACTACACTGTTGCTCTTCCTAGAACACCCACTTGGCATGCTGGGTCTCAAACCGCGTTGAACAATATCTGATTAAGATATTGGCTCCTTGACGGACTTGAGGTGTTGGCACACTTGCTTTAAGTTTAATACCATTACTTCAAACCAAATCATGGCAACAAGAAGACCATTCAAAACACTGGAATAGATTTTGGAGATCCTTTTCCCATAAAATCTGCCTCTTTGAGCAAAGCCCTATCTTCAACGTTTACATTGTATTGTTTGAATGATTAGCTACTACAGCAGTTGATTTGGAAGCTCTGTCTGACCTTACTACAGGCACATTCCTGGCTTGTTTTAAAATATTCATAGCTAGGCGTGGTATTCCATCTATTATCTACAGTGACAATGGAACTAATTTTATGTGTGCCAATAATCACCTGACTTTTCTAAGAAAGCATTTTTCAACACAGCATTCTGTGTTTCACGAGTTTCTTTCTCAGAATATGACTTGAAAATTTATTCCTCACAGATCCTTGCACTTTGGTATATTACGAAAAACCTCAATCAAAAGTGCCAAACCACTTTTAATTAAAATCACAGGTAACTCTTATATACTTATAAAATCCTACACTATTATTGATAAAGTAGAGGCGGTTCGCAATTGTTGGCCCTTATTCCCAATGTCCACTGGCCCATAAAACTTAGTACTTCATGTTAACTTATCCAGAGGTAAACATTTTTTGCTCTCTGAAAAACTATCTGAAGCGCTGGTAGGAATACATTCGAGCAGCTCTTTTGAAAAGAATGCTCACTACTACACAGGTTTCAACCATTTTGCTTATGTGGTTCTTCTATTATTTTTTTCTGTTTAGTGTCCATTCATTTATATATTATACGTTACAATTTCTTTTAACGTCTTCACTCCTCTTTCGATCTCTCAGCTTATTTGCTGTAATTCTTCTCATTACCCTCATTTCTGCCGTTTTCAGTAATCTTTACGTTGTGGCTGTGTTGGGTCTTGTTTCTGAAGCAAAATATCATTATTGGTCTTACACTGCCTTTAAAAATTCTTGACTTTATCTCAGTGTTAATCTGTCGATTTAGTACTATAGTGTTTTAAGGTATCCTGCCAGCCTATTTGCTTCTTGTACTTGATCTCTCACTTCTTTGTAAAAGTCCCCACAGCTGGACAGTGTAATTCTAAGGTATTTTATTTCCATTACTTGTTTAATTCTTAGGTACTCCGTCGATTTTTATTTTACAGCTGATTGGTTCTTTGTTGATTACTACTCTTTAAATTTTCTGAGTTGAGATTGTCATATTAACTTCTTTTGCTCTTATAATAAATCTGTAGATTAGTTCTTGCAAACTGTCTTCTTCTTGGGCTATCAATATTGCGTCGTCTGCGTAAAAGAGTATTTTTATTTCCTTGCTTTTCATTATGCATTCTCTTCCTTTGTTGATACTTTTGATGAATTTATCCATGATTAAATTAAAAAGTGTAGAGCTCAATAAGTCCCCCTCTCTTATTCTGCTGCCCTATGTTTATAGGCTTTGTAAGTTTTCCATCTATTCTGACTTCCGTTTTGTTATTTTGGTAGATGTTTTTAATAGTTTTTATACTATCTAGGGGAACCTCTCTATTATGGTGACCGAAGTGTATGAAGAAAAAGACCACAACGTCGAAGCGGTCCATGTTCGTATGGAAGGTGACACCTTTACTCGCCCAATTACTAAAGTTATCCCCTTGGCGGTACATGATGCCTTACCAACAACACATATTCTTGATCCTACCTTCGCCTTATATTACGATTAAGGCTACAAGACATTAGACATGTCTCTCGGGGGCAATATGGTTGGGCAATCAAATAACAAAAACACTACCGGTAATCAAAATTCAAAAACCAGTTCCTTGGTTCACAGCCCGAGAGACCAAGACCATTCTATTAGAAACATTCGCAGCATGAAATTGATAGTGTTTGTGTTTCTATTTCTCCCGACTGTTGTATCAACAGCAGAAACAAAATAATTGTCATAGCGATTATGATAAAAACAGCAATTTAGTATAACAAGATTTGATATATTTTCAACCTATTGTACGTATAGAAATAAATGTTAGTATCCAAAGTAGTTCGTATTTTTTATGTAAACGATATATAGATAACCAAATAATACAGTTCACTAATCACCCCAGAGACAAAACGAGGTAGCTTGGAGCAGATTCAACAAGCACTTGAAATCACACAATTAGTAGAATGACTCAAATTGGTTGGAATAAAATAACTCATATGGGTTTTACTAATTGATCTTAAATAAACCCAAAAAATCTCGAGATAGTCACAAATAAACTTAACCAACGTTTCCACAAGGCAATTTAAATCTTTGATGTGCCAGTTTCCGGCGTCAGATCCATCATCAAGATTTCGTAAGGAATAAACTAAAGGAAACAAGCTTCTCAGTATCTACTCAAGATATACTTAGGATACCAGCGGGGCAGTGCGTCTTTACCTGGCTTAAGAAAAAATCCTCATCGGAATTATTTCCGGAAGCTCCATTCGAGACCTCTAACACTTGACTATTCACTACTTTGGTACGAATCGCCTAGCATCGTGTGGTTGCGGATTATTTTTTCAAGGTTCACTTTCTTGATACAAGACTTCCAAACGAACGAAAGAAGAGTCATCATGTTTTCTAAAAAATCCGAAAAATTATTACAGGCCGTAGTCAATAATAAAAAACTCGTAATGTGGGATGTAACGCATCTCAAAAATAGATACAACAATAGAAGTTGAACAGTAAAACATTTTTAACAATTATTCGAATCTCAACTTGGTATAACAAATTTCAAACTTAATGGCAAAAGTAAGGAAGAAGAATGAAAAGAACATAACTAATGCTTATCTTCCTCAAAAGCTTAACAGGCAGACGAATCCAAAAATCATCGCCCCAGCCGTTCCTCTTGTGACAACTAATAAGGTCACAGCACAGTTTAAAAAAAAAACAAGGAACCATTAAGAAATAAAGAAATTTACGCATGATAATTGAATACAAGATGGTTGTTAAACAAAAACAAATGTTCACTATTATTTTTTTAAATTTTAAAGGGACCAAAATAAAAATATAAAAGACTTATTCTGAATTCTAAGTGGGTTAATCAACAGTAGTACTAGAACTATCTAAGATGTTTAAATAAGGTGTTCTAACAGGCATCAAAATAGACAGTGGCAAATTAATTTTACCTCCGCAATATCATGAACAAAGATAATAAAAAGGCATAACCCGAAAATATGGTGTAATAAACTGTATTAAAAGACCACAATTGTGTCAACTCAAAATAACAATATCCCAAGATACAAGACTATAGATGACGTTCCTGTATGTATCATAGAGCATGAAAAAACCACAAAAAACTTGCTCCAGCAGATAAAATATACACCTACTACAACATCTGACTGCATAAAGACACAAAATTAATAAAACAGAAAAAGCATAACAATATTACCACTCTGTATACTCTGTATACAATAAAATTAATTCAAGTTAAAGGATTTTGAAATACTCGAACTATGACCTACTGAATTTTTCGAATCGTGACAAGATTAATATATATATATATTTACATGCTATATGAATGTTATTCATTAACATTCGTTTAACATTCATTAAATTAGGACGGCTGCGTTGAATAGGACATGTAGAAAGAATGGAAGAATGCGAAATACCAAACGAAATATTCAAACAGATGCCAGTAGGAAAAAGAACAAGAGGAAGACCGAAACTGAGATACTTAGAACAAATAGAAAATGATATAACAACCTTAAAAATAAAAAACTGGAGAAAAAAAGTAGGAAACAGATCAGAATGGAGAAGAATCCTGGAACAGGCCAAGACCTAAAAAGGGTTGTCGAGCCAGTGATGATGATGACATGCCATATGGCACTGAATCAAAGGTTTTCTTACAATAAAGCTAGGCAGTAATATATTATTTTTGTTGGTGTACGCCTGATTCGATATGTGTGATTAGTTTAGAGTACATGATCATGATATTATTCCAGGCACAGTCTTGATAGATGTGATCGGCTACACGGGATGTGACCAATTTGTAGAAAGTTGAAATACTAATAATAGGGCGGTACTTGGCTGGATCTTATGTATATTTTAGCATTATTATTGATTAGAAATAGAATCATTAATTAATATTGATAACACTTTAAAATAAACTGCGAGCCATAAGTTAGGGATCTAGCTAAATATTAAATAAAAAATAATACAACAATTATACAACTGTATAAATCAATCAAGTCACTTATCTACATCAACAATTAAAACTATTTTTTTGATTTTTTTTTTATTCAAAGAAATAAATGATTAAATTAAATTTATCAGTTGTTTATAGTTTATTAACCTATAAAACGAAGCCGACAAATCACTTCAAAAATCGAAAAATTACTGGGGGCTATTTTTTAACTGGAATATCTAGGGGAAGCCAATAGAAACGGCGTTTTATCTCGTAATTATCGAAACTTTTACTGCGTCATGATATTTAAGTAAAAAAAGGACTTTTTTAATTCATTTCAATATTTTGAAAAAACTACGGATTCTAGATAAAAACGTTGAACAGACGACTGTCTTGAAAATACTTTTTTTTAAATGAGATTTTCTTAAAAAATGTTTATAAACAGAAAAGGTATTGCAAATTAAACCCTACAGTAAGTATGTTTTTCAACTGTTTATAATTATTAAAATAAACAATAAAAAGATTTAAAATACATTTCATAATGTGAATTTTTGTGTAGTTATTACATTTTTGCGAAAGATGGTCACAATCGGTCAAGGAGTTGAATCGGTAAACAATTATATTTGTTTATCCCATTTGAGAGAACATAGGTCATTTTCAAATGGCTGTACAGCTGCTTTGTCAATACTTGTTTTTTGTTTTTGTTTTTTTGGTTTGATTCTCTTTATAAGGTCTCAAAGTTTCATGCTTTTTAAAAACTATAATAATTTTTAATTGTAAACTTACAAATAATTGATACAGAATAAATTACAATTATATTGGCAATATCCCTAACTTATGTTTAAGATATTATTATCCCTTAAATTTGATTTCACCAAAAATTCATGGGTAGAGTATGTACAGATGATGACTAGCAGGGCTGTGGTAAGATTGGCTGCGCTGGTGGGAACTGATACGAACTGTGTGTTAAGGGTGGTATGTTCATACATAGCTGAGACTCTGGGCATGAATCATCACCATATTTGCCAAGGAAAAGCAAGTTTTAATGTGACAAGAGAATTGTAACGAGATGGGAAGTGTGATGTAGTGGACGAAGACGCTGATTCTGAGTATAAGAACATGAATCGACGGCGTGTAATGGAATATTTTTATGCAGATGCTCACACAACAAGGATATTTTGGGATATAACTTTACAATGTTTTTAAGTATACTTCGAAATGTTAAATAATATTTAACTTAAATTGTGGTTAATTGCCAATAAAAATAGCAAATTGTTAAAATGCAATAAGAAATTAGCTTCAGAACAATAACTTTACACTTATGAAATTAATGCAGTAAATGACACATGCCTGTACAGAGGAACAGCGGAAATCAGACATTGTGTAAAAAACTCTGTTGATTTATAATAGGTGGGTGGCCGAGCCTAAGGAAGCCTGCCCAAAAAGGAAATCGGGAGGTAGGCTACACTCAATTACGGAAATGGTGTAAGAAATGCTACCAACTCCGGATCCAGGAGGCGACCAGATCTGAGACTGGCTACCAAGATGCAAGTACGTAGGTACTGCAATTTTATCCTCCATCTCAGCATTAATTTTTGTTTGGATTTCCGGCATTATTGCTTTTGCGATGTAGTCAGCCTATTGTGATTAACATATCGTATCATTTTCTAGTAGTTTTATGCTTAGTATACATTAAATTATGATAAAGTACGACATGAAGCTCCGTTACTCTAGGACAACAAAAGTGTTTCTGGACATACATATAAAGACATTTTTGTATTTGAAAAATTATTATGATCTTGTTAACGGCCTAATGTCATTTTAAAGCTAAACTCTTCAAAGGTTTATAAAGAATTTGCATCATAATACTGCACTAAAAATATATTTCTTTTACCAATGGCGCTACAGCCCAAATCGAGCATTATTCTCCTCCAAACTATGCCTCTAAAGTTGCTGGTTCCGCACCGATCTTCTCCAGGTTCTCACGTCAAGTAAAATTTTGCGCGTTCGCTACCGCTTCAGCCTCCTACCTTTTCCGTGGCCTTCCTTTTGGTCTTGCGCCCTGCATTTTACTATCTGGGAGATGGGGGAATTTTACTAATATATTATATAAATATATAGTTAAACAATTTATAGTAAAGTGTTTATATTAAAATGAATCCTAAGTTTATGTTGGGAAAGTTAATATTGTAACGAAATAGCGTACCTCCAACGCGTTGTAAGTGTAACAATTCTCAGAATGATGACTCCACTCCACAATATATGGTCGATGGCACGACACACTGCGTGTTTGATGGCGTTATCAATAGCGCACTATCTTCGAGAAACTACATACCAACATGGAGAATAGAGATAGACTGATCTAGATAATTCTAGAATAATGTATTCGTTATACAGCCCACGACATTGTTTTATTGACCATACCGTACAACATAATGCCAATCGCTGTGTTAATGTTAATTCACATTGACATTAAAAATTTCAAACGAAGTTCTGAAAGAATAAACAAATAATTAATAAAATGCCTATTACGTTGTATACCGTCCAAGAAAAAGTGAAATTTGTAACATGGTACTTTCAGGGTCATTCGATACGCGAAGTAATTGATTTATTTATTGTTGCCTTCGAAAATAGACCCCCACTAAGTGTTACAACAGTTAAAAATACCATTAAACATTTTCAAACTTCGGGATGTGTAAACAGTTGTAAAAAGTGTCATGAAGGTAATGAATCACGTGTTAGACCTGTCGATGAGGAGTGTCAAAACAGGGATATTGATATTTGTGCTTTTGTGGAAGCTAGTGAACCCTGCGATAGTGTATAAATTGCTAGGGAAGTTAACGTGAACGCTCGAACTGTCCAGAGAGTTGTCAAAAGGGATGGGTAACACTGTTTTAAGATACAACCTACACAAGAACTGTTTCCGGAAGATAACTTTAGGCGGATAGAGTTTTGTGAAATTATGTTAGATAAACAGAATGAAAATGTACACTTTTTAAAAAATATTTTATTTTCAGACGAACCTTAATTTTCATTACATAAAAAACACAATCCATCCATTGCAAGGTATTATTCTCGGAAAAAATAAGCACCTCAGTGTTGCAGTGCGAACGCAGCATCCGCAAAAGTTAAATATTTGGACTGGGATGTTAGGCAACCATATTGTCGGTCCATTTTTTATCGATGGAAACCTAAACGGGCCCAAATATTTACAACTTTTACAGAATAAGATGATTCCGGCAGTTCGATGCCTTCCCGTTAATTTTCAGGAGGTTTATTTCCAACAGGATGGGTTTTCGGCTCACAACTCTAGAGCAACTATTGACTTCCACAATCAAACATTTCTTGATCGACTGATAAGTACACGTGGTACAATTAAATGGCCCGCTAGATCGTGTGACTTAGCGCCTAACGATTTCTTTTTTTTTTGGGGTTTTCTCAAAGAAAACATTTCCAACAAAGTGGTGGAATATTTGTGCCCTTAATTCATTAATCTGCTTTTCTAATTTTTATTTTTTATAAGGTACATTTTGGGAAGTTTGTAGGGGCTTAATTAGGTAGTATTTTTTATGTTTAAGTTTAAAAGAATTTTTTTGTTTTTTTTATTTAAAAGTAAACACAATTCTTATTCTGGTTTTTTTTCTTCTTTCTTGTCATTATTATAAGCTTTGTCCATAAAGTTTGTACAATTTTCAGTGACAATAAAGCATATTACTTATTTACTTACTTATTTATTTGTATTGCTATTAAGGCTAAAAAATAAACAAAAAATTAGTTTTAGAGCATTATAATAAATATACTCTAGAGGGGATTGCAATAAATCTTAATTCCTATGGTCAACAAAACAATGTCGTTATCTATATATAAAGGCTATTATCTATATATAACAAAGGATATTAAGGTTATTATATATAACAGCTATTATGATTGAGTGAGTTAATAAGAAAATATCCCTATACTCCTATACTCCCTCTATAACGAACACGGTTATTACGAGGTTTCGCTTATAGCGAGATACATTTGATGTCCCGTGAAATTTCTATTGAACTATAACCGTCTATAGCGAGGCAAATTTGGTTATAACGAGAGAAAATAAGATCCAAAAACGTGTTTTTTACGTTTTTGGTCCGGTCGTGGGGCTATAAATAAATACCTTTTCAAAAAACCCCTCAATAAACTTAACTGCAGCCCACAATAATGTATAATGAATAAATACAACTGTTTCACATCTTTAGAAAATATGATAGAATGATACTGGACCATTTAAAGCAGTTAAAAATGACAGAGTTCTTAAAATTGCAGAAGCAATAGTTTATATTATCCTTCAAAATACGCTTTATACATTATGTAGTTGGAAAAAAATATAAGTACAGATTTTTTGTTTTAACGTATATCATTGACAATAAAAGTAAACAACTCTTTTATTTTTTAATATATTTCATTGACAATAAAAGTAAATAACTTTTTTTCAAAAACGCCATTCAAACAATATTTATTAGCATCTTATATTGCTCCGAATGGCTTCACTATAGGAAGTTAATGGTTTAGAAAACTACAGATTCATATGTATGCACAGTATTATTATTGTCTGATATAACGAGATCGGCTTATAACGAGGTAATTAGTCTGTCATTTCAGTTCTCATTATAGAGGGAGTCTACTGTAGTTATATATAAATTAGAACCGCTCGTTTCATTTATTTAAACACGTTACAATATAGTCAGACATGACATTTCAAAAATACCACAACATTGTTGTTTTTCATATCGGGTAATACTAGACTATTATCAGTTCGGATTCTGGCTCCCACAAACCACCATAAAACAAGTTCACGTTATAAAAAAATATTCCAGTCACTAGAAGAGTCTTAGACGACCTATAAACAATCTAGAAAGTTTTATAAAATCGGCAAAATCTGAGTAGGATTACCTGGTAGAAAATCAAGATGAATATTTACCTTGTTGACCCCAATGAAACCGGCGCCCTTAGGGGATGTTCTCGAATCGGTCTTGTCTCTGACATTCACACAAATTCTAGGGTAATTTAAAAAAGTTACTAAAGTATATCCCTTCAGGGATATACGGTAATCAGATCGATAGTAGCATCATATGAAGACCTAAGTATTGCAACACATAAATTTCAGACCAATTTTAACATTTGCAATTGGTTGAAAAAAAAATGAAGACTATGAATAAATAAAGTCAAGTATGCCACGTGTTCTTTCACTGACCGTAGAAAAACTTGTCACCTGTATCGTTAAATGAGCAATACCTGTCACAGCAAGATAAAATACCGAGAGACGCATTTAGTCTACAGATTAAGCTGGAAGAAAACAGTTATATCCTCAATTCCATAAGATAATAACACAATTCAATAACGTGTATTGAATAATAAGTCAAAAATCAAAACTATCAATGGAAAGTAAAACGTTCATATAGAAAACAATAAACCATCCTGAAGTTCGTCTGGACTTAGTCTCGACTGTTGTAAGTTATAATATCGATTTACTACAAAAATTACAGTCTGAGTTCCATAAGACGATAATTAGCACACATACAGATAAAGATAAGACCAGAAATTCAAGGTACATCCTAATATTCTGGCATAGATCTCGATGAGATCACTAAAGAGATCGCGGTGATTCAATTAAAATAACAGAATTCACCTATTGAGCAAATTTTAGCCAAACCGTCCTAGAGTTATAAGGGATGCTTTTATCAGCATTATTCGTATGAATTATTTTTTTACAACTATAAACAATTTAATTTACTCTTTTATACGCGTATTACAGATTGTGAGTTAATTGGGAAATTATAAAACTAATTTTATTAGAAGAATTAATTAAATTAAGTTAATTATTGTTGTTTTCAAATAGTCAGTTATCTGTGGAAAATCCATTTAAGCCGATGACGATATGAGTAAAATAAGAAAATACTACATGGGCATATTCTATTTTTGTAATAATATTTTAATAAATATTATCAAAATTAACCAAAAAATTCAATATATCTACCAATGTTATGTGTTATCGTCTTTGTATTTTATAGACCAGGCAACTAAAAATTTTCTCTTTACACTCGTTGATACTGGTATCTAGCAACTGCTTTTGATAAAAAAAGTTGCTAACAATATGTAATAAACAAAATATGCAAAAGATTTAACGTCAATTGTTACTTATAAATAATAAATAAATAATGTAAGATAGCTATTTGGTTTTAAATACTAAAGGTAAAGACCGGTAAATTATATGAAAAAGTGACCCAATTTTACTGAAAAAAGGTAGAAAATATATTAAAATGAAGGTTTGTACAGGTATTTTTGTTAATTTGTTCCTTAATTATTGCAAAAATAGCTTCAAAAGTCGATTTTCTGAAAATTTATTTAATAGTTAATAACTTTTCAAAGCAACAAAAAACTTTGACTTCGCGTGAGCACAAGAACAATATTACAAATACAATATTTAGCTTTAAAAATTTCAGCAAGTTTCACTTAACACTTATTGCAAAATTAAAATTGTTTATCCCAAAAAGATTTGATCTACGTCATGATGAGTAAACTATTGGGTCTACATGAATTTTGTAAGCACCAAATTGAAGGAAAAGGCTTATTTTATCAAATAAATCTTTCATTAAAAAAAAAAATATTAGAAAAGAACTTAGGAAAGCCTATATTAATCTAATTGAACGTTAAGGATAAAAAAAAATAAGAGAAAAGAACAAAATCCTTAAAGCTACTTAAACATTTTACCGTGATTTATATTCCTCAAACAAGAACCCAGATAACACTGCAAAGAAAGACCTTAAGAGAAAGATAACGAATTTCAACTCAGAAATACTCCCTAACATAGAATCCTTCGAAATACAACAAGCTATGGTACAACTAAAGCACAGTAAGTCTCCGGGTCCAGATGGAATACTTGCAGAAATGTTAAAGGAGGGGAATAAAATTATCCTCGAAGAATTAAAAATAATTTGAACGAATATCTTCAGAGAGGAGAAGTACCAAATGATTGGAATGAAAGTTTGACTATACTTCTCTTCAAAAAAGGAGACAGAGCAGATCTGAAGAACTATAGGCCAATCTCCCTGCTGTCTCAAATGTATAAACTGTTTATGAGAGTAATAACTAACAGGTTAACGTCGAAGCTCGATAGCTATCAACCGGTAGAGCAGGCAGGATTCCGAAAGTGTTACAGTGCAGTGTATAATCTTCTTACAGTCAGAACGCTAATAGAGAAAGCCAATGAATATCAATTGAACTTATATATTGGCTTCGTTGATTATGAAAAGGTATTTGACTCCATAGAACTTTGTGCAATAGAGAGAGCTATGAACAACTGCACGATAGACTCCCGATAAAGAATCCTTACATATAATATTTACAAGAAAGCTACAATAAAAATACAAATAGATGCGAAAACCAAAGCTATACCAATAAACAAAGGAGTTCGCCAGGGAGCTGTTATCTCACCAAAGCTATTCACACTTGGACTTGAAGACGTGTTCAAAGACATTAACTGGGCAGATAAAGGAATAAATGTTAATGAAAGAAAACTGAGTCAGTTGAGATATGCTGATGAAATTGTAATATTCGCTACAAATTTCGAAGAACTACAGACTATAATGACGCAACTATTTCAAGCTTCGTAAAAACTAGGTCTTAAGATGATCTTGGAAAAAAAAAATAATGACAAATATATCGAACATTAGAGAAATAACGTTGAACGATATAACTTTACAAACAGTAAGCGAATACATCTACCTGGGACAGATAATAAAAGTTAACAAAGAAAATCACACTGACGAAATTACCAGAAGAATAAGGTTAGCGTGGGCAAGATTTGGAAAACTGAGTTGGATCTTGAAAATCACTAAAATAGAACAATATTTGAAAACCACCAAGACACTCACCAAGTCTAATATGGATAAAATAATAAAAGCACAAAGAGCGATGGAAAGATCAATGCTCGAGGTGAGACTTAAAAAAAACAAACAAATGAAAAAAAAAAAACAAACAAATGGAGTCGGTCAGATAGCCAAGCGGGCTGGGCGACCGGTTCACATTCGCTTTACTGTGAGTGGTTCAGTGGACGTGAGTTCGATCCCCAGCTCGGTGTACAGAAAACAAAAAGGCTAACGCAGCAGTTTAAAACGTGAGGTCAGACACATCTTGGACTTGGTTTACTTCCACTTCTTCATCTACATCGTGGTCACCTTCGAAAGACGCCAGCCGGTTATGGTGTACTATCATCGGCTTTCCCCTCGGAATCTTGCTTATTCGGTAGATGACATCGTTGATCTTCTCCATAATTAAGTATGGGCCTTCCCAAAACTGCTGCAATTTGGGAGAACAACCTTTTCGTTTCTTGGGATTACACAGCCATACTTTGTCGTTCTTCTTAAAGCAACCCTTTTCGGCTTGTGTATCGTACCGTTTCTTCATTCGGTCGCTAGCGATCTGAAGGTGGAAATAAACCAACTCATGTACATCTTCCATTCTTCTTCGTAATTCGATCACATAATCTTCACCTGCTACATCTTCTCCAGGTCGACACCCAAACTCTAGATCACAAGGTAGTCGCATTTCGCGTCCGAATAGGACTCTGGCTGGTGTCTGGCCTGTTGATTCGTTAACAGCAGATCTGTAGGCCATTGTGAAGAACGAAAGGTATTGGTCCCAGTCTCGCTGATGATCGGACACCATCTTTGTCAAATACTTGCTAACTGTCCTATTTATTCGTTCTAACATACCATCCGATTGCGGATGATACGCGGTAGTTCTTGTTTTCTTCATGCCTAGTCTATCACATATTCCTTGGAATAGATCGCTTTCAAAGCTCCTGCCTTGGTCACTATGGATCTCCAAAGGCACTCCAAATCGGCTGATATATTCTTGGATCAACTTATTTGCAACGGTGGCGGCCTTCTGGTCTGGAAGTGCGTAAATCTCGACCCACTTAGTGAAGTAATCCATTACAACCAACATGTACTTGCCTCCATTTTCGCTTTCTGGAAATGGCCCAGCGATGTCCAAAGCTATTCTTTCAAACGGGCTTCCAACATTATATTGTCTCATAGGAGCTCTCCTTTTTCGGTAAGGCCCGTTACTCGTAGCACAAATAGTACATTTCTTACACCAGTCTTTTACGTCGTCGGAACTGTTCATCCAATAAAACCGTTCCCGAATTCGCTGAATGGTTTTCTTTACACCAAAATACCCTCCTGATGGACTGTCGTGTAACTAACGAAGTACTTCGGCTATTCTGCTCTTTAAGATCACCAACTGTCTTCTCTTATCTGAACCGTCATCATTTTCCAGGACTCGTTTGAGCAAGCCATCTTCCATGATAAATGAGTCCCACTGGGCCGAATACGTCTTAACTACTGAGCATAGGTTTGATATTTCTTGCCAAGGTGGTCGACGGTTGTCCTCTTTCCATTTTCGAATTTTCTGTATAACTGGATCTCTTTCTTGTTCTTCTCTGATCTTAGTAGGCGTCCAGTCATCGTTGACCATCGTTGTTCTTAGCACTGCTACTTCCTTGGATTCCGTTTTGTTGCAGTGGGAACACTCTGCTGGGCATGGCTTTCTGGAAAGAGAATCAGCGTTTCTGTGGCTAACTCCAGCCCGGTGCTCAATCTTGAAATCGTATTCTTGGAGTCGTTCGATCCATCTGGCTATCTGGTCGGTTCGGATTAGAAACTTTCTGCCATAGAGGTATTGATAGAAGTGCTCTAGTGATTTAACTACTGCTAGAAGTTCTCTTCTCGTGACGCAATAATTCCGTTCAGGTTTTGAAAGAACTTTACTAAAATATCCGAGGACTCGTTCCTGTCCTTCTTGGATCTGAGACAGTACTCCTCCAATTTCCACATTATTTGCATCTGTTTCTAAGATGAACTCTCCTTCTGGCAGTGGATACTCTAAAATTGGTGCTGTTATTAAATGCCTTTTCAAGGTCTCAAAGGCATTTTGGCAATCTGTATCCCAGCGGTAGTCTCTTGCTTTCTCTGTAAGTCGCGTTAATGGCTTAGCGATATCTGCAAACTTCTTAATAAACCTCCGGTAGTAAGTACATATTCCAAGAAAACTTCTCACTTGATGTTTGTCCGTTGGTACTGGCCATTCCTTAATGGAATCGATTTTTCCCTTATCCACGGCCACTCCGTCCTTACTGACTATATGACCCAGATAATTGACTCTACCTTGAAATAGCTGGCACTTCTCGGGGTTTAACATCAATCGGGCAGCTTTAAGTCGATTAAAAACGTTTTCTAAATTCTTCAGATCGAACTGTCTTCAACTGTCTCCCCCAAGACGATTATGTCATCTAAATAAACCAGGCATGTTTTCCAAAATAACCCTCTTAACACATTTTCCATAAGCCTCTCAAATTTCGCATGAGCATTACAGAGTCCAAATGGCATAACGTTGAATTGCCACAATCCAGATCCTGTGGTGAAGGCTGTCTTTTCTTTATCTACTGGGTCCATTTCTACCTGCCAGTATCCAGACTTCAAATCCAAAGTAGAAAACAATTTATTTCCAGCCAATGTGTCCAATGTGTCATCGATCCGAGGCAGAGGATAACTATCTTTCTTGGTAACGTTGTTCAGTAAACGGTAATCGACACAGAACCTCGTCGTTCCGTCTTTCTTCTTAACCAGGACCACCGGAGAGACCCATGGGCTCGTAAAAGGTTCTATCACCCCGTCTTTCTTCATTTCCTGAACATTCGTTTCAGCTTCCTCTCTTTTCGCCTGTGGTAATCGTCGAGCTGTTTGACGAATTGGCTTAGCATTACCAGTATCAATTTTATGCTTAACAGCGGTAGTTCTTTCCGTCTTTCCTCCTTTCGGTAAGAAAATATCACGATACTACCGGAGAAATTCCCTTAATTTCCTTTTCTCAATCTGATTCAGAGACTGTTTAGCAACTGCAACCATTTGGTCGAATTTGTCGTTGGAATTATCAGATGTTGTCGTCTGACGGATTATGGATGTCACAGGTACACAAGTTCCTACTTTTGTCTCTTTCTTTATGGTCACTGGGTAGTCGTTGACATTGATAAGTCTCACAGGAATTTCCTTAGCTGAAGTCACCAATTCCTTTCCAATTATGATTCCTCGGCCAACTTCGTCGTCATGGTTCCAAGGCTCCATCATAACGGGTGTCCCTTCGTCCACAATTCCCTGTAGCCGCGCTACTATGATTGTTTCACTTCTTGCAGGCACGACTGTATCTTCTTTAACGGCTGCTTGCATAGTGTTGTCATCATGTGGATGAAGAAATACGTCCTCGTTACCAACTTTGATTACCTTATTCTTAAAATCCAATTGGAATCCATGGCGTATTCATTACGTCCATTCCTAATATAACATCCTCTTCGATGTCAGCAACTATAACAGTATGGACGAAATTTTCTGCTCCAATCCCTAATTGTATCTGGATTTCTCCATGAATGTTGGCATTTTCACCCGTAGCGGTCCGAAGTCGCAACATCGTTGGTAACAGTTTCTTACGGCTGTTGATAACTGTCGGGCGTATAATGGTTCTGGTCGCTCCGGTATCCACCAACAACGTATGCTTTTTACCATTTATTTCTCCATCTACATATACACTATTTTCACGATATTTCAAAGAAGCTATTAGTATGAGAGGGTCTTTGGAAGAGTTACGGGTCGAAGCTGCCCTCCTAAGGCTGACTCGTTCTGGTTTTCCTGATGGTGAGTTTCTTGATTTTAGGGTCTTCTTTTTCTTGCATGTAATACTTTTCATCATATTAACGAGCTGGTCAAGTTTGTCTCCATCTCCTTCCTCTTTTACAGTCCTAACTTTACTGTAACCGCCAGAGGCCTGCGTAGCTGACTCGTATTCGAGGGCGGCGGATAAGACATCACCCAGCGTCTTGTGACGAGCTAATCGTAGTGTTCTCTGCATTTCATGATCACGAAGACCATCAATAAACGTTTGAACGGCCAATTTTTCCATGATGTCTTCGGGAGCTGTTGGATAGGCATATCGTACTAATCTGGCAATATCTACCTCATATTCTTGAAGAGCCTCATCTTTCTTTTGTCTTCGATTTTTAAGCTGCGACTGATATACATGCTCTAAATGTTCGCGGCCATATCGCATATTTCACCTCTTCTTTAGTTGTTCGAAATCATCCTTCTCCTCTACGGCTATTGTCTGAAGCACATCTAAGGCATCTCCCCGAAAAGCGATAGTCAGGTTTACAGCTTTTTCTTTTTCAGACCATCCATTTGCTCTTGCGGCTGATTCGAACTGTTTCACGTAGTTGTTCCATGACGATTTTCCATCGAAAGTTGGGACTTTCACATGAACAGAACCTCCACTTCCTTCAAATTTCGGCCGTGTTTCCAACTTACATTTCGTCTCTTCTTCTTTTGTCTCCACTGTAATTGGATTGTTTCCTCTCCCTGCTGTCCCTATTTTCTCCATCTTCCTTTCCATCTCTTTAATCTTTTCTTCGAAGGCCGACATATCGGCAGCAACTTGGTTTTTTAACGAAGATATTCTATCGTCGAGGGCAGACATCTCAGAAGATACTTTAGAGATTTCCAAAGAGATGTTAGCAGAGACTTTGCTTTCCAGCGAAGAAATCTCGTTAGAAACTTTGTCTTCCAAAGAAGCGATGTCGCCGGAAACTTTGTTCTCTAATGATGCGATGTCACCAGAAACTTTCGAGATATCCCCAGAAACTTTCGAAATATCGCCAGAAACGTTGTTTTTACCAAGTAGAACTGGATGAGCAATCCAGTAATTTATGTGCTTTTGGCACTATATTTGGCACATATTAATTTTGCCGCCTGCCATTTGGTCTTAACATAGCACCTGAATACTTCCAGAAATTAAATTCTGAAAATTTTGCAGATATTCCAGGTTGTATAGTCTACTTCGATGATCTATTAATTTGTGGTGAGTCAATAGAAGAGCATAATATTACACTAAATAAGGTGTTAGATAGGGCTAGAGAACTAAATGTGAAATTTAATCCAAACAAAATACAATATTGCGTTGAAAGTGTTAGATACTTGGATCATATCTTTGATAAAGATGGGATGAGAGCTGACAACAAAAAAGTAGAAGCGATAAGAAGATTGAAGGATCCGGAAAATAAAAAGGAATTACAACAAATTTTGGGAATGGTAAATTATTTAAGGGCATTCATTCCAAACTTGTCAGAGATTTCCACGCCCTTAAGAGAACTCTTAAAAAAAAGGAATGCATGGGTATGGACATATAGACATTCTGATGCACTAAATAAAATAAAAGAAGTAATTATGTCAAGTTGTGTGCTTGCTAATTTGAATGAGAAGTTACCAACCGTGATACAGACTGACAGTAGTAGTAATGGCTTGGGGTGCTGTCTCTTACAGAATAACAGACCGGTAGCATTTGCGTCTATATAGGGCGCTAACGACAGGAGAGTCAAATATGAGTCAAATTGAAAAGGAGTTCTTGGCAATCCTATACGCATGCAATAAATTTCACAATTTTATCTACGGAAGGAACGTGCAAATTGATTCTGACCATAAGCCTTTGGAGGCATTAATGCATAAAGGCATTGCGGACATAATGTCGCCGAGATTACAATGGATTAGGGTGAGATTATCTAAATATGACATAGAGGTAAAATTTAAGCCAGGCAAGTTCATGCATGTGGCAGATTTATTATCGAGGAATTTTATAAAAGATGAAGTGGATGATGATAAATGTATTACAGAAATAGTTCATACTATTGACATGACTGATGAGAAGAGAGAACAATTTAGGACTGAAGTGGATGCTGATGAGGATCTGAAACTAGTAAAGAAATATTGTATACAAGAGTGGCCCAAAACCTTGTCAAGAGTAAGCGATTCAATTAGGTATTATTATTATATAAGAAATGAACTATATTTACTTGACGGACTAATATTTTACAAAGACAGAGTTATAGTCCCAAAAATATTCAGAGAGAGCATGCTAAGATTATTGCATTCGAGTCATTTTGGCATTTAGAAAACCCAACAGAGAGCAAGACAGATATTACATTGGCTACAAATGAACAAAAGTATAGAAGACTGGGTAAGAAATTGTAGCAAGTGTGAGATATTTAAAAGTCACAATGCTAAAGAACCACTATTACTTAGAGAGTTGCCTCAAGCACCTTTTGAAAAGGTAGCAAGTGATATATTAGATTATGGTGGACAGTCATATCTAGTTCTGATCGGCTCGATAAAATGGCTCGATATAGTGAAAATTAATTCAAAAACTTCTCAGGTGGTCATCAAGGAAATAAAGAAAATTTTTTCAACACACGGAATACCCTACGAAGTCATATCAGATAACATGCCTTATAATTCGTGGCATTGTCAGCTATTTGCTAAAGACTGGGATTTTCGGTTTGTAACGTCCAGTCCCCGCTATCAACGGTCTAATGGGCAGGTAGAACGAGCTGTTCAAATTGCAAAAAACATGCTTAGAAAGTATGACGACTTAGATATGGCGCTCCTGGAGTATCGCAATACTCCAATAAATGGAACAGATAAAACACCGGCCCAACTAGTGACTAACAGGGTTCTTAGATCGAAGCTACCATCAAATAAAAAGCACAAAGACATAAATCTAAAGGAAGAGTGGGAGAAACTAGAGGCAAAACGAAACGAATATAAAAATTATTATGATAGAAACACCAAGGTAAGAAGAGAAATAGTGCCAGGAGAGAATGTAGGTGTCAGAGAGAGTAGAGAATGGAGACCAGGTAAAATTCTGGAAAAAGTAGATGAGGCACCCAGATCTTATGTAGTGCAGAAAGAAAATGGGGAAGTGGTCAGGCGAAACAGTTATCACTTGGTGCCTTCCCTAGTTAAAGCGGAAATTAAGAAGAATACTGATTTTGCACATAATCATGGATCATTAAACTTTTCATCTGGGAATCAGAGTTGTGGAGTAGAGGAACCTTCAACCTCCCAGATGAGTGCTGAAAATAGAACTAGCGCTAGACTCAAAAGGGCTCCAGTGTGTTTTAAGGACTATCAAATGTAAGGGGAAAGATATCATATCAGTAGGTTATGATTACGGTCACGGGGCTCTAGACACAATGTATGGAGACTCTTTGTCAGTTGTCACTACTTGTCAAGATTGTTGTTAGAATATGGGTTTTGGGACATTGTTGATTCTTGGAGACTTTGTTAAAAAGTATATTTAAATAAATGTATTAAATACAATGAAATATTATTACTGTTCTCTAATAATGCGATGTCACCAGAAACTTTGGCTACATCACCAGAAACTTTCGAAATCGACGAGAGGACAGCATCTTCAAATATATAAGTCTCTGGATCTAGACCATCTTGCTCCAAAGCGTTCTTTAGTCGTTGGACTAACTCAGCCTTTTTTCCGGTAGAAGCTAATTCTATCCTCGAGATGTCTTCTTAAATTCGTCACTGTGAGCTCATAAATCGTCGTCATTTTCACAATTTAAAATTATTCACTTGTTATATTATTATTAAGTTAAGTTAAGTCTAATTTATTTTCGATTTCACTTCTGCACACCACTGTAATTTCTTTAATTAATTCTAATTTATTATATTGTTCTTATCTTAATTTACTAACGGTTCAATATTTATAACACTTACGAATTTAATTTATTTAAATTTTATTTATATTAATTTATCTTACAATAATTTGTATATTCGAGCGTCACATCTAAAATATCCGATCGCGTTATCTTCTTTTTGACTGTTCTCTTCCCAACAAAATTTCTCTTTTTATATAAAACTCCGTTAGTTCCGGAATTTCTTATAGCAGACATGAATTTACTCGATTGTTGGTGGTGTTGACAAGAATAACGGGAACGCCATCGAATTAACTAGAAGGCGGTCAACGGCTAAAACTAGTTTTTCAACTGCTTGGAACCCAGGAGATGGATGACTCATCATAATTCGGGTCTAGAGGCTTCTGGTAAACAAACGCCGAAATGACTACAACAAAAACAGAATTAGTCATAATATATTTACAGTTTTATAGGCCATGATATTTATTATCGTAACAGTATTAATAAAAATATCCAGTCTGTTAAAGAATGCAGAATCAACAAATAAACAAAGTTTAGTAGAAAAATATCAGGAACATCTCAAAGAAAAGGATCAAAGTCGTCTAGAAAAAAATTCTGATGAAAAAATGACAGATAACGGTTACACTGTGAATTGTTATGATCTACAGGCGGTTTTGCCGGTACCAAGGGGTGAAATTTCTGTCTTCTATTACAAAAGTAAGTTAAATTGTCTAAATTTTACTATTTCGGAACTAAACAAAGATCACACCGAGTGTTATCGGGTACCTGTGTTTTTAAATATTTATTATAATACATATTATTACTCCGATAATTCCTGCGGTCAGTAGAAAAATCAATTCATGATCTTAATGTATGTTTTTACTATTAAATTTCGACCCATAAAGTCAATAACCCCTAAATTCTTAATTAAAGGACATATCCAAAATGAACGGGATTCGGTACATTTAACCACTGAGAAGCAAATTAAAGAAATTTTAAGGTCTGGGCCTATGTACGTCCCAGATCAATATGTGACAGCAATTTGAAGTTCAAAGAAGAAGGGTAACCCGTTTACTGTAAACGAAATGAGTCACTCTGATTTTTATGATATAAAATCGCTGTCACAATTTGCTTTTACTAAAAATACACACGGAGAGAAGATAGCATTAACAGACATAAAAATAATTAAAATTGTAAAAGTCGTAGACGACTCTGATAAAGTTCAGTTATTTTATAAGTTATTTTAAAGTTCAGTCCTATTTACAGGATGTATGATATGTAGATAGATAGTATGTGTAAAAATATTTTTTGTCTCTAAGTGAATATAATTTTGTAAATTTGTCATTTAATTTACAAAGTTAAGAACATGTAGGATCTCATTTTATTTTTTGTTATGTTGATTTATGTACCGCAAAAGACGTGTTAATCGTAATTATAACTATACTTTTTTCTCTTTGTAGAGTATTAATTTACCCTTTAGTGCCATTAATTAATAATATTGTTTAAACGCACGTATTTTTTAAGAGTTTCCAATTTAAATTTTATTTTTTAATAAAAAACTAAAAAAAAACACCTTTTTTTATTCTTAACCCATAATACAATCACTAAACATTTATGTGAAGACGACCTAATAGTGTTATTGAACATGTTCTGCAAGAAATTTAATTGTAAATGCTCATTAGACTTTTAAATGCTTGATACTCGCAAATTACATTTTTTGTATAGTGTCAGTCTTATTATCAATGTGCGATGTATATATATATATATATATATATATATATATATATATATATATGTATATATATATGTATATACATTATATAATATTATATATATATATATATATATATATATATACATATATATATATATATATATATATATATATATATATATATATATATATATATATATATATATATATATATATATACAATATATATATATATATATTGTATATATATATATATATATATATATATATATATATATATATATATATATATATATATATATATAAATATATTATATAATATTATATATATTGTATACAGGCACTAACGCCTCATAGCAGACAGTAGGCTTCCTAGCGAGACTAGATATTCCCTACATTATGCAGTTTGACGTGGGGACACAGATGGCGCCGATACTCTTAAAAAATGATAAATTTCATATAGTGACAGTATTCTTTTCAATATGCGATATATTATATGTATATATATATATATATATATATATATATATATATATATATATATATATATATTATGTATATATATATACATATATATATATATATATATATATATATATATATATATATATATATATATATATATATATATATATAAATATATATATATATATATATATATATATATATACATATAATATATATATTATATATATATATAATATATATATTATATATATATATATATATATATATATATTTATATATATATATATATATATATATATATATATATATATATATATAAATATATATATATATATATATATATATATATATATATATATATATATATATATATATATATATATATATATATATATATATATATATATATATATATATATATATATATTAAGTGAAGGAGAGTGCTAAGAAAAAACTTTAAAATCGGTGAAATTACATCTGAAAACACCAAGGCCCTATAAAAAGTAAGATCGCTGTAATTGATAAGCCTAATTAACATCAAAGCATAGAAACGAAACTCTGACCTTTGAAATTGCGACGTTGCCGTTGTGAGTAGACTTTCGGGGTAGACACAGAAAAATAACAACGGTTAATAAACATAAAATAAATACGGTAAACGCTGTCTTCTCTGAACTGTTGAGGTGGAAGACAGTGTTTGGCGCCGGAAAATGGAAAAATATATGAAAAATTTAGACAGTGATGATACACTTTCAGAAGGAGGGGCAAAAAGGAAGGACAGATATAAAGACAGCGAGGAAGAAGATAACATTTTCAGAAAGAGCAAGAAGTTTTCGAGAACACCAACAAAAACTCCAGAGAAAAAAAATGAGGCAACAAAAATTGATCAATTACTAATAATGGTGAGCCACCTCACCGATGATATTAAGGAAATAAAAAGAAATCAACAAGAATGCAAGGAAACGATAGAAAAGCTCATAATGGAAAACAGAGAGCTGAGAAAAGAAAATTCAGAACTAAAACAAGAAAATATAGAGATCAAGGAGGAACTCAGAGAAATAACAAAAAACATGGAAGTTATGGAAAAACACCGACGAATAAATAACATAGTTATGTACGGCCTAAAGATAGACACATATGAGCAAGCAGGGTTAAAAGGAACAATCAATAATTTCATCAAACAACATATAGGAGTAGAGGTTAAAATAAGGAATGCTCACAAGTTAGGCGAAAAAACATGCCTAATTGAATTGGAAAACCAGGAAGAAAAAAGAAAAATAATGGAAAAAAAGCACAAGTTAAAAGAAATTAAAGAGTACAAAATATATATCAACGAAGATGCAACCACAAAAGAACGAGAAATACAGAAAACAATTAGAAACATTGCTCAAGAAGAAAGAAACAAAGGAAATGAAGTCAAGATTGGAGTAAAAAAAATATGGGTAAATAACAGCGAATGGAAGTGGAATGACAAAGAAGGCGCAA
This sequence comes from Diabrotica undecimpunctata, assembly GCF_040954645.1. Lineage (NCBI taxonomy): Eukaryota > Metazoa > Arthropoda > Insecta > Coleoptera > Chrysomelidae > Diabrotica > Diabrotica undecimpunctata. The sequence goes on from NC_092803.1 coordinate 58,517,979, forward strand.
TATGTAAAAAAACATCAAAAAACTAGCAACTAAATGTACTACTGGAATAAAGTTGACGAAACAAGCACAGAACAAGGTTAACGATAATACGAAAAAAGGAAAAAAGAGGAAAAAAATGATAACGGGACCAAAACACAAGAAAACATTACGAAAAGAACACTTACTTTTGGGAACATGGAATGTAAGAGGCACATATGGAGAAGGCAAACTTAAACACTTAGCGAGAGAAATCGAAAAGTTCCATTTTGACATAGTAGCTTTACAGGAGACGAAACAACTGGGAAATGATATATTAGAAATAGAAGATACAATGTTTTTTAACAGCGGTGGAAAGAATCGAACGTTAGGCACAGGTTTTATGATAAGAAAAGAGCTAAAAGAAGCACTAGTAGAGTTTAAACCAGTATCAGACCGCATATGTAGTATCAGGTTCAAGGGAAAATACCAAAAAATCACCCTCATAAATATTCACGCGCCTTCAGAAGAAAAAGATAATGATGTCAAAGAATGTTTCTACAATGAATTAAACAGAACAATCGAAAATATACCCAAATATGATATGAAAATTATTCTAGGCGACGCAAATGCCAAAATAGGGAAGGAAGAAGTATTTAGACCGACAATAGGAAAATATAGTAAACACAATGAAACTAATGAGAACGGACAATTCCTGATAGATTTCGCGAGAGAAAAAAATATGATCATAATGAGCACATATTTCGAACGAAAAGAAATACACAAGGAAACTTGGATATCGCCAGATAGAAAGACTAAAAACCAAATAGACCACGTGCTCATCGAAAAAGAAGAACAGCAATGTATAAAGAAGATAAGAACATACAGAGGACCAGACGCCGACTCAGATCATTACATGGTGGGCATCAAAATTAAGCAACTGATACCAGAAAACAAAAACAAAATAAAAAAAAAGAAATATATACATAACCCAATTCGATTAGCAACAAAGAAAGAGCAAGAAATATACGAGGAAACAATGGAAAGAGAACTAAAAAAGATACAAATAGAAGAGCAAACTGAGAACAAATGGGAAAACATAAAGCAAATAATGAACAAAGCAGCAAAAGAATGTAACAAACAAGAGAATAAAAAGAGGAAAGACTGGTTCGACATAGAGTGCCAAAAAGAAATAGAAATAAGAAAATCATTAAGGATTGAAATGATCACGAAAGAAACAACAGAGACAAAGAATAGATATAGGGAGCAAAGACAAAAAGTAAAGAGAGTGCTGAGAGAAAAGAAGAGAAAACACATAGAAAATAAGCTAAAAGAAATAGAAGAGAATTACAGAAATAAAAAAATAAAAAACCTATATCAAGGTGCTAGAAATGAAAAAAAAGGTTTTCAACAAAAACCCATATTCGTCAAAAACAAAGCAGGAGATAATATAAGCGGGGAAACAGAAATTGCCGATAGATGGAAAGAGTATTTTGATGAATTACTAAATGGCAATAATAAGTCAAACCAAAGAGAATGCGTGGAAACAGAAGCAAGAATCGAACACTTAGAAGACATAGAAGATAATTCACCCAGCAAAGAACAAATCGAGGAAATCATAAAAAATCTGAAAAACAACAAATCCCCTGGAAGCGATAACATAACAGCAGAGATGATGAAATATGGTGGAAAACTGCTAAATAATTGGATATACAAGATCATAAAGGAGATATGGATAAAAGAACGAATACCCGAAGATTGGAAGGAAGCCATTATTTGCCAATTACACAAAAAAGGAGACAAAACAGAATGCAGTAATTACAGAGGAGTAGCGTTACTAAATACCGTATATAAAATCCTATCAAAATCCATAAAAGATAAGCTAGAAAAAGAAGTTGAAAATATAATAGGCGAATACCAGTGCGGATTTAGACGAGGGAGAAGCACAACGGACCAAGTATTCATAATCAGAGAATTACAAGCAGAAAGCTATGAACACAACTTACCAACGATAGCGCTATTCATCGACTTCCAGCAAGCATACGATAGAATAAAAAGGAAGGAATTAAAAGAGACCCTTGAGGAACTGGGAGTTAGCAGAAAGTTGCGTAACATGATACATCTTACTTTAGAGAATACAGAAAACAGAGTCAAAGTAAACAATCATGTATCGGACAAATTTATAGTAAACGAAGGATTAAGGCAGGGCGATCCTTTGTCATCATTACTCTTCAATTTATGCCTAGAAAAAATAATGCGAGAAGCGAAAATCAATAGAGAAGGACTCCTATATCATAAAAGACACCAAGTTTTGGCATTTGCGGATGATATAGTGTTGCTGGCAAGAGGAAAAAAAGAGCTACAGGAGATAGTACAGAGAATAGTAAAAGTAGCAAAGAAAATGGGACTTTACATAAATGAAACTAAAACAAAATGTATGCAGTGGACAGATGATCAGTTCAGGGATGGACAAAAGTTTAAAGTAGAAGTAGAAGAAAGATTATCATACGAATTCGAAATGGTAGAAAGATTTACATACCTAGGTACAATAATATCACGCAAACCTAACATTAAAGAAGAAATACAAGCTAGAATAATGGCAGGCAATAGAAGTGTACATGCTCTTAGTGGAATGTTGAAAAGCAAGTTTTTATCAAGAAAGGCAAAAATACAGTTATACAAAACAACTATACAACCAATAGTAACGTACTGCAGTGAGACATGGACAATGACAAAAAATGAACAAAATTTACTGGAGATATGGGAAAGGAAAATCCTGAGGAAGATATATGGAGGAATAATAAGGGACGGTTTATGGATAAGAATATCAAATGATGAGTTAAAGAAATTATATAATCAACCTAACATAATAGGAGTCATAAAGGCACAGAGACTAAGATGGCGAGGTCACCTAGAAAGGATGCCGAACAAGAGGACTTCAAAAAGGGTAATGAACTACACTATAACTTTAAAAAGAGAAAAGGAAGACCAAAAAATAGATGGAATCAGGAGGTAGAAAAAGATATGGAAGAAATTGGACTACAAGGCCAGAAAAGAAAAATGAATAACAAGAAGGAATGGAGAAAAATCACATATCGAGCCAGAGAAGATCTCAGTACATAAAGAAAAGCGAAAATGAAGAAAGAACAAACTTTTTAAGCCATGGGCCTCTAAGGCCTTTAGTGCTATTGTATATATATATATATATATATATATATATATATATATATATATATATATACATATTTATAATTATACAAAGTTTATAATAATTTATTTGTTTAAAATATATTTATAACGTTCTTTTAGTTAATAAAAGTAATTTTAAAAATGATAAGCATAATTCAAGAAAAAGTAACAGGTATAGATTTGATTTTCAAACAAAAAATTTATTTTTTTTTAAAATTGATTTTTAAAGCATATTATTTATAACTATAATAAAAAATACTTAAGATTACCTATCATTTCACAACTTTTTCTACTAATAATAAAAGAAAACTAAAGTTTCTATGTTTGGTATAACCTGGTATAACTGTGTTAACCTGTTATATACCCTATAAAACATTAGATTAACCTTATGATCATCGTCCCATTTGTGACGGTTAACTATCTTTAAAACATTTAGGCTTTTTTCCCATTTATTTAAACAGTTATTAATATGTTCTTCCCATGTTAATTTGGTATCTGGTGTGACGCCGAGATAAGTATAGTGCCTTTGGACGGACAGATATACTTAGATTATCAATTATAATACTGGATATATTCGGTAAACGATGACGAGTATACAACACCCCAGCGGATTTATTCCAAGTAAGTACCAACCCTTGGATAAGAAAGTATTCTCTTTCACTGTACATAATCCGTTATATTAAATCAATACATTCTTGATAAGTATTTTTAGAAGTGTAAAGACAGAAATCATCGGCGTATTGTAAAATATTACAATTAATACCCATACCATGTAGATCCATAGTATATAGATTAAACAAGAGAGGGTTAAGCAAAGATCCCTTGTAGCCAACTTTGATAAACTAACCTGCGACCAATCAATTTATTATTGCACTGAATGAATACGTGTCTATTAATAAATAGATTAACCAATACCTGTGCACATCAAGTTGGGACTCCTATATGTGTAAGTTTAAAATAACGTTATCATTATGCACCCGAAATATCAAGAAATAGTGGATATCAGTAGTTAATTGTGACATACAGTCGATGGTTCCTTTATTTCTCAGAAAGCCTGACTGAGCTACCGGGAATATGCCTTTGTTTCCACTCCACCATTCCAATCCAGTTTTCAGTATCCGTGTAAGTGTTTTAGTAGACATGACATCAGGACGTGACATAGGATCGACTAGACATTCCTTAAGAGAATTAAAAGTATCTCCTTTTTGTAAAATGTTAAATATTTTGCATAGATATAGCAATTCGAGAAGATTTGTTAACATGAGGTAGTTTATACCGTCCATACCTGGAGTTGTGTTTTTTGACATTTTAATGTTTGCTGTAAGTTTCCTCGGAGTAATAGGAGTTAGTAAAAATGTGGATATCGATATGGTTATCTGGTATATTTATTGGCAAATGAACAGAGTCTGGAGCAATTTTAAAACTGAATTTTATTTACCCTTTTCCAAATGTCTGATGAAGGGGTTTGCCTATTAAGAGAAGAGCAATACTGTACCCACCTAGACTTAGCTTTTAAGCGGAAAGTACGTTTACACATAGCCTCGTTTCTTTTATATTCATTAAAATTCAAAAGAGTTAGAGTAGATTTAAACTTTGTTTAAAAAGAATTTTTCGTTAAAATTGAAGCAGCTAGGCACTCCTCATCCCACCACGAAGGAACTTTTACAGGTTTTGTTGATTGTTTAATTGGTGTGCATCATTTTTGTTCGCTGCATTTGCAATAGAATCTAATAAGAATAGAATCATCTCGTTAGCGTTATTAATAACTGGCTGCAATCGACTTGTAAAGCCATTGTTGCCATAATTAAGCAACAAATTAACAAACATACCATTAAAAACTCTCGTTTCAAATGATTTTCTACGCTTTTTCAGTAAAATTTTGTCTTTTTTTCATAGTATTTCCCAATATTCACCTTTAGAGTGCATTAAAATCAAATAGCGATCTTACATTGCTTATATTTTGTTTGTTAGTAAAAAAATGACATTTAATATTTTGCATATTTTGTTTATTACATATTGTTATCACCCAATTTCTTAAAAGCAGTTGTTAAATACTTTTATCAAAGAGTGTCAAGGAAAAGGCTTTTTATTTGTTAATTTTCCAGGTCTATTATAGCTATATACCCTAGCACGGATTTGAACCGTGCAGAATTTTTACGTTAGGTTTCTCAGGATAAGACTATACTTATACTATGATAACACTTAGTATTAAAATATTGTTTGCCATCAGTAGTTACAAAGAGTACGATAAGATTATTATATATAAATATCTACTTAGAGAACTAATTTTTGTGTTATACGGTGGTAGTTGGAAAAGCAATAAAGGTAGTGTAAACTTTGAATATTATTTTTATTATTGGCAATTTCTCCCTTTAAGTGAAGGCAATAGACTAAGTGAATCGCTTTTTTTCATTGTTTTTTTAATTTGACCCCAAGCCTGTTAGATAAAGTTAGGTAACCTCAAAACAGCTCACACTTCCTCTAAGGAGAAAATTCACTCACCCCAGATACCTACGGTATCAAAGGGATTGAGCTCTGGTGCGACGCTTTTCATGTTATCGAGTCCTAGGTGACTTGGTACTCGGTGTATCTCCCAAAAATTTTCATACGCATCTGGACGTCGAAAGTAGCGCAGCGTTCTGCAGAGATGTTCATTTAGACCTAGCTTTTTTATGTTTTCTAGGAGGTTCTTCAGGATGACTCCAGTGGTAGAAAGAATAATAGGTATCATCTGAATACTTTCCATTCTACATTGTCTCCTTATTTGTATTTCCAGATCTCAGTATTTGGCGATCTTTTCGTTGTACTTAACACGCAGATTATTGTTTTTAGGTATCGCCACAACGATTAGTGTTATTTGTCTTAATAGTTTATTAACTAGCACAAGATCTGGTCTATTATGTGCTACAGTTTGGTCTGTGAGCACAGTGAGATCCTAGTATAGCTTGTAGTTGTTATTCTCAAGCATACTCTCAGGAATGTATTGATAATATGGGAGATGGTTTGTTTGTAGAAGTCCCAGTTTAAATGCTATCTCTTGATGGAGGATCTTCCCTACTGAGTCATGGCGTTCCTTTTATTCAGTTGCAGCAAATGCCTGGCAGACCCCAGTAAGATGTTGGATAGTTTCTTGGGCTTGACATCCATATCGGCATTTGTCGTTTTGGACCTGAGGGTCTTTGACGATATATTTCGGGTAATTTTTGGTTGGTATAACCTGATCCTGAAAGGCGAGTAATGAACCTTCTGTTTCAGGGAACATCTTTCCTGATGTCAGCCAATAGTTCGACGCTATATTGTCGACATAGTCTTGACTGACTTCATTCGGATGTCGCTCGTGTAGAGGTTTACCCATTCAGATGCGCGTTTTTTCTTGTTTATTATATTATATTTAGTGTTATTATTATAACAATTTATGCTGGAATATGTTGGTGTCTGATCGGCCTATGGTGGAGCAGTACGGCAAGAGATAAGGGCTTGCGGCTCGGTGATACTCCTCCATAGATCCCTACCGGAAGGGCGTGTGCCGCCTAAATACCGACTATCTATATACCGACATATATATATATATATATATATATATATATATATATATATATATATATATATATATATATATATATATATATATATATTATAACAATTTACGCCAATTGCCTATTTTTAAGAATACCTATCCTAGTTACTGTTAGATTGTACACTTTTTCGTGTACAGATGCATTTTCATTGAGTGCATTACATTCGCCTAATATAATAATTTTGTGTTCGTAAATGTTAAAATTTGCAATGACTATCTTTTCATAAAATGTTAGGTTGCCACTCCATCTTTTGCGTGGTCGACCGATACTTCTTCTGCCGATTGGTGACTTATCTCTTGCTATTTTGACGACACGAGTTTCATCCATTTTTCTATTATGTGTCCATTCATTTATACACTGTACGTTACATTTTCTTCTAATGTCTTTACTTCTCTGTCGATCTTTCAGCGTATTTCCTATAATTTTTTCCAGTACTCTGATCTCTAATATTTCCAGTAGCCTTTGTGTTGTGGCTGTGTCAGGTCTTGTTTCTGAGGCATATTTCATTATTGGTTTTACACTGGCTATATAAATTCTTGACTTCATCCCAGTGTTAATGTGTCTGTTTCTTCATATAGTATTATTATGCCGTCAATTTCTATTTTACATCTGGTTGGTTCTTTACTAATTATTACTGTTTTAGTTTTCTGAGATTAGATTGTCATATTAAATTCTTTTGCTCTTGTGTTAAATCTTTGGACCAGTCTGTACAGACTATCTTCATCTTGGTCTATTAATATTGCAACGTCTGCCTAACAGAATATTTTTATTCCTTTGTTTCCCATTCTGTATCCAGTTGTTTTGTTAACGCTTTTGATGATTTCATCCATGATTAAATTAAAGAGCATAGGGCTCAATGAGTCCCCTTGTCTTATTCCGCTGCCTATTTATATAGGTTCTGTAAGTTGTCCAGCTGTCCAGCTGTCATTTCATTTTGTTGTTGTGGTAGATGTTTTTGATAGTTTTTACATTATTTAGGGAAGATTTTTATCTATTATGCGAAAGATGGATTACATCTTTGAGTCTTACTCTGCCAGACGCTTTCTTTAAGTCAATCAGACACACAAATTCTGCTCTATTATGCTCTAGTAGTTTCTCAGTAATTTGCTTTATAACGAATATTGCATCTGTACACGATCGTCCACTACAATAACCATGTTGTTCATCTGCTAAACTTATCTTCTGATTTATTAGTACTTGTAAAATTTTAGTTGTAAATTTTAGGGTAGCATTTAACAAGTTTGTACCTCTGTACTTTTCTGGCTGTTTTTTATCTCCATTTTTAGCAATAGAATTGGTTCGCTCGTTCTCCATTCTTCTGGTAATTTACTGTCTTATATAATTTTATTAATTAATGTCGTTAATTGTTCTGTTATTGCTGCTCTACAGTGTTTTAGTAAATCGTTTGGTATTTACCTGCTGCTTTTCTGTTCTTCAGCTTTTCAAGTATTTTACGACCTTCGTGTACATTTATATTAAGTTCTTCATTTGTAATCATTTCTGTTGTTTTCGGTTCCAGTGTCGTTGGTTCTTCTTCTGCATAGAACTTATTTGGGTAGTCAATCCACGTATTCTTTTCTATGTGTTTTGACTCTATTAGTTCCTTTACCTCCGTTCTTTGATCTCCTATAAAACGCCATATTTTCTTTGTAATCATTTTTAATTTTCCTTACAAGTGTATGTGTTTTGTTTCTAATTACCTTGTAACTATGGTATGCCTCTATTGTTTCTGTTGACATGTATTTCAGGTATACTGTTTTCTTTTCTTTACATTTTTTTTTCACTTCTGTACAAAACCACAGAGTTCTTCGCCTTAGGAACGATTTATTTTTATTTAAATTTCTTTTATCAAGAACTTTTTTGCCCGAGGCTAAGATATTAGACTATTATGTCTGCGACATAATGTGTTTCTGCTTTTTTGGGATATTCTTTTTTGGAATAGGTATCTTGTGGAGTCACCCTGTAAGCTTTCGACTTTTATTAATAAGTATAAATACTAAGTTATGTTTATAACTATAAATATAAGATAAGTTTTTGTTCAATAAGTTAATTTTTTATTGTTCTAGTTCTTTAGTAACGTCTTTCGTTTTACGTCATCAGCTCTGTACGTCCCATTTTGTCGCCGTGGTCGTCGTCCATGTGCTCCATCTAGTATATTCCGAATTCTGGGCCTAGTTGGAATAAAATTTTTTACAAGCAATTGGAGACAGGCCCAATTTTCAAACCCTCCACGTCGGGTGCAGAATAATTATTTCTTAGGATGTTTTTCTCATACACCGATTGTCTTTCAAGACTTCAGAGATCGGTCTTTTCTTTAATATTCTTTCGCCTTCAGCAGCATTGAATACAACCTCATCTGCTCCATTCGCCATTTATCTTTATGTGTCCCTCTAGACAGGGGCCCTCACAGGGTACTATTAACCGAAGCAAGTTACACCCTGGTTTTTACGGGGTTGTTACTCCATCCTCCTCCTTCATTATCCCTTGTGTTATAAGGACCCTGACTGCGAACTGGTATAGCGAAATGATCTAAATAATATTAACATTTTAAAAAATGCTGGCTTTATTTTCTCTATTCGGTACATAATGTCCAAAGATTGATCTCAGTCTTCGTTGACAATGGTTACAATACACGTGTATGTCTTTACTCTCTTTAGCCGGTGACAATTTACTTATATCTCTCCAATATGGATTTTGTTTTTGGGGATTCTCATATATTTTCAACGAAAGTTCGTATTTATTTACTCGCTTTCGTAATTTATCCTTTATATTTTAGTTCTTCGGGACGATCTGCAAAGCTATTGTATCGCAATAACATATTTTGCTGTTTATTTTGTCGACATTCATCTTAATTCCACTAACTTTTTAGAACTAACAATAGAAAGTATGAATCCTTGTCTTAATCTTAATCTTAATCATCGTCATCATCATCCAGCCTTTATTTATTACGTCCACTGCTGGACATAATGCTCCCTTAAAATCTCTCATTCTTTGCTATGTTGTGTTCTTTGTTGCCAATTTTTCGTGGTACGCCTGATGTCGTCAGCCCAACGTATAGGTGGTCTTCCTCTACTACGTTTGTCTGCTCTTCGCCTGCAATGTGTAATTTTGCTCCTCCATCGTGAGACATGCATTCCCGCTACATGGCCAGCCCAATTCCATTTTAATTCCGCTATGTGTTCCTCAATAGCAGCAATACTCGTCCTTTTTCGCAGAACTTCGTTTCTTATTCGGTGGGCCAGTTTGATAGAATATATGCCTTGATTTCAGTGTTTTTAAAGTTTCACCTCTCTTTCTAACTTCTCTGATACCTATGACATCTTATTTAATTTTATTCATTTCAATTTTTACATTTCCGTGAATCTCTCTTTTGACAATAGACTTCTAACAATGTATGTACTAACGTAAAGAGTTATGGGGTTTTTGGGTTTCCGTATAGTCAACTTTTTGTCCCCCCTCCCCCAGAATCCTTGGGAGATTCGTTTTAAAATCTGACATTGCGGTTTTAAGGCGTATATTGGCATTAAAACACCACGCCTGCCAGACGGGTTGGACAGCCGGTTAAATAAACTTGATTGTCGCCTGCAACTTTGTGGTACCGCACCTCTCAAGAATTGTGTTCGTCAGCCACGGGCCACTAATGACACAGCTGCTGACCTGTGTTATGTCCTCAGTTGATCCACGGGTATTTATTTGGCCAAGCCTCATTCGTAGGTACCTGTCCTGCATATCTACAATACCTTCCCTATCAGCCATTGGGACGCGCTGTGTCGGGGTTGAGGACTTCCCATCTCAATCTATCTTGCGAGAGTACTGAAGGACCCCTACTAAGTTCAGAGTCCGTCCTTTACGCAAGCTGAGACCAACTATCTTAATGTTGATATCTAATTGTTCTTCATGGATACGTATGCATGCTGTTTTATTCCAATACAGTTTACCCATAGTCTTTTTTTACTTCTTATAGTTTAATCCAAGCATATCGCCTGTTTTTCTTTAACATTACCTCTTGGTACGGTAACTAGAATATTGTCATTCCATATTTTTCTATTTCTAGATGGCCCTATACTTCTTCTTTCTCCTGGTGACATCTCAGGCAATTTTAACTACTTTATTTTCTACCATTCTGCGAATTTAACTATACCTTTCGAGATTATACATGAGTCGCTGACAAGCACAATGGTCTAAATGTAAAATTGATGTTTTGAAGAATTAAGCTAAAAATGGAACCAGTTATTTTTAGTAACCAGTATTATTCTATTTACTTACATAAATATTTCTGAAACCCTATACATTATCTGAGTCAAATGAGCAAAAGATTAATAAAAAATCTTTTCTTATATAAAAAAAAGTCAGTTGTGCCACTATGTCAAATATTAAGCTTGTACGAAAAAACATAAAACTTTCACTTGGTTCACCTATTCTTCTGTTTCCGATCCCATACCATTATCTATGGTATGATATGCCGACGGAATGTTAGGAAAAAGACTCTAAAGGTCTTTATATTATAGTTACTCTATGGGTCTTCTAGCAGGATAGAGGATATCCAAGTCGAAGTCTTCTCTTTTTATCTGAAAAACATCTGTTCTTTTTTTTGAGACTTAACTCAACCAACACAATTAAATAATACACAAATTTTTTTTTGAAATATTCCAATACATTATGAAGGCCTCTTCTGCTTTGAACATTAGTCATTGTATTTTAAACCGCTCTACATTTATATCTTGCTCCCCTTTTTTCCGGTTTGTAAGTAACTTCTCTAGTTTTTCAGTACACTTAAAATATTAAGAGATCATTTTAAATACCTAAAATTTATTATTCTTTTTGGAACTGGAAATAAGTTTTACCCAATTGTCTGGCAAAAAAATGTCTTTAAAATATCGTTTTTGTTTTTCTATGACTCCAAAATATCTGTCACATGGCAAATAAGAGTGACCGGAAAATCGTTAACATACGTTTTTACGTAGGTAGTGTAAAATGTAAGAACCAATTTCTTATGGACCACGTGAGACTATGCCTTCATGTGTATCTGACCTGTCGTTAGATTATGGATGCCAAAACAATACATTCACAGCTGTCTCTTGTAATAAGCCACTCCCGTAGAAATACTAGGAGTAGCTAAAGCTTTTATCAAATCAAATGTAATTTCTGTTGTGGTATCTTTATCATTGACTACATCTTTCTTTATTCCACTTCGAGCTGCTTCTGCCTTCCGTAGGTGTAACTCTTTTTCTTTTTCCATTCAGCTTTTTTCTACACCCACACCAGCTTTTTATTTTCATGTTATAAGCATCACATCGTTTGCAAGTGTCAGTAAGAGCGTAACGGAAATGAAGATTAAAATCTTTATTTAATATTTTCGAAAAGACGAATTTGGATACCTTTACATCTCTGGTTCTTCACTTTGCACATACAAATCAAAAAGTTTTGAGATATTTAAATCAAGTGACAGATACATACTCTCGATTAGGATGTTTGTTGCGGCTATAGTGGGATGTATATTTGTCAAATTTGTTAATGAAATCTTTTATGTTTTTAATATCCCTTTCCTTTGTCTTATTCTTAGCGGGCCCCTTGCCTCTTTTATCCAGTAGAGGAGTGATTAATTCGTTTTTTCTTGATTTTTTTATTAAATCTCTGGTGAGCCTTCCATCTTAAACTTGCAAAGCTTTTTCGAAAAATGATATGCAAACAGTTACTATATCAACTGATTCTTTCGATAATGTATAAATTCATATCTTATAACATTTATTATTAGTTTCGTTTGAACCGTCGTATAGTGAGGACCGCTGTGGAAATAGGTCCAGATGCGGTCGTTGCATATGCGGTCAAGGTAAGTTTCGTTGCAAAAGCGGTTAATCCAAAATATTTCGGCAGGTAACGTTGCACTTGCGATCAGACATTTAACTTAAAAGCTAGAAATCTAAGGTCGTAAGTTAGTAATCACCTGAGTTATTAACAGGCGCGGTCGACCCCATTGAAATATTTTAATCCGCTTATATATATTTCGATGAATACGTAATATAAACAGTAATGGCTAAACCAGAATAATCCCATCGTTACGGATTTTTGGAAAGTTTGTATTTGCCTAATTATAAAGGTTGGGGGGAGAATTACCAAAATCTAAATATAAAAACAAATGCATATTATTTGTATATTGTTAGGTTGAGAGATTGTTTAGTGCAGTACGTAACAACTTTTAATAATGGAAAATTTTGAAGTGATTGAAAACACCAAGGGAAAACCTTCTGCTCTTCACGTTGGATATCAGTATCGAAAATATAGGAAGAATAAGAAAGATGTTGTAACTTAGGTATGTGTAAAAGACCGTCACCACAACTGTAAAGGGAGGATGAAAACAAAACTGACGGAATTACTCGAAGTCAACCAACAAACCTGTGTCCCCGATGTAGCTCTCTTAGAAGTAAAAAGGCTACGTTCATTTCAAAAAAGAGAGCTCGAGGAAAAGACGCTAAAATCCCAGACATTTACATGGAAGAGTTCGAAAAACTATTTACCAAAGGAGTCGATTTTGTGAGTGAAATTCCTTTGTATGCCTCACATAAGTCTACACTGTGTCGTTCAAGGCATTTACCAACTGGTGTCAGACTAGAACCAGCATCGTCTATTGAAATAGATATCCCACTGGAAATGTTGACATTAGAAGATGGATAGACGTTTTGTGTTTTGACGACACTGAAGAAGAAGAAAGAATTTTATATTTTTTGACTTCAAAAGCAATGGAAACGTTAGCAACAAAAACAGATTGTTTTGTCGACGGTATATTTAAGAGTTCCTTTAAAAAGTTTACACAAATATATACCGTGCATGTTGATATGGGCAACACTGACGACGATACAAGAATTGTTCCTGTGTTGTATGCGCTTCTACCAAAAAAAAAAATGAAAACGTATAGAAGGCTGTTTACAATACTGACAAAAAAACTAGGCGAATGGAAACCAACAACAGTGACACTTGATTTTGAAGATGTTGTTATTTAAGCTCTCAAAACTGTTTTCCCAGATGTTAGACTGTATGGATGCAACTACCATTTTAATCAGTCGCTTTGGAGAAACATTCAGTCGATCGGACTGACAACACAATACATTAACGACGATAACGTTAGACTTTATTTAAGAATGTGTTCTGCATTATCATACTACCTTTGGAGCAAGTAGAAGAGGGGTGTAGAAACGAAAGAAAATGTTTATTCAACTGGATAATAGGATACAGAGTGCAACAAAACTATTGCAGTGCTCTTGTGATATAAAATCATTTTTGGTCTCCGTGGCAAATATTCAAAAATTTCACTAAAAAAAACATTAAAATAAAAAAATGACAAAAAAAAACAAAAAAAAATTAAACATGCCTATGATTCATCATAGCCAGTCCTAAGCCTGGATAAAATATGAAGGATTATTTTAAATGTTTGTACTTAACTAATACACATTAAATATAAAAAGACTCTTAGGGAAGAAACTCCAATTTTTAAATTTATAGTACTTGTTAACATTTGACACAAACAGTAAGGTAGCTAATTTATACAGGGTGTTTCAAAAAAAGGTAACCCCGTCTCTAGGGTAGGTAAAACACTGAAAAATAATTGGGGTTTGCTTAGTAAAAAATTTTTGTAACGCCATCAGTTTTCAAGATACAGGGCGTTGAAGAAAAAAAAATTTTACGCATTTTTTACGATTTTGCCGAAACTACTGGCAACATTGTAATGAAATTTTATACGAATATGTTTTGGAAGCTGATACATCCCATGAATTTGTTTTTATATCTGATTCTCATAGAGGGCGCTAGTTACACGGATCATACTAAGTATTAGTCAATATAACTTTTTTAAGAGTATAATTATTAATCAAAATTTTAACTAAACTTAAACATCATTCAATTTTACACGAAAAAGGTACTCTTGGTAAAACTCGATACTGTGTACCGTTTTTGGAATATTTTGATTTGAAAATTATGAAGTAATAATTGATGCTGGTATAAAATAGTTAGTAATTAAACAAAACTAACCAGAAGCAAATTAAATTAATGACTAAAAACATAAAATAAAATTCAATTACAGTAAGTGTTCAAAATGCCCTCCGTTTTCGCGAATACACAAGTCTATTCTTTTTTCTAAAGATTCCATTAACCTTCTAAGCGGTAAGGGATCAGCTATGATGTCATTAAATTGACGTTGAATTCTTTCTTGGCGTGAATTTACCTCTGTGGCATAGACTTTTTCCTTAATATACGACCAAATTTAAATTTCCAGGCAGAATATGATAACCTATTAATTTGTTACCTAAAGTTGCTGCCCAAACATTAACTTTTAATGAGTGTTGGTAATGTGATACCCTTTTGACTCATGGATTCTTATCACACCAGTAGTGTACATTATGGGAGTTAAACATACCTTGGCGCGTAAAGGTGGCCTCGTCCGTAAAAAGAATGCATTTTAAAAAATTTGGATTGTGGGCTGTCCTTTGTTGCAATGTTTCACAAAAATCCACTCTAACCGGTAGATCATCTGACAAGAGCTCTTGGACTTGTCTGTAATGATAAGGATGTAATTGCTGTTCTTTCAGTATCCGCCAAGTACTTGAAGAAGAAGTATTTGTTTGTCTTGCTATATTCCTTACGCTAACTGTTGGATCTTGATCAAGTAAATTTAAAATATTATTTTCTTTATTAATTGTTCTTGTTATTCTTGGTCTACCAGAATTTATTTTATTTGGTCTCACATTCCCAGTTTCTCGACAACGTCGTTCTACGGCTCTAAATGTTTTTTTACTTGGTAAGTTTCTTCTATGAAACTTTTCTGCATCTGACATCTAACATGTCAGTGTATTCAACATTTGGGTACATGTTGATTTGATTTTACAAATAACAAGGTTTCAAAACTCTAATTATTGTTGATTTATCGTCATAACAATCAATAAATGTGAGATTTCCATGGCACACTTGGAGAAAATAGAGGTATACCTATTAGAACTTTATCATTACTACCAGCATCAATTATTACTACATAATTTTCAAATCAAAATATTCCGAAAACGGTACACAGCATCGAGTTTTACCAAGAGTATCTTTTTCGTGTAACATTGAATGATGTTTAAGTTTATTTGAAATTTTGATTAATAATTATACTCTTAATAAAGTTATATTGACTAATACTTAGTACGATCCGTGTAACTAGCGCCCTCTATGAGAATCAGATATAAAAACAAATTCATGGGATGTATCAGCTTCCAAAACATATTCGTATAAAATTTCATTACAATGTTGCCACTAGTTTCGGCAAAATCGTAAAAAATGCGTAAATTTTTTTTCTTCAACGTCCTGTATCTTGAAAATGGATGGCGTTACAATTTTTGAAACACCCTGTATAGAAATAATCAACAATCCCTTAATATTTTATTTATGCAATTTACTATTTTAAATGGAAAATAAGCCACAATTTATGTTGAAAATTAAATTTATTGACGTTTCGACTTAAAAATCGGATGCCGTTGTGAAAATACAAAATATGAATAAAAATAAAACAAATTTTGTTTATGTTGTTTGCTAAACAATTCTTCTAATAATTTAATTTAATCTGACTCATTCATATTGAAAATTCAGACATATATTATACATTTTAAAGTAGACAAGAATTGTTCCTGTGCTCTATGCGCTTCAAACAAAAAAATGAAAACGTATATAAGGCTGTTTACAATACTGACAAAAAACTAGGCGGACGGAAACCAACAACAGTGACGCTTGATTTTGAAGATGCTGTTATTTTCCCAGACGTTAGACTGCATGGATACAATTACCATTTTAATCAGTTAACCCATTTTCTACCAGAATATCAATAAATATATTTTTTCATAAATATAACTGCAGATATCAATGGAATGAAACTAAATAAACGTAAAAATATGTTTTGATTGAATTATGAGACCAACTATTTGAATATAGTTCCCGATTTTGTAACAAAATTATCACCCCAATAAAAACTGACAACTCTAATGTATTCACTTGCAATTTTAATTTTAGGATGAAATCACTTCTATTTCTCCTGCTTTTCTATAGCTGGCAGATTTCCTTCGCCCAAAAGTGCTCAAGTCCGGAAGTATCAAGAAAGTTATCATTTATTTATAGAACCGTACCATCATCTAAAATTGAACTGATAGAATGTTTCTATACTGACGGCAACCCGAAAAATAATTATTATGATATTACCAACAACTGCGTTACTGCTGCCAGAACCAAAATATTCATTGACAAATATGGCGATGACCACCGTGTCAACGTGGGAGGATCCAAAGTTACTCTTAAAACGTACTATGCCGATGCTGATACATCACAGAACGTAGTTTTTCTTAAGTGAGTATTGTATTAACCCTTTAACAGCGAAATTTGTTTTTTCTTATCTTATTAAAACTATATATTTTCGGAAAATAAAAAAAATATATGAAAGGCATACACTTTATTAACCACAATTGGACTGTTGCTATATGGTAACGCTAGCCTAATACGCAATACAAAATTATTTGTTATGGAATATTTCATTACATTATATACATAGCCCACTGTCACATTTCAAACATTTTTTACGTTAGATTGAACACCCTTCCCTGGCACATATTTTTCTTTTCTTATTTTCATTAGGCACAAGTAAATGTCTACGACCATAATATCGTAGATCATCTGACACTCTGTTAAATGTCACAATGGAACGTGATATTGCTGTTTTCCAGCGCCTTTAGGGGGAGCCTTATATTTGGTAAGATATGCTTGTACTACTTGTCTTCTAAAATCTAGTTGAGGTGTAGATTGCGTCTTCCTGTAAACATTCCATGCATTTACCATAGAAATATCTAACAACCATGTGAAGATTGCCCACCACCACTTTTTACGTCTGATATTTATCCGGTATCTTGAAAGATTCTCATCTAACAAATCAGTACCTCCCATAAATCGGTTATATTCAGTTATAATTGATGGACGACTGATTTGAATAATTTTTTTTATATAATTTTATGACCAACTGGATTTATTCCATGGCATGTAGACGCTGCAGCAACTGCATTGTTATCTACCAATTTAACGATAATTACGTCATCATCCTTGTTTAGTCTTGAAGTTTGTTTCAAAAGATCTTTCTTTTGGGGTAATGAGCAAGATTTGGGTAAGCGGTTTTTCTGAATCGTATTTCAGTTGTTTTGAATAAAATATAATATTAAAACCCTTAATTAGGTTGTCAAAATAAAATTTGAATGGTAAAATTTGGTTAGCTTCAGGGAATTCGTGTATCATATTTACAATTGGAGCTATGTTTTTTCCTGTGGTTTTCTTGTGGTTTGTGGTTTGGTATAGACCAAAATTTACTAGATACCCTGATGCAGTATTCAGACACCACATCTTGTAGCCGAACCTATTTAATTTTCCCTGAATAAACTGTTTACAGGGATGTTCCCGAAATATTTTATCATGCATTCGTCAAAATCCAAGTTTTGTTCTGGAATCCAGTCTAAATTTTTTTTTCAACTTATCCATCAACAGCCTCAATTTCCACATTTTATCAGATTTTTCCGGTTCGTTGTTATCTGAACCGTGCAGGTATCTTCGAATTTGACGAAATCTATCTAGGCGCATAACTTGACTTACCATTTTATTTCGCATGTCATCTTGAGAGTCCCAGTAAAAATCTCGACCAGATAATTCGACATGTCCCGATAAAATGAGAATAGCAAAGCAACATTTCATTTCATCCAGCGTGATAGAATTTGTGTCTTTCAAGAAAATTGCTAATTAGTTGATTCGTCAACAATGAACTAAATTATGTCATCATTCAAAAATGTTTCCAAACCTTTAAGAGGGAATAAGCTTTTGAATCGTGCATCATTTTGTTTTAAAAATTGTCTTGCACGAGGAACTAAATCTCCATTTATTTGGTTCTGCCTGGTCATTTTGGTATTTCGTACCTTTCATCCTCTTCAAACTGCTCTGTATGAAATCGTACTTCAGCAGGGGCTGTTAGATGTTGCTTCTTAAGATTGTCAACAATACCTTCATTATCCTCTTCACCTGAGTTTTCATCCGTGAGAAGATTTTATTCTAGAGGCTCTATTAAAATTTTTTTGAATATTAATCTCATAATCATAAACCATGTTCAAAGCCTCTCCTAACGTAAAACCTCACCTGCAACAAATAAACAGTAATTTAACATTAGCACCCATAACTGGCTAGCGTTACCATATCGTAACGCTCTACAAAATAGTGCTAATAATGAAGCTGGTAAATTTTAACATTAAAATAATATAACATAGATCGAAAGTGATCTATTAACCGTCATATATTATCAATATTTTGACAATTATGCTTAAAATAAAATATTTCTAACACTTACTCTAGACGGAAGTCCACTAGGTTGAGAGTCTATTTTATACCACAAACTTCATTATAGGTTAGAATTCCTTTGGCAAAGGCTTCGTAGATTAATCTGTGGTATGTCCTTAACAATGGCTTAAAAGGATTGTCACAACTCACACTTATTAATTTTAATGGATGAAATTAGTTAAATATTCTTTTCTTTCGTTCATATGCAATTCTATGCGTATGCATTTCATTCATATGCAAGTCCACTAGGTTGAGAGTCTATTTTCAACCACAAACTTCAACACACTAATTCAACTAAAAATAATTTTGTTTTGAAGAATCCAGTTAAACCATCGCTTGCACTAATATTCGACAGTAAAATGACGCAACCGATATACTGAATTTCCAACAAATCTCAACAATATGAACATAAATAGAGATGGGCGCAACTGTTACCATATGGTAACGTTAGCCGTTCATGGATTAAGTAAGCAAATCCGACTGTTAAAATAAGATTTCCGCCAAAGAGTTCATGATCCTTTTTATGTTTTTTTCTTTTTCTAATCACAATTTTCAAGTAATGTCTAGAGTATCAAAAGCTTGTGAAAGGAAATACGGTATAACTGAAATAGCATTTTTCATCAACAAAAATTTACGCTAAAAACAGATAATGTTGCTTTAATTCATTTAATGAAAAATAACTGGTTAACAATAAAATACGTCAAGGAATATTATTGCCTCAAAAATATGACTTTGAATTTACCTACATTAAAGGGAAATATCATTGTCTGATGATGTCTCTTGCGCTGATGAAAACATTAAAAATGAATATCAAAGAATATTACAAATAGGAATATATTTCAAACATATCAAAATAGGAAAATAGGATAATTTGATTGGAAATGGGAAATTTTTAAAAATACAGCTTACAACTCCGCACTAGAAGTGTGTGGCTTTCTAATCGAAAGACGTTCAGGAACGAACGAAAATAAAAAATGGACGGAAATATATAATAACACGAAAATTCAATAAGATAAACAACAGTATACATAAAAATTCGAAATATTGTCAAAATAAAAACAGCAAAAGGGGAAAGCTGAAAAAAATTTGGAAATGTAATAAAGGAAAAACACATTACAAATTGACAAATTGACAAAAAAGACAGTTGATAGATAAAGGCAAGAGAAAAGAAATAAAGGCAATTATGGCTAAATTCCAGTGGAATGGAAAAATAACTTGATTAATAACAAATTAATTTAAAAAGTTCAACTGAATGGAACAAGATCAGAAATATTTTATATAAAAAAATGCATAAAGCAATGATATAGTTTAAGTCAACTATTATTTATATAATATTGGACATAATATTAAAAAATACTATTGTTCTTTTAGCAGACAATTACGAAAAATTGAAGACGCTGACAGATTTGGAAGGAAAAAATAAAGAGTGAAAAGAAGATCAAGATGATAATAAATAAAAAAGAACACAGAATAAAATAATTAAAATCAAAGAGAAATAATAGAAAGAAAGAAGTAAATAATCAAATCTAGATAATTTAGATATAACAAGACGAAGGAAGGTCACTATCATAATATACTATGCATTAAATACAAGAGTACTCAAAGAAAGAAAGAAATATAATACACAAGAGTTAAACTGATAATTTTTAACGGAATGGTTGTTTCGTGTGAAACAACTATTATAGTGCGAGTTAAGTATAGACATTACAGAAAAAACAGAAAACGAAAATATAAAGTACCGAAATAGAATATTTAATGATTGCTGAACATGCCAAAATTGACAGATAAAAATGAAGAAATTAGATAAAATATAAATCAAGAAACCGCTACTAAAAACAAAATTAAAAGGGAACAGTTTGGGCTGGTATGATTTTATCTAATGAAAAAAACTAAAACAATTTAACTAAAAAAACGTTGAAGAAATAAGAAGCAATGACTACAGAAAAGAAAAACTTAAATGAAATGAAATAATAGGAAACAAACGTTACAATAAATCGGGTTGATGCTAATAGGTATATGAATTCACGCGAAGAAGACGTAGCAGTGAAGGCATATATGTGCCCCACTTTTTCGTTTGCCATCTTTTAACATAAAACTTAATGACAGCCTAGAATGATATTAGTTTCAAAAAAAGGTATCAAACTTATAACAATAAAATCAAATCTAGAATTTTGTACACCATTTTCTAATCAATATGTTTTTGTTTTATTGTAGATCCGGAAAGAAATGCAGGTATGACGCTGGCTTTTGCTACGACTCTTCCGAAGGAAATAACTATGCCGTAGTATGGACTGTCAATCCAGTACCAAAAGTCGTATGTCCTAATCAACTTCAGCAAATTTTCTACGGTTACGTTGATTTTTGGACCTTTACTGTAGAAAACAGAAAATATCTTATTTACTCTGTTCCACTAAGCGATCAATCATTTTCCTTAAGCCTATCGAACACAACAGTTTGCCACGGAAAACAAGCTTGGTATGTCGACGAACAAGGTTTCTTAGTATCGTTTACTAGTCTGCTACCTGGTATTACATCCACTCCTAAATTGGACCGAAAGCTCTTTCCGCCATTCAAATCTAAAGGAGATATTAGTGACAGTATTATTAGGGACTGCACTCTGAAATCCTATAACTTAAACTTTGGTACTAGGACCGATACTGATTATTTATCAGATTCAGATATCAGATAACAAAATATTGATAACAACAAAAATGCCATAAATAAACTAGCAAAAGATATACAGAATCACAACAGTGACAAGGGACCATCTTCAAATGTACTTTCAGAATTGAATAAAGTAAAATCATCAATAAACACAAACTTCAATAATATTAACAAACTATTCAAAGATATCAACGAGCTGAGAACTGTAGATACAGACATTTATTCGATAATAACAAATTTAGTTAATAGTGTTAAACAATTAAAGATAGACATTAAAGAATTTAATAAAAATAATAATAACATAGAAAAATATTTAAAGGAATTTAAAAATGATGTTAACAAGAAATTCTACGACTATAATACAGACATCAAAATAGAATTAGCTAAACTTAAACAATCGTCAGGATCAAATGTTCTAAATACACTTAATCCAACAATACAAAGTCTTAACCACAGCAGTACAACCTGCTTAAATAAAGTAACTAGTCTTGAAAAAGACACAAAAAGGTCCATACAAAAGTTACAAACCGACTTGATGGACACTCAAGACTCGCTAGAAAAAACTGTTAAGAAGTTTATATTGGCTAATTTAACAAACATTGAAATGTTTTTTAGTCGAAAATTAAATGATGTTTTAGCATCAGCAAATAAAAAATACAACCAATCATTGAATGAAATATACACTTTTAAAAATAATCTTAAGAACGATCTAGCAATGCTAGAAGGGAAGCTTGACAAATGCTCAATTGATCAAAAGACAACCTCCGATGAACTGGAAAAGACAAAACGATCTTTTTCCACCAAATTTTCATCTTCATCATTAAGCAATTAAAAGAATCACTTTACAATTACGTAAACATGTCAATTTCTAGTCTAACAGATGCTACCAACAAGGACTTTTCTAAAGAACTTGCTGATCTAAAAAGAAGCCTATCAGAAAAGTTTAATAATGGTTTTCTTAATCAAGTCGGTAATACAGCAACATCTGCTCTCGACAAAAGCCGTAAGTGCGAAACCGAAGTAAACCAGCTAAAGAGTGAGATTAATAAGTTGAGGAATGATTTTCAAAAAAACTTGGACATTCTCAAAGCAGAAAATGAGGAAGCTAGAAAGAGATTTGGTATAGAAGACAGTACTATTGTCTGGTAGTATATATAAATTGCAGAGTCGTTTTTTTTTTGTTATTTGTTTTTACTCTGATATCTCGTTTCCCATATCTTACCATTACTTTTCGATCTTCTATTTGCTATTTTTTTTTAATTTTTTTTATATTTCCATCTATTTAAACTTTAAGCTTTAAATTTTTTATTACCGTATTATTCTGTTATTTTGAAATTGCGGTTGATTCTACTTTCTCGAAAATGCAATCCAAGTAAAGTCGTAATACTTGTACAGCTTCTGGGAATGGTATTATCTTTTATTAAAAATATGTTTAAATAAAAATTAAAATAATAAAATTTTAAAAAAACTTTATTGTTTTAATAAGAGTTTAATTATCTAAACATTTTCTAATTTAGAAGAAAAATAAAAATCATCTTAATTTATGAAACTTCGATTGTCGAAATTTCTTTAAGCCAGAAAGAATGTTAAATCAACGATTCTCTGACTATTGAGTAGGCTGGTGCTATTTAAAATAGGTTATTACTATATTTTTAAGTACCGATATTAAAAATTAGCAAAAGTCAGAAAGAAAACTTCAGAAGTTTCAACTTTTAATTCATCTGCATTTTGTTTATGTTTCATTATTTAGTATTGACTGTTACTTTTAATTTTTTACGTAATGGCATCTTCAATCAATAATTTAGTGGTAGTGATTTAATAAAGACTTTTTACTTACCGATTTAAAACAAAATCATCTAAAAAAATTTACTTACCTACTCTGATACAAAAATGTATTAAATTATTTCAGTATATAAAACTCTATCAAGCATAACTTAGAATATGAAAAATAAAAGAATTATACTTTTTCTAAATCAATATCCTAATAGATTTAAAATAAATTACCACTAATACACCTAATCATTCAAAAAATTATAAGTTGTGAGTGTTACCAGATAATGACGCAAAGTTCGAAACTTGTTATCGACTCAGCCAACAAATATCTTTAAATCCGTATTCAAAAATTCGTACAATTTTCTCATTGCGACTTAAGTCACAAAAAGGGATAAGCATTCATACACATTTTCTTTCTACATAAAGTGTTAGCTGTTTACAACCTTATAGCCTTCTTCTGCTAAATGTGGTTAGACGCACTATGTATCACCAATCACTATATAAAAACTCTTGTACCGGAATGTAAGTAGTATTTTGTTTATTTCGATTTTATTACAACTCAACAGATTTTTTCTCTTACCAATTTTTGGGTTGTTACTTTGTCTGCTAAAGTAATTTTATGCATATTAATAAACACAGACATGTAATATTGGCATAATTACTATAACTTTTTTGATCTATATCTTTGTAAGACAGCACCCTAATATGAGCTTTTTATAATTTCAGCATATAATTAACTTTGTACCACTGACTTGATCATGCTTTGCAAATCTTAGAAAGCGAAACCGATCGTCTTGGGTAGTAAAATTAAATTGATTGTAAGTCTAATTTATTTCTTTTACCTCTTTTTTCAATAAAATTAATTTTGTTCTTATGATTTTCCCTGGGGTATCACCGAGTGCTTTCCATGTATAAAGCCTTCTTGGGTGTAATTTAAAAACTGTATTCGTTACAACCATATCCGTTTCTTGGCAGAATTGGATCAGTCTTTCTCCTCTTTCGTTTTTTATGCCAAGACCATATGACCCCACGACATTCTCGACTGTACCTTGTCCTATTTTGGCATTGAAATCGCCTATAATAATAGTAAGTTCATGTTTTTTGGTCAGTTTTAGAGAGTCTTCTAGAGCCTGATAGAAATTTTCTATTTCTTCTTTAGTGGATTCTGATGTCGGTGCGTAGGCCTGAACGATATTTTCAATAGCACAACTCTGTCTGATATGGGCGTAAATCCTATTGCTGCTTTAGCTATTTCCCTTTTTACCATTATCGCTACGCCGTTTCTGTTTCTTGTTGTGTCGTCTCCAGAATAATAGATATGTTGTTCACCTATAGTTCTTATTTCAGAATTTGGCCATCGAACTTCACTGCATCCTAAAATATCTATGTTCAGGCGAGTCATTTCTTGAATCATATTTGCTGCTTTGTCTGCTTGGTACATGCTTCGAATGTTCCACGTACCACTCCTTTTAACTTTTGGGACATTATTGGCTGACCGAGGGATTCTTAGCACCCCCACTCCACTTGAGGGGTGCCCGGGATTGAGGGCCGTTTGTTTAGGATTTTCAGTCATTATAGTGTCCTGGGGATATCCTTACGGATCTTTAATATGGTAGTCATATCGTGGCTTTCCACATCACAATGCCGTTAGCTAATTTAGCTCTTCCGCCTTTGGAGTCATTTTCTCAGCTCTAGAGCAATGAAGTGCCCTACCACACGGCACACGCCGTGTTGAGGTTGAGAACTACCCCCTCCAAGTTGGTTTTTCAAGAAGTACTGAAGAACCCCTACTCAATTCAGAACCCTTCGTTCTTGGAAACTACACCGACACGGTGTAGTTACAGTCTAAGACTATATAAATGCTATGTTTAGTTCCACTTCGGAAATCGTTCTCAATTTCCATAGTGGAAATTGAAACGTCAATAAACGCACTTTAACCTTTAATTGTGGCTTATTATTGTTATAGAACAATATTATAGTACAAATTTTTGCTGGTTTAAATTTTCATTGTACAAATGAGCGCCCGCCCTGCCATACGCGTCTTATATTAATTAAAAAACAATTAAATAAAAAACAATTATATTAATCAAAAAACAGGAACAGGTACAGCTGGACACAATAGCAACAATTCAAATTTCACTTTAAGTGTAACTACGTATTGAACTGATTAAACTGCTTCTATTAACTCTACTGCTACTTATGTTCCATAAAAAGGGACACAAAATAAGAAAACATTTCAAATACATCTATGAAATATTAAACAAACTCTAAAATGGTTTATTTTCGACCTCGGTGACGCTAAGATATTCTTCGATACTTTAGCAAATATATATATATATATATATATATATATATATATATATATACACCTAGCGGTTAATGTAAGCTCCGTTCTAAAACGGTATTATACTAACTCCAGTAAAATATACACCGTGTATACTATTATCTGAGTAGCGCTTTATGTAGACTCCGACCAACATGTAGGATTAAGTGGACTCCACAAAAGGATAAACCATTTATGGGATCCGTATTTACCATTCTGTGTACATTTCTAAACTCCTGCGATGTTGCCAATAATTGTATTAGTAGTAGATTTTCAAATTTTACAGCAGGTACACTTTGGAACTTGAAATTTATTTAAATATCCATCAATTTAGTCATGGAGGAATTTCAGGATTATTTGGCTAATGAAGTTAAATATAAATTGTTAACCGACACATAACTTTAGTTTACTTTTTAGTTTTAATAAACAAGACGGTAATTTATATTACTTGCTTTATATATTTTCAAAAATAAAGTGTCTATTATAAACTTGGAAAAGTTAAGTTTCCATTTTTATTAATTAGTATTTTTTGTTAAAATGCATTGGCACTGAAACATTTAGTCCATAAATGTACGTACATCGGATAGAGTAATCGTGTAACAGTTTATGAAAGTAGACGCCCCTTCGGTAGGATTATAATGTTTGTTACCCTATTAATTAAAGAAAACTGTACAACAGGAAGGTCTTTGTAATTTTTCGATTACTGTAGATTATGACATACAATATTTGTTTCATAGCGTAGTTGAATTTAAACTACAATAATTTATAAATCAATCTTTAATGACATAATTTTTTACTGTCTAATTTCAATAGGTATGTCGATTTTTAATTAAAATATTTAATGCATTAAAGTCGCGTAGAGATTTTCACTAAACATTTAATTTTAAAGATATTATTATAAAAGTCCAAAAAAAGTATAAAAGTCTAGGGAATTTAATATCCCACTATAGATTTGTTTTATAGATTATCGTAAAGCGTTCGACAGAGTCAAATGGATACACTTATGACTGATACTAAAAGAATTAGGTGTACAACAACACCTAATTTTGCTTATAACTGAACTGTTCGAATACACTACTGGACCATTTAAACTAATATTAAAAGAAGATTGAACTTCAAATGGTAGATTAGCTAACGAAATATAAGTATCTGGGAAAAATTTCTCAAACGATATTAATATTGAAAGAGACTTTAAAGAGCATCTGACACAGCATGCTAAACCGTAAGGCGCCTTAACCAAACAATATGGATATTTGAGAAAAATTACAGCTCGTTTCAGAAAGAATTGTAAATATAACATTAATCTAGATTAAGAAGAAACGCTGAAGAAAAAAACAGTAGCGGTTAGCCTAAATAAAGAAAGGCAAAAATAGGTTATATTTGATGTTTTGAAAAAATCGATCCGAAAACCGTATGAAAAACATGTCATAGTATGGACATCGTGCGCGGCGATGCCTCTGCCGTCTGCCTATATCGGAAACTTTTACTACCATTTG
The DNA here is from genome assembly GCF_040954645.1 of Diabrotica undecimpunctata. Lineage (NCBI taxonomy): Eukaryota > Metazoa > Arthropoda > Insecta > Coleoptera > Chrysomelidae > Diabrotica > Diabrotica undecimpunctata. Next base: position 58,545,335 of record NC_092803.1, read on the forward strand.
ACTATTTGTGTACGATTTTGTGTAAGGTTAAGTGGCACACCACAAAAAGTGATTTTATTTTCTCTTTTGTTTAATAATTAAAATGTATTGCTATACTTCTAGATGTTCCAAAAAAAACAAAGGATAATAAACATAAATTATGAGGTACAAAATTCTATTATTTTCTATGCGTAAGTTATTATAGACACATAGGCTATCACACAGTTAAAAACTATTAAACCTATGAAAAAAATACAGTAGATTATGACTACATTTGTGTTTTAGCACTATAGTAAGAACAAGATAAAAATCTAAATATCTACATAATTATATTAACGAGAAGTTAATAAAACTTTTGATAGTTATCAGTAAGAGAAAGCCCATTTCAGAATAGATTATGAAAAATGTTGTTGGTTTTACAATATCAGGTACATTTATATAATGATAGGAATACAAAAATAAAAAAAACAACTTGCTTTTTCAAAACAACAATCAATCACTTCATTTTATCACAAAAAATTTAAAAAGTTGCAATGTAATTGAACCCATTTTGTGAGCTATAGCACTCTTATGCGCTTTAGGAGCACAACTATCAGCTAAATTTTCTTCATGTGGGAGTCCTGAGTAATAGTACTCCAACATGGTTCTCCTGTAAATTGTCAAACTTAGTCTTAGATAACAACGACAACCTTCTTAGTATTTATGTACAAGACACCGTCTACAATTATGTGATTATGTGTACGTCCAATATTCTTTTAAAAGAGATTAATAAAATTCGCGGGTAGACACCGCGACATCGGTATGTCCCGAAGCGATAAATTTACCATTTTATTATAATTAGCATTTAAAAATGAAATTTTCATCTTTCATACAAACATCGATAGTTTTTAGCTATGGATGTATTTGGGTCACACAGTCCTGTAGCAGATTTAGTCTAAAAAGTTTTATTTTACGCACAATTAGCACATTGGCTCTGGAAATGACCTATACATATACATTATTAATTATTTCCAATCAAGATTTTTAAGCAGCTCTGCACCATTGGTTCATTTTTGTCGCTTTTTTATTTGCCCTTTCTTTTTATCGTCATCATTACATAGCGCTACAACACTGAGTGAGTCTTCGCTAACTACAACTTTTCTCCACGTTGATCGGTCTTCTATAAATCTGCAATCAAATGAAATATTAATTTTTTGAGATATCCGATTTTGTGTCCGATCTAACTTAGTCAATAAAATTAATTCTCCTGGACTTATAAGAGCTTTCTTCATTCAGTATCTGTTCTTAATCTATACGGATTTGTAGCAGTATAGTAATAAAACCTTATTTGTTTTAGTCATTCTTCATAATTCGCATCACTATATTAAAATAGGTCTGAAGTTTGTATTATGTTCTTTATTTCTTCAGTGGCTTTATTATTAACTGTGATTATTGATCCAATATATTTAAAGTCTTCAATACTTTAAAAAACGTAGTTGTTGACTTTAATGTTTTATCTAAATTCATTGAATTGGTCTCTTCTGTGTGTTTGCTTGTATTTGGTTTTCACCTCGTTGATTTTAAGTAAAACTTTTTTCATGCTCTCTGGACTTTGTTGAAGATGTCGTTTAGGAACGGGAGAGAGTTTCCTATGAAATCTATATCATAAGCATCATTCTAGGAGCTGCTTTGTTAATGGACCTTTAATGGATTACGTGTTAAAAGGACGTTATTTCTATTTTGGTAAGCTGTTCGTTCATTTTTGATTTATTTGAATCGAGAATCTGTATTTTATTAGATCTCTGGTTTATTTATTTATATCTCTGGTGTTTTGTTTCCTGTATCGTTATTACAAGGAGTTTGCTGGATACCGAAATAGGGAATCCGGTGGTACGTACATGATCTTTTGATTACCAACATTAGAAAATTTGTCTTACTGTAAAATCGTGATGATTTTACTAGAAAATATAATGTTGTTTAATAATAATGAAGTTGTTTCGCTTTGCCTTCTCCATCGAGGTCGCAGTGAGACTGCTATCGTTATACCTTCTGGTATTTAATATTTTGCCGGTCAAGCAACAATTCCAAGAGTTATTAACTTGGTACTGATATCTCTGCTCCCCGATTTTAGCAAGCCATTAAAACTGCTACATTCATGCTTTCTATTATCCAACGACCAGCCAGGCGATTATATATAATAGCCAAGGAAGGTTTTGGCAATTTAATAGGTTTTTTGTGTGTTAGAATATAATTTCTCCAAGAAAGTAAAGATTATCTATCCGCTATCCGGATTTAATCCATCGATTAAATATTAGAATACTATAGAGTAATGCTATTACATACCAGCAAAAAAAAAAAACGGTATAATAGTCAGTAACGAGAAAACCAGATAAATGTTCATTAAAAGACAAAAGAGACGATGTAGAATAGGGCATATAACGTAACAATAGACCCATATAATTTTGAAAGGTTTGAAAGTTTAAATCCAGAAGTGTAATACAAACTACTAAAATCAGGATATAAAAAACAATGTAAGTAAAACTCACAAGAAAAGCCCCAGAAATGTTTTACGACCGGGAACTAATGCTAAGGTCAAACAGGAAAATAAAGATTGGATTTAATTTTTTTGCTTAAAACTTAGCATTGCCAGCTTGTATTCTGAAATCGTAGGCTTCCACGGCCAGAGTCAGAATTATAGTTTATTCGTCTTCCGGGTTTGGACCGTGTCATTTGTGAGTGACCCAAAAGTGGGTTCATCTCGACGTTTCGCTACAATTGTATGTAGCTTCTTCAGGAGAACAAAAAAGAAAGAAACAAAAGACAGGAAGATGGGTAGTTAGCAACGGTAACTCAGTTACTCAACGCAACCAGAGGCGAATACTAACTACCAAGATGGGCATTTGGTCACAGTAACTCAACTACTCAACGCAGCCAGAGGTGAAAACCAAATGCCAGGACAGGGATTCACGTCCAACAGCTCAGAACACTAACGCGTCGAGAGGCAGGGAGTGAATTCAGGGACTCACTCCCTGCCTCTCGACGCGTTAGTGTTCTGAGCTGTTGGACGTGAATCCCTGTCCTGGCATTTGGTTTTCACCTCTGGCTGCGTTGAGTAGTTGAGTTACTGTGACCAAATGCCCATCTTGGTAGTTAGTATTCGCCTCTGGTTGCGTTGAGTAACTGAGTTACCGTTGCTAACTACCCATCTTCCTGTCTTTTGTTTCTTTCTTTTTTGTTCTCCTGAAGAAGCTACATACAATTGTAGCGAAACGTCGAGATGAACCCACTTTTGGGTCACTCACAAATGACACGGTCCAAACCCGGAAGACGAATAAACTATAAAGCTTGTATTCTGTTATTCTCTTTTGTAGTGTTTTTGTTAAAAGTGCTCTTAAATCCCAAATATTTAGGCTGATGAACCATTTCAAAGTTGTACTGGTCTATTAAAATAATATGTCCTATTCTGTTTCGTAGTGCTCTTCTTATGATAGCCATATATTTTTTTTATTATCGTTGATTTGGAGGACCCTTTTCTGCGCTTTTTCTATTGAATGTATTAATGTTTTTTTGTTACTAATAATTATACTCGCTACTATATTAAACTCATCCTCGAAAGTCCGTATAATCTGAAGACCTTGATTATTAAACTGTGAGATTTTATGTATTAGCTTTCCGGGCGATGCTCTCCAAAACGATCGTAAACACGATTGGAGATACGGCATCTTCCTGTTTGAGGTAACTGTACATTTGAAAGTAAGTTGACAGTTATTTCCTTAGGTATGCCTAGTTCTTCCATAGCATTTTAGTTACAATCTTATAATTATATCATATGTTTGTTTAAAATCTATAAATAACTAGCATAATGTTTTTTTATTCCCATTTCATTTCCCATAACATTTTTCATTAAGTATATAATGTTCCTAACTTCACATTAATCTTTCCTGATTTCACATTTGTGGTTGCTGTATGTCAAAGAAGACACCATTTTCCATAGCGGGTGCTTTGATTCCAATGGGATAAAGTACAACCTACATATTTATTGCCAAAATTACTTTGCTGCTGTATCGAGTACCGTTTACTGGTATATGAATTTTGTTACGAATTTATCTTGTGTGATTAAATAGACAACTCTATTAAATCTTTTACCGCGAATTGAAAAGCACCTTTATTTATAACATTTATTTTTAACGTTCTGTGGAATATTGTACGTTTATCTAAATAAGTATTTACTATAGTGTATAATAGTTGTAATTTTATTTTACGATTTGTATCAATATAGGTATAATTTATAATATATGAATTGTCTTATATTATACAAAATCATCCTATTTGCGTAAAGTGATATTTATGTGGCAATTAGTTGTAAAGTCATTAGTCTGTCCTGTCGTATCAAATTTTCCTGATAATTTTTGTAGACAAGCGGTTTAGTTTATGTAATATAATATCCCCAATTGTTCTCATAATATTTAGATTTCAAAACAGCTGTTACCTACGCTAATTCATTCACCTTTTTAAAGCACTTTGTCCAGTTTTCTGTGAAAGCATATTTATTTTACTTGTAGATTACTCCTTGTTAAAATTAATTTCTTAGGTAAGCCTTGTTCGGCATTAGTATTCTATGGTTTCATTCTTATGATTATATCATGTGTCTGTTTAAAATCTATAAATAACTAGTTTAATGTTTTTTCTGTATTCCCAACATTTCTCATTAACTGCCTAATAGTGAATAATTGATCAACGATTTATTAAGTTGTTCTAATTCCACACTAATGGTCTCCTATTTGATAGTTCACCTATTCACTCAATCGTTCCAGGTGTATTAGAAAAAATACTGTATATCCTAATTATTAATATATAGCTTATATATAGCTTTTACCGCTACAGTTTGTGCAGTACATTTTATCATCACTTTTGTGTATGGGTATACTTTTCAGAAAGTTGGTACTTGCTCTTACTTCTAAATTGACAGATCAGCTGTTTAACCGCCTGTACTGAACTTTCTTCTTCATTTTGCAAATATAAATAAAAATTAATAAAAATCACTCTGAAATACCGTTGATTGAAATATTGAATACCCTATAATATTCAATCAACGGAAATATGTACTAAGATCACGGGGAGAATATTATGGGTTATTTCTGGTTTCGTCATAATTGACACTGGAATTACTAACAGGAAAGTGCTCTCACTTCCACATGTTGAAATTGATATATAGTACCAACGGATGCTAGTCATATACCATCAGTACTAATAAAATGGAAACTATCAAATTAATGTCAATTTCATTAAAACACACCTGAAAAATATTGACAACAAATTAAAAATCGCTTATGCGTTAAAAAAATTAAAGAATTGTGAATAGAAATAGAGGAGACGTTCATAAAAGCAATAGAGTAGCAAAGCTCACAGCATGAGAATATTGCCTCGTACTTTTATATAGCAATTTGCTATCACATATTTTGAGATATAAAATCTTAAATTTAGATATTAGACATTCTTATTAAATGTATAATCTAATATGTAAGTCTGTTTATGTTTTACATACTTGGAAAACACTGAACAGCCAAATATTTATTATTTTATGTACTAGGTTCTAAAAAAAGTGTACTCAAAACGAATAAAGATTATCTACCAAGTATTTTATTCCAGTTTAATATGAAAGCATCAGATATAAAATATTATAAAAATTTCATCATAGGGGCAAATTTGAGATAAAAACCAAATGACAAATGATAGAATATTTAGTGAAATCTAAATATCTTAGAATAGCTGTTTCGAGCGAGGATGAGGTTGTTGATGAGAAAAAAAAAGACCTACCGCTGGGGAAGTGAGAAAGCAATTGGCAAAAGCAAAGAGCATTTTAATTACAATAAATGAAATATGCATTACAACCTATCATGATACACATATATTCGTACCGCAGAAACAAGACAATTAATAAACACGTTAAGAGAATCTTAATAATAACCAAAATTTAAGTTTCAATACATAGAAGAAATAAAAATATACAGAAGATACACAGGATAAACAACATTAAAATAGCTGCAAGAAAAAGAAAATAATGAGTCAATCATATTAATATAGAATAGCAGAGGACAAAGTGTTTGTCATAGCATTGGACAAGTGCCCAATTGAAAAAAGAACACAGTCGTTAAAAAAAGACTGTACTCTAGAAAGAAGATAGAATAGATTATAAAAAATAAAGGCATAAACATGTATTTTCCTACTTTTTTAATATTAAAAATACGTAAATAAAACCTTGAATTAAAATGTGACCTTTGATAGCTGTGATAAACTCATCACTTGAACAATGGCGCTGGTGTATGTAGTTGAAATTTTTTACACTTATTTTAACTGTTTATTTTCTTATTATCTATATATGAGTTGTGACCGTTATCACAAACTTATTTATTTACCACAAAGATGCTGGTCAATACCTAAAATTATTATTACACAAATCTGATTCGAAATGTCGTCAAAAAGTAATACACAGCACGTAAAATTTTAATTTTTAATAAAAAGTAAAAGATTAGGCATTACTTCTGGGGTTCAAAGAACGAGCCTTTGCGAAGATTGAAGTACTAATAAGACTACTGCAATCGGCCATACCCCGAGTAATGATTACTTAATTAATCGGCTAATTATTCAGTCACCACTTTAATATGATTTTGTCAAATTGGTCCTTTTTAGGACCATCTATTCTTATAACTATGTATATAACTCTTAAGGGCATATCTAGAGATAAAGAAACTGTATTTTACTTAAACTTATCAGACATATGCGCTAAACACGAATCTGGCGAGTTTCTAGTGCAGAAGACAAATATAGGGCCTAACCTAGGGTATTTGGTATTAAGCTGATTGCTGAAAACCATATTATAGATATAGACATGCTATCTTGGTCGGAAAAGAAGCAAAGAAAAAGCAAAACCAGTCAGCTGAGAGAACCTGTCAACGATATTAAGCTTGGATCCACCATCTACAAATTAAATGAAAAATAATGCAACTACCGACATTGAGGATCTGAGCACAAAGCTAATTACGAAATCTGGAACAAAAACACTACAATGGATTATCCGGATGATGAACAACTATATTCAAATTATGCAGATACCCAAAGTCTATAGACAAGCCAAAGTTGTTACCTTGCTTAAACCTGGCAAAAACTCCAACGACCATAAAAATTATCGGCGAATATATTTATTTTGTCAGCTATTCAAAATATTTTTACACAAGATCATTAATATTATTTCATCGATATTAGAAAAAAAACTTAAATTAAAAGACGAAAGTGGCTGTAGATAGTAAAAATCATGTACATCACAAATATAAAATCTTACCCGACACAGCAAAGATGGGTACGAAAAATATCGGGTGTCAGGGGTGGTATTTTTCAATATAAATGCCGCTTACGACACCTTAAATTACAGGATATATCTCCAAAAACTATATGATATCCCCTTAGATAACTAACCCATTTGTATTATCTGCGTATGCCTACACAACAGAATATTTTTCATATCACTCAATGGTATTGTAAGAATAGCAGATGACGAACGGTCTCGCTTGGGGTAGCATAAAGACACCTACACTGTATAATATTTACACAAACGATCAACCCATACCACTAGATACTAGGACTTCTATTATATAGATGATACACCTATTATTGCACAATAAAAATAAACTATGAATCAATTTTCAGCCAAAGCCCCTGAAAAACTCATGTGTGCTCCTTCAATTTCCCTAAGATAGACGTTTCACAAAACTGAACATCCAGTAATGTCATGAAATCGTTGAACTATAGACTTCCTATAAATTCCTTGAAAATAGTTTGTATCGCACGTGGTCATTCACAGATCATTGTTTAAAACTAAAAGGTAAATTAAGGCCCAGAATTAGTAATCTTCGCAAGCTTTTTAGCTAAAAATAAGGCGCACGTCCTTTCGCCCTACAAATTTACCATTCTTTCTTGTTGTATATACTACTACCAATTTTTACACAAAAATATCTATTGTAGCACTTAACCATATTTATTTTGAGATAACCTTCTATCGAGATATCATAATGTACTACACAAATAAGACCAGAACTAAAATAATAAAAAAACTTTATACAAGATATCGCAGAACATTGGATAAAATAAAAGCAGTTTCTATTAATCGGATGCTTACATAAAACGTACAAAGACACACTTACGTAAACAAAATATATTACGCAATTTCTATAATTAAGAAAACATCGACTTCGGCATTGAACTAATAAAATTATATTAAATAAAAGTACAACATTTTTAAAAATGCAGAAAAATAAAATTTCCTATGCAAGCGAATATTCCATTAAATAATAAGCCCAAATCTTTTTGTATCTATATACCTGTTTTCAAAGAACCAGTTACCTTTTAGTACGTAGTTATACCAGGTAATAAGATATCCTCTGTTACTCTGTGTAATGCGTATTAGATTGCACTGTCTACGAACAGTAGATAAAAATAAGGAGCCCATATGAACCGTTCAGGGTATGTGTTGAAAATATATGGTATAATCACACAGTTGCCAAACTCTTAGAGCTTACTTAAACCGATAAACGTATGGTTCAAATATACATTGAAGAAGATCTGTACGACCCCTATAATATATACACGTGAACTAAACGATATACATTTATCATACAGGGGTATTTACGGGCTCCAAAAAATTTTTATAAATTATTAAACTATAGATGTTGATGAATCGACAGAACCAATATTATGGAATGGTCAAGTGAGCTCCGTATATAGGTATCCACTTGACCACGGAGCTCAATTGAACCTGAATTTTAACATGGGCGGAGTCCACTTTATGCCGTAGATATATATATATATATATATATATATATATATATATATATATATATATATATATATTGACTCCAACCCATCCAAAACAGTTTGGAAGAAATATTATTAATTTAGAGATTAATGATGCTCGGAAATTATGTGACAGGTTTGGAATAAATATTATTAATTTAGAGATTATAAGTGAAAGTAATAAATTTAAAAGGACTTTTTTTGGAAATGGTTTGTATTAGCAAAAGTGATAATAATTTAAACAAAAGATCAGAAATTCAAAATCTAAGCAAAATTTATAATTATATTCTTTCTTTATGATTTATATCTAAAACTTGTAAAATGTCATATTTAATTCTTCATATATCTCACGATACACTTACACCGGTATGCTAACGTGCAGAGAGAGCAAATGAATATTTAGTCTATTATTCTCACACTTTGACGTCACGGCGAAGCAACTTGAATATAATATCACATAATATATATTGGTTTATGAGTTTAATTGGCCTAAAATAAGATAAAGAAAGCATTTAAATTATTAAGATTTAATTAATATAATGTAATGCTAATTTAAATTGTATCAAGAGCTACATAAACATAAGTCCACTAAGCACATAATAAAAATAAATAATTAAAAAATTAATGACTAAACGCGAACTGAAAAGACGGTTTTCGTCTAAAACAAATGTGATCATTTTTGAAAATATTTAGTTTATAATATGTTGTGAATAAAAAAAAGAAAACAAATGTGTATCATTATAAATTACAAACTTTACCAATATTACAGATATTAAAATTTTACAGATTTGGTTTAAAAAATAGGGAAGTTACAATGAAAAACGCACAATGCATAATATTTGCTCCTTTCAAACGGATGCTCGCCATGAATTTATTCAATCACTTTGGCTTTACAACCCTGTGTGGGTCCTAGCCTCCCCAAGAATTTTTCTCCAGTCGTCTCTATCCATCGCCTTCCTCCGCCAAGCACGTATTTCCATATTTCTCATGTCTTCATCGATGTTATCTAGGAATCTTGTTCTGGGTCTTCCTCTTCTTCTTTGACCAATAGGTCTATCAAGGAGCGTTTTTCTAGCTGGGTCGGTTTGCTCCATCCGCATTACATGGCCTACCCACCTCAGACGTCCTATCTTTATGTGTTTTACGATATCTGGTTCCTGGTATATCCTATAGAGTTCGAAGTTGTATCGTCTTCTCCAGACACCATTTTCATTTACCGCTCCATAGATGCGCCTTAGTATTTTTTTTATGAATGAATGAATTTATTACTTATAACTTATTTCTTATTATTACTTATAACTTATTTCTTCAAATCTTGCAATTTGTAAATGTTGACATTTTTTTCTAATTTTCTCTTGCAGTTTTCAAAGCTAATTTTTTGATTAAGTTGTCTTAATCTAATATATGTACCTACGTGTTTTGCTTAAACAATAGACTACTTCATACGGTATGGTATTATTATTTTCTTCTAATTTTGCCATGGTCCAAGCAGTTAAAGTTTTAAATAAATTGGTGTCATGTGATAATGAAGACTCATGCCTTGGATGAAATACAATTATCCAATATTTGTGCAGCAAAAAGTAAGTCGTCATTAGGATTTAATAAACCACCTCTTGAAATAAATTGTATCCAATCCGGTATGTCAGTAATGCTTATGGTATCCGCTTTACATCCTAATTTGGAATTTATAGGTAACGTATCCAGCTATATATTTCAAAGCATATTTGTTAATTTTTTCTCCGCATTCAACACAATACATAAGAAGATTTATTGCAGTAATAGCATCAGGTTTAAGGTTCCTAATACTTGGTGGCACAAAATTTGAAGAAAAATATCTTTGGTTTATAGACATTTCAAAACAATTCTCATCGAAATGTATTGAACAGATGCATGCTGTAGGGTATTTAAAATATTATTTTATATATTATATGCTCGGTATATTCAAAAATTTTGCATAAACGCTCATACGTAAGTTTAGGCAAATACAACATAATTATCTCCTTACATGTTTAAGAGTTATTGAGAAATTATTTTGGTACAAACTTTTCCTCTTTATGCAAATTTTTACACACTATTAATATAAAGAGACATTTACCATTTTTTAAATTTATTTAATCTTGTCGTATATCAGTCCCTTTTGTTTCTCTATTATAATTATTGCCATATCCAAAAACGGCACACCCAGGCATAACTATAATTATTTAGTTTTATACACAAAGGTTAATTTCAAATAAATCACCGGCGAATTAATGTATCTAAACGTTAACAAAAGCTACGAAGAGCTATCTAATGTGTTTCGCGCGTTATTCTTGCTTCGCCGTGACGTCGCTGCGCCAAGCCGACGCGTTTAGGATTTTGATCTAGCATACCGGTGTAAGTGTATCGTGATATATCTGTTACACTTTTTCAGACATCTGTCAACGGTGAATAAATCTTCTTTTTTGTTACTAAACAAAAAAGAATGTTTAAACGAAATTTTACTTTTGGCAATAAAATTGTCAAAAATAAAAATTTTATGTTTATAAAATAAACATAAATGACATAAAATTGTCATTTATGACATTGAGGCTTATTTGTAATTGGTTGCTATTTTAACTTGTTTATAAATTCAATTATTTTTGTATTAAAAAAAATGTTTTCAAAATTATAAAAAATTTTCAGAGAATCATTTATTCGACATTTTTAAATTAATTATTTTTAAGATGTATTAGCAGCAATTTTTATTTACTAAACTAATTTTTATTTGGTAAGTTAACAAAAATTGTTTTTTCTTTCTAGTTCAACCTTGTAAGATATTTTGTCTTTTTTAGCTCTTGATAATAATTGTAAACACAATTGAAAGCTCGAGGTTAAAAAAATAGTTAACCAATAGCCCTTTTATTTACTCCAACCCATCCAAAACAGTTATATATATATATATATATATATATATATATATATATATATATATATATATATATATATATATATATATATATATATTTTGAAACAACCTAATGCATTAAATAAGAGAACTGATATCAGCAACTTAAGCCAAATTTACAATGCACTAATACTACAAAATTGATTCTTCCGTATTCTACTTTTAAATTATTGGTTTCTTCTTCAACTTCTTTTATTATATCATAACATTTATGATGGCATCTACAAAACTTTTTCTTCAATCTCACCAGCTGATTGTCAGTTGACATTCGAGCTTTCAAATAGTTTATTTTGCATGATATGATCATAACAGTCAAGATCCCTAGCCTTGCCGTTGTTAATATAACATTTCAAATTTGACAATTACATTTTTTGATAGATTTTAGAATCAATCAATGTTTTCAAAAGTTAAATTAATAAAAAAATTAATATAAAATTACTTAAATTGGGAATCTTCCGGCGTTCTGTGTTTCTGTGTTTTTGCTGATTTATTTAGTACATTAATTTTTGATGTTTCTTCACAATAATAACATCTTAATGCTACAGATCTTTTAAAGGTAAGATCATTTACTTAATTGTTTTTTATATTAGATGTATCGTATGTATATTAATAACACTCTTTTAGATGAACTGATGATGCCCATTGAACAGTGGGCGAAACGTCTTCAATAAAAAGATAAAGTAGCACATCTCTTGTCTTTTTTATCTCCAAATTGACCGAAAATATCCCATTCACTTACGAGTGCACATTTATATATATATATATATATATATATATATATATATATATATATATATATATATATGCATATTTTGTATGTATCACTGGTGTTACTAGATAATTACGCCCATCAAGCAACATCCATCGGGCCAGATGCCATCTGGCTGGATTATGTTGCTCAACGGGCGTAATCATCTTAATAACACTCTTGGTGCATAAATAACTATTAAACCATTGTTTTTTAATTGATAATGTAGCGCCTATGGCAGGGCATTTGTACAATGAAAATTTAACAATTACATTTATTAATTTATACAATCGACATTTACAGGAAAAAAAAGTAGATAAGAAAAACTAAAACACAAAGAGTTATTTTCCAGAGAGTTCGTTCGTAGCTTGCTATGACTTGCAGGCGGTAATGATTACACCTAATGGAGAACCATCGACATTCTACTATAAATCGAAAATTAACTGTTTAAACTTTACGATATTCGAATTAGGTGTATATTATACAGAATGGTATTTTGAGATGAGTCCGACGGTCAGCGTAAAGCGAATGAGTTTGGCACCTGCGTTTTACGTTTTGTTTAAAAAAAGTCAGCAGGAAGTGACTTAGATATGGATGTCATTTTCTATTCCGATAATTCCTGTGTTCAGATAAATAAAAAAAGGTAAATTAATATGATGTATATTTACGCTATTAAGAATCTGAAGTTTAAATCAATTACTGATAAATTTTTAATTAGGTGGCACACCTAAAATGAAGGGAGCACTGCACATTTAGTAATTGAGACAGAAATTAAAACAAAATTAGGGTCTGGTCCCATTTACATCCCGACGCAAAAAAACGTGGAAATAATTTTCTAGTTAATGGAATGTCTTATGCAGATGTTATTCATATTAAAAATTTACCAAGTGTTGTATTAAAGAAGAATGTTAATGAAGAAGCAGTAAAGTTATCAGATATTAAAGTTATAAAGATTGTTAAGTGATAATTATAATATCCAAATATTCTACAAAACAGCCTATTTTCGTGTAGTGTTGCCCAAATGCAAGAACAAGACGAAACTTAGACAGTCTTGGTCTTGGTCTTGGTATTACGCTCGCGGTCTTGGTCTTGGTCTTGCAAGTCTCGCAGTTACCCATTAGCCAATTGCTATTTATTAAACCTTACTTTAGATCTTAGAACAACGTAACAGAGTAAGTACATTTTAAGCTTAAATTAACATAGCCATAATAAAAATTAATAAATGTCTAAACAACTGACACCGAAATAAACCAAATTAATAACTCTCTCTTGTTTTTCCTTTAACTTGGTAGGCGTCCAGTCGTCGTTGACCATCGTCGTTCTTAGCACTGCTGCTTCCTTGGATTCCGTTTTGTTGCAGTGGGAACACTCTGCTGGACATGGCCTTCTGGAAAGAGAATCAGCGTTTCTGTGGCTGACTCCGGCCCGGTACTCAATCTTGAAATCGTATTCTTGGAGTCGTTAGATCCATCTGGCTATCTGACCTTCTGGGTTCTTAAACTGCATCAACCACTTAAGGGCGGCGTGGTCGGTTCGGATTAAAAACTTCCTTCCATAGAGGTATTGATAGAAGTGCTCTACTGATTTCACTACTGCTAGAAGTTCTCTTCACGTGACGCAATAATTCCGCTCAGGTTTTGAAAGAACTTTACTAAAATATCCAAGGACTCTTTCCTGTCCTCCTTGAATCTGAGATAGCACTCCTCCAATTCCCACATTACTTGCATCTGTATCTATGATGAACTCTCCTTCTGGCAGTGGATATCCTAAACTTGGTGCTGTAATTAAAGGCTTTTTTAAGCCTTTTAAGCTTTTTAATCACAGCACCAAGGTCTCAAAGGCATTTTGGCAATCTATACCCTAGCGGCAATCTCTTGCTTCCTCTATAGGTTGTTAATGGCTTAGAGATATCTTCAAACTTCTTAATCAAGTTTCGGTAGTAAGTACATAGTCCAAGAAAACTTCTCACTTAATATTTGTTCGTTGGTACTGGCCATTCCTTAATGGAATCGATTTTTCCCTTATCCACGGTCACTTCCTCTTTACTGACTATATGACCCATATAGTTGACTTTACCTTGAAATAGCTGGCACTTCTTGGGGTTTAACATCAATTAGGCAGCTTTAAGTTGATTAAAAACGTTTTCTTAATTCTTCAGATGATCTTCAAATGTCTCCCCCAAGACGATTATGTCATCTAGACAAACCAGGCATGTTTCCAAGATAACCCTCTCAGCACATTTTCCATAAGCCTCTTAAATGTCGCAGGAGCATTACAGAGTTCAAATGGCATAACGTTGAATTGCCACAATCCAGATCCTGTGGTGAAGGCTGTCTTCTCTTTATCCACTGGGTCCATTTCTACCTGCCAGTATCCAGACTTCAAATCCAAAGTAGAAAACAATTTACTTCCAGCCAATGTGTCCAATGTATCGTCGATCCGAGGCAGATGATAACTATCTTTCTTGGTAACGTTCTTCAGCAAACGGTAATCCACACAGAACCTCGTCGTTCCGTCTTTCTTCTTAACCAGGACCAACGGAGGGACCTATGGGCTCGTAGAAGGTTCTATCACCCCGTCTTTCTTCATTTCCTGAACAATTGTTTCAGCTTCCTCTCTTTTCGCCTGTGGTAATCGTCGAGCTGTTTGACAAATTGGCTTAGCATTACCAGTATCAATTTTATGCTTAACAATGGTATTTTTTCCCGTCTTTCCTCCTTTCGGTACGAAAATATCACGATATTGCCGAAGAAATTCCCTTAATTTCCATTTCTCCATCTGATTTAGAGACTGTCCAGCAACTGCAACCATTTGGTCGAATTTGTCGTTAGAATTATCAGATGTTGTCGCCTGGTGGATTATGGATGTCACAGGTGTTCAAGTTCCTACTTTTATCTCTTTCTTGATGGTCACTGGGTAGTCGTTGACATTGATAAATCTCACAGGAATTTCTTTAGCCGAAGTCACCAATTCCTTTCCAATTATGATTCCACGCCCAACCTGGTCGTCATGGTTCCAAGGCTCCATCATAACAGATGTCCCTTCTTCCACAATTCCCTGTAGCCACGCTACTATTATCGTTTCACTTCTCGCATGCACGACTGTATCTTCTTTAATGGCTGATTTAACAGTGTTGTTATCATGTGGATTAAGAAATACCTCCTCGTTGCCAACTTTGATTACCTTATTCTTAAAATCCAATTGGAATCCATGCGTATTCATTACGTCCATTCCTAATATAACATCCTCTTCGATGTCAGCAACTATAACAGTATGGACGAACTTTTCTGCTCCAATTCCCAATTGAACCTGGATTTCTCCATGAATGTTGGCATTTTTACCTGTAGCGGTCCGAAGTCGCAACCTCGTTGGTAACAGTTTCTTACGGCTGCTTATAACTGTCGGGCGTATAATGGTCTTGGTCGCTCCGGTATCGCCAACAACGTATGCCTTTTACCATTTATTTCTCCATCTGCATATACACTATCTTCACGACATTTCAAAGAAGCTATTAGTATGAGAGGGTCTTTGGAAAAGTTCCGGGTCGAAGCTGCCCCCCTAAGGCCGACCCGTTCTAGTTTTCCTGATGGTGAGTTTTTTGATGTACGTCGTACCTAGGGTGCTTACATGAATTTCGTACGTGTCCTATTTCGCCACAATTCCGGCCTCTTATAGTCTTCGTTTTCTTGTATGTCATACTCTTAATCATATTAACGAGCTGGTCAAGTTTATCTTCATCTCCTTCCTCTTTTACAGCCGTAACTTTACTGTACTCGCCAGAGGCCTGCGTAGCTGACTCGTATTCGAGGGCGGCGGATAAGACATCAACCAGCGTCTTGTGACGAGCTAGTCGCAGTGTTCTCTGCATTTCATGATCACGAAGACCATCAATAAACGTGTGAACGGCCAATTTTTCCATCATGTCTTCGGGAGCTGTTGGATAAGCATATCGTACAAATCTGGCAATATCTACCTCATATTCTTGAAGAGCCTCATCCTTCTTCTGTATTCTATTTTAAAGCAGCGAGTGATATACATGCTCCAAATGTTCGTGGCCATATCGCATATTTAACCTCTTCTTCAGTTGTTAGAAATCATCCGTCTCCTCTACGGCTATGGTCTGAAGCACATCTAAGGCATCTCCTCGAAGAGCGATAGTCAGGTTTACAGCCTTTTCTTTTTCAGACCATCCATTCGCTCTTGCAGCTGATTCGAATTGTTTCATTTAGTTGTTCCATGACGATTTGCCGTCGAAAGTTGGGACTTTCACATGAACAGAACCTACACTTCCTTCAAATTTCGGCCGTATTTCCAACTTACATTTTGTCTCGTCTTCTTTTGTCTCTACTGTAATTGGATTGTTTCCTCTCTCTGCTGTCCCTGTTTCTTCCATGCTGGTCACTGAGAAAGTCACCCATGCTGGTTTTATTCGGCCTGCCTCTGGAAATTTCGAATTGTGGGTGACTCATCACAATTCAAGTAAACAGGTCTTTCAACTAAGCGCCGAAATAACTAGAATAGATGTTTAGACTTGAGCCGTTAAGATTTGTGGTATAATTTTCTTCTAACTAAATTATTAATAAGGAACAAAATTGAATTATTAAGTGGGTGTTCTTAACACTAGGTATGCTAACCTTATTATATTTTTTATCAGCTAAAGTGACATATTTTTGAAAAGTTTCGATACGATATTACTGTCGCCGTCGCAACGCAAGACGATTATTTTATAGAGGGCGGCTATTCTCAAAATTTGGACAATCAATTTCAGAGCGAAGAAGTCGTCTGCTGGAAAAGAGTGTACAAAATATTTTATTTTTACATTGTAATTATGTATGTCAGTGTCAAATGTGTCAACTGTTCTTTTAATGAATATTTTGATTCGCTATGTATGTTTATGGTATTGCTTGTAATGTGCATAAGTCCAATTTTCCAAATTTTTGTTATATATTTTTTTGCACCTCATAGTCTCTAAGCATATACCCCAACTACTATACTCCCCAAAATGACACTCAGTTCTAACTGTAAGACGAAAGAGTCTCGCAGGCTTAGTCTTGTTCTTGCTCAAACTGTGCACCGTCAGTCTTGCTCTTGTAGTTTTGTTGTAGTTATGACATTTGTGACCAGAAAAAATGAAAAACGTTATATTATAATAAAATTGAAATATCAGGACGTAAGATTTCCAAAGCCTTATTATTGCCAATCTGATTCCTCTGTTTTATTATTATTCTAAAGCTATTTAAACCTAAGTTTTATCATTCCTATTATAATTACATTTTAAAAGAATTAGATAAATAAACTTATTTTGAAAATATTATTTCTTAAAATTTCAATTTTCTATTTGTTTAACCGTCTCTGTTCATAATTTAGTAGTTAATTAGGTTTATGTGTCCTTTAAAAAAATTGAGGGAGACGGCCCTGACAGTGGAATGATTATACCACGTTTGCAACCGCTCTGTAATTTTTAATTTTTAAATGTAAAATATGGAACAAAGATTTGATATCCTTAAATACTATTATTAACAAACAATAGTGCAGTGTTGATGCCAATCGACTCAACCCGACGTGAGTAACAAAAAACCTTTATATAAGATATTACAGTAGTAAATATTATAACCTATACAATTCGAATTAAGTTTCAACCTACTGGTTTTATCAACTGGTTTTTTGGAACCGTTCGGAACTGATCCACGCCGGTTCTTTGGCCGGTGACCGGACCAGACCTGCTACAACGCGGGAAATAACATAAAAGTGACTTCAATTAACAACATGACTACTTCTACTTCAAATACACTAAAAAATATTTATTCCAATGTAGTAAACCCAACCCAACAGAGGCCAAGCAGTAGTACTCTCCAGTATCGAAGGCATCAAAATCGACAATTACGTCGTAGCAATTGGATCACTGGTTGGTCCACGTAACGTCTTGTTTGCATCTAGAATTCTAAACAACAGAATATGTATCTACCTCTCTACCAAAAATATAATCGATATGCTTCTTCATTCCTACAAATATATTAATATAAATGAGTCAGAAATAGAGAT
The DNA here is from genome assembly GCF_040954645.1 of Diabrotica undecimpunctata. Classification (NCBI taxonomy): domain Eukaryota; kingdom Metazoa; phylum Arthropoda; class Insecta; order Coleoptera; family Chrysomelidae; genus Diabrotica; species Diabrotica undecimpunctata. The sequence goes on from NC_092803.1 coordinate 58,563,853, forward strand.
ACGAAGATTAATCACACCAGCACAACGACTTGTAATTTCTAACATATGTCCTTCAATTCCAAACAATATCATTGAAGCAGAATTACAAAAATTAGGTATCACTGCAGTTTCCAAGATGACTTTTCTAAGAGTGGGTATGACAGAAACCGAATATAGCCACGTCTTAAGCTTCAGACGGCAAGTATTTATTTCGCCCTGGATAATACCTCCATTCCTGACTCCTTCAATGTACTCCACAATAAAACTTATCGTTTATTCCTCTCTATTGATAGACTAAACTGCACTAAGTGCAAGACTATTGGACATAACGATACAGATTGTCCCAACATAAAAACTGCTAATTCCTCAAACGTACCCTCAGAAACCTCTCCAAATACGACACCTGAAATAAATTATAGAGATCCTGAAACACAACCAAACATGGAAACGAACGCCAGCATAACTGAAACTATAGAAAACGCAAGTCAACCCTCCTTACCAAAAGAATCAATATCATCAAATCTAAATAATATTAATAATCCTGCTGAAACTTCAACTTTGTAACCTTCAGTTAATATTAATAAACAACTTACTCAAGTATCTACTCAAGATAAAAGACAAATCTCATCCTCACCTGACATCGACCAAAATAACCCAAAAACGGACTTACAAATCTTTACTCCTCCTATCACACATAAACTGAAAAAACCTAAAAAGTAAACTAAAACCTCTAATGACGACATTATTTGTTCTCTAGAATTGATAAAAGACAAAATTGAAAACCGATTACCCCCATTCATATTAAATTTTAATGAAATATGCGACTTTCTAGTTAATACTCTTCATGCTAAACATCCTGAAATTATTTCAAAGAACTATTCAAATGAACCTTCCAAATTAACCGATATCCTTAACTTATTTCATTTTTACTCTCACAACTCTAAATTAAAAAACAACATTACCAGATTAAAAAGAAAAACTTAACCCCACTCACACATCTTCAACGGAGAAGACCGAAAAATCCGATGGATAAATCACTACTCCTTCAATGGAACCCAAATGGGTATTTCGCTCACCTTGAATCACTCAAACTATTAATTCAAAAATATTCTCCACTAATACTGTGTATACAAGAAACTCACTTCAAAGAGAATTCTATAAAAAATTATACACTGTTTTTAAAAAATAGGAGTACAGAACACGCCAGAGGGGGCGTGGCTATCTTTGTCAGAAATGATATTGAAGCTAAGCCTATTAATCTAAATACCAATCTCGAAGCCGTTGCAGTTCAGGTGATATACAAAATGAAAATAAACCCACATGAAAGCCAAATACAAGAGGTAAATAATTTACTACATCAGATACAGTCTCCACTAATCTTATTAGGGGATACAAACTGCCATAACACCACTTGGAGAAGTTCAAAAACAGACAAATGCGGCAACTTATTACAAAACACAATCAATAATTCAAATCTAATACTTATGAATACTGGGGAACCCACCAGGTTTAATTCCTATAATGGGAATCTTTCATCTATTGATATCTCACTATGCAGTCCATCACTGGCAACTATATTACAATGGAGGACACTAAAATACTTATATGACAGTGATCACTTTCCAATCATAATTGACATCCTAAATGACAAACAAGAAACAACATATCCAATTTACCAGACGTAGATAATAAAAACCGCTAATTGGGACCTTTTTCAACAGTATATCGATGAAAAACTATACAACTTCACATTATCTAGAAATATTGACAAAAACATATGTACATTAAATGAGCCGTTGAAAACCAGAGTGGTCTAAGTCAAGAATTTCATGTTTCGCGTTTTCTCGGTATATAATTATGTTTAACAGTGTTCTATTTTGCTACAAAATTTGAAAAATATTAGTGCATCCGTTCACTCACAGATGACACTACTGTAATATATGTCAAATGCTATGAAGGTTGCCGTTTTAAGGCAAAATGGTCTAAGTCTGACTTGGACCATTCTGCCAGAAATTCTGTCACGAATTTTTTATAAGTGTCACGTTTGCTTGTAGTAAAATAAGTTCTAGTGAATCTGTAAATGAATCGTTTAGTGCTAATGATAGCGAGTACGAGCCAGAAAACAATGACGATTCAACAGAATCTGATTCTGATAGCGGTAAGTTTATTTTTTTTATTTCCTTTTATAACCTCAAATGTGTGAATAGCAGTATTTTATTTGCATGTTTGTTTCAGCTGACAAACGTTCGAAGTTAAAATTGGGCGAGTACAAGCCAGAAAACAATGGCGATTCAACAGAATCTGATTCTGATAGAGGTAAGTTTATTTTGTTATTTCCTTTCATAACCTCAAATGTGTGAATAGCAGTATTTTATTTGCACGTTTGTTTCAGTTGACGAAAGTTCGAAGTTAAAATTGGGATCAACTACCAGCACGTCGGCAGAAAACGAAATAGAGAGCCAAGTAAACACATCAAGAATGTTCGAAAAGAAAAAATAAACTGTGGGGAACAATATGTGTCTACATCTAATAAGGTGGTAAAAGCGAAAGAGTTTTATAACAGGGAGTGTACGTGCAAGGGCAAATGCATTCAAAAAATTTCTCAGGAAGAAAGGAAAGCTATCTTTACAAATTTCTGGAACATAGCTAATTTTTCAGCACAAAATGCTTTTCTAGTTGGTATTGTAAAATTGTCTAAACCAGCCACTCACCGTCCAAGAAATGGTACAAGGCAGAAAAAAGTAGTATCCTACACTTATGTCCTAAATACCCCGAAAGAGTCTCATAAAGTGTGCAAAATGTACTTTTTGGAAACCTTTGCAATAAGTAATGGTAGGTTAATGCGTGCATTAAAAAAGGGGGAGATATCATTTCCTGGTGAAGATTTACGGGGCAAACACGCACCTAGCAATAAAACTCCTGAAGGAAATATACAGTTAGTACGCGATCACATAAACAGCTTTCCTTCTTATGAATCTCATTATACACGAGCTCATAATCCTAATAGAAAGTTTTTAGATCCAGAGCTCAATGTACTTACAATGTATACCCTGTACAAAGAGAAATGTGTAGAAGATCCTGTGTCAGAAAGTTTATACAGACAAATTTTCCATCGCGATTTCAATCTTCACTTTCACGTACCATTAAAAGATACATGTGTTAAGTATGACAAATACAAAAATCAGGTGACCCAGGAAAGGACGAGAATACGAAGAAAGTGCTTCAATCACAACACGAGCTGCATTTACGGCGCAGTGAAAAGGCCAGAGCTGCTTTGAAAGACGCTAAAATTACAAGCATACGTGAAAAAGGGAGAGTGTGTGCATTCACGTTTGATTTAGAAAAGGCCTTACCGTTTCCAACTTTGACTTGCTCTGTAGCCTACTATAAAAGAAACATGTATGTGTACAATTTGGGTATTCACGAGTTTAGCGACGAAGACAAGGTGTTCCTGTATGCCTGGGATGAAACTATAGCCTCTCGAGGAGCACAAGAAATAGGATCTTGTATTCGAAAGCATGTTCTAGAAAATGCAAAGGACGCAAGACATATCATTGCATTTAGTGATGCCTGTGGGGGGCAGAATAGGAACTTTAAACAGTGTTTGTTTTGGTTGAAACTCATTGCAGATTCCGATAATTTGGAAATGGTAGACCATAAGTTTATGGTATCCGGACATTCCTTTCTCCCGAATGATCGTGATTTTGGTGTAATCGAACAATACGCAAAGAATAGAGTGAAGTACGTGCCGGACGACTGGTACAGTGTGTTTGAGAAGTGCCGCACAAAGAAACCGTATCGTGTTTGCAAGATGAACGGAAATAATTTTGTATCGTCACAAAACCTGGAAGCAGCTGTTACCAGAAGAAAGAAAAATGAAGATAAGGCGCCAGTATCGTGGCTTAAAATTCAATGGCTACAATTTAGAAAGAGTGATCCCTATAAAATATTTTATAAAGAAACATTAGATGAGGAGTTTCCTTTTGATGTCATAAACTTGCAACCTGTACGAAAAGGACGTATCGCCAATTTTCAAAATATTGAATTTTCAAAACTGTATGAAGCTCCAATACCAGTTACGATTAAGAAAAAAAAGGATATGGAAGATCTTTTGGCGTTTATACCGCCCATTCATCACGACTTTTTCAAAAATTTATCCGTAAATGGAAACAACACTGCAGAAGTAGGTCCACTGGAAGATATTTTGGTGGCGAATGGAGACGACGATGTTTTTTATGAATAAAAATTTAATTTGTAATAATATAATACACAAAAACACAGGATCGTTTGTAAGTCTAACTTTTTTGCTTTACTCCAAAAAAATATTACCAAAAAATATAAAAATTTCGACTGCTGGCTGATTGTTCCGCTGGAATTACTTAAGTTTAAGCTTTTTTTATTGAAAATCATTCTGATCAAAGTCAGTTTTTATGTTCCCATTTAACGCCAACATGTTAACTTTAAGTCGTTGTTTCTCGAATTTCAACATTTCTGACTTAGACCACTCTGGTTTTCAACGGCTCAAATAATATAATTATATCGGCAGCGCATAAAGCTATCGGTAAAACAAAAACTTGTAATAGGATACCGGTACCCTGGTGGAATGAGCAAATTGCCAAATCATTATCTGCAAGTAAACACGCACTGAATATTCTTAAAAAACATAAAACAGATACTAATCTCCTGGAATTTAAAAAGCTTAGGGCAAAAACTCGATATTTAATTAAAAAAAAATCAAAAGAGAGTCTTGGCATAATTATGTTGCCTCAATAAACCCCTCAACTCCTATCGAAACCATCTGGAAAAAGATCCGAAACCTTAAAGGATCAAACAGCTACATCAATATTAATACTCTTTCTTACAATAATAATCTTGTTACCGACAAAAAAGACATATCTAACGTATTAGCCGATGTGTATCAACTAAATTCTAGTGATAGCAACCTAAACTCAAATTTCATTAAATACAAAAATCATGAAGAATCCTTTAAAATTTCAATCCATGACAGCAAATCGCCCCTAAATGAAAACATAACTCAACAAGAATTTGATTATTCTCTAAACTGCCTTAAAAATACCACTTCCGGTCCAGATGATATTCCAAATATTTTCTTAAAAAATATTCCAGAATCAGCTAAACTTATCCTCCTAGAACTATTTAACTCAATATTTTTCAATAATATATTTCCCAAGATATGGTGCCATGCAAATATCATCTTAATTCTTAAACCCAACAAACCTAAAGACGATCCCTTGCCATATCGTGCAATCTCCTTGACATGTAGTATGTGTAAACTAATGGAAAAGAATAAAATTAAAAAGACAGTCAAGATTTCATTTCACGTACAAATCGTCTATGTATCTGTTGATATCAACAGATACATAGACGATTTGTACGTGAAATGAAATCTTGACTGCCTTTTTAATTTTATTTTTATTCGGATCTACTCTGTATGAGTACAAGAAACCAATTCGCTAACGATTTCTGCTTAGTTGAGGAGACATGTCATGGAATGTAAATTTTAGATTCCCCATGTCTCTATTAACATCTCTATTAACATCTTTATCAACGTCTGTTATACCTTGCATTTATAGAAGGTTCAGATTAAGGCAGTTATCTGAATTGTGTTTCGAAACTATTTTACGGATTTAATGGAAAAGAATATAAATAACAGACTAGTATGGCATCTAGAAAACTCAATGTTATTGTCCTCCTATCAAAGTGGGTTTCGTAAAGGCAGATCCACTACCAACAACTTAGTATCGCTTGGGTCTGAAGTCCATGAAGCATTTCTACATAATCAAAAATTACTAGCTGTCTTTATCGATATCAATAAAGCTTTCGACACTGCATGGAAATATAACATCTTAAAAACACTACAGAAATTTGAAACTGAAGGTCACGTACTAGCTTTTATACAAAATTTATCATAGACACATTGAAGTAAGAGCTAACGATTATAACTCTAGTCCACGCTCTCTTGAAAATGGAATTCCGTAAGACTCCATTTTAAGCCCAACATTGTTTCTGATTGCAATAAATAACATCTTGGACGAAATGAGATTACCGATTAAAGCCAATTTTATATGCAGACGACTTGATTATCTACCACAAAAGTAGAAGTGTGGACTGTGCAGCTGAAGTAATACAGAAGTTTTTACACACGCTGGAAAAATGGTCACTTAAAACTGGTTTTAACTTTTCTCCTAAAAAAACACAGTACATAATATTCAGCAAACGGAAAAATATAAAGAACGTTAATCTAACTTTAAATGGACATATTCTAAAAGAAACAAACGAAATAAATTGCCTAGGGTTAACTCTAGATTGCACCCTAAACTGGAAAAGTCATATACATACCTTGCAAAAACAATGTCAACCTAGAATTAATCTCCTGAAAATTCTCTCAAACCGTAAGTGGGGAGCAGATACAAGAACCCTATTAAACTTATATCAATCATTTATACGTAGCAAATTAGACTACGGCTCAATATGTTATGGTACTGCCAAAAAAACTACATTAAAAAAACTAAACTCAATTCAATCAACGTCACTAAGAATTGCTCTGTGCACATTTAGAACTAGCCCAACCAATAGCCTTCAAGTATTAGCTAACGAATTACCTTTACACTTACGAAGTCAACAATTGTCACTAAATTATGCAACTCGTGTATCATCAAATCATCAAAATCCCATGCATTCAAATATCTTAAAACCTAAATGTATCATTAATTGCAAAAATAAACCTATGAATACACTCCCTTTTCATGAAAGAATTAAATTCAGTGGTTTCGACTGTGAGCAGTTTAGTGCCATCATAAATCCAACCCAAAACTTTCCCTCTTGGTCAACTAGTCGACCAATTGTAAATACATCTCTTACTCGCTATTCCAAAACATCCACTAACCCAACAGTAATACATCAATCATACCATGAAATAATATCCCTATATCCAAATTCTGAACATATCTACACTGATGCATCAAAAACTCAATCAGGACTAGCAGCGGCTTACATACATGGAGCAGACCATTTTAAAATACGACTCACTCCGAGTTGTAGCATATTTACTGGACAAGCATTGGCTATTTTAGAGGCACTGAAAGTACACTAAAAGCTTTACAGCAATTGTATCCATCGAATGAAATTATAATGCTAATAAAAAATGAACTCATACTACTATCAACAAACAACATAGAAATAACTTTTTTATGGGTGCCATCACACGTGGGAATCAAGGGAAACAAAGCAGTGGACCAAGTGGCGAATGAAGCTGCACTAGATGAAATCATCCCTGTATCACGCATGCTAACAAGAAACGACCAAAAAAACCTCCTTTAAAAAACATATTACCAACTTATGGCAGAGTAACTGGAATTCCACATCCAACAAATTAAAAGATGTCATAGAAACTGTCGGCACCACCTTACCACTCCCACTCAAACGTTGTGAACAAGTGATAATAACTCGACTACGAATAGGATATACTATACCAACCCATATTCACTTCATAAATAAAGAAGCCATCCCTTTCTGCCACAACTGCAAGACACAAATCATTGTGAAACATATTCTGTTAGAATGCAAAACATACACCAAGAAAGAAGAAAAATAACCTCTCTACCAACATGAAGGATTTTCTAAGCTGCCAGTTCAACCAAGTGCTGAAATATTTGAAAGACATTAAATTCTACAGTATTTAATAGAATATATTTAAGTTATATAATACGTTGTAAGAAATTGAATACTTGTAATTTGTGTTTGTACCCCCTGCTAATAACTCTTAGTAGTTGATGCAGGGTCGTTTTTGTTTAAATAAAAAAAATTGAAAAAAAAACGTTAATTTTCTTTGACTCTTGTTTCAGAGGGTACTCCTAAAAATAAATAATAATCAAAACATGTTACTATTAGCTAAGATTTTCCAAATCATGCAAAATAAATGACACTAAAAACAAATACCAGTGTTAGCTTAGCTTAAACTACATTGTAGTCTATTATATGATTTTTAAAAATATTTACTTTTCAAACTATTAGTGTAGGAACTTCTTGAAATTTAATCATTAAATTACAATTAAACTAAATTCTAAAAAATAACACGACCAGTAGATAACTTAACAATAACTATAACACAATATATTAACTTAAAAATGAACACGATACAATTTGAATTTAAACATGCTGGCAAGTTTAGATCTGTAACATAAGAATCGGTCTGGCTTAAGGCAATAAATTATATTTAATAGCCTCTTGACGAATGAGACGGCGAATACCAACACGTGCGTTTGTTGACAGATGGAAATTTGCTAAACGAATGAACTTTAGGACATATTAGTCAGAATATTACACCAGTTGATGTACAATCCGACAAGCGAGAGCTGGCGGGTTGCGCGTAGACCAAATTAAAAAGTAGAAGGGATTGCTCATTTCTATTGCTGTCGGCTAGGAGTTCCCATCGTAGCGGTTAGTGCTAGATTTCTGACAGTGTTGTCAAGCATTTACATTTTTATTTGGAGTGGCCCTAAATAATTATAAACTATTATTTATATTATTCAAATGGCAAGTGTATTAAAGGGCAAACCGTTGAGATCTCAAGCACGAGAAATAATTTTCAATGTTTTTAAGTTTACAACCGAAGAAGCTACTGCAGATAAAGTTTAAGTTGATTTAAAAAAGAGCGTGTAGCTCACTTAACTGGTAATTAGAATACTCATTTTCAAAATAAATTCAGATTTAAATAATTTAAAATTTACCTCTTGAAGGTACTCGGTAAAGATTTTTGCGACGTGTGGGCGTGCATTGTCATGCATTAGAACAAAGTCATTACCAATAAATGGGGCGTAAGGAACAACATGCATTTCCAAAAATTTTCTAATGTACCTATTAGCAGTTAAGGATCCTCCATCTAGCTGTACCAATTCGGTTTGACCCCTAAGAGATATTCCGCCCTAGAGCGTATACATCCTCCTCCAAAGTTTGTCGCCGGTCCTAGGTTGCATTGAAAATACCGCTCGCCATCTCATCTATAAACTGGTATTCTTCGATCCGAAGTGTATAAACAAAATCTTGACTCATCTGTAAAGAGTATGTTACCCAGTCGTCGATATTCCAGATTACGTGCTCTCTTGCAAATGTTAGACGTGCTATACGGTGTTCCCTTGTAAGTTTTGGGGCAGTCGCAGCTACTCTTGCCCTAATTCCAGACTGTCTTGAGATCTTCCTAACAGTTTCTGAAGACACACGTACATTTCGAGTCTCGGCTAAGTCATGATAAAATTGACTTGCAGTCACATGTCTTCGACGCAAAGCCTGAAGGACTAAAAATCTATTGTCTACATGCAGTTGCTCTTGGCCGACCTGTTACAGCTCATCTTTCATACAGACCAGTCTCTCGGTACCTTATTACCACTCGTGATACTGTCGACTGATTTACACCCACTAAATTTGCCACATATCTCTGACTCCTTTCGTTTTCAATGAGAGTAATTATTCTAATCACTTGATCTCTTGTTAAATTTATATATATATATATATATATATATATATATATATATATATATATATATATATATATATATATATATATATATATATATATATATACAAAACTCAAATATTTGGGTGTGCAGCGGAAGATAGGACAAAGAAGTACTCTTTTTAGTTAACCAAGCTTTCGCAAATCTTTATTTGCATCATCAGGGTGCTACAATAAACAAAATTAGTACAAAATACAGAAAAGAATTATTTTGCATCTTACACTAATTGAGGTTAGTTGTCGTGATGTTTATTAAATGAAATGTGCAACTCATTTGATCCCTACAAATGATGGCGAAAACTATCCAAAATTGTTTTTAAAAAAACGTTCTTTAACAAATACATATTTAAAACACTTTAAAACACATATACAAGAACACTCAAATAAAATTATGTTAAAATAATTACAGAACATGTCATAATATAAAATTTAGGTTATAAACATTCTTATCAGAAACAAAAGAATTGGTTGTGAATTCGTTACTGCCAACTTAAAACGATAGAACGTTAGATCTGGTTGGCAGTAACGAATTCACAACCAATTCTTTTGTTTCTGATAAGAATGTTTATAACCTAAATTTTATATTATGACATGTTCTGTAATTATTTTAACATAATTTTATTTGAGTGTTCTTGTATATGTGTTTTAAAGTGTTTTAAATATGTATTTGTTAAAGAACGTTTTTTTAAAAACAATTTTGGATAGTTTTCGCCATCATTTGTAGGGATCAAATGAGTTGCACATTTCATTTAATAAACATCACGACAACTAACCTCAATTAGTGTAAGATGCAAAATAATTCTTTTCTGTATTTTGTACTAATTTTGTTTATTGTAGCACCCTGATGATGCAAATAAAGATTTGCGAAAGCTTGGTTAACTAAAAAGAGTACTTCTTTGTCCTATCTTCCGCTGCACACCCAAATATTTGAGTTTTGTATTCTATTTGATCAGCGTTGATGACAAGCGTTTATCGCTTTTTCAGTATATATATATATATATATATATATATATATATATATATATATATATATATATATATATATATATATATATATTGACAAGTCACGGGTGACTTGATATAAATATGAGCACACAAATTATTATAAATAATCATTATTGTAATATTATTGTTCATATAAATATTAGAATAGTATTTCACAATGTTAGCGTAGGTCGTTAGTAAGTTAGTATTTATACTAACCGGGCAATATGGTAAACAAAGCAGTTATCTAAGAGTGTAGTGTAGTGTACAAAAGTAAAGACGGTTTAAGAAGTAAAGTAGTGACAAATGATTAACAACCTCAATTCACAATATCCTTTTATATACTACAGAGGAACCTTACCTTACCCTGTGTGGACGTATACTATCGGCATTTAATGAATATAAGTGCTTGGGTATCATACTTAATACAAAGTTACTATGGCCCAGTCATATATGTTACTTAAAAAGCAAAAACGAAAAAGTTTTAATTTACTTAAATGCATAACAAACTGCAGTTCGGGCGTCACCCCTTTATAGCTTTAATACTATATAGAGCCTCTGTGCGATCCATTATTGAGTATGGATGTTTTTTATAAGGATCTTCTAGTAACATCAAATCTTCTAGTGACATAAAAATAGACAGAGTTCAATACAAATAAATGTCTTGTGGCCGGTTTAGCATTTTTTTTTGTTTATACTTATCGTCATACAGCTAGACACAAAAGAAATAAGACAGTATCCATCTTTATAATTTACCTAAATGCTCTATCAAAATAAGAGACAACATCGATATTAGGAGAACAGGGACACACTCTTCTCGCCTAGGGACCTATCAAGGCATTGATTTATATAAGACACAACAACACTAGGTCACGGAGAGGAGGAAGTTATACAAATGGTAGCTGATAAAATTTTGATTCACAAAAGAATATTCCTTCCACTGGTATCTCCACTCTCGAAGCAATGTTGACTTGCAAGAAATAATACTATCAGAAAGCGTTACATTATGTAGAATACCAGTATCGATTGAAATGCTAGCTTAGCCTTTGGCTAATAAGTCGACATATTCATTATGTTCAAATCCCGCATGTGCTTTAATCCAGAGAAAATGTACATTAATTCCTTTGGTTAAAATGGGCAAAATCAACATCAGCTACATATAATAAAGCTTCATATATTGCAATAGCCTCTGCTGTATAAATCGAAGTCTACGGGTTCAGTTTGAATTTCTTTTCTATGTCTCGATGGTATAAAAAAAAGCGCATCCGGTTCCATCTGGAGATGGGTAGTCTCGCGACGGCCAGCGTAGAGAGACGTACAAAACGATCATAGCGCAAGCTAAAATCGTTTCGTATACTATCAATACGCACTGAAGGACAGTGAATCAGACTATAATTAAATCGAGGGGAGTTATTTTCACCGACTCCTCTCGGAGGTTAGACCTCTGAGGAACTGTATTGAAAAATACGGGTAAAACATAGCGTCCGCTCAGGGATGACACTGTGAGCGTTGAATTTTTGGATTTAACGTTCGCAGACACGGCCACTGTACCTGTGTAAAGAGAACGTCAAGAGGAACCCTGTCTGAATAAGGCAGTGAACAACCGTGTAAGGACCTGGGACGGCACCCAGAATCCACTCGACAGCAGTCGATTGGAAAAACAAAAAACAGGATTCGGAGCTGGTATCGCTCGACGGTACGGCTTTAGACACCGCACCCCGCGACCGCAACCGAATATTCAGATGCGGAAGCCTCTCCTTATCCTGAGACTACGGAAAGTTTTTCGAGGCGACTCGAACAATACATATTTGACGCGGATTAATTTATTAAATATTCTTTTGTGAATTATTTTTAAAAATACTTTTAGTGTGTGGCTCATCAATGCTATAGTTTTATGGTCTGAACACTCTCTGGCGTTATTCGTCTTCGGGATTGTGACAAAAGTAGGGGAGAACCATTTCTTTGGTATGATGCCTGTTCTATAAATTGTGTTAAAGAGGTTCACCATTATTTCAAGTGCGTCGTCGTCTATTAGTTTCAACAATTCTACAAGAATTTTATCTGGTCCTGCAGCTTTACCCCTTTTTGTGTTCCTTATAGCATATTCTACCTCGCTTTTTAGGATTTCAGGCCCTGTTGTGTCGTCTGTAGGTTCTGCCACTGCTATTTTTGGTCTTTCGTCTGCAAAAAGTTCTTCAATGTATTCTGTGCATCTTGCCAGTTTTTCATTTAAATCTGTAATTATTTTACCTTTTTTGTCCTCTACTATTGATGCTTGTTTCACTTTTTTACCTGTTATTTCCTTGATCTTTTTATGCATGTTAAAGCTATCGTACTTTCTATCATATTCTTCTATTTCCTTGCAGTTGTCCAGAACCCAGTTCTCTTTGGCTTCTTTAATTTTTCTCTTAATTTCACGGTTCACTTCTTTGTATTTTGTCTTGTTGGTTTTATTTCTTCGCCTTTCCTCCATGAGATGCAAAATTTCGTTTGTCATCCATTCCTTTTTCTTAATTTTGCTTGGAGCTAAGGAGCCTTCACCAGCTGTCATAAGGGCCTTTTCTATCTCCATCCATTTATTCTCTACATTGTCTGTGTTCCTATTTTTTGCAGCGATGTTTCTAAAATTGTTGTTTACCTGTTCTCTTGTCCTTTTCAGTATAGTTGCGTTTTTCAGTTGCTTAACGTCTATCTTTTGTTTAACTGCACTTTTCTGTAGTTTCTTGAATCTTATATTTACTACAGCCACCACCGGATTGTGATCCGATTCTATATCAGTGCCTGGATAGGTTTTTGTAGACGTGATGGAGTTTTTAAACCGGCTTCTGATTAGTATATAATCGATTTGATTTCTGACGATGTTGTCTGCATTATCCCTTGGTGATGTCCACATGTACAATCTACGGTTTGGCAATCTGAACATTGTGTTCATTACTACAAATTCTTTTTCTTGGCAAAATTGTATGAGACGTTCACCTCGGTCATTTCATTGTCCAAGTCCAAATTCACCAATGCATCCATCAGTTTTCACCTTACTAACTTTAGCGTTGAAGTCGCCCATGATTACGGTGACCTCTTCTTTTTTGGTCGATTGCAGAATGTATTCAAGTTGTTTGTAGAATTCTTCTATTTCCTCATCCTCCTTCTCTGCTGTCGGTGCATATACTTGAATAATGTTAATTTTTCTTTTGTTCGACTTTAGTTGGATTCCTATGATTCGTTCTGAATATGGGGTAAACCTTAGTACCGATTTGTTGACTTCCCTTTCTACTATTATTCCGACGCCATAACGGTGTTTTGTATCATCAGTTCCCGAATAGTAGAACGTGCTGTTTCTAGTTGGACATTTGCCGGAACCTTTCCACTATACGTCGCTGATACCAAGTATTTTCACACGTAGTCTTTCCATTTCTGTTGTTATGTTGATTAATTTCTTGGCTGCATACAAGCTTTTTGCATTCCAAGTAGCTGTTCTTATAACTTTATTTTTAAGTTTCACGACTTTGTTCGCCACTGTTCCCCCCGTAGAACCGATTGGGTAACTTTTTGCTCCGGAATATTTCGTTTTGAACATTGCCATTGATGGTTTTTTACAAGGGAATCCATTTGGATATTTAATGCAGTGGTTTCCCGTTGCCTTCTGCATCCTGATGCCGTTGACCACTGTCTTGGTTCCTCCGCCTTCGAGACCGATTTCTCAGTCTCAGGACAACAGAGTGTCCCGCCATTTACCAGCTCCTCCGCCCGAAGCCGTTGGCCGGTAGATGGGGGATTACTTATATCGGTAATCGCTCGGTTACTAGAGGGTGTAGTAGAAGGATATATAGTGACCCGTCTGCTTTCGGAAACCTAATCGCCACTCAGGGTCAGAAGAAACAAGAGTTGGCCAAGAGAGGCTGATAGAAAAGATTAAATACATTTTACTCGAGACAAGTTGAAAAAGAGTAAAATGTGAAGGCCCTTATGATGCGCCAGGTTTGCTTCATAAGCGTAAGAGTATTGATACACTTTGTGTTCCCGCTCTTACCTCGGGGTCTTGACTAGAGACTGTATGGCTCTTCCAGCATGCCATAGCATGGAGGATGGGGCACACGATATTTTTACAATGTAGATACCCAACTCCATGGTCTGACGAAACCTAAACGCGAGATCGCCTTATTGGTTTGACAGAGTAAGCAATAGAAACGGGATATTGCTATGCGAGTATCTTGAAAATCAAAATAATACAGTCGTCACGGGCCCTATGGAGCCCACTTGTTTTTATGGAGGAGACAGACTACCTACCTATTTAGACTTAGCAATTATTCACAACGTGGGACATCAACACGACATAGTCTCACTCAATGAAGGAGACTCTACACATAACCTAATCGTGCTAACTCTAGGCGCCGTGGAAACAAACCACGTGGAGCCATACAAGAAAAAGAGAACAAGCTAGCCCAACTTCAAACGTATTATGAGCGAAACTATAGGAGAAGCTCCTAACATCAACAACAAACGGAAACTGGAAGAGTATGTGTTGAAATTTGAAAAAACCATACAAAATGCACTGGGAACCAGTACAAAAGAAGAAACCTCAACAACAATTCGAGGCAGGTTTAAAGATATCAGCAATGAACTGAAAACTCTAATATGTGAGAAAAACAGGCAACGAAGAAGGGCAAACAGGACAAGGAATGTAGAAGATAAAAGAATTGCTAATGAACTGAATAGGTAGGTTAAAAAACAGCTGGAAATACACAGAAATAACAGCTGGGACGACTTCATCCAACAGCTAGACCCAAATAAATCTGGTTTCTGGAAGCTCTCTAAAGTCTTGTGAAAGGATAAAAAGCCAATACCCACATTACATGGGGCTAACGGCTTAGTATATTCCGAACAAGACAAAGTGGAGGTAATGAAAGATACACTGGAAAGAGGATGCATGAACAACTACCATCCAAACGAAGATCCAGACTTCGAAGAAGTGGAAAGAAGGAGCAGACACCTTAAAAGAAGTAAAGGAACCATAGCACTTCAACATACCACCCCTGAAGAAATCCAGTTGCTCATCAAAATGACCAACGCTAAGAAGGCTCCAGGCCCAGATAACATCACAAACAGAGCCTTAAAAAATCTGCCCAGGAAAGCTATTGTTCATCTAACGAACTTATCATATTAACTAAATCATATTATAAGATTAAGATACTTTCCGGACAGATGGAAGGAGGCTCATGTTATCATGATAGGGAAACCAGGTAAAAACGGAATGTTTCCACAAAACTACCGACCCATTAGCTTATTACCATCAATAAGCAAAATTGCGGAAAAAGTTATCTTGGCCGGATTAAAGGAAGAGTCCGATACAATAGGAGCAATTCCAGAGGCCCAGTTCGGATTCAGGAGCAATTACTCCTGCGAATTGCAAATACTGAGACTGACGGAGTTCATCACAAAAGGGTTCAACGAAAGAAAATATACAGCAGCCACTTTCTTAGATGTCAGTAAAGCGTTCGACAGAGTGTGGCACGGCGGTCTGCTGTATAAAATGAACGAACTGGGATACAGTAAGGCGATAACATGCCTTCTCTCCTCGTACCTGGCCAACAGAAGGTTCAGGGTTTGAATAGGGTCCACCCTATCCGAAGTCGGAACCATGGAGGCAGGGGTGCCACAGTGAGCACAAATATCTCGGAGTAACACTAGATAGACGTCTCACCTTTACCAAACACATAAACCAAACGGTAAATAAGGCAAAGATCCTCAAAAGTCAGCTCTCCTCGCTAATTGGGAGGAGAAGTAAACTAAGGTTCAAAACAAAAATAAGAATGACAAACGCCATCATTCTGCCATCCCTCACATACGCCTCTGCAGCGTGGGGGCATGCATGTAAAACAAACAGGAAGAAAATCCAAACTGTACAGAACTTTATGATCAGTGAGGCTCTTAAAATCCCTACGTACGTACCTTTAAGGTACGTATATAGAGATTCGCAGCAAAAGAGAGTCCTGAGCATGATGGACGAACATGCACATGAGCTCTTTGAAAACCTCAGAAACCATGCGAATCGTTTGCTAAGAGAGCTGACTGACTACGATCCAAATCTAAGGACGGTACATAGACGGCCTAAACAGCAGCTGGCAGGATACGGGGGCAACCCTGACTGAACGTAAAGAAAAGATACTCGCATGGTAATCCCTGATAGCTTAACAGTTTTGGCCCAAAAAAAACACAAAATCCAAAAAAATTAAAAAACCAAAAAATAAGCGTTTGCTCACCAAAAAAAATACCCTTAACTCCCAACCACCACTCCATTTTTATTATGATTTGTCTTATTTTAGTTATTTACTTTAATTTCACTAACCAGTTAAAACAAAAAAAAAACAAAAACCCAAAAAACATATACACGGGATGTGTGAAAGCATTAAACACTTGGGAATGCACATCCCACCCACCCTTAAATCCTACCCCTATTATTTTCACCCAAAATCCCCACTAACAAACAAACTGTTAACTTTAAAGATTTAAAGAAAAAATAGCTGGATACAGATCCACACGTCATTAAAGCCCATCAGTCAAAGGCCCCTCAGGCATGCCCTTCAGGCAAAACCCTTCAGGAAACAGCCCTTTAGTACCAATTGCCCTAGGCAAACGCGAAACCTGAGCATTGAGGCCGTGTGCTACAAGCACGAGCTTGATGGCCAGACCCATCGATCACTCAGCCGGCAAGGAGACCAAAACTAGCTTTTGCCAAATTGGTGACTATTTGATCGAGCACACAACTTCCGAACAGGGGGCCGTCAGCCTCCTGCCGACTCCCTGATCGGACACACATTTTTTTCCCGGATATAAAGCCCAAAGTCATGCAAAAGTTAAACTCAGTAAAGTAAATAGGGAGAAAAGCTACACTAAGCTACCCCTACAGTCAGGTGGCCTAACCACAAGTCAAGAAAAACGGAGGGTGTTTTCTTTTCCCAAAATCGCCCGCCGTAACAGCTCATAGCCTCCTCTGCGGATGTCAGACGTATAGGAGGGGTGGAGGAAAAACCTGGGGGTCAGATAGGTACCGAGCCAAAACGATTAGCTCTTTTGGAACGTGACCGGTCTGATCTTCGGACATGGGGGTCCCACTGACTAGCAGTGGTACACTCATGTTCCTAGGGGTTGGGATGAACTGATGTGTGTGTTTGTGTGTGTGTGTGTCCATCTGGAGATTTAGGCACATCTGTATATAGAGCTACTGCCTCATTCTAATTGCTCGTTATAGATAGAACAATATTTTTCTTTAAATATATGTTTTCACTATAATTTGGTACAATAATATCTGTATCTAAAAAGAAAGAAGAGTAGTTTTTGAATATGTAGTAGTAGAAATTTTGAATATGTATAGTAGAAAAGTGCTATATTTTGATTATACGCTTCGCAACGTAAAAGAGATTTCTTTTTTTGCCAATATTTATTTGTCATGTCATGGCAATTCAAAGTGACTACCTTTTCGTATAGAGATGAGTTCAGTGAGTATACTTTCATTTAATATTTTTTGGACAAAAACCTTCGTCGTATATTTAAAGGAGGTTCCAAGGCTTCCAAAAATAAAGCTTCTACTGGAGTGGATCTCATGGCTCTAAAACATATTCGTAAGGCTATGAAACGTTGATTTTGTTTAGTAGTACATTACTTGCTAATCCATACAAAACACTTCCGTAATCTAATATAGATCGTATGTGAGCTTTGTAAAATATTAAACTTAATTCAACATCCGACCCCACCAAGTTTTATTAATTGATTTAAGAAAGTTTAATCCCTTATTGCATCTGTTCAACATGTCATCAATATATACCTTACAGGTTAATTTCTGGTCGAGTATCATTCCCAGATATTTAATTGTATTTTTAAGGGAAAATTGATGCCTACCTAAATTGATTGTACTGGCATTAGGAAAGCTATAAACCATTTTTGATGGAATATATAAACTTTATTCAGGTTTTTAATGGATTGCTGATATTTTTTGTGTTCTGTATACAAACAGAAATCGTCGGCATATTGTACAATATTAAACGCAAGATTAGTAATAGTGATGTTGTGTAGATCTGCTGTGTAAATTTTAAACAAAAAGGACTCAAAACATAGCCCTGAGGTAATCCTTTGTTATTAAGTCTAGGTCCGATAAGAGTATGATTGTCTTTTAAATAAATTATCCTATTTGTGTACGGGTTCACAACGTTAGACGCAAACTGTGCTGGAATATGAAAAAATAATTTAATCATTTTTTCTTGGAGAATTGTAAAAGATACCAAGTCGTAAGCACCTTCGATATCCAAAATTAAAGCAGGTACATAACTGTTCCTGGAAAAACTATTTTAAATGTCTACAACAAGAGTTGTTAAAGAATCTAAAGTTCCATAATCTTTCTTAAAGCAATGTTGGTTAGCGGGTAAGGGACTTTGATCTCTTAGCCACCAATCTATCATAATTTTAATCATCTGTTCAAGAATCTTCAATATACATAAAAATAATGATATAGGTCGGTAAGCTTCAGCTAATTTAGGGTTTTTAGGGTTTTTTAATTCTTAATTTCTCCACATCGTATGCAGTATTCCTGTGTACCTTTACATTGTCTTGAAATGTATCCAAATTTGAGGCATTTATAACATTGTGCAACTTTACCTAACAACTTTTCAACTTGAAAATATACTTAATTAATTACAACATAATTTGGCAAACAATTGCCTTTAAATGTAATTATAATATTACGTCTAGGTACATATTTTGTATTTCCATCATTTTCTATTTTCCTGTGCATTATCTTAATATCAATAATTTGTATACTAGAGGTCATATATTTTTTTAAATATTCAATGTTATATTTGGTATCGACATCACGTATCAGCCCTTTGATTTCTAAAAGGTGGTTGGGAGTGTATGTCTTTAAATTATTGTCTTTTAAATGACTATTACTGACTAATTTATTTGCATCCAAAATAGATTTGAGGATTACTTTAACTACTTTAACACGGTTTCTTGCTATACTTTTAATTTCCTTAATATTGTTGATCTTTAATTTTTGATGTAAAATATCACCCACAACCATCTGGTGCAATTGGCCTATATTCTGGTCATTGGTCTTTTCAACATATACACAACAATTTTGAAAGTCGTAATTACTGGAATTAATATTAAACATTTTTACTTCCCTTGTAGCAGGATGAACCGTGGTGTTAATGCCTGTATTATCCGTATCTTGTTCACTACCACTAACAACTTCAGTATAGTTATAAGTTATAGTTATAATTAAGTATAGTTAGCGTATTGGCATCTTATTGGTATTCTCCCCCATCAGGGGAGAATATTTTCACTGTTTTATCACTATTTTACTACAATATGTAAATATTGTTAAACCCAACGAAATTAAAATATTCTAATTGTCAAAAAAACTGGAAGCTTAATTACTTTATCGATAAACACGTCTACCCGATATCAATGTATCACTTTGACTGGGTTTAGCTATGACCAACGACAAATAGTAGTCTATTCGATGAATACAGTTATTCCACCAATAAAACTGACACCGAGTAATCATTAAATAAAACACTAGATCGATTTTTCAAAGGGATTTCAAAATTAGGGATTCATTCATGAGTATGTACAAAAAATAGACTTCTCTTCCTTTCCCAAGGGAAATTTTTTACGCATTATTCCTAAAAGATTAGTATAGAAAGATTCTGATGGAGTATATTGAGCTGTAGTGTATAGATGAATATACATATCTGGGTCAAAATGTCAAGGTAAGCAAAGAAAATCAGACTGCCGAAATAAGCAGACGTGTAAAAATGGGATAGGCAGCATTCGGAAGACTCTCATACGTACTTAAAAATAGAAATATACCTCAAAGACTGCGAACCAAAGTGTTTAATTCCTATATCCTACCTGTGCTTACATATGGAGCTCAAACCTGGACATTCACTAAAATAAAGATGGAGAAGATCAAAAAAACTCAGAGAGCTATGGAACGACAGATGCTAGGTATTTTACTCAAGACCATAAAACCAATGAAGATATTCGTAATAGAACAAAAGTACAAGATGCTGTCGAACAGGCAGCTAAACTGAAATGAAAATGGGCTGTACTTAACGAACGTCTTAAGGATGGCCGGTGGAATAAAGAAATCAGGAATTGGCGACCATATGAAGCTAAAAGACCACGGGGAAGACAGCAAATGCGCTGTAGCGACGATTTTAAAAGAACTGTAGGACCAAGGTGGAAACGTCTTACAAACAACAGAGATGAATGGCGAGAATTAGGAGAGGCCTATATATTTGGCAATACGAATAGAGAGAAGGGTTTAAAAAAATATTGAGCTAGTTCATGAAAGGGAAGTCCCTCCAGCCTTTTATAATACCCAATTTAAAAATAAATATTTTGTCTTACATTTAGATGTCGTAAACGACCAAAGCTATTACAAAAATCAGAGTGGTTTTCGACTTTTTAGCCATGACTACTTCGGTTCTCTTGCTAAAAGGCATAACTCTCCGTAGTCCCAAAGTTTAGCCCGAAAGAGTTTGACATTCTTACCATATTCCATATACATATAATGGATTTACTGCTGATCTCACGAAAATATATAGGAACGTGAAAAAGCCTCCTTTCACTTTCTCCAAAATGTTTTCCGAAGAGAAACACTCTGAAACAAATTCTTTTGCATCGCACTAACTACAATCTTATTTGGCGAAAAAAGTGCTCCATATCTAGCTTGCCGTTTTCTAAAGGACAAAGGCAGTGCAAGATACCCTATTGTACCAGACTGAAGAAGAAGTCCTTTCACAAATGATGTATTCCAACTTGCCATTCCAGAGATGCTTAATGTTACCTCATTTACCAAATGGAAGATTCTCTGTCATAGAGTAGTGCTATGACCCCCTAGTATTTGTCAATCCTGTAATTGTTCACGAAAAAATTATTTTGCAACAAATGTGGATCAAACATCTCTCTTCTGTTCACACTATAACCGATCTCAAGATTTTAGACAATTGGTCCAAGTTCTTATCAAGTTTAGCTATTCTCTTTTAACTTTTTTAACGTTTAACTTTTCTCTTTTTCGGTCTCAAAATGCATAATCGGCAGAAAAAACATAGTTCAAGTCAAATTACATGGTTTTTGTGATACCAGCACTAGAGGAAAACGCATGTTGCGTGTATTTGAGAACAGAATACTCGGATTCATCTATGACATTACAATTCATTGCTGCCAAGTCACGTGTAGCTCCACTGAAAAAAACTCTCACCATACCGAAAGTATAACGAAACCGAAACACAATTGTGTGTAATTATTTTTTAAATCACTCTCTTTATAAGGTTATACGCGATATTACCAGATTCTATGGCAGTTCTCTTTTGGGCTCATTAACCTTCTAAGTTGACTACTTTTGTGACCAACAGGGTAAAAGTAATCCAAAACGCTAGTCTTTGCCCAAAATGGAACCATATGAAGTCGTAATTCAACCCCGCAGACCTCATATCACGGGTCAAACTTTGAAATCAAGTCAGATCCTTCTGGACATAGCGATTCGTCTAAAAATACTCGTTTGAGCCCATTGTCAATCTCTCTAAAGAAAGAAAATGGTTAATGTGTGACCCAATTAGACCCAATATATCAAACGGTTCCCATCTTTCACTAAACTCTCTGGAACATAAACACATAAAATCCCTGGCATACATACGTCGATTTGTGTACAATGCTCGAAATAAAGACTGCTTATCTAGTCATTTGTCTCCTAAGGAGTTGAAATATTCCAGATTATTCCTAATGGCTCAAGTTTAAGCCGTTTTCTTTAAATCCGAAATATTATCTCTGACACAAGGTCGATTGATACTCAACAAATAAATTGCTTCACTGAATTCCTTTATAGAACAAGTACAAATTGCTGAAAGTAGTTGTTTGACTAGGGTATTCAGTTGTACTCCGTATATTCGGTTGGCTCCGAAATCTCCGAGACTGGTATCAAGAGACCACCGCTAATTTATTTAGAGCCGCCGTAAACAAAGTTTTTATGGCCAATATGATCGCCAACGTTTGATAATGGGACAAGGTACTGAAAGAAGAAGAAGCTCTTTTGGAAACGTTGGACCTCGGACTACTTACTTAAATTGGCTCCAAACCTGACCCAAATGGATTAACTCATCTCCTAATATTACAGTCGTCGATTTAGTAATTGTCAAAAACCTTGATTCCTGTCCGTTGCACTGATCACTAGCTCAGGTGAACGAAGTCTTCTTCTTCTTTTTCTTCCTTTTTATAAGGAACTCTGCTTGTTCATTTGTGGATTGATATCTTTGTAAAAGGTTGTAACTACATTTTTTACGCGGTGGTCCGATACTTCTTTTACCGATTGTTGATTTATCTCCTGCTATTTTGACCACACAGGTTTCAACCATTTTGCTTATGTGGTTACTCTATTATTTTTTTCTCTTTAGTGTCCATTCGTTTATATACTATACGTTACAATTTCTTTTAATGTCTTCACTCCTCTTTCGATATCCCAACTTATTTGCTGTAATTCTTCTCATTACCCTCATTTCTGCCATTTTTAGTAATCTTTACGCTGTGACTGTGTTGGGTCTTGTTTCTGAAGCAAAATATCATTATTAGTATTACACTGCCTTTAAAAATTCTTGACTTCATCTCAGTGTTAATATGTCGGTTTACTACTATAGTGTTTTTAACGTATCCTGCCAGCCTATTTGATTCTTGTACTTGATCTCTCACTTCTTTGTAAAAGTCCCCACAGCTGAATAGTGTAATTTTAAGGTATTTTATTTCCATTACTTGTTTAATTCTTCTGTTTAATTAACTATCTTCTTCTTGGGCTATCAATATTGCGTCGTCTGTGTAACAGAGGATTTTTATTTCCTTGCTTTTCATAATGTATCCTCTTGCTTTGTTGATACTTTTGATGAATTTATCCATGATTAAATTAAAGAGTGTTTTTATAATATCTAGGGAAACCTCTCTATTGTGGTGACCGAATTATATGAAAAAAAAAAGACCACAACGTCGAAGCGGTCCAAGTTCGTATGAAAGGTGACATCTTTACTCGCCCAATTACTTAACTTATCCCCTTGGCGGTACCTGATACCTGAACAACACATATTCTTGATCCTACCTTCACCTTATAGTATGATTAAGGCTACAAGATATTAGACATTTCTCTCGGGGGCAATATGGTTGGACAATCAAATAACAAAAACACTACCGGTATTCAAAATTCAAAAACCAGTTGCTTGGTTTCCAGCCCGAGAGACCAAGACCATTCTATTAGAAGCATTCGCAACGTTAAATTGATAGTGTTTGTGTTTCTATTTCTCCTGACTGTTGTATCAACAGCAGGAACAAAACAATTGTCATAGCGATTATGATAAAAACAGCAATTTGGTATAACAAGATTTGATATATTTTCAACCTATTGTACGTAGAGAAATAAATGTTAGTATCCAGAGTGGCTCCTATTTTTTACGTAAACGATATATAGGTAACCAAATAATACAGTTCACTAATCACCCCAAAGACAAAGCGAGGTAGCTTGGAGCAGATTCAACAAGCAGTTGGAATCACACAATTCCATCTTAACCCGTTTCGTTATTCTCTAATTATCTTGTAGATTGTAGCAACATAAACGTTGAATATGTTCGAGGCAATCAAAATAAACTAGGCTGAGTTGCTCAGAATCGGCAGAGATATGGGCGTGGTTCATCAGATATTTCCTTTGTTACACAACATAAACTAGAATTGGGGAGAAAGAAAAGAAAAAAAAATAGATGTGAATTAGTTACAGTTAACTCTAATCAAAAGAATAATCATACTCCCAACCACATCACTCGCTAAGGGAATGGCAGAATCAGCACAGTCGACGAGACAGCAAAACTCAACAAAAAAGGAATAGTTACTCTTTAAAAAGTAACAACAAAAACATATGGCCATCTCTAATCGAATCAATAACAAATTAACTCAAATTTTAAACAATTAGTTAAAACAGTCGCAGAAAAATTAGCTAAAATAATACCAAATGAACTCAAGTAAAATGACCCAAATTAGTTGGAATAAAATAACTCATATGGGTTTAACTAATTGATCTTAAATAAACCCAAAAAACCCTAGTTTCCGGCGTCAGATCCATCATCAGGATTTTGTAAGGAATAAACTAAAGGAAGAAAGCTTGTTAGTGTCTACTCAAGATATACTTAGGATACCAGCGGGGCAGTGCGTCTTTACCTCGCTTAAGAAAAAAACCTCATCGGAATGATTTCCGGAAGCTCCATTCGAGATCTCTAACAGTTGACCATTCACTACTTTGGTACGAATCGCCTAGCTCCGTGTGGTTACGGATATTCTTTCAACGTTCACTTTCTTGATACAAGACTTCCAAACGAACGAAAGAAGAGTAATCATGTTTTTTAAAAAATCCGAAAAAGTATTACAGGCCATAGTCAATAATAAAAAACTCGTGACGTGGGATGTAACACATCTCAACAATTGATACAACAATAGAAGTTGAACAGTAAAACATTTTTTAACAATTATTCGAATCTCAACTTGGTATAACAAATTTCAAACTTAATGGCAAGAGTAAGGAGGAAGAATAAAAAGAACATAACTAATGCTTATCTTCCTCAGAAGCTTAACAGGTCACCTGGCGGACGAATCCAAAAATCATCGCCCCAGCCGTTTCTCTTTTGACAACTAATAAGGTCACAGCACAGTTTGAAAAATAAACAAGGAATCATTAAGAAATAAAGAAATTTACGCATGATAATTGAATACAAGATGGTTGTTAAACAAATCAAAAACAAATATTCACTATTATTTTGCTAAATTTTAAAGGGACCAAAATAAAAATACAAAAGACTTATTCTGAATTCTAAGTGGGTTAATTAACAGTAGTACTAGAACTATCTAAGATGTTTAAATAAGGTGTTCTAACAGGCATCAAAATAGACAGCGGCAAATTAATTTTACCTCCGCAATATCATGAACAAAGATAATAAAAAGGCAAAACCCGAAAATATGGTGTAATAAACTGTATTAAAACACCACAATTGTGTAAACTCAAAATAACAATATCCCAAGATACAAGACTATAGGTGACGTTCCTGTATGTATCGTAGAGCATCAAAAAACCACAAAAAACTTGCTCCAGCACCTAAAATATACACCTACTACAACATCTGACTGCATAAAGACACAAAATTAATAAAACAGAAAAAGCATAACAATATTACCACTCTGTATACTCTGTATACAATAAAATTAATTCAAGTTAAAGGATTTTGAAATACTCGAACTATGACCTACTGAATTTTTCGAATCGTGACAAGATTAATATATATATATTTACATGCTATATGAATGTTATTCATTAACATTCGTTTAACATTCATTAAATTAGGACGGCTGCGTTGAATAGGACATGTAGAAAGAATGGAAGAATGCGAAATACCAAACGAAATATTCAAACAGATGCCAGTAGGAAAAAGAACAAGAGGAAGACCGAAACTGAGATACTTAGAACAAATAGAAAATGATATAACAACCTTAAAAATAAAAAACTGGAGAAAAAAAGTAGGAAACAGATCAGAATGGAGAAGAATCCTGGAACAGGCCAAGACCTAAAAAGGGTTGTCGAGCCAGTGATGATGATGACATGCCATATGGCACTGAATCAAAGGTTTTCTTACAATAAAGCTAGGCAGTAATATATTATTTTTGTTGGTGTACGCCTGATTCGATATGTGTGATTAGTTTAGAGTACATGATCATGATATTGTTCCAGGCACAGTCTTGATAGATGTGATCGGCTACACGGGATGTGACCAATTTGTAGAAAGTTGAAATACTAATAATAGGGCGGTACTTGGCTGGATCTTATGTATATTTTAGTATTATTATTGATTAGAAATAGAATGAATAATTAATATTGATAACACTCTATAATAAACTGCGAGCCAAAAGTTAGGGATATAGCTAAATATTAAATAAAAAATAATACAACAATTATACAACTGTATAAATCAATCAAGTCACTTATCTACATCAACAATTAAAACTATTTTTTTGATTTTTTTTTATTCAAAGAAATAAATGATTAAATTAAATTTATCAGTTGTTTATAGTTTATTAACCTATAAAACGAAGCCGACAAATCACTTCAAAAATCGAAAAATTACTGGGGGCTATTTTTTAACTGGAATATCTAGGGGAAGCCAATAGAAACGGCGTTTTATCTCGTAATTATCGAAACTTTTACTGCGTCATGATATTTAAGTAAAAAAAGGACTTTTTTAATTCATTTCAATATTTTGAAAAAACTACGGATTCTAGATAAAAACGTTGAACAGACGACTGTCTTGAAAATACTTTTTTTTAAATGAGATTTTCTTAAAAAATGTTTATAAACAGAAAAGGTATTGCAAATTAAACCCTACAGTAAGTATGTTTTTCAACTGTTTATAATTATTAAAATAAACAATAAAAATATTTAAAATACATTTCATAATGTGAATTTTTGTGTAGTTATTACATTTTTGCGAAAGATGGTCACAATCGGTCAAGGAGTTGAATCGGTAAACAATTATATTTGTTTATCCCATTTGAGAGAACATAGGTCATTTTCAAATGGCTGTACAGCTGCTTTGTCAATACTTGTTTTTTGTTTTTGTTTTTTTGGTTTGATTCTCTTTATAAGGTCTCAAAGTTTCATGCTTTTTAAAAACTATAATAATTTTTAATTGTAAACTTACAAATAATTGATACAGAATAAATTACAATTATATTGGCAATATCCCTAACTTATGTTTAAGATATTATTATCTATTTATTTATTATATATTTGATTTCACCAAAAATTCATGGGTAGAGTATGTACAGATGATGACTAGCAGGGCTGTGGTAAGATTGGCTGCGCTGGTGGGAACTGATACGAACTGTGTGTTAAGGGTGGTATGTTCATACATAGCTGAGACTCTGGGCATGAATCATCACCATATTTGCCAAGGAAAAGCAAGTTTTAATGTGACAAGAGAATTGTAACGAGATGGGAAGTGTGATGTAGTGGACGAAGACGCTGATTCTGAGTATAAGAACATGAATCGACGGCGTGTAATGGAATATTTTTATGCAGATGCTCACACAACAAGGATATTTTGGGATATAACTTTACAATGTTTTTAAGTATACTTCGAAATGTTAAATAATATTTAACTTAAATTGTGGTTAATTGCCAATAAAAATAGCAAATTGTTAAAATGCAATAAGAAATTATATACCGGAAATGGTGTAAGAAATGCTACCAACTCCGGTTCCAGGAGGCGACCAGATCTGAGACTGGCTACCAAGATGCAAGTACGTAGGTACTGCAATTTTATCCTCCATCTCAGCATTAATTTTTGTTTGGATTTCCGGCATTATTGCTTTTGCGATGTAGTCAGCCTATTGTGATTAACATATCGTATCATTTTCTAGTAGTTTTATGCTTAGTATACATTAAATTCTGATAAAGTACGACATGAAGCTCCGTTACTCTAGGACAACAAAAATGTTTCTGGACATACATATAAAGACATTTTTGTATTTGAAAAATTATTATGATCTTGTTAACGGCCTAATGTCATTTTAAAGCTAAACTCTTCAAAGGTTTATAAAGAATTTGCATCATAATACTGCACTAAAAATATATTTCTTTTACCAATGGCGCTACAGCCCAAATCGAGCATTATTCTCCTCCAAACTACGCCTCTAAAGTTGCTGGTTCCGCACCGATCTTCTCCAGGTTCTCACGTCAAGTAAAATTTTGCGCGTTCGCTACCGCTTCAGCCTCCTACCTTTTCCGTGGCCTTCCTTTTGGTCTTGCGCCCTGCATTTTACTATCTGGGAGATGGGGGAATTTTACTAATATATTATATAAATATATAGTTAAACAATTTATAGTAAAGTGTTTATATTAAAATGAATCCTAAGTTTATGTTGGGAAAGTTAATATTGTAACGAAATAGCGTACCTCCAACGCGTTGTAAGTGTAACAATTCTCAGAATGATGACTCCACTCCACAATATATGGTCGATGGCACGACACACTGCGTGTTTGATGGCGTTATCAATAGCGCACTATCTTCGAGAAACTACATACCAACATGGAGAATAGAGATAGACTGATCTAGATAATTCTAGAATAATGTATTCGTTATACAACCCACGACATTGTTTTATTGACCATACCGTACAACATAATGCCAATCGCTGTGTTAATGTTAATGCACATTGACATTAAAAATTTCAAACGAAGTTCTGAAAGAATAAACAAATAATTAATAAAATGCCTATTACGTTGTATACCGTCCAAGAAAAAGTGAAATTTGTAACATGGTACTTTCAGGGTCATTCGATACGCGAAGTAATTGATTTATTTATTGTTGCGTTCGAAAATAGACCCCCACTAAGTGTTACAACAGTTAAAAATACCATTAAACATTTTCAAACTTCGGGATGTGTAAACAGTTGTAAAAAGTGTCATGAAGGTAATGAATCACGTGTTAGACCTGTCGATGAGGAGTGTCAAAACAGGGATATTGATATTTGTGCTTTTGTGGAAGCTAGTGAACCCTGCAATAGTGTATAAATTGCTAGGGAAGTTAACGTGAACGCTCGAACTGTCCAGAGAGTTGTCAAAAGGGATGGGTAACACTGTTTTAAGATACAACCTACACAAGAACTGTTTCCGGAAGATAACTTTAGGCGGATAGAGTTTTGTGAAATTATGTTAGATAAACAGAATGAAAATGTACACTTTTTAAAAAATATTTTATTTTCAGACGAACCTTAATTTTCATTACATAAAAAACACAATCCATCCATTGCAAGGTATTATTCTCGGAAAAAATAAGCACCTCAGTGTTGCAGTGCGAACGCAGCATCCGCAAAAGTTAAATATTTGGACTGGGATGTTAGGCGACCATATTGTCGGTCCATTTTTTATCGATGGAAACCTAAACGGGCCCAAATATTTACAACTTTTACAGAATAAGATGATTCCGGCAGTTCGACGCCTTCCCGTTAATTTTCAGGAGGTTTATTTCCAACAGGATGGGTTTTCGGCTCACAACTCTAGAGCAACTATTGACTTCCACAATCAAACATTTCTTGATCGACTGATAAGTACACGTGGTACAATTAAATGGCCCGCTAGATCGTGTGACTTAGCGCCTAACGATTTCTTTTTTTTTGGGGTTTTCTCAAAGAAAACATTTCCAACAAAGTGGTGGAATATTTGTGCCCTTAATTCATTAATCTGCTTTTCTAATTTTTATTTTTTATAAGGTACATTTTGGGAAGTTTGTAGGGGCTTAATTAGGTAGTATTTTTTATGTTTAAGTTTAAAAGAATTTTTTTGTTTTTTTTTATTTAAAAGTAAACACGATTCTTATTCTGTTTTTTTTTCTTCTTTCTTGTCATTATTATAAGCTTTGTCCATAAAGGTTGTACAATTTTCAGTGACAATAAAGCATATTACTTATGCGATTGCAATAAATCTTAATTCCTATGGTCAACAAAACAATGTCGTTATCTATATATAAAGGCTATTATCTATATATAACAAAGGATATTAAGGTTATTATATATAACAGCTATTATGATTGAGTGAGTTAATAAGAAAATATCGTAGTGTAAGCTTAAAAATAAATACAGTATACTCCCTCTATAACGAACACGGTTATTACGAGGTTTCGCTTATAACGAGATACATTTGATGTCCCGTGAAATTTCTATTGAACTATAACCGTCTATAGCGAGGCAAATTTGGTTATAACGAAAGAAAATAAGATCCAAAAACGTGTTTTTTACGTTTTTGGTCCGGTCGTGGGGCTATAAATAAATACCTTTTCAAAAAACCCCTCAATAAACTTAACTGCAGCCCACAATAATGTATAATGAATAAATACAACTGTTTCACATCTTTAGAAAATATGATAGAATGATACTGGACCATTTAAAGCAGTTAAAAATGACAGAGTTCTTAAAATTGCAGAAGCAATAGTTTATATTATCCTTCAAAATACGCTTTATACATTATGTAGTTGGAAAAAAATATAAGTACAGATTTTTTGTTTTAACGTATATCATTGACAATAAAAGTAAACAACTCTTTTATTTTTTAATATATTTCATTGACAATAAAAGTAAATAACTTTTTTTCAAAAACGCCATTCAAACAATATTTATTAGCATCTTATATTGCTCCGAATGGCTTCACTATAGGAAGTTAATGGTTTAGAAAACTACAGATTCATATGTATGCACAGTATTATTATTGTCTGATATAACGAGATCGGCTTATAACGAGGTAATTAGTCTGTCATTTCAGTTCTCATTATAGAGGGAGTCTACTGTAGTTATATATAAATTAGAACCGCTCGTTTCATTTATTTAAACACGTTACAATATAGTCAGACATGACATTTCAAAAATACCACAACATTGTTGTTTTTCATATCGGGTAATACTAGACTATTATCAGTTCGGATTCTGGCTCCCACAAACCACCATAAAACAAGTTCACGTTATAAAAAAATATTCCAGTCACTAGAAGAGTCTTTTTTTTTTTTTTTTTTTTAGCCCTTTTTCTATCCGAATTGTCGAATAAAGGCCTCTCCCATTTCTCGCCATTCATCCCTGTTGTGTGCTAGGCGTTTCCACATTGGTCCTGCGACTCTTTTGATATCGTCGCTCCAGCGCATTTGAGGTCTTCCTCTTGGTCTCTTCGCATCGTACGGTCGCCAGTTTCCGACTTCTTTGTTCCATCTACCATCTTCGAGACGTTCGTTGTGTCCAGCCCATTTCCATTTTAATTTAGCTGCTTGTTTCGCGGCGTCCTTTATTTTTGTTTTGTTCCGGATTGCTTCGTTCGTTTGCCGATCTATTAGTGAGATACCAAGCATCTGTCGTTCCATGGCTCGCTGAGTTTTTCGAATCTTGTCCATGTTCTTTTTTGTGAATGTCCAGGTTTGAGCTCCGTAAGTGAGAACGGGAAGGATACAAGAATCGAACACTTTGGTTCGAAGGTTTTGGGGTATCTTTTTGTCTTTCAGTATGTATGAGAGTTTTCCAAATGCGGCCCATCCCATTCTTACTCGTCTGCTTATTTCGGTAGTTTGGTTTTCTTTGTTTACCTTGATATTCTGACCCAGATATATGTATTCTTCTACATGTTCCACTTTTGTTCCTTGGATGGTTATCATCGGTTGATCATCTTTATTCGACATTAGCTTAGTTTTACTCAGATTCATTTTCAGTCCTTTTTTTATGGATTCCGTATGAAGCTCATCGATCATCGTCTTCAGTTCTTTCCAGCTGTCGGCTATTAGTACTACGTCATCTGCATATCTTAGATGGTTTAAATACTTTCCGTTTATCGACAGTCCCTTCGTTTCCCAATTTAGTGATTTAAAGATGTCTTCAAGTGCGGCAGTAAATAGTTTTGGAGATATGGTGTCTCCCTGTCTTACTCCTCGGTTGATTTTTATTGGCCTCGTTTTCATTCCGTTATCCATCGTGACTACCATTTCAGCGTGTTGGTATATATTATGTATTAATATCCTATATCTAGAATCTATTCTGCTGTTGACCAGTGCTTCCTCAATAGCCCATAATTCTATGCTGTCAAAAGCTTTCTCGTAGTCTATAAATGCTAAACAGATTGGTAAATTGTATTCGTTAACTTTTTCTATTAGGACCTTTAGTGTGTGAAGATGGTCACATGTACTGAACCCTTTTCTAAATCCGGCTTGCTCTACTGGTTGATATACATCGAACTTTGTTGTCAATCTATTTGTAATTATTTTTGTGAATGTTTTATAAAGTTGTGATAGTAGTGATATTGGACTATAATTTTTCAGATCTGTATTGTCCCCTTTTTTGTGTATTAATATTGTGTTAGCAGTATTCCATTCCCTTGGTATGTTTCCTTCAAATAGGCATTTATTAAAAAGTATTTTTAGGTACCTGATGACTTCTTCTCCTCCTTCTTTCAACATTTCTGCCAGAATTCCATCACTACCCGGTGCTTTATTTCTTTTCAATTCTTTAATTGCATGTTCTATTTCTACTTCGCTTATTTCGGGCATTACTTCAGAATTTACGTTTGTTATTTGTCTTTTCAGATTTTGCTTTGAAGAGTCGGGGGGATCGTTTCTTGAGCGGTATAACTCAGTATAGAAGTTTTCAACTATGTTTGATATCTGAGCTTTGCTTGTTTCTAGTTGGCCTTGTTGATTTTTCATAGTTATAATATTTTTCTTTCCTAATTTCGGTTTGGTATATTTCAGACTTTGATTTTTCTCTATCACTCTTTCTACATGTTCTTGTTGATGTTTTTTAATATCGTCTTTTATCTGTTTTCGTATGGCTCGATTAAGTTCTTTGTATTCTGTGGTATTTCTTTTGTTTAGTGACAGGAGCTCTTTTCGTTGTTTCAGCATATTCTTCGATTCTGCACTTATTTTGGATTTTTTGTTGTTATGGCGGGTTGCTACTTCTGAGCTAGCATTCAATAGTCCTTTTGTTATAACTGAGTTAATTTTATTAACGCTGAGTTGTTCTAGATTCAGTGCTTGGGCGGTTTTTAATTTGCTAGCATATTTTTCTTTATCGACTTTTAGCTTTTCTGTGTCTATTTGTATCGTGTTCGTGTTATTAAAGTTAATTCTACGTTTGCTATACTTAATCCTTAGTTTAGCTCTAACCATTCTGTGATCACTACCCAGAGAGACATTATTTATTACTGTTACATCTTCTACGATACCTTTCTTGTTACACATGATGTAATCGATTTCGTTCCTTGTTTTTCCGTCTGGTGAAGAAGAGTCTTAGACGACCTATAAACAATCTAGAAAGTTTTATAAAATCGGCAAAATCCGAGTAGGATTACCTGGTAGAAAATCAAGATGAATATTTACCTTGTTGACCCCAATGAAACCGGCGCCCTTAGGGGATGTTCTCGAATCGGTCTTGTCTCTGACATTCACACAAATTGTAGGGTAATTTAAAAAAGTTACTAAAGTATATCCCTTCAGGGATATACGGTAATCAGATCGATAGTAGCATCATATGAAGACCTAAGTATTGCAACACATAAATTTCAGACCAATTTTAACATTTGCAATTGGTTGAAAAAAAAATGAAGACTATGAATAAATAAAGTCAAGTATGCCATGTGTTCTTTCACTGACCGTAGAAAAACTTGTCACCTGTATCGTTAAATGAGCAATACC
This sequence comes from Diabrotica undecimpunctata, assembly GCF_040954645.1. Classification (NCBI taxonomy): domain Eukaryota; kingdom Metazoa; phylum Arthropoda; class Insecta; order Coleoptera; family Chrysomelidae; genus Diabrotica; species Diabrotica undecimpunctata. Next base: position 58,597,639 of record NC_092803.1, read on the forward strand.
TGTCACAGCAAGATAAAATACCGAGGGACGCATTTAGTCTACAGATTAAGCTGGAAGAAAACAGTTATATCCTCAATTCCATAAGATAATAACACAATTCAATAACGTGTATTGAATAATAAGTCAAAAATCAAAACTATCAATGGAAAGTAAAACGTTCATATAGAAAACAATAAACCATCCTGAAGTTCGTCTGGACTTAGTCTCGACTGTTGTAAGTTATAATATCGATTTACTACAAAAATTACAGTCTGAGTTCCATAAGACGATAATTAGCACACATACAGATAAAGATAAGACCAGAAATTCAAGGTACATCCTAATATTCTGGCATAGATCTCGATGAGATCACTAAAGAGATCGCGGTGATTCAATTAAAATAACAGAATTCACCTATTGAGCAAATTTTAGCCAAACCGTCCTAGAGTTATAAGGGATGCTTTTATCAGCATTATTCGTATGAATTATTTTTTTACAACTATAAACAATTTAATTTACTCTTTTATACGCATATTACAGATTGTGAGTTAATTGGGAAATTATAAAACTAATTTTATTAGAAGAATTAATTAAATTAAGTTAATTATTGTTGTTTTCAAATAGTCAGTTATCTGTGGAAAATCCATTTAAGCCGATGACGATATGAGTAAAATAAGAAAATACTACATGGGCATATTCTATTTTTGTAATAATATTTTAATAAATATTATCAAAATTAACCAAAAAATTCAATATATCTACCAATGTTATGTGTTATCGTCTTTGTATTTTATAGACCAGGCAACTAAAAATTTTCTCTTTACACTCGTTGATACTGGTATCTAGCAACTGCTTTTGATAAAAAAAGTTGCTAACAATATGTAATAAACAAAATATGCAAAAGATTTAACGTCAATTGTTACTTATAAATAATAAATAAATAATGTAAGATAGCTATTTGGTTTTAAATACTAAAGGTAAAGACCGGTAAATTATATGAAAAAGTGACCCAATTTTACTGAAAAAAGGTAGAAAATATATTAAAATGAAGGTTTGTACAGGTATTTTTGTTAATTTGTTCCTTAATTATTGCAAAAATAGCTTCAAAAGTCGATTTTCTGAAAATTTATTTAATAGTTAATAACTTTTCAAAGCAACAAAAAACTTTGACTTCGCGTGAGCACAAGAACAATATTACAAATACAATATTTAGCTTTAAAAATTTCAGCAAGTTTCACTTAACACTTATTGCAAAATTAAAATTGTTTATCCCAAAAAGATTTGATCTACGTCATGATGAGTAAACTATTGGGTCTACATGAATTTTGTAAGCACCAAATTGAAGGAAAAGGCTTATTTTATCAAATAAATCTTTTATTTAAAAAAAAATATTAGAAAAGAACTTAGGAAAGCCTATATTAATCTAATTGAACGTTAAGGATAAAAAAAATAAGAGAAAAGAACAAAATCCTTAAAGCTACTTAAACATTTTACCGTGATTTATATTCCTCAAACAAGAACCCAGATAACACTGCAAAGAAAGACCTTAAGAGAAAGATAACGAATTTCAACTCAGAAATACTCCCTAACATAGAATCCTTCGAAATACAACAAGCTATGGTACAACTAAAGCACAATAAGTCTCCGGGTCCAGATGGAATACTTGTAGAAATGTTAAAGGAGGGGAATAAAATTATCCTCGAAGAATTAAAAATAATTTGAACGAATATCTTCAGAGAGGAGAAGTACCAAATGATTGGAATGAAAGTTTGACTATACTTCTCTTCAAAAAAGGAGACAGAGCAGATCTGAAGAACTATAGGCCAATCTCCCTGCTGTCTCAAATGTATAAACTGTTTATGAGAGTAATAACTAACAGGTTAACGTCGAAGCTCGATAGCTATCAACCGGTAGAGCAGGCAGGATTCCGAAAGTGTTACAGTGCAGTGTATAATCTTCTTACAGTCAGAACGCTAATAGAGAAAGCCAATGAATATCAATTGAACTTATATATTGGCTTCGTTGATTATGAAAAGGTATTTGACTCCATAGAACTTTGTGCAATAGAGAGAGCTATGAACAACTGCACGATAGACTCCCGATAAAGAATCCTTACATATAATATTTACAAGAAAGCTACAATAAAAATACAAATAGATGCGAAAACCAAAGCTATACCAATAAACAAAGGAGTTCGCCAGGGAGCTGTTATCTCACCAAAGCTATTCACACTTGGACTTGAAGACGTGTTCAAAGACATTAACTGGGCAGATAAAGGAATAAATGTTAATGAAAGAAAACTGAGTCAGTTGAGATATGCTGATGAAATTGTAATATTCGCTACAAATTTCGAAGAACTACAGACTATAATGACGCAACTATTTCAAGCTTCGTAAAAACTAGGTCTTAAGATGATCTTGGAAAAAAAAATAATGACAAATATATCGAACATTAGAGAAATAACGTTAAACGATATAACTTTACAAACAGTAAGCGAATACATCTACCTGGGACAGATAATAAAAGTTAACAAAGAAAATCACACTGACGAAATTACCAGAAGAATAAGATTAGCGTGGGCAAGATTTGGAAAACTGAGTTGGATCTTGAAAATCACTAAAATAGAACAATATTTGAAAACCACCAAGACACTCACCAAGTCTAATATGGATAAAATAATAAAAGCACAAAGAGCGATGGAAAGATCAATGCTCGAGGTGAGACTTAAAAAAAACAAACAAATGAAAAAAAAAAAACAAACAAATGGAGTCGGTCAGATAGCCAAGCGGGCTGGGCGACCGGTTCACATTCGCTTTACTGTGAGTGGTTCAGTGGACGTGAGTTCGATCCCCAGCTCGGTGTACAGAAAACAAAAAGGCTAACGCAGCAGTTTAAAACGTGAGGTCAGACACATCTTGGACTTGGTTTACTTCCACTTCTTCATCTACATCGTGGTCACCTTCGAAAGACGCCAGCCGGTTATGGTGTACTATCATCGGCTTTCCCCTCGGAATCTTGCTTATTTGGTAGATGACATCGTTGATCTTCTCCATAATTAAGTATGGGCCTTCCCAAAACTGCTGCAATTTGGGAGAACAACCTTTTCGTTTCTTGGGATTACACAGCCATACTTTGTCGTTCTTCTTAAAGCAACCCTTTTCGGCTTCTGTATCGTACCGTTTCTTCATTCGGTCGCTAGCGATCTGAAGGTGGAAATAAATCAAACCATACGCGGTAGTTCTTGTTTTCTTCATGCCTAGTCTATCACATATTCCTTGGAATAGATCGCTTTCAAAGCTCCTGCCTTGGTCACTATGGATCTCCAAAGGCACTCCAAATCGGCTGATATATTCTTGGATCAACTTATTTGCAACGGTGGCGGCCTTCTGGTCTGGAAGTGCGTAAATCTCGACCCACTTAGTGAAGTAATCCATTACAACCAACATGTACTTGCCTCCATTTTCGCTTTCTGGAAATGGCCCAGCGATGTCCAAAGCTATTCTTTCAAACGGGCTTCCAACATTATATTGTCTCATAGGAGCTCTCCTTTTTCGGTAAGGCCCGTTACTCGTAGCACAAATAGTACATTTCTTACACCAGTCTTTTACGTCGTCGGAACTGTTCATCCAATAAAACCGTTCCCGAATTCGCTGAATGGTTTTCTTTACACCAAAATACCCTCCTGATGGACTGTCGTGTAACTAACGAAGTACTTCGGCTATTCTGCTCTTTAAGATCACCAACTGTCTTCTCTTATCTGAACCGTCATCATTTTCCAGGACTCGTTTGAGCAAGCCATCTTCCATGATAAATGAGTCCCACTGGGCCGAATACGTCTTAACTACTGAGCATAGGTTTGATATTTCTTGCCAAGGTGGTCGACGGTTGTCCTCTTTCCATTTTCGAATTTTCTGTATAATTGGATCACTTTCTTGTTCTTCTCTGATCTTAGTAGGCGTCCAGTCATCGTTGACCATCGTTGTTCTTAGCACTGCTACTTCCTTGGATTCCGTTTTGTTGCAGTGGGAACACTCTGCTGGGCATGGCTTTCTGGAAAGAGAATCAGCGTTTCTGTGGCTAACTCCAGCCCGGTGCTCAATCTTGAAATCGTATTCTTGGAGTCGTTCGATCCATCTGGCTATCTGGTCGGTTCGGATTAGAAACTTTCTGCCATAGAGGTATTGATAGAAGTGCTCTAGTGATTTAACTACTGCTAGAAGTTCTCTTCTCGTGACGCAATAATTCCGTTCAGGTTTTGAAAGAACTTTACTAAAATATCCGAGGACTCGTTCCTGTCCTTCTTGGATCTGAGACAGTACTCCTCCAATTTCCACATTATTTGCATCTGTTTCTAAGATGAACTCTCCTTCTGGCAGTGGATACTCTAAAATTGGTGCTGTTATTAAATGCCTTTTCAAGGTCTCAAAGGCATTTTGGCAATCTGTATCCCAGCGGTAGTCTCTTGCTTTCTCTGTAAGTCGCGTTAATGGCTTAGCGATATCTGCAAACTTCTTAATAAACCTCCGGTAGTAAGTACATATTCCAAGAAAACTTCTCACTTGATGTTTGTCCGTTGGTACTGGCCATTCCTTAATGGAATCGATTTTTCCCTTATCCACGGCCACTCCGTCCTTACTGACTATATGACCCAGATAATTGACTCTACCTTGAAATAGCTGGCACTTCTCGGGGTTTAACATCAATCGGGCAGCTTTAAGTCGATTAAAAACGTTTTCTAAATTCTTCAGATCGAACTGTCTTCAACTGTCTCCCCCAAGACGATTATGTCATCTAAATAAACCAGGCATGTTTTCCAAGATAACCCTCTTAACACATTTTCCATAAGCCTCTCAAATTTCGCATGAGCATTACAGAGTCCAAATGGCATAACGTTGAATTGCCACAATCCAGATCCTGTGGTGAAGGCTGTCTTTTCTTTATCTACTGGGTCCATTTCTACCTGCCAGTATCCAGACTTCAAATCCAAAGTAGAAAACAATTTACTTCCAGCCAATGTGTCCAATGTGTCATCGATCCGAGGCAGAGGATAACTATCTTTCTTGGTAACGTTGTTCAGTAAACGGTAATCGACACAGAACCTCGTCGTTCCGTCTTTCTTCTTAACCAGGACCACCGGAGAGACCCATGGGCTCGTAAAAGGTTCTATCACCCCGTCTTTCTTCATTTCCTGAACATTCGTTTCAGCTTCCTCTCTTTTCGCCTGTGGTAATCGTCGAGCTGTTTGACGAATTGGCTTAGCATTACCAGTATCAATTTTATGCTTAACAGCGGTAGTTCTTTCGGTCTTTCCTCCTTTCGGTAAGAAAATATCACGATACTACCGGAGAAATTCCCTTAATTTCCTTTTCTCAATCTGATTCAGAGACTGTCCAGCAACTGCAACCATTTGGTCGAATTTGTCGTTGGAATTATCAGATGTTGTCGTCTGACGGATTATGGATGTCACAGGTACACAAGTTCCTACTTTTGTCTCTTTCTTTATGGTCACTGGGTAGTCGTTGACATTGATAAGTCTCACAGGAATTTCCTTAGCTGAAGTCACCAATTCCTTTCCAATTATGATTCCTCGGCCAACTTCGTCGTCATGGTTCCAAGGCTCCATCATAACGGGTGTCCCTTCGTCCACAATTCCCTGTAGCCGCGCTACTATGATTGTTTCACTTCTTGCAGGCACGACTGTATCTTCTTTAACGGCTGCTTGCATAGTGTTGTCATCATGTGGATGAAGAAATACGTCCTCGTTACCAACTTTGATTACCTTATTCTTAAAATCCAATTGGAATCCATGGCGTATTCATTACGTCCATTCCTAATATAACATCCTCTTCGATGTCAGCAACTATAACAGTATGGACGAAATTTTCTGCTCCAATCCCTAATTGTATCTGGATTTCTCCATGAATGTTGGCATTTTCACCCGTAGCGGTCCGAAGTCGCAACATCGTTGGTAACAGTTTCTTACGGCTGTTGATAACTGTCGGGCGTATAATGGTTCTGGTCGCTCCGGTATCCACCAACAACGTAGGCTTTTTACCATTTATTTCTCCATCTACATATACACTATTTTCACGATATTTCAAAGAAGCTATTAGTATGAGAGGGTCTTTGGAAGAGTTACGGGTCGAAGCTGCCCTCCTAAGGCTGACTCGTTCTGGTTTTCCTGATGGTGAGTTTCTTGATTTTAGGGTCTTCTTTTTCTTGCATGTAATACTTTTCATCATATTAACGAGCTGGTCAAGTTTGTCTTCATCTCCTTCCTCTTTTACAGTCCTAACTTTACTGTAACCGCCAGAGGCCTGCGTAGCTGACTCGTATTCGAGGGCGGCGGATAAGACATCACCCAGCGTCTTGTGACGAGCTAATCGTAGTGTTCTCTGCATTTCATGATCACGAAGACCATCAATAAACGTTTGAACGGCCAATTTTTCCATGATGTCTTCGGGAGCTGTTGGATAGGCATATCGTACTAATCTGGCAATATCTACCTCATATTCTTGAAGAGCCTCATCTTTCTTTTGTCTTCGATTTTTAAGCTGCGACTGATATACATGCTCTAAATGTTCGCGGCCATATCGCATATTTCACCTCTTCTTTAGTTGTTCGAAATCATCCTTCTCCTCTACGGCTATTGTCTGAAGCACATCTAAGGCATCTCCCCGAAAAGCGATAGTCAGGTTTACAGCTTTTTCTTTTTCAGACCATCCATTTGCTCTTGCGGCTGATTCGAACTGTTTCACGTAGTTGTTCCATGACGATTTTCCATCGAAAGTTGGGACTTTCACATGAACAGAACCTCCACTTCCTTCAAATTTCGGCCGTGTTTCCAACTTACATTTCGTCTCTTCTTCTTTTGTCTCCACTGTAATTGGATTGTTTCCTCTCCCTGCTGTCCCTATTTTCTCCATCTTCCTTTCCATCTCTTTAATCTTTTCTTCGAAGGCCGACATATCGGCAGCAACTTGGTTTTTTAACGAAGATATTCTATCGTCGAGGGCAGACATCTCAGAAGATACTTTAGAGATTTCCAAAGAGATGTTAGCAGAGACTTTGCTTTCCAGCGAAGAAATCTCGTTAGAAACTTTGTCTTCCAAAGAAGCGATGTCGCCGGAAACTTTGTTCTCTAATGATGCGATGTCACCAGAAACTTTCGAGATATCCCCAGAAACTTTCGAAATATCGCCAGAAACGTTGTTTTTACCAAGTAGAACTGGATGAGCAATCCAGTAATTTATGTGCTTTTGGCACTATATTTGGCACATATTAATTTTGCCGCCTGCCATTTGGTCTTAACATAGCACCTGAATACTTCCAGAAATTAAATTCTGAAAATTTTGCAGATATTCCAGGTTGTATAGTCTACTTCGATGATCTATTAATTTGTGGTGAGTCAATAGAAGAGCATAATATTACACTAAATAAGGTGTTAGATAGGGCTAGAGAACTAAATGTGAAATTTAATCCAAACAAAATACAATAATGCGTTGAAAGTGTTAGATACTTGGATCATATCTTTGATAAAGATGGGATGAGAGCTGACAACAAAAAAGTAGAAGCGATAAGAAGATTGAAGGATCCGGAAAATAAAAAGGAATTACAACAAATTTTGGGAATGGTAAATTATTTAAGGGCATTCATTCCAAACTTGTCAGAGATTTCCACGCCCTTAAGAGAACTCTTAAAAAAAAGGAATGCATGGGTATGGACATATAGACATTCTGATGCACTAAATAAAATAAAAGAAGTAATTATGTCAAGTTGTGTGCTTGCTAATTTGAATGAGAAGTTACCAACCGTGATACAGACTGACAGTAGTAGTAATGGCTTGGGGTGCTGTCTCTTACAGAATAACAGACCGGTAGCATTTGCGTCTATATAGGGCGCTAACGACAGGAGAGTCAAATATGAGTCAAATTGAAAAGGAGTTCTTGGCAATCCTATACGCATGCAATAAATTTCACAATTTTATCTACGGAAGGAACGTGCAAATTGATTCTGACCATAAGCCTTTGGAGGCATTAATGCATAAAGGCATTGCGGACATAATGTCGCCGAGATTACAATGGATTAGGGTGAGATTATCTAAATATGACATAGAGGTAAAATTTAAGCCAGGCAAGTTCATGCATGTGGCAGATTTATTATCGAGGAATTTTATAAAAGATGAAGTGGATGATGATAAATGTATTACAGAAATAGTTCATACTATTGACATGACTGATGAGAAGAGAGAACAATTTAGGACTGAAGTGGATGCTGATGAGGATCTGAAACTAGTAAAGAAATATTGTATACAAGAGTGGCCCAAAACCTTGTCAAGAGTAAGCGATTCAATTAGGTATTATTATTATATAAGAAATGAACTATATTTACTTGACGGACTAATATTTTACAAAGACAGAGTTATAGTCCCAAAAATATTCAGAGAGAGCATGCTAAGATTATTGCATTCGAGTCATTTTGGCATTTAGAAAACCCAACAGAGAGCAAGACAGATATTACATTGGCTACAAATGAACAAAAGTATAGAAGACTGGGTAAGAAATTGTAGCAAGTGTGAGATATTTAAAAGTCACAATGCTAAAGAACCACTATTACTTAGAGAGTTGCCTCAAGCACCTTTTGAAAAGGTAGCAAGTGATATATTAGATTATGGTGGACAGTCATATCTAGTTCTGATCGGCTCGATAAAATGGCTCGATATAGTGAAAATTAATTCAAAAACTTCTCAGGTGGTCATCAAGGAAATAAAGAAAATTTTTTCAACACACGGAATACCCTACGAAGTCATATCAGATAACATGCCTTATAATTCGTGGCATTGTCAGCAATTTGCTAAAGACTGGGATTTTCGGTTTGTAACGTCCAGTCCCCGCTATCCACGGTCTAATGGGCAGGTAGAACGAGCTGTTCAAATTGCAAAAAACATGCTTAGAAAGTATGACGACTTAGATATGGCGCTCCTGGAGTATCGCAATACTCCAATAAATGGAACAGATAAAACACCGGCCCAACTAGTGACTAACAGGGTTCTTAGATCGAAGCTACCATCAAATAAAAAGCACAAAGACATAAATCTAAAGGAAGAGTGGGAGAAACTAGAGGCAAAACGAAACGAATATAAAAATTATTATGATAGAAACACCAAGGTAAGAAGAGAAATAGTGCCAGGAGAGAATGTAGGTGTCAGAGAGAGTAGAGAATGGAGACCAGGTAAAATTCTGGAAAAAGTAGATGAGGCACCCAGATCTTATGTGGTGCAGAAAGAAAATGGGGAAGTGGTCAGGCGAAACAGTTATCACTTGGTGCCTTCCCTAGTTAAAGCGGAAATTAAGAAGAATACTGATTTTGCACATAATCATGGATCATTAAACTTTTCATTTGGGAATCAGAGTTGTGGAGTAGAGGAACCTTCAACCTCCCAGATGAGTGCTGAAAATAGAACTAGCGCTAGACTCAAAAGGGCTCCAGTGTGTTTTAAGGACTATCAAATGTAAGGGGAAAGATATCATATCAGTAGGTTATGATTACGGTCACGGGGCTCTAGACACAATGTATGGAGACTCTTTGTCAGTTGTCACTACTTGTCAAGATTGTTGTTAGAATATGGGTTTTGGGACATTGTTGATTCTTGGAGACTTTGTTAAAAAGTATATTTAAATAAATGTATTAAATACAATGAAATATTATTACTGTTCTCTAATAATGCGATGTCACCAGAAACTTTGGCTACATCACCAGAAACTTTCGAAATCGACGAGAGGACAGCATCTTCAAATATATAAGTCTCTGGATCTAGACCATCTTGCTCCAAAGCGTTCTTTAGTCGTTGGACTAACTCAGCCTTTTTTCCGGTAGAAGCTAATTCTATCCTCGAGATGTCTTCTTAAATTCATCACTGTGAGCTCATAAATCGTCGTCATTTTCACAATTTAAAATTATTCACTTGTTATATTATTATTAAGTTAAGTTAAGTCTAATTTATTTTCGATTTCACTTCTGCACACCACTGTAATTTCTTTAATTAATTCTAATTTATTATATTGTTCTTATCTTAATTTACTAAAGGTTCAATATTTATAACACTTACGAATTTAATTTATTTAAATTTTATTTATATTAATTTATCTTACAATAATTTGTATATTCGAGCGTCACATCTAAAATATCCGATCGCGTTATCTTCTTTTTGACTGTTCTCTTCCCAACAAAATTTCTCTTTTTATATAAAACTCCGTTAGTTCCGGAATTTCTTATAGCAGACATGAATTTACTCGATTGTTGGTGGTGTTGACAAGAATAACGGGAACGCCATCAAATTAACTAGAAGGCGGTCAACGGCTAAAACTAGTTTTTTAACTGCTTGGAACCCTCGAGATGGATGACTCATCATAATTCGGGTCTAGAGGCTTCTGGTAAACAAACGCCGAAATGACTATAACAAAAACAGAATTAGTCATAATATATTTACAGTTTTATAGGCCATGATATTTATTATCGTAACAGTATTAATAAAAATATCCAGTCTGTTAAAGAATGCAGAATCAACAAATAAACAAAGTTTAGTAGAAAAATATCAGGAACATCTCAAAGAAAAGGATCAAAGTCGTCTAGAAAAAAATTCTGATGAAAAAATGACAGATAACGGTTACACTGTGAATTGTTATGATCTACAGGCGGTTTTGCCGGTACCAAGGGGTGAAATTTCTGTCTTCTATTACAAAAGTAAGTTAAATTGTCTAAATTTTACTATTTCGGAACTAAACAAAGATCACACCGAGTGTTATCGGGTACCTGTGTTTTTAAATATTTATTATAATACATATTATTACTCCGATAATTCCTGCGGTCAGTAGAAAAATCAATTCATGATCTTAATGTATGTTTTTACTATTAAATTTCGACCCATAAAGTCAATAACCCCTAAATTCTTAATTAAAGGACATATCCAAAATGAACGGGATTCGGTACATTCAACCACTGAGAAGCAAATTAAAGAAATTTTAAGGTCTGGGCCTATGTACGTCCCAGATCAATATGTGACAGCAATTTGAAGTTCAAAGAAGAAGGGTAACCCGTTTACTGTAAACGAAATGAGTCACTCTGATTTTTATGATATAAAATCGCTGTCACAATTTGCTTTTACTAAAAATACACACGGAGAGAAGATAGCATTAACAGACATAAAAATAATTAAAATTGTAAAAGTCGTAGACGACTCTGATAAAGTTCAGTTATTTTATAAGTTATTTTAAAGTTCAGTCCTATTTACAGGATGTATGATATGTAGATAGATAGTATGTGTAAAAATATTTTTTGTCTCTAAGTGAATATAATTTTGTAAATTTGTCATTTAATTTACAAAGTTAAGAACATGTAGGATCTCATTTTATTTTTTGTTATGTTGATTTATGTACCGCAAAAGACGTGTTAATCGTAATTATAACTATACTTTTTTCTCTTTGTAGAGTATTAATTTACCCTTTAGTGCCATTAATTAATAATATTGTTTAAACGCACGTATTTTTTAAGAGTTTCCAATTTAAATTTTATTTTTTAATAAAAAACTAAAAAAAAACACCTTTTTTTATTCTTAACCCATAATACAATCACTAAACATTTATGTGAAGACGACCTAATAGTGTTATTGAACATGTTCTGCAAGAAATTTAATTGTAAATGCTCATTAGACTTTTAAATGCTTGATACTCGCAAATTACATTTTTTGTATAGTGTCAGTCTTATTATCAATGTGCGATGTATATATATATATATATATATATATATATATATATATATATATATATATATATATATATATATATATATATACATATATATATATATATATATATATATATATATATATATATATATATATATATATATTATATAATATTATATATATTGTATAAAGACACTAACGCCTCATAGCAGACAGTAGGCTTCCTAGCGAGACTAGATATTCCCTACATTATGCAGTTTGACGTGGGGAAACAGATGGCGCCGCTACTCTTAAAAAATGATAAATTTCATATAGTGACAGTATTCTTTTCAATATGCGATATATTATATGTATATACAGATTGAACGAATTTAAAACGGAACATAGGAAATCAATGTATTTCGGCTCAACTCCGCTCTAGGTGGTTGGCCAACAAAAGGTTGTCAAATAATTATATTATAAAAATCCAATACTTCAGCGTGCTGCTGGATTCGGAACTCATTCAAGAACAAGTCAAAACTCCACCCAAATAGGTTGCCTAGAATCACTGAAAAAACTAGCAGTTATTATGCTGTCAAACCACTTATCGCTTCCTTATAGTCCAAGAGATAGAGCCGAAATTTTGAACTGACCAGTAATATGACATTTCTCTATTGGAATATATTCATTGTAACTGGGTTAAGACTTTGCCTTACAGGCGGACGCCCCTCGTGGTACAGGGGGTGGCTATACAGGGATGAAGTTGAAATTTTTTTCGGAAAAATTAACGATCGATAATATGGCTGAAAATTTGCCCAGAGTAAGATCTTGGTATAACTAGACGAAATCCCAAAGGGCAGACGCGAGAGTGGATACATAAGGGGTGGCGGACAGGGGTGAAGTTGCAATTTTTTGGGGAAAAATTAACGATAAGTAATATGTCCGCCATGGCTCATTATTTAGCCCCTAAAAACTTTAAATCCAAAAGGACGGACAGCTGGGTTGGTACAGAGAGCCACCAAACGGGGTCAAATGTACCACTTGCCTGCGCATTTTAGGTCTCGGTAACAATTTTCAAACTGATTTTATTACGATATTTTTATACCTATTGATTTGAAAATTTGTATGCTCACTTCTGTTACTATTCTGAGAAGCGTCAAGTAGAGTTTTCCTCAAAATTTTTCAAAAAAATTTCCGTAAATGAAAATTTTCGTAATTTTTTGAGGTAAAATCTAATTTGTAGAATCCTTTCAATTTTCTGTAAGTTATACCATGATTTTTTTCCAAAAATTTTCAAACGATTTTTCCGATAAGAAAAAAAAAATTATAAAAACTTAAACATTTGATAAACCTCTACGTCATCGTCTGAATCTTTTATAGAATATTTTGTAGTTTTAAAATGATATTATGATAATGTTTTTTTTTTCAAACTAAAGTCATATTTTCTTTACAAATCACATTTTTTTCTTAAATACAAATATTTTACGAATTCATTTTTAATTGAATAAATGTTTGATATTTGATATTTTATTAAATTAAAGTAATTTTATAATGTTAACTATTAAATATTTTTGGTATAACAAATAGTAATTTTACTTATTTTTTATTACAATAAAAAGGTTTTTAAATTTATATTGCATAAATAATGATTGTTCAGATATAAGAAAAATTTGATTTATTATTACATTAATAATCAAATACAAAATATATTATTTCTATTTATCAATAGGTAAAATTCAATTTGTAGAATTCCTTTAACATTTTACAAATAATTATTAATAAAAATCAATTTAATAGTGGAATTATCAATTTTTTAAGTTTTGAAATTTACTTTGTAGATATTTTCAATATTTTTTTTTAACTTTCAAATTGATTGAATTTTTTTTCATTAGTTAATTATAATTTTACAAATTCTGTTTGGACATTAATTTTGCATCATTATTATTTTAAAATATTAAAATAATAATGATGCGCGTTCATTTAGATCAGTAATTCTAGACGCATGCGCTAAATGTAATAAGTATCAAGATGCTTTTATTCAACTTGATGAAACTGACTTCGATTGTAATGAAGTTTTTGAAACCTTAGTCACTTATATGGAACAGGACTGACGAGAACAATTCCAAAAAGAACAGTAAACGATGTCAGATTTTTACTATTTAACCGGCAGTATAAGTTGCATGATGTGAACGAGCCTTAAAAAAAAAAAACTAAAAAATTTCGATGCTTCAAGCTTACCACCATGTCAAGATGAATTACACCAACATCTACTGCGAGCTCATTATATTTCAAATATTTGGACAAATGCTCATAAAAAAGTACCAACAGAATTGATTGTTGAAGAACATGTTTGGGAGTTTGAAGATGAAACATATAAATTCAAATGGTTTAGTGGACCTCAGATGCCAGAATCAGTTCGAGAAGTAGTGATTGAAAATGAAGCAGATAATGAATGTGATATTATTGAAAGTGAAAGTAACGAAGACGATGAATGTGAAAACATCAATGAGAGTGAGAAAAATGACGAAGTTTTTCTAAATTTTTTTTTCTTATCGAAAAAATCGTTTGAAAATTTTTGGAAAAAAATCATGGTATAACTGACAGAAAATCGAAAGGATTCTACAAATTAGATTTTACCTCAAAAAATTACGAAAATTTTCATTTACGGAAATTTTTTTGAAAAATTTTGAGAAAAACTCTACTTGACGCTTTTCAGAATAGTAACAGAAGTGAGCATACAAATTTCCAAATCAATCGGTATAAAAATATCATAATAAAATCAGTTTGAAAATTGTTACCGAGACCTAAAATGTGCAGGTATGTGGTACATTTGACCCCGTTTTATGGCTCTCTGTACCAACCCAGCTGTCCGCCCTTTTGGATTTAGAGTTTTTAGGGGCTAAATAATAAGCCATGAAAATGGCGGACATATTACTTATCGTTAATTTTTCCCCAAAAAATTGCAACTTCACCCCTGTCCGCCACCCCTTATGTATCCACTCTCGCGTCCGCCCTTTGGGATTTCGTCTAGTTATACCAAGATCTTACTCTGGGCAAATGTTCAGCCATATTATCGATCGTTAATTTTTCCGAAAAAAATGACAACTTCATCCCTGTATAGCCACCCCCTGTACCACGAGGGGCGTCCGCCTGTAAGGCAAAGTCTTAACCCAGTTACAATGAATATATTCCAATAGAGAAATGTCATATTACTGATCAGTTCAAAATTTCGGCTCTATCTCTCCGACTATAAGGCAAGCTCCTCTTTCCTTTAAAGGAGACAGATAGTTGAACGATATTTTATACAATGTCTATCACCGGGTATGGATTTATTTTTGTCCAAGTTTTATATTGGTCCACTATTTCAAATGCAGTTCAAACAGACATATATTAAATTGTATGTTCCGTTTTAAATTGGTTCAATCTGTATATATATATATATATATATATATATATATATATATATATATATATATATATATATATATTTATGTATATATATATATACATATATATATATATATATATATATATATATATACATATAATATATATATAAATATAATATATATATTATATATATATATAATATATATTATATATATATATATATATATATATATACATATTTATAATTATACAAAGTTTATAATAATTTATTTGTTTAAAATATATTTATAACGTTCTTTTAGTTAATAAAAGTAATTTTAAAAATGATAAGCATAATTCAAGAAAAAGTAACAGGTATAGATTTGATTTTCAAACAAAAAATTTATTTTTTTTTAAAATTGATTTTTAAAGCATATTATTTATAACTATAATAAAAAATACTTAAGATTACCTATCATTTCACAACTTTTTCTACTAATAATAAAAGAAAACTAAAGTTTCTATGTTTGGTATAACCTGGTATAACTGTGTTAACCTGTTATATACCCTATAAAACATTAGATTAACCTTATGATCATCGTCCCATTTGTGACGGTTAACTATCTTTAAAACATTTAGGCTTTTTTCCCATTTATTTAAACAGTTATTAATATGTTCTTCCCATGTTAATTTGGTATCTGGTGTGACGCCGAGATAAGTATAGTGCCTTTGGACGGACAGATATACTTAGATTATCAATTATAATACTGGATATATTCGGTAAACGATGACGAGTAAACAACACCCCAGCGGATTTATTCCAAGTAAGTACCAACCCTTGGATAAGAAAGTATTCTCTTTCACTGTACATAATCCGTTATATTAAATCAATACATTCTTGATAAGTATTTTTAGAAGTGTAAAGACAGAAATCATCGGCGTATTGTAAAATATTACAATTAATACCCATACCATGTAGATCCATAGTATATAGATTAAACAAGAGAGGGTTAAGCAAAGATCCCTTGTAGCCAACTTTGATAAACTAACCTGCGACCAATCAATTTATTATTGCACTGAATGAATACGTGTCTATTAATAAATAGATTAACCAATACCTGTGCACATCAAGTTGGGACTCCTATATGTGTAAGTTTAAAATAACGTTATCATTATGCACCCGAAATATCAAGAAATAGTGGATATCAGTAGTTAATTGTGACATACAGTCGATGGTTCCTTTATTTCTCAGAAAGCCTGACTGAGCTACCGGGAATATGCCTTTGTTTCCACTCCACCATTCCAATCCAGTTTTCAGTATCCGTGTAAGTGTTTTAGTAGACATGACATCAGGACGTGACATAGGATCGACTAGACATTCCTTAAGAGAATTAAAAGTATCTCCTTTTTGTAAAATGTTAAATATTTTGCATAGATATAGCAATTCGAGAAGATTTGTTAACATGAGGTAGTTTATACCGTCCATACCTGGAGTTGTGTTTTTTGACATTTTAATGTTTGCTGTAAGTTTCCTCGGAGTAATAGGAGTTAGTAAAAATGTGGATATCGATATGGTTATCTGGTATATTTATTGGCAAATGAACAGAGTCTGGAGCAATTTTAAAACTGAATTTTATTTACCCTTTTCCAAATGTCTGATGAAGGGGTTTGCCTATTAAGAGAAGAGCAATACTGTACCCACCTAGACTTAGCTTTTAAGCGGAAAGTACGTTTACACATAGCCTCGTTTCTTTTATATTCATTAAAATTCAAAAGAGTTAGAGTAGATTTAAACTTTGTTTAAAAAGAATTTTTCGTTAAAATTGAAGCAGCTAGGCACTCTTCATCCCACCACGAAGGAACTTTTACAGGTTTTGTTGATTGTTTAATTGGTGTGCATCATTTTTGTTCGCTGCATTTGCAATAGAATCTAATAAGAATAGAATCATCTCGTTAGCGTTATTAATAACTGGCTGCAATCGACTTGTAAAGCCATTGTTGCCATAATTAAGCAACAAATTAACAAACATACCATTAAAAACTCTCGTTTCAAATGATTTTCTACGCTTTTTCAGTAAAATTTTGTCTTTTTTTCATAGTATTTCCCAATATTCACCTTTAGAGTGCATTAAAATCAAATAGCGATCTTACATTGCTTATATTTTGTTTGTTAGTAAAAAAATGACATTTAATATTTTGCATATTTTGTTTATTACATATTGTTATCACCCAATTTCTTAAAAGCAGTTGTTAAATACTTTTATCAAAGAGTGTCAAGGAAAAGGCTTTTTATTTGTTAATTTTCCAGGTCTATTATAGCTATATACCCTAGCACGGATTTGAACCGTGCAGAATTTTTACGTTAGGTTTCTCAGGATAAGACTATACTTATACTATGATAACACTTAGTATTAAAATATTGTTTGCCATCAGTAGTTACAAAGAGTACGATAAGATTATTATATATAAATATCTACTTAGAGAACTAATTTTTGTGTTATACGGTGGTAGTTGGAAAAGCAATAAAGGTAGTGTAAACTTTGAATATTATTTTTATTATTGGCAATTTCTCCCTTTAAGTGAAGGCAATAGACTAAGTGAATCGCTTTTTTTCATTGTTTTTTTAATTTGACCCCAAGCCTGTTAGATAAAGTTAGGTAACCTCAAAACAGCTCACACTTCCTCTAAGGAGAAAATTCACTCACCCCAGATACCTACGGTATCAAAGGGATTGAGCTCTGGTGCGACGCTTTTCATGTTATCGAGTCCTAGGTGACTTGGTACTCGGTGTATCTCCCAAAAATTTTCATACGCATCTGGACGTCGAAAGTAGCGCAGCGTTCTGCAGAGATGTTCATTTAGACCTAGCTTTTTTATGTTTTCTAGGAGGTTCTTCAGGATGACTCCAGTGGTAGAAAGAATAATAGGTATCATCTGAATACTTTCCATTCTACATTGTCTCCTTATTTGTATTTCCAGATCTCAGTATTTGGCGATCTTTTCGTTGTACTTAACACGCAGATTATTGTTGTTAGGTATCGCCACAACGATTAGTGTTATTTGTCTTGTTAGTTTATTAACTAGCACAAGATCTGGTCTATTATGTGCTACAGTTTGGTCTGTGAGCACAGTGAGATCCTAGTATAGCTTGTAGTTGTTATTCTCAAGCATACTCTCAGGAATGTATTGATAATATGGGAGATGGTTTGTTTGTAGAAGTCCCAGTTTAAATGCTATCTCTTGATGGAGGATCTTCCCTACTGAGTCATGGCGTTCCTTTTATTCAGTTGCAGCAAATGCCTGGCAGACCCCAGTAAGATGTTGGATAGTTTCTTGGGCTTGACATCCATATCGGCATTTGTCGTTTTGGACCTGAGGGTCTTTGACGATATATTTCGGGTAATTTTTGGTTGGTATAACCTGATCCTGAATGGCGAGTAATGAACCTTCTGTTTCAGGGAACATCTTTCCTGATGTCAGCCAATAGTTCGACGCTATATTGTCGACATAGTCTTGACTGACTTCATTCGGATGTCGCTCGTGTAGAGGTTTACCCATTCAGATGCGCGTTTTTTCTTGTTTATTATATTATATTTAGTGTTATTATTATAACAATTTATGCTGGAATATGTTGGTGTCTGATCGGCCTATGGTGGAGCAGTACGGCAAGAGATAAGGGCTTGCGGCTCGGTGATACTCCTCCATAGATCCCTACCGGAAGGGCGTGTGCCGCCTAAATACCGACTATATATATATATATATATATATATATATATATATATATATATATATATATGTATATTATAACAATTTACGCCAATTGCCTATTTTTAAGAATACCTATCCTAGTTACTGTTAGATTGTACACTTTTTCGTGTACAGATGCATTTTCATTGAGTGCATTACATTCGCCTAATATAATAATTTTGTGTTCGTAAATGTTAAAATTTGCAATGACTATCTTTTCATAAAATGTTAGGTTGCCACTCCATCTTTTGCGCGGTCGACCGATACTTCTTCTGCCGATTGGTGACTTATCTCTTGCTATTTTGACGACACGAGTTTCATCCATTTTTCTATTATGTGTCCATTCATTTATACACTGTACGTTACATTTTCTTCTAATGTCTTTACTTCTCTGTCGATCTTTCAGCGTATTTCCTATAATTTTTTCCAGTACTCTGATCTCTAATATTTCCAGTAGCCTTTGTGTTGTGGCTGTGTCAGGTCTTGTTTCTGAGGCATATTTCATTATTGGTTTTACACTGGCTATATAAATTCTTGACTTCATCCCAGTGTTAATGTGTCTGTTTCTTCATATAGTATTATTATGCCGTCAATTTCTATTTTACATCTGGTTGGTTCTTTACTAATTATTACTGTTTTAGTTTTCTGAGATTAGATTGTCATATTAAATTCTTTTGCTCTTGTGTTAAATCTTTGGACCAGTCTGTACAGACTATCTTCATCTTGGTCTATTAATATTGCAACGTCTGCCTAACAGAATATTTTTATTCCTTTGTTTCCCATTCTGTATCCAGTTGTTTTGTTAACGCTTTTGATGATTTCATCCATGATTAAATTAAAGAGCATAGGGCTCAATGAGTCCCCTTGTCTTATTCCGCTGCCTATTTATATAGGTTCTGTAAGTTGTCCAGCTGTCCAGCTGTCATTTCATTTTGTTGTTGTGGTAGATGTTTTTGATAGTTTTTACATTATTTAGGGAAGATTTTTATCTATTATGCGAAAGATGGATTACATCTTTGAGTCTTACTCTGCCAGACGCTTTCTTTAAGTCAATCAGACACACAAATTCTGCTCTATTATGCTGTAGTAGTTTCTCAGTAATTTGCTTTATAACGAATATTGCATCTGTACACGATCGTCCACTACAATAACCATGTTGTTCATCTGCTAAACTTATCTTCTGATTTATTAGTACTTGTAAAATTTTAGTTGTAAATTTTAGGGTAGCATTTAACAAGTTTGTACCTCTGTACTTTTCTGGCTGTTTTTTATCTCCATTTTTAGCAATAGAATTGGTTCGCTCGTTCTCCATTCTTCTGGTAATTTACTGTCTTATATAATTTTATTAATTAATGTCGTTAATTGTTCTGTTATTGCTGCTCTACAGTGTTTTAGTAAATCGTTTGGTATTTACCTGCTGCTTTTCTGTTCTTCAGCTTTTCAAGTATTTTACGACCTTCGTGTACATTTATATTAAGTTCTTCATTTGTAATCATTTCTGTTGTTTTCGGTTCCAGTGTCGTTGGTTCTTCTTCTGCATAGAACTTATTTGGGTAGTCAATCCACGTATTCTTTTCTATGTGTTTTGACTCTATTAGTTCCTTTACCTCCGTTCTTTGATCTCCTATAAAACGCCATATTTTCTTTGTAATCATTTTTAATTTTCCTTACAAGTGTATGTGTTTTGTTTCTAATTACCTTGTAACTATGGTATGCCTCTATTGTTTCTGTTGACATGTATTTCAGGTATACTGTTTTCTTTTCTTTACATTTTTTTTTCACTTCTGTACAAAACCACAGAGTTCTTCGCCTTAGGAACGATTTATTTTTATTTAAATTTCTTTTATCAAGAACTTTTTTGCCCGAGGCTAAGATATTAGACTATTATGTCTGCGACATAATGTGTTTCTGCTTTTTTGGGATATTCTTTTTTGGAATAGGTATCTTGTGGAGTCACCCTGTAAGCTTTCGACTTTTATTAATAAGTATAAATACTAAGTTATGTTTATAACTATAAATATAAGATAAGTTTTTGTTCAATAAGTTAATTTTTTATTGTTCTAGTTCTTTAGTAACGTCTTTCGTTTTACGTCATCAGCTCTGTACGTCCCATTTTGTCGCCGTGGTCGTCGTCCATGTGCTCCATCTAGTATATTCCGAATTCTGGGCCTAGTTGGAATAAAATTTTTTACAAGCAATTGGAGACAGGCCCAATTTTCAAACCCTCCACGTCGGGTGCAGAATAATTATTTCTTAGGATGTTTTTCTCATACACCGATTGTCTTTCAAGACTTCAGAGATCGGTCTTTTCTTTAATATTCTTTCGCCTTCAGCAGCATTGAATACAACCTCATCTGCTCCATTCGCCATTTATCTTTATGTGTCCCTCTAGACAGGGGCCCTCACAGGGTACTATTAACCGAAGCAAGTTACACCCTGGTTTTTACGGGGTTGTTACTCCATCCTCCTCCTTCATTATCCCTTGTGTTATAAGGACCCTGACTGCGAACTGGTATAGCGAAATGATCTAAATAATATTAACATTTTAAAAAATGCTGGCTTTATTTTCTCTATTCGGTACATAATGTCCAAAGATTGATCTTAATCTTCGTTGACAATGGTTACAATATACGTGAATGTCTTTACCCTCTTTAGACGGTGAAAATTTACTTATATCTCTCCAACATGGGTTTTGTTTTTGGGGATTCTCATATATTTTCAACGAAAGTCCGTATTTATTTACTCGCTTTCGTAATTTATCCTTTATATTTTAGTTCTTCGGGACGATCTGCAAAGCTATTGTATCGCAATAACATATTTTGCTGTTTATTTTGTCGACATTCATCTTAATTCCACTAACTTTTTAGAACTAACAA
This sequence comes from Diabrotica undecimpunctata, assembly GCF_040954645.1. Taxonomy (NCBI): domain Eukaryota; kingdom Metazoa; phylum Arthropoda; class Insecta; order Coleoptera; family Chrysomelidae; genus Diabrotica; species Diabrotica undecimpunctata. The sequence goes on from NC_092803.1 coordinate 58,619,332, forward strand.
TAGAAAGTATGAATCCTTGTCTTAATCTTAATCTTAATCATCGTTATCATCATCCAGCCTTTATTTATTACGTCCACTGCTGGACATAATGCTCCCTTAAAATCTCTCATTCTTTGCTATGTTGTGTTCTTTGTTGCCAATTTTTCGTGGTACGCCTGATGTCGTCAGCCCAACGTATAGGTGGTCTTCCTCTACTACGTTTGTCTGCTCTTCGCCTGCAATGTGTAATTTTGCTCCTCCATCGTGAGACATGCATTCCCGCTACATGGCCAGCCCAATTCCATTTTAATTCCGCTATGTGTTCCTCAATAGCAGCAATACTCGTCCTTTTTCGCAGAACTCGTCCTTTTTCGCAGAACTTTCTTATTCGGTGGGCCAGTTTGATAGAATATATGCCTTGATTTCAGTGTTTTTAAAGTTTCACCTCTCTTTCTAACTTCTCTGATACCTATGATATCTTATTTAATTTTATTCATTTCAATTTTTACATTTCCGTGAATCTCTCTTTTGACAATAGACTTCTAACAATGTATGTACTAACGTAAAGAGTTATGGGGTTTTTGGGTTTCCGTATAGTCAACTTTTTGTCCCCCCTCCCCCAGAATCCTTGGGAGATTCGTTTTAAAATCTGACATTGCGGTTTTAAGGCGTATATTGGCATTAAAACACCACGCCTGCCAGACGGGTTGGACAGCCGGTTAAATAAACTTGATTGTCGCCTGCAACTTTGTGGTACCGCACCTCTCAAGAATTGTGTTCGTCAGCCACGGGCCACTAATGACACAGCTGCTGACCTGTGTTATGTCCTCAGTTGATCCACGGGTATTTATTTGGCCAAGCCTCATTCGTAGGTACCTGTCCTGCATATCTACAATACCTTCCCTATCAGCCATTGGGACGCGCCGTGTCGGGGTTGAGGACTTCCCATCTCAATCTATCTTGCGAGAGTACTGAAGGACCCCTACTAAGTTCAGAGTCCGTCCTTTACGCAAGCTGAGACCAACTATCTTAATGTTGATATCTAATTGTTCTTCATGGATACGTATGCATGCTGTTTTATTCCAATACAGTTTACCCATAGTCTTTTTTTACTTCTTATAGTTTAATCCAAGCATATCGCCTGTTTTTCTTTAACATTACCTCTTGGTACGGTAACTAGAATATTGTCATTCCATATTTTTCTATTTCTAGATGGCCCTATACTTCTTCTTTCTCCTGGTGACATCTCAGGCAATTTTAACTACTTTATTTTCTACCATTCTGCGAATTTAACTATACCTTTCGAGATTATACATGAGTCGCTGACAAGCACAATGGTCTAAATGTAAAATTGATGTTTTGAAGAATTAAGCTAAAAATGGAACCAGTTATTTTTAGTAACAAGTATTATTCTATTTACTTACATAAATATTTCTGAAACCCTATACATTATCTGAGTCAAATGAGCAAAAGATTAATAAAAAATCTTTTCTTATATAAAAAAAAGTCAGTTGTGCCACTATGTCAAATATTAAGCTTGTACGAAAAAACATAAAACTTTCACTTGGTTAACCTATTCTTCTGTTTCCGATCCCATACCATTATCTATGGTATGATATGCCGACGGAATGTTAGGAAAAAGACTCTAAAGGTCTTTATATTATAGTTACTCTATGGGTCTTCTAGCAGGATAGAGGATATCCAAGTCGAAGTCTTCTCTTTTTATCTGAAAAACATCTGTTCTTTTTTTTGAGACTTAACTCAACCAACACAATTAAATAATACACAAATTTTTTTTTGAAATATTCCAATACATTATGAAGGCCTCTTCTGCTTTGAACATTAGTCATTGTATTTTAAACCGCTCTACTTTTATATCTTGCTCCCCTTTTTTCCGGTTTGTAAGTAACTTCTCTAGTTTTTCAGTACACTTAAAATATTAAGAGATCATTTTAAATACCTAAAATTTATTATTCTTTTTGGAACTGGAAATAAGTTTTACCCAATTGTCTGGCAAAAAAATGTCTTTAAAATATCGTTTTTGTTTTTCTATGACTCCAAAATATCTGTCACATGGCAAATAAGAGTGACCGGAAAATCGTTAACATACGTTTTTACGTAGGTAGTGTAAAATGTAAGAACCAATTTCTTATGGACCACGTGAGACTATGCCTTCATGTGTATCTGACCTGTCGTTAGATTATGGATGCCAAAACAATACATTCACAGCTGTCTCTTGTAATAAGCCACTCCCGTAGAAATACTAGGAGTAGCTAAAGCTTTTATCAAATCAAATGTAATTTCTGTTGTGGTATCTTTATCATTGACTACATCTTTCTTTATTCCACTTCGAGCTGCTTCTGCCTTCCGTAGGTGTAACTCTTTTTCTTTTTCCATTCAGCTTTTTTCTACACCCACACCAGCTTTTTATTTTCATGTTATAAGCATCACATCGTTTGCAAGTGTCAGTAAGAGGGTAACGGAAATGAAGATTAAAATCTTTATTTAATATTTTCGAAAAGACGAATTTGGATACCTTTACATCTCTGGTTCTTCACTTTGCACATACAAATCAAAAAGTTTTGAGATATTTAAATCAAGTGACAGATACATACTCTCGATTAGGATGTTTGTTGCGGCTATAGTGGGATGTATATTTGTCAAATTTGTTAATGAAATCTTTTATGTTTTTAATATCCCTTTCCTTTGTCTTATTCTTAGCGGGCCCCTTGCCTCTTTTATCCATTAGAGGAGTGATTAATTCGTTTTTTCTTGATTTTTTTATTAAATCTCTGGTGAGCCTTCCATCTTAAACTTGCAAAGCTTTTTCGAAAAATGATATGCAAACAGTTACTATATCAACTGATTCTTTCGATAATGTATAAATTCATATCTTATAACATTTATTATTAGTTTCGTTTGAACCGTCGTATAGCGAGGACCGCTGTGGAAATAGGTCCAGATGCGGTCGTTGCATATGCGGTCAAGGTAAGTTTCGTTGCAAAAGCGGTTAATCCAAAATATTTCGGCAGGTAACGTTGCACTTGTGATCAGACATTTAACTTAAAAGCTAGAAATCTAAGGTCGTAAGTTAGTAATCACCTGAGTTATTAACAGGCGCGGTCGACCCCATTGAAATATTTTAATCCGCTTATATATATTTCGATGAATACGTAATATAAACAGTAATGGCTAAACCAGAATAATCCCATCGTTACGGATTTTTAGAAAGTTTGTATTTGCCTAGTTATAAGGTTGGGGGGGGAATTACCAAAATCTAAATATAAAAACAAATGCATATTATTTGTATATTGTTAGGTTGAGAGATTGTTTAGTGCAGTACGTAACAACTTTTAATAATGGAAAATTTTGAAGTGATTGAAAACACCAAGGGAAAACCTTCTGCTCTTCACGTTGGATATCAGTATCGAAAATATAGGAAGAATAAGAAAGATGTTGTAACTTAGGTATGTGTAAAAGACCGTCACCACAACTGTAAAGGGAGGATGAAAACAAAACTGACGGAATTACTCGAAGTCAACCAACAAACCTGTGTCCCCGATGTAGCTCTCTTAGAAGTAAAAAGGCTACGTTCATTTCAAAAAAGGGAGCTCGAGGAAAAGACGCTAAAATCCCAGACATTTACATGGAAGAGTTCGAAAAACTATTTACCAAAGGAGTCGATTTTGTGAGTGAAATTCCTTTGTATGCCTCACATAAGTCTACACTGTGTCGTTCAAGGCATTTACCAACTGGTGTCAGACTAGAACCAGCATCGTCTATTGAAATAGATATCCCACTGGAAATGTTGACATTAGAAGATGGATAGACGTTTTGTGTTTTGACGACACTGAAGAAGAAGAAAGAATTTTATATTTTTTGACTTCAAAAGCAATGGAAACGTTAGCAACAAAAACAGATTTTTTTGTCGACGGTATATTTAAGAGTTCCTTTAAACAGTTTACACAAATATATACCGTGCATGTTGATATGGGCAACACTGACGACGATACAAGAATTGTTCCTGTGTTGTATGCGCTTCTACCAAAAAAAAAAATGAAAACGTATAGAAGGCTGTTTACAATACTGACAAAAAAACTAGGCGAATGGAAACCAACAACAGTGACACTTGATTTTGAAGATGTTGTTATTTAAGCTCTCAAAACTGTTTTCCCAGATGTTAGACTGTATGGATGCAACTACCGTTTTAATCAGTCGCTTTGGAGAAACATTCAGTCGATCGGACTGACAACACAATACATTAACGACGATAACGTTAGACTTTATTTAAGAATGTGTTCTGCATTATCATACTACCTTTGGAGCAAGTAGAAGAGGGGTGTAGAAACGAAAGAAAATGTTTATTCAACTGGATAATAGGATACAGAGTGCAACAAAACTATTGCAGTGCTCTTGTGATATAAAATCATTTTTGGTCTCCGTGGCAAATATTCAAAAATTTCACTAAAAAAAACATTAAAATAAAAAAATGACAAAAAAAAACAAAAAAAAAATTAAACATGCCTATGATTCATCATAGCCAGTCCTAAGCCTGGATAAAATATGAAGGATTATTTTAAATGTTTGTACTTAACTAATACACATTAAATATAAAAAGACTCTTAGGGAAGAAACTCCAATTTTTAAATTTATAGTACTTGTTAACATTTGACACAAACAGTAAGGTAGCTAATTTATACAGGGTGTTTCAAAAAAAGGTAACCCCGTCTCTAGGGTAGGTAAAACACTGAAAAATAATTGGGGTTTGCTTAGTAAAAAATTTTTGTAACGCCATCAGTTTTCAAGATACAGGGCGTTGAAGAAAAAAAAAATTTTACGCATTTTTTACGATTTTGCCGAAACTACTGGCAACATTGTAATGAAATTTTATATGAATATGTTTTGGAAGCTGATACATCCCATGAATTTGTTTTTATATCTGATTCTCATAGAGGGCGCTAGTTACACGGATCATACTAAGTATTAGTCAATAAAACTTTTTTAAGAGTATAATTATTAATCAAAATTTTAACTAAACTTAAACATCATTCAATTTTACACGAAAAAGGTACTCTTGGTAAAACTCGATACTGTGTACCGTTTTTGGAATATTTTGATTTGAAAATTATGAAGTAATAATTGATGCTGGTATAAAATAGTTAGTAATTAAACAAAACTAACCAGAAGCAAATTAAATTAATGACTAAAAACATAAAATAAAATTCAATTACAGTAAGTGTTCAAAATGCCCTCCGTTTTCGCGAATACACAAGTCTATTCTTTTTTCTAAAGATTCCATTAACCTTCTAAGCGGTAAGGGATCAGCTATGATGTCATTAAATTGACGTTGAATTCTTTCTTGGCGTGAATTTACCTCTGTGGCATAGACTTTTTCCTTAATATACGACCAAATTTAAATTTCCAGGCAGAATATGATAACCTATTAATTTGTTACCTAAAGTTGCTGCCCAAACATTAACTTTTAATGAGTGTTGGTAATGTGATACCCTTTTGACTCATGGATTCTTATCACACCAGTAGTGTACATTATGGGAGTTAAACATACCTTGGCGCGTAAAGGTGGCCTCGTCCGTAAAAAGAATGCATTTTAAAAAATTTGGATTGTGGGCTGTCCTTTGTTGCAATGTTTCACAAAAATCCACTCTAACCGGTAGATCATCTGGCAAGAGCTCTTGGACTTGTCTGTAATGATAAGGATGTAATTGCTGTTCTTTCAGTATCCGCCAAGTACTTGAAGAAGAAGTATTTGTTTGTCTTGCTATATTCCTTACGCTAACTGTTGGATCTTGATCAAGTAAATTTAAAATATTATTTTCTTTATTAATTGTTCTTGTTATTCTTGGTCTACCAGAATTTATTTTATTTGGTCTCACATTCCCAGTTTCTCGACAACGTCGTTCTACGGCTCTAAATGTTTTTTTACTTGGTAAGTTTCTTCTATGAAACTTTTCTGCATCTGACATCTAACATGTCAGTGTATTCAACATTTGGGTACATGTTGATTTGATTTTACAAATAACAAGGTTTCAAAACTCTAATTATTGTTGATTTATCGTCATAACAATCAATAAATGTGAGATTTCCATGGCACACTTGGAGAAAATAGAGGTATACCTATTAGAACTTTATCATTACTACCAGCATCAATTATTACTACATAATTTTCAAATCAAAATATTCCGAAAACGGTACACAGCATCAAGTTTTACCAAGAGTACCTTTTTCGTGTAACATTGAATGATGTTTAAGTTTATTTGAAATTTTGATTAATAATTATACTCTTAATAAAGTTATATTGACTAATACTTAGTACGATCCGTGTAACTAGCGCCCTCTATGAGAATCAGATATAAAAACAAATTCATGGGATGTATCAGCTTCCAAAACATATTCGTATAAAATTTCATTACAATGTTGCCACTAGTTTCGGCAAAATCGTAAAAAATGCGTAAATTTTTTTTTCTTCAACGTCCTGTATCTTGAAAATGGATGGCGTTACAATTTTTGAAACACCCTGTATAGAAATAATCAACAATCCCTTAATATTTTATTTATGCAATTTACTATTTTAAATGGAAAATAAGCCACAATTTATGTTGAAAATTAAATTTATTGACGTTTCGACTTAAAAATCGGATGCCGTTGTGAAAATACAAAATATGAATAAAAATAAAACAAATTTTGTTTATGTTGTTTGCTAAAAAATTCTTCTAATAATTTAATTTATTCTGACTCATTCATATTGAAAATTCAGACATATATTATACATTTTAAAGTAGACAAGAATTGTTCCTGTGCTCTATGCGCTTCAAACAAAAAAATGAAAACGTATATAAGGCTGTTTACAATACTGACAAAAAACTAGGCGGACGGAAACCAACAACAGTGACGCTTGATTTTGAAGATGCTGTTATTTTCCCAGACGTTAGACTGCATGGATACAATTACCATTTTAATCAGTTAACCCATTTTCTACCAGAATATCAATAAATATATTTTTTCATAAATATAACTGCAGATATCAATGGAATGAAACTAAATAAACGTAAAAATATGTTTTTATTGAATTATGAGACCAACTATTTGAATATAGTTCCCGATTTTGTAACAAAATTATCACCCCAATAAAAACTGACAACTCTAATGTATTCACTTGCAATTTTAATTTTAGGATGAAATCACTTCTATTTCTCCTGCTTTTCTATAGCTGGCAGATTTCCTTCGCCCAAAAGTGCTCAAGTCCGGAAGTATCAAGAAAGTTATCATTTATTTATAGAACAGTGCCATCATCTAAAATTGAACTGATAGAATGTTTCTATACTGACGGCAACCCGAAAAATAATTATTACGACATTACCAAGAACTGCGTTACTGCTGCCAGAACCAAAATATTCATTGACAAATATGGCGATGACCACCGTGTCAACGTGGGAGGATCCAAAGTTACTCTTAAAACGTACTATGCCGATGCTGATACATCACAGAACGTAGTTTTTCTTAAGTGAGTATTGTATTAACCCTTTAACAGCGAAATTTGTTTTTTCTTATCTTATTAAAACTATATATTTTCGGAAAATAAAAAAAATATATGAAAGGCATACACTTTATTAACCACAATTGTACTGTTGCTATATGGTAACGCTAGCCTAATACGCAATACAAAATTATTTGTTATGGAATATTTCATTACATTATATACATAGCCCACTGTCACATTTCAAACATTTTTTACGTTAGATTGAACACCCTTCCCTGGCACATATTTTTCTTTTCTTATTTTCATTAGGCACAAGTAAATGTCTACGACCATAATATCGTAGATCATCTGACACTCTGTTAAATGTCACAATGGAACGTGATATTGCTGTTTTCCAGCGCCTTTAGGGGGAGCCTTATATTTGGTAAGATATGCTTGTACTACTTGTCTTCTAAAATCTAGTTGAGGTGTAGATTGCGTCTTCCTGTAAACATTCCATGCATTTACCATAGAAATATCTAACAACCATGTGAAGATTGCCCACCACCACTTTTTACGTCTGATATTTATCCGGTATCTTGAAAGATTCTCATCTAACAAATCAGTACCTCCCATAAATCGGTTATATTCAGTTATAATTGATGGACGACTGATTTGAATAATTTTTTTTATATAATTTTATGACCAACTGGATTTATTCCATGGCATGTAGACGCTGCAGCAACTGCATTGTTATCTACCAATTTAACGATAATTACGTCATCATCCTTGTTTAGTCTTGAACTATAGCCACCTCTCAAAGTTTGTTTCAAAAGATCTTTCTTTTGGGGTAATGAGCAAGATTTGGGTAAGCGGTTTTTCTGAATCGTATTTCAGTTGTTTTGAATAAAATATAATATTAAAACCCTTAATTAGGTTGTCAAAATAAAATTTGAATGGTAAAATTTGGTTAGCTTCAGGGAATTCGTGTATCATATTTACAATTGGAGCTATGTTTTTTCCAAGTTCAATTTAAAATGTGGTGTTTTCTTGTGGTTTGTGGTTTGGTATAGACCAAAATTTACTAGATACCCTGATGCAGTATTCAGACACCACATCTTGTAGCCGAACCTATTTAATTTTCCCTGAATAAACTGTTTACAGGGATGTTCCCGAAATATTTTATCATGCATTCGTCAAAATCCAAGTTTTGTTCTGGAATCCAGTCTAAATTTTTTTTTCAACTTATCCATCAACAGCCTCAATTTCCACATTTTATCAGATTTTTCCGGTTCGTTGTTATCTGAACCGTGCAGGTATCTTCGAATTTGACGAAATCTATCTAGGCGCATAACTTGACTTACCATTTTATTTCGCATGTCATCTTGAGAGTCCCAGTAAAAATCTCGACCAGATAATTCGACATGTCCCGATAAAATGAGAATAGCAAAGCAACATTTCATTTCATCCAGCGTGATAGAATTTGTGTCTTTCAAGAAAATTGCTAATTAGTTGATTCGTCAACAATGAACTAAATTATGTCATCATTCAAAAATGTTTCCAAACCTTTAAGAGGGAATAAGCTTTTGAATCGTGCATCATTTTGTTTTAAAAATTGTCTTGCACGAGGAACTAAATCTCCATTTATTTGGTTCTGCCTGGTCATTTTGGTATTTCGTACCTTTCATCCTCTTCAAACTGCTCTGTATGAAATCGTACTTCAGCAGGGGCTGTTAGATGTTGCTTCTTAAGATTGTCAACAATACCTTCATTATCCTCTTCACCTGAGTTTTCATCCGTGAGAAGATTTTATTCTAGAGGCTCTATTAAAATTTTTTTGAATATTAATCTCATAATCATAAACCATGTTCAAAGCCTCTCCTAACGTAAAACCTCACCTGCAACAAATAAACAGTAATTTAACATTAGCACCCATAACTGGCTAGCGTTACCATATCGTAACGCTCTACAAAATAGTGCTAATAATGAAGCTGGTAAATTTTAACATTAAAATAATATAACATAGATCGAAAGTGATCTATTAACCGTCATATATTATCAATATTTTGACAATTATGCTTAAAATAAAATATTTCTAACACTTACTCTAGACGGAAGTCCACTAGGTTGAGAGTCTATTTTATACCACAAACTTCATTATAGGTTAGAATTCCTTTGGCAAAGGCTTCGTAGATTAATCTGTGGTATGTCCTTAACAATGGCTTAAAAGGATTGTCACAACTCACACTTATTAATTTTAATGGATGAAATTAGTTAAATATTCTTTTCTTTCGTTCATATGCAATTCTATGCGTATGCATTTCATTCATATGCAAGTCCACTAGGTTGAGAGTCTATTTTCAACCACAAACTTCAACACACTAATTCAACTAAAAATAATTTTGTTTTGAAGAATCCAGTTAAACCATCGCTTGCACTAATATTCGACAGTAAAATGACGCAACCGATATACTGAATTTCCAACAAATCTCAACAATATGAACATAAATAGAGATGGGCGCAACTGTTACCATATGGTAACGTTAGCCGTTCATGGATTAAGTAAGCAAATCCGACTGTTAAAATAAGATTTCCGCCAAAGAGTTCATGATCCTTTTTATGTTTTTTTCTTTTTCTAATCACAATTTTCAAGTAATGTCTAGAGTATCAAAAGCTTGTGAAAGGAAATACGGTATAACTGAAATAGCATTTTTCATCAACAAAAATTTACGCTAAAAACAGATAATGTTGCTTTAATTCATTTAATGAAAAATAACTGGTTAACAATAAAATACGTCAAGGAATATTATTGCCTCAAAAATATGACTTTGAATTTACCTACATTAAAGGGAAATATCATTGTCTGATGATGTCTCTTGCGCTGATGAAAACATTAAAAATGAATATCAAAGAATATTACAAATAGGAATATATTTCAAACATATCAAAATAGGAAAATAGGATCATTTGATTGGAAATGGGAAATTTTTAAAAATACAGCTTACAACTCCGCACTAGAAGTGTGTGGCTTTCTAATCGAAAGACGTTCAGGAACGAACGAAAATAAAAAATGGACGGAAATATATAATAACACGAAAATTCAATAAGATAAACAACAGTATACATAAAAATTCGAAATATTGTCAAAATAAAAACAGCAAAAGGGGAAAGCTGAAAAAAATTTGGAAATGTAATAAAGGAAAAACACATTACAAATTGACAAATTGACAAAAAAGACAGTTGATAGATAAAGGCAAGAGAAAAGAAATAAAGGCAATTATGGCTAAATTCCAGTGGAATGGGAAAATAACTTGATTAATAACAAATTAATTTAAAAAGTTCAACTGAATGGAACAAGATCAGAAATATTTTATATAAAAAAATGCATAAAGCAATGATATAGTTTAAGTCAACTATTATTTATATAATATTGGACATAATATTAAAAAATACTATTGTTCTTTTAGCAGACAATTACGAAAAATTGAAGACGCTGACAGATTTGGAAGGAAAAAATAAAGAGTGAAAAGAAGATCAAGATGATAATAAATAAAAAAGAACACAGAATAAAATAATTAAAATCAAAGAGAAATAATAGAAAGAAAGAAGTAAATAATCAAATCTAGATAATTTAGATATAACAAGACGAAGGAAGGTCACTATCATAATATACTATGCATTAAATACAAGAGTACTCAAAGAAAGAAAGAAATATAATACACAAGAGTTAAACTGATAATTTTTAACGGAATGGTTGTTTCGTGTGAAACAACTATTATAGTGCGAGTTAAGTATAGACATTACAGAAAAAACAGAAAACGAAAATATAAAGTACCGAAATAGAATATTTAATGATTGCTGAACATGCCAAAATTGACAGATAAAAATGAAGAAATTAGATAAAATATAAATCAAGAAACCGCTACTAAAAACAAAATTAAAAGGGAACAGTTTGGGCTGGTATGATTTTATCTAATGAAAAAAACTAAAACAATTTAACTAAAAAAACGTTGAAGAAATAAGAAGCAATGACTACAGAAAAGAAAAACTTAAATGAAATGAAATAATAGGAAACAAACGTTACAATAAATCGGGTTGATGCTAATAGGTATATGAATTCACGCGAAGAAGACGTAGCAGTGAAGGCAAATATGTGCCCCACTTTTTCGTTTGCCATCTTTTAACATAAAACTTAATGACAGCCTAGAATGATATTAGTTTCAAAAAAAGGTATCAAACTTATAACAATAAAATCAAATCTAGAATTTTGTACACCATTTTCTAATCAATATGTTTTTGTTTTATTGTAGATCCGGAAAGAAATGCAGGTATGACGCTGGCTTTTGCTACGACTCTTCCGAAGGAAATAACTATGCCGTAGTATGGACTGTCAATCCAGTACCAAAAGTCGTATGTCCTAATCAACTTCAGCAAATTTTCTACGGTTACGTTGATTTTTGGACCTTTACTGTAGAAAACAGAAAATATCTTATTTACTCTGTTCCACTAAGCGATCAATCATTTTCCTTAAGCCTATCGAACACAACAGTTTGCCACGGAAAACAAGCTTGGTATGTCGACGAACAAGGTTTCTTAGTATCGTTTACTAGTCTGCTACCTGGTATTACATCCACTCCTAAATTGGACCGAAAGCTCTTTCCGCCATTCAAATCTAAAGGAGATATTAGTGACAGTATTATTAGGGACTGCACTCTGAAATCCTATAACTTAAACTTTGGTACTAGGACCGATACTGATTATTTATCAGATTCAGAAAATATTAAAATAGTTCTCAAATTGTATCAACAAAATATTGATAACAACAAAAATGCCATAAATAAACTAGCAAAAGATATACAGAATCACAACAGTGACAAGGGACCATCTTCAAATGTACTTTCAGAATTGAATAAAGTAAAATCATCAATAAGCACAAACTTCAATAATATTAACAAACTATTCAAAGATATCAACGAGCTGAGAACTGTAGATACAGACATTTATTCGATAATAACAAATTTAGTTAATAGTGTTAAACAATTAAAGATAGACATTAAAGAATTTAATAAAAATAATAATAACATAGAAAAATATTTAAAGGAATTTAAAAATGATGTTAACAAGAAATTCTACGACTATAATACAGACATCAAAATAGAATTAGCTAAACTTAAACAATCGTCAGGATCAAATGTTCTAAATACACTTAATCCAACAATACAAAGTCTTAACCACAGCAGTACAACCTGCTTAAATACAGTAACTAGTCTTGAAAAAGACACAAAAAGGTCCATACAAAAGTTACAAACCGACTTGATGGACACTCAAGACTCGCTAGAAAAAACTGTTAAGAAGTTTATATTGGCTAATTTAACAAACATTGAAATGTTTTTTAGTCGAAAATTAAATGATGTTTTAGCATCAGCAAATAAAAAATACAACCAATCATTGAATGAAATATACACTTTTAAAAATAATCTTAAGAACGATCTAGCAATGCTAGAAGGGAAGCTTGACAAATGCTCAATTGATCAAAAGACAACCTCCGATGAACTGGAAAAGACAAAACGATCTTTTTCCACCAAATTTTCATCTTCAGCAAACGACATTAAGCAATTAAAAGAATCACTTTACAATTACGTAAACATGTCAATTTCTAGTCTAACAGATGCTACCAACAAGGACTTTTCTAAAGAACTTGCTGATCTAAAAAGAAGCCTATCAGAAAAGTTTAATAATGGTTTTCTTAATCAAGTCGGTAATACAGCAACATCTGCTCTCGACAAAAGCCGTAAGTGCGAAACCGAAGTAAACCAGCTAAAGAGTGAGATTAATAAGTTGAGGAATGATTTTCAAAAAAACTTGGACATTCTCAAAGCAGAAAATGAGGAAGCTAGAAAGAGATTTGGTATAGAAGACAGTACTATTGTCTGGTAGTATATATAAATTGCAGAGTCGTTTTTTTTTTGTTATTTGTTTTTACTCTGATATCTCGTTTCCCATATCTTACCATTACTTTTCGATCTTCTATTTGCTATTTTTTTTAAATTTTTTTTATATTTCCATCTATTTAAACTTTAAGCTTTAAATTTTTTATTACCGTATTATTCTGTTATTTTGAAATTGCGGTTGATTCTACTTTCTCGAAAATGCAATCCAAGTAAAGTCGTAATACTTGTACAGCTTCTGGGAATGGTATTATCTTTTATTAAAAATATGTTTAAATAAAAATTAAAATAATAAAATTTTAAAAAAACTTTATTGTTTTAATAAGAGTTTAATTATCTAAACATTTTCTAATTTAGAAGAAAAATAAAAATCATCTTAATTTATGAAACTTCGATTGTCGAAATTTCTTTAAGCCAGAAAGAATGTTAAATCAACGATTCTCTGACTATTGAGTAGGCTGGTGCTATTTAAAATAGGTTATTACTATATTTTTAAGTACCGATATTAAAAATTAGCAAAAGTCAGAAAGAAAACTTCAGAAGTTTTAACTTTTAATTCATCTGCATTTTGTTTATGTTTCATTATTTAGTATTGACTGTTACTTTTAATTTTTTACGTAATGGCATCTTCAATCAATAATTTAGTGGTAGTGATTTAATAAAGACTTTTTACTTACCGATTTAAAACTAAATCATCTAAAAAAATTTACTTACCTACTCTGATACAAAAATGTATTAAATTATTTCAGTATATAAAACTCTATCAAGCATAACTTAGAATATGAAAAATAAAAGAATTATACTTTTTCTAAATCAATATCCTAATAGATTTAAAATAAATTACCACTAATACACCTTATCATTCAAAAAATTATAAGTTGTGAGTGTTACCAGATAATGACGCAAAGTTCGAAACTTGTTATCGACTCAGCCAACAAATATCTTTAAATCCGTATTCAAAAATTCGTACAATTTTCTCATTGCGACTTAAGTCACAAAAAGGGATAAGCATTCATACACATTTTCTTTCTACATAAAGTGTTAGCTGTTTACAACCTTATAGCCTTCTTCTTCTAAATGTGGTTAGACGCACTATGTATCACCAATCACTATATAAAAACTCTTGTACCGGAATGTAAGTAGTATTTTGTTTATTTCGATTTTATTACAACTCAACAGATTTTTTCTCTTACCAATTTTTGGGTTGTTACTTTGTCTGCTAAAGTAATTTTATGCATATTAATAAACACAGACAGGTAATATTGGCATAATTACTATAACTTTTTTGATCTATATCTTTGTAAGACAGCACCCTAATATGAGCTTTTTATAATTTCAGCATATAATTAACTTTGTACCACTGACTTGATCATGCTTTGCAAATCTTAGAAAGCGAAACCGATCGTCTTGGGTAGTAAAATTAAATTGATTGTAAGTCTAATTTATTTCTTTTACCTCTTTTTTCAATAAAATTAATTTTGTTCTTATGATTTTCCCTGGGGTATCACCGGGTGCTTTCCATGTATAAAGCCTTCTTGGGTGTAATTTAAAAACTGTATTCGTTACAACCATATCCGTTTCTTGGCAGAATTGGATCAGTCTTTCTCCTCTTTCGTTTTTTATGCCAAGACCATATGACCCCACGACATTCTCGACTGTACCTTGTCCTATTTTGGCATTGAAATCGCCTATAATAATAGTAAGTTCATGTTTTTTGGTCAGTTTTAGAGAGTCTTCTAGAGCCTGATAGAAATTTTCTATTTCTTCTTTAGTGGATTCTGATGTCGGTGCGTAGGCCTGAACGATATTTTCAATAGCACAACTCTGTCTGATATGGGCGTAAATCCTATTGCTGCTTTAGCTATTTCCCTTTTTACCATTATCGCTACGCCGTTTCTGTTTCTTGTTGTGTCGTCTCCAGAATAATAGATATGTTGTTCACCTATAGTTCTTATTTCAGAATTTGGCCATCGAACTTCACTGCATCCTAAAATATCTATGTTCAGGCGAGTCATTTCTTGAATCATATTTGCTGCTTTGTCTGCTTGGTACATGCTTCGAATGTTCCACGTACCACTCCTTTTAACTTTTGGGACATTATTGGCTGACCGAGGGATTCTTAGCACCCCCACTCCACTTGAGGGGTGCCCGGGATTGAGGGCCGTTTGTTTAGGATTTTCAGTCATTATAGTGTCCTGGGGATATCCTTACGGATCTTTAATATGGTAGTCATATCGTGGCTTTCCACATCACAATGCCGTTAGCTAATTTAGCTCTTCCGCCTTTGGAGTCATTTTCTCAGCTCTAGAGCAATGAAGTGCCCTACCACACGGCACACGCCGTGTTGAGGTTGAGAACTACCCCCTCCAAGTTGGTTTTCCAAGAAGTACTGAAGAACCCCTACTCAATTCAGAACCCTTCGTTCTTGGAAACTACACCGACACGGTGTAGTTACAGTCTAAGACTATATAAATGCTATGTTTAGTTCCACTTCGGAAATCGTTCTCAATTTCCATAGTGGAAATTGAAACGTCAATAAACGCACTTTAACCTTTAATTGTGGCTTATTATTGTTATAGAACAATATTATAGTACAAATTTTTGCTGGTTTAAATTTTCATTGTACAAATGAGCGCCCGCCCTGCCATACGCGTCTTATATTAATTAAAAAACAATTAAATAAAAAACAATTATATTAATCAAAAAACAGGAACAGGTACAGCTGGACACAATAGCAACAATTCAAATTTCACTTTAAGTGTAACTACGTATTGAACTGATTAAACTGCTTCTATTAACTCTACTGCTACTTATGTTCCATAAAAAGGGACACAAAATAAGAAAACATTTCAAATACATCTATGAAATATTAAACAAACTCTAAAATGGTTTATTTTTGACCTCGGTGACGCTAAGATATTCTTCGATACTTTAGCAAATATATATATATATATATATATATATATATATATATATATATATATATATATATATATATATTGACTCCAACCCATCCAAAACAGTTTGGAAGAAATATTATTAATTTAGAGATTAATGATGCTCGGAAATTATGTGACAGGTTTGGAATAAATATTATTAATTTAGAGATTATAAGTGAAAGTAATAAATTTAAAAGGACTTTTTTTGGAAATGGTTTGTATTAGCAAAAGTGATAATAATTTAAACAAAAGATCAGAAATTCAAAATCTAAGCAAAATTTATAATTATATTCTTTCTTTATGATTTATATCTAAAACTTGTAAAATGTCATATTTAATTCTTCATATATCTCACGATACACTTACACCGGTATGCTAACGCGCAGAGAGAGCAAATGAATATTTAGTCTATTATTCTCACACTTTGACGTCACGGCGAAGCAACTTGAATATAATATCTTATAATATATATTGGTTTATGAGTTTAATTGGCCTAAAATAAGATAAAGAAAGCATTTAAATTATTAAGATTTAATTAATATAATGTAATGCTAATTTAAATTGTATCAAGAGCTACATAAACATAAGTCCACTAAGCACATAATAAAAATAAATAAATAAAAAATTAATGACTAAACGCGAACTGAAAAGACGGTTTCCGTCTAAAACAAATGTGATCATTTTTGAAAATATTTAGTTTATAATATGTTGTGAATAAAAAAAAGAAAACAAATGTGTATCATTATAAATTACAAACTTTACCAATATTACAGATATTAAAATTTTACAGATTTGGTTTAAAAAATAGGGAAGTTACAATGAAAAACGCACAATGCATAATATTTGCTCCTTTCAAACGGATGCTCGACATGAATTTATTCAATCACTTTGGCTTTACAACCCTGTGTGGGTCCTAGCCTCCCCAAGAATTTTTCTCCAGTCGTCTCTATCCATCGCCTTCCTCCGCCAAGCACGTATTTCCATATTTCTCATGTCTTCATCGATGTTATCTAGGAATCTTGTTCTGGGTCTTCCTCTTCTTCTTTGACCAATAGGTCTATCAAGGAGCGTTTTTCTAGCTGGGTCGGTTTGCTCCATCCGCATTACATGGCCTACCCACCTCAGACGTCCTATCTTTATGTGTTTTACGATATCTGGTTCCTGGTATATCCTATAGAGTTCGAAGTTGTATCGTCTTCTCCAGACACCATTTTCATTTACCGCTCCATAGATGCGCCTTAGTATTTTTTTTATGAATGAATGAATTTATTACTTATAACTTATTTCTTATTATTACTTATAACTTATTTCTTCAAATCTTGCAATTTGTAAATGTTGACATTTTTTTCTAATTTTCTCTTGCAGTTTTCAAAGCTAATTTTTTGATTAAGTTGTCTTAATCTAATATATGTACGTGTTTTGCTTAAACAATAGACTACTTCATACGGTATGGTATTATTATTTTCTTCTAATTTTGCCATGGTCCAAGCAGTTAAAGTTTTAAATAAATTGGTGTCATGTGATAATGAAGACTCATGCCTTGGATGAAATACAATTATCCAATATTTGTGCAGCAAAAAGTAAGTCGTCATTAGGATTTAATAAACCACCTCTTGAAATAAATTGTATCCAATCCGGCATGTCAGTAATGCTTATGGTATCCGCTTTACATCCTAATTTGGAATTTATAGGTAACGTATCCAGCTATACAGATTGAACGAATTTAAAACGGAACATACGAAATCAATGTATTTCGGCTCAACTCCGCTCTAGGTGGTTGGCCAACAAAAGGTTGTCAAATAATTATATTATAAAAATCCAATACTTCAGCGGGCTGCTGGATTCTGAATTCATTCAAGAACAAGTCAAAACTCCACCCAAATAGGTTGCCTAGAATCACTATAAAAACTAGACTACACAAGCAGTTATTATGCTGTCAAACCACTTATCGCTTCCTTATAGTCCAAGAGATAGAGCCGAAATTTTGAACTGATCAGTAATTATGACATTTCTCTATTGGAATATATTCATTGTAACTGGGTTAAGACTTTGCCTTACAGGCAGACGCCCCTCGTGGTACAGGGGGTGGCTATACAGGGATGAAGTTGTAATTTAT
Organism: Diabrotica undecimpunctata; assembly: GCF_040954645.1. Lineage (NCBI taxonomy): Eukaryota > Metazoa > Arthropoda > Insecta > Coleoptera > Chrysomelidae > Diabrotica > Diabrotica undecimpunctata. Next base: position 58,637,791 of record NC_092803.1, read on the forward strand.
ATAAATGGCTGAAAATTTGCCCAGAGTAAAATCTTGGTATAACTAGACGAAATCCCAAAGGGCGGACGCAAGAGTGGATACATAAGGGGTGGCGGACAGGGGTGAAGTTGCAATTTTTTGGGGAAAAATTAACGATAAGTAATATGTCCGCCATTTTCATGGCTCATTTAGCCCCTAAAAACTCTAAATCCAAAAGGGCGGACAGCTGGGTTGGTACATAGAGCCATAAAACGGGGTCAAATGTACCACTTGCCTGCGCATTTTAGGTCTCGGTAACAATTTTCAAACTGATTTTATTATGATATTTTTATACCGATTAATTTGAAAATTTGTATGCTCACTTCTGTTACTATTCTGAGAAGCGTCAAGTAGAGTTTTCCTCAAAATTTTCCAAAAAAATTTCCGTAAATGAAAATTTTCGTTATTTTTAAAGGTAAAATCTAATTTGTAGAATCCTTTCGATTTTCTGTATGTTTTTTTTTACAAACTAGTCATATTTACTTTACAAATCACATTTCTTTCTTAAATATAAATATTTTACGAATTAATTTTTAATTGAATAAATGTTTGATATTTGATATTTTATTAAATTAAAGTAATTTTATAGTGTTAACTATTAAATATTTTTAGTATAACAAATAGTAATTTTACTTATTTTTTATTACAATAAAAAGGTTTTTAAATTTATATTGCATAAATAATGGTTGTTCAGATATAAGAAAAATTTGATTTATTATTACATTAATAATCAAATACAAAATATATTATTTCTATTTATCAATAGGTAAAATTCAATTTGTAGAATTCCTTTAACATTTTACAAATAATTATTAATAAAAATCAATTTAATAGTGGAATTATCAATTTTTTAAGTTTTGAAATTTACTTTGTAGATATTTTCAATATTTTTTTTAACTTTTAAATTGATTGAATTTTTTTTTCAGTAGTTAATTATAATTTTTCAAATTCTGTTTGGACATTAATTTTGCATCATTATTATTTTAAAATATTAAAATAATAATGATGCGCGTTCCATTTAGATCAGTAATTCTAGACGCATGCGCTAAATGTAATAAGTATCAAGATGCTTTTATCCAACTTGGTGAAACTGACTTCGATTGTAATGAGGTTTTTGAAACCTTAGAAACTTTCATATGTCACTTATATGGAACAGGACTGACGAGAACAATTCCAAAAAGAAAAGTAAACGATGTCAGATTTTCACTATTTAACCGGCAGTATAAGTTGCATGATGTAAACGAGCCTTTTTAAAAAAAAACTAAAAAAAATTTCGATGCTTCAAGCTTACCACCATGTCAAGATGAATTACACCAACATCTACTGCGAGCCCATTATATTTCAAATATTTGGACAAATGCTCATAAAAAAGTACCAACAGAATTGATTGTTGAAGAACATGGTTGGGAGTTTGAAGATTAAACATATAAATTCAAATGGTTTAGTGGACCTCAGATGCCAGAATCAGTTCGAGAAGTAGTGATTGAAAATGAAGCAGATAATGAATGTGATATTATTGAAAGTGAAAGTGACGAAGATGATGAATGTGATGACATCAATGAGAGTGAGTAAAATGACGAAATTTTTAAAGGTTTTCTAAATTTTTTTTTCTTATCGGAAAAATCGTTTGAAAATTTTTGGAAAAAAATCATGGTATAACTGACAGAAAATCGAAAGGATTCTACAAATTAGATTTTACCACAAAAAATTACGAAAATTTTCATTTACGGAAATTTTTTTGGACAATTTTGAGGAAAACTCTACTTGACGCTTTTCAGAATAGTAACAGAAGTGAGCATACAAATTTTCAAATCAATCGGTATAAAAATATCATAATAAATTCAGTTTGAAAATTCTTACCGAGACCTAAAATGCGCAGGCAAGTGGTACATTTGACCCCGTTTTATGGCTCTCTGTACCAACCCAGCTGTCCGCTCTTTTGGATTTAGAGTTTTTAGGGGCTAAATAATGAGCCATGAAAATGGCGGACATATCCGCCCTTTGGAATTCCGTCTAGTTATACCAAGATCTTACTCTGGACAAATTTTCAGCCATATTATCGATCGTTAATTTTTCCGAAAAAAATTACAACTTTATCCCTGTATAGCCACCCCCTCTACCACGAGGGGCGTCCGCCTGTAAGGCAAAGTCTTAACCCAGTTACAATGAATATATTCCAATAGAGAAATGTCATATTACTGATCACTCCAAAATTTCGGCTCTATCTCTCCGACTATTAGGCAAGCTCCTCTTTCCTTTAAAGGAGACAGATAGTTGAACGATATTTTATACAATGTCTATCACTGGGTATGGATTTATTTTTGTCCAAGTTTTATATTGGTCCACTATTTCAAATGCAGTTCAAACAGAAATATATTAAATTGTATGTTCCGTTTTAAATTCGTTCAATCTGTATATTTCAAAGCATATTTGTTAATTTTTTCTCCGCATTCAACACAATACATAAGAAGATTTATTGCAGTAATAGCATCAGGTTTAAGGTTCCTAATACTTGGTGGCACAAAATTTGAAGAAAAATATCTTTGGTTTATAGACATTTCAAAACAATTATCATCGAAATGTATTGAACAGATGCATGCTGTAGGGTATTTAAAATATTATTTTATATATTATATGCTCGGTATATTCAAAAATTTTGCATAAACGCTCATACGTACCTAAGTTTAGGCAAATACAACATAATTATCTCCTTACATGTTTAAGCGTTATTGAGAAATTATTTTGGTACAAACTTTTCCTCTTTATGCAAATTTTTACACACTATTAATATAAAGAGACATTTACCATTTTTTAAATTTATTTAATCTTGTCGTATATCAGTCCCTTTTATTTCTCTATTATAATTGCCATATCCAAAAACGGCACACCCAGGCATAACTATAATTATTTAGTTTTATACACAAAGGTTAATTTCAAATAAATCACCGGCGAATTAATGTATCTAAACGTTAACAAAAGCTACGAATAGCTATCTAATGTGTTTCGCGCGTTATTCTTGCTTCGCCGTGACGTCGCTGCGCCAAGCCGACGCGTTTAGGATTTTGATCTAGCATACCGGTGTAAGTGTATCGTGATAATATATCTGTTACACTTTTTCAGACATCTGTCAACGGTGAATAAATCTTCTTCTTTTTTGTTACTAAACAAAAAAGAATGTTTAAACGAAATTTTACTTTTGGCAATAAAATTGTCAAAAATAAAAATTTTATGTTTATAAAATAAACATAAATGACATAAAATTGTCATTTATGACATTGAGGCTTATTTGTAATTGGTTGCTATTTTAACTTGTTTATAAATTCAATTATTTTTGTATTAAAAAAAATGTTTTCAAAATTATAAAAAATTTTCAGAGAATCATTTATTCGACATTTTTAAATTAATTATTTTTAAGATGTATTAGCAGCAATTTTTATTTACTAAACTAATTTTTATTTGGTAAGTTAACAAAAATTGTTTTTTCCTTCTAGTTCAACCTTGTAAGATATTTTGTCTTTTTTAGCTCTTGATAATAATTGTAAACACAATTGAAAGCTCGAGGTTAAAAAAATAGTTAACCAATAGCCCTTTTATTGACTCCAACCCATCCAAAACAGTTATATATATATATATATATATATATATATATATATATATATATATATATTTTGAAACAACCTAATGCATTAAATAAGAGAACTGATATCAGCAACTTAAGCCAAATTTACAATGCACTAATACTACAAAATTGATTCTTCCGTATTCTACTTTTAAATTATTGGTTTCTTCTTCAACTTCTTTTATTATATCATAACATTTATGATGGCATCTACAAAACTTTTTCTTCAATCTCACCAGCTGATTGTCAGTTGACATTCGAGCTTTCAAATAGTTTATTTTGCATGATATGATCATAACAGTCAAGATCCCTAGCCTTGCCGTTGTTAATATAACATTTCAAAATTGACAATTACATTTTTTGATAGATTTTAGAATCAATCAATGTTTTCAAAAGTTAAATTAATAAAAAAATTAATATAAAATTACTTAAATTGGGAATCTTCCGGCGTTCTGTGTTTCTGTGTTTTTGCTGATTTATTTAGTACATTAATTTTTGATGTTTCTTCACAATAATAACATCTTAATGCTACAGATCTTTTAAAGGTAAGATCATTTACTTAATTGTTTTTCATATTAGATGTATCGTATGTATATTAATAACACTCTTTTAGATGAACTGATGATGCCCATTGAACAGTGGGCGAAACGTCTTCAATAAAAAGATAAAGTAGCACATCTCTTGTCTTTTTTATCTCCAAATTGACCGAAAATATCCCATTCACTTACGAGTGCACATTTATATATATATATATATATATATATATATATATATATATATATATATATGCTTATTTTGTATGTATCACTGGTGTTACTAGATAATTACGCCCATCAAGCAACATCCATCGGGCCAGATGCCATCTGGCTGGATTATGTTGCTCAACGGGCGTAATCATCTTAATAACACTCTTGGTGCATAAATAACTATTAAACCATTGTTTTTTAATTGATAATGTAGCGCCTATGGCAGGGCATTTGTACAATGAAAATTTAACAATTACATTTATTAATTTATACAATCGACATTTACAAGAAAAAAAAGTAGATAAAAAAACTAAAACACAAAGAGTTATTTTCCAGAGAGTTCGTTCGTAGCTTGCTATGACTTGCAGGCGGTAATGATTACACCTAATGGAGAACCATCGACATTCTACTATAAATCGAAAATTAACTGTTTAAACTTTACGATATTCGAATTAGGTGTATATTATACAGAATGGTATTTTGAGATGAGTCCGACGGTCAGCGTAAAGCGAATGAGTTTGGCACCTGCGTTTTACGTTTTGCTTAAAAAAAGTCAGCAGGAAGTGACTTAGATATGGATGTCATTTTCTATTCCGATAATTCCTGTGTTCAGATAAATAAAAAAAGGTAAATTAATATGATGTATATTTACGCTATTAAGAATCTGAAGTTTAAATCAATTACTGATAAATTTTTAATTAGGTGGCACACCTAAAATGAAGGGAGCACTGCACATTTAGTAATTGAGACAGAAATTAAAACAAAATTAGGGTCTGGTCCCATTTACATCCCGACGCAAAAAAACGTGGAAATAATTTTCTAGTTAATGGAATGTCTTATGCAGATGTTATTCATATTAAAAATTTACCAAGTGTTGTATTAAAGAAGAATGTTAATGAAGAAGCAGTAAAGTTATCAGATATTAAAGTTATAAAGATTGTTCAGTGATAATTATAATATCCAAATATTCTACAAAACAGCCTATTTTCGTGTAGTGTTGCCCAAATGCAAGAACAAGACGAAACTTAGACAGTCTTGGTCTTGGTCTTGGTATTACGCTCGCGGTCTTGGTCTTGGTCTTGCAAGTCTCGCAGTTACCCATTAGCCTATTGCTATTTATTAAACCTTACTTTAGATCTTAGAACAACGTAACAGAGTAAGTACATTTTAAGCTTAAATTAACATAGCCATAATAAAAATTAATAAATGTCTAAACAACTGACACCGAAATAAACCAAATTAATAACTCTCTCTTGTTTTTCCTTTAACTTGGTAGGCGTCCAGTCGTCGTTGACCATCGTCGTTCTTAGCACTGCTGCTTCCTTGGATTCCGTTTTGTTGCAGTGGGAACACTCTGCTGGACATAGCCTTCTGGAAAGAGAATCAGCGTTTCTGTGGCTGACTCCGGCCCGGTACTCAATCTTGAAATCGTATTCTTGGAGTCGTTCGATCCATCTGGCTATCTGACCTTCTGGGTTCTTAAACTGCATCAACCACTTAAGGGCGGCGTGGTCGGTTCGGATTAAAAACTTCCTTCCATAGAGGTATTGATAGAAGTGCTCTACTGATTTCACTACTGCTAGAAGTTCTCTTCACGTGACGCAATAATTCCGCTCAGGTTTTGAAAGAACTTTACTAAAATATCCAAGGACTCGTTCCTGTCCTCCTTGAATCTGAGATAGCACTCCTCCAATTCCCACATTACTTGCATCTGTATCTATGATGAACTCTCCTTCTGGCAGTGGATATCCTAAACTTGGTGCTGTAATTAAAGGCTTTTTTAAGCCTTTTAAGCTTTTTAATCACAGCACCAAGGTCTCAAAGGCATTTTGGCAATCTATACCCCAGCGGCAATCTCTTGCTTCCTCTATAGGTCGTGTTAATGGCTTAGAGATATCTTCAAACTTCTTAATCAAGTTTCGGTAGTAAGTACATAGTCCAAGAAAACTTCTCACTTAATATTTGTTCGTTGGTACTGGCCATTCCTTAATGGAATCGATTTTTCCCTTATCCACGGTCACTTCCTCTTTACTGACTATATGACCCATATAGTTGACTTTACCTTGAAATAGCTGGCACTTCTTGGGGTTTAACATCAATTAGGCAGCTTTAAGTTGATTAAAAACGTTTTCTTAATTCTTCAGATGATCTTCAAATGTCTCCCCCAAGACGATTATGTCATCTAGACAAACCAGGCATGTTTCCAAGATAACCCTCTCAGCACATTTTCCATAAGCCTCTTAAATGTCGCAGGAGCATTACAGAGTTCAAATGGCATAACGTTGAATTGCCACAATCCAGATCCTGTGGTGAAGGCTGTCTTCTCTTTATCCACTGGGTCCATTTCTACCTGCCAGTATCCAGACTTCAAATCCAAAGTAGAAAACAATTTACTTCCAGCCAATGTGTCCAATGTATCGTCGATCCGAGGCAGATGATAACTATCTTTCTTGGTAACGTTCTTCAGCAAACGGTAATCCACACAGAACCTCGTCGTTCCGTCTTTCTTCTTAACCAGGACCAACGGAGGGACCTATGGGCTCGTAGAAGGTTCTATCACCCCGTCTTTCTTCATTTCCTGAACAATTGTTTCAGCTTCCTCTCTTTTCGCCTGTGGTAATCGTCGAGCTGTTTGACAAATTGGCTTAGCATTACCAGTATCAATTTTATGCTTAACAATGATTTTTTCCCGTCTTTCCTCCTTTCGGTACGAAAATATCACGATATTGCCGAAGAAATTCCCTTAATTTCCTTTTCTCCATCTGATTTAGAGACTGTCCAGCAACTGCAACCATTTGGTCGAATTTGTCGTTAGAATTATCAGATGTTGTCGCCTGGTGGATTATGGATGTCACAGGTGTTCAAGTTCCTACTTTTATCTCTTTCTTGATGGTCACTGGGTAGTCGTTGACATTGATAAATCTCACAGGAATTTCTTTAGCCGAAGTCACCAATTCCTTTCCAATTATGATTCCACGCCCAACCTGGTCGTCATGGTTCCAAGGCTCCATCATAACAGATGTCCCTTCTTCCACAATTCCCTGTAGCCACGCTACTATTATCGTTTCACTTCTCGCATGCACGACTGTATCTTCTTTAATGGCTGATTTAACAGTGTTGTTATCATGTGGATTAAGAAATACCTCCTCGTTGCCAACTTTGATTACCTTATTCTTAAAATCCAATTGGAATCCATGCGTATTCATTACGTCCATTCCTAATATAACATCCTCTTTGATGTCAGCAACTATAACAGTATGGACGAACTTTTCTGCTCCAATTCCCAATTGAACCTGGATTTCTCCATGAATGTTGGCATTTTCACCTGTAGCGGTCCGAAGTCGCAACCTCGTTGGTAACAGTTTCTTACGGCTGCTTATAACTGTCGGGCGTATAATGGTCTTGGTCGCTCCGGTATCGCCAACAACGTATGCCTTTTACCATTTATTTCTCCATCTGCATATACACTATCTTCACGACATTTCAAAGAAGCTATTAGTATGAGAGGGTCTTTGGAAAAGTTCCGGGTCGAAGCTGCCCCCCTAAGGCCGACCCGTTCTAGTTTTCCTGATGGTGAGTTTCTTGATGTACGTCGTACCTAGGGTGCTTACATGAATTTCGTACGTGTCCTATTTCGCCACAATTCCGGCCTCTTATAGTCTTCGTTTTCTTGTATGTCATACTCTTAATCATATTAACGAGCTGGTCAAGTTTATCTTCATCTCCTTCCTCTTTTACAGCCGTAACTTTACTGTACTCGCCAGAGGCCTGCGTAGCTGACTCGTATTCGAGGGCGGCGGATAAGACATCAACCAGCGTCTTGTGACGAGCTAGTCGCAGTGTTCTCTGCATTTCATGATCACGAAGACCATCAATAAACGTTTGAACGGCCAATTTTTCCATCATGTCTTCGGGAGCTGTTGGATAAGCATATCGTACAAATCTGGCAATATCTACCTCATATTCTTGAAGAGCCTCATCCTTCTTCTGTATTCTATTTTAAAGCAGCGAGTGATATACATGCTCCAAATGTTCGTGGCCATATCGCATATTTAACCTCTTCTTCAGTTGTTAGAAATCATCCGTCTCCTCTACGGCTATGGTCTGAAGCACATCTAAGGCATCTCCTCGAAGAGCGATAGTCAGGTTTACAGCCTTTTCTTTTTCAGACCATCCATTCGCTCTTGCAGCTGATTCGAATTGTTTCATTTAGTTGTTCCATGACGATTTGCCGTCGAAAGTTGGGACTTTCACATGAACAGAACCTCCACTTCCTTCAAATTTCGGCCGTATTTCCAACTTACATTTTGTCTCGTCTTCTTTTGTCTCTACTGTAATTGGATTGTTTCCTCTCTCTGCTGTCCCTGTTTCTTCCATGCTGGTCACTGAGAAAGTCACCCATGCTGGTTTTATTCGGCCTGCCTCTGGAAATTTCGAATTGTGGGTGACTCATCACAATTCAAGTAAACAGGTCTTTCAACTAAGCGCCGAAATAACTAGAATAGATGTTTAGACTTGAGCCGTTAAGATTTGTGGTATAATTTTCTTCTAACTAAATTATTAATAAGGAACAAAATTGAATTATTAAGTGGGTGTTCTTAACACTAGGTATGCTAACCTTATTATATTTTTTATCAGCTAAAGTGACATATTTTTGAAAAGTTTCGATACGATATTACTGTCGCCGTCGCAACGCAAGACGATTATTTTATAGAGGGCGGCTATTCTCAAAATTTGGACAATCAATTTCAGAGCGAAGAAGTCGTCTGCTGGAAAAGAGTGTACAAAATATTTTATTTTTACATTGTAATTATGTATGTCAGTGTCAAATGTGTCAACTGTTCTTTTAATGAATATTTTGATTCGCTATGTATGTTTATGGTATTGCTTGTAATGTGCATAAGTCCAATTTTCCAAATTTTTGTTATATATTTTTTTGCACCTCATAGTCTCTAAGCATATACCCCAACTACTATACTCCCCAAAATGACACTCAGTTCTAACTGTAAGACGAAAGAGTCTCGCAGGCTTAGTCTTGTTCTTGCTCAAACTGTGCACCGTCAGTCTTGCTCTTGTAGTTTTGTTGTAGTTATGACATTTGTGACCAGAAAAAATGAAAAACGTTATATTATAATAAAATTGAAATATCAGGACGTAAGATTTCCAAAGCCTTATTATTGCCAATCTGATTCCTCTGTTTTATTATTATTCTAAAGCTATTTAAACCTAAGTTTTATCATTCCTATTATAATTACATTTTAAAAGAATTAGATAAATAAACTTATTTTGAAAATATTATTTCTTAAAATTTCAATTTTCTATTTGTTTAACCGTCTCTGTTCATAATTTAGTAGTTAATTAGGTTTATGTGTCCTTTAAAAAATTTGAGGGAGACGGCCCTGACAGTGGAATGATTATACCACGTTTGCAACCGCTCTGTAATTTTTAATTTTTAAATGTAAAATATGGAACAAAGATTTGATATCCTTAAATAATATTATTAACAAACAATAGTGCAGTGTTGATGCCAATCGACTCAACCCGACGTGAGTAACAAAAAACCTTTATATAAGATATTACAGTAGTAAATATTATAACTTATACAATTCGAATTAAGTTTCAACCTACTGGTTTTATCAACTGGTTTTTTGGAACCGTTCGGAACTGATCCACGCCGGTTCTTTGGCCGGTGACCGGACCAGACCTGCTACAACGCGGGAAATAACATAAAAGTGACTTCAATTAACAACATGACTACTTCTACTTCAAATACACTAAAAAATATTTATTCCAATGTAGTAAACCCAACCCAACAGAGGCCAAGCAGTAGTACTCTCCAGTATCGAAGGCATCAAAATCGACAATTACATCGTAGTAATTGGATCACTGGTTGGTCCACGTAACGTCTTGTTTGCATCTAGAATTCTAAACAACAGAATATGTATCTACCTCTCTACCAAAAATATAATCGATATGCTTCTTCATTCCTACAAATATATTAATATAAATGAGTCAGAAATAGAGATACGAAGATTAATCACACCAGCACAACGACTTGTAATTTCTAACATATGTCCTTCAATTCCAAACAATATCATTGAAGCAGAATTACAAAAATTAGGCATCACTGCAGTTTCCAAGATGACTTTTCTAAGAGTGGGTATGACAGAAACCGAATATAGCCACGTCTTAAGCTTCAGACGGCAAGTATTTATTTCGCCCTGGATAATACCTCCATTCCTGACTCCTTCAATGTACTCCACAATAAAACTTATCGTTTATTCCTCTCTATTGATAGACTAAACTGCACTAAGTGCAAGACTATTGGACATAACGATACAGATTGTCCCAACATAAAAACTGCTAATTCCTCAAACGTACCCTCAGAAACCTCTCCAAATACGACACCTGAAATAAATTATAGAGATCCTGAAACACAACCAAACATGGAAACGAACGCCAGCATAACTGAAACTATAGAAAACGCAAGTCAACCCTCCTTACCAAAAGAATCAATATCATCAAATCTAAATAATATTAATAATCCTGCTGAAACTTCAACTTTGTAACCTTCAGTTAATATTAATAAACAACTTACTCAAGTATCTACTCAAGATAAAAGACAAATCTCATCCTCACCTGACATCGACCAAAATAACCCAAAAACGGACTTACAAATCTTTACTCCTCCTATCACACATAAACTGAAAAAACCTAAAAAGTAAACTAAAACCTCTAATGACGACATTATTTGTTCTCTAGAATTGATAAAAGACAAAATTGAAAACCGATCACCCTCATTCATATTAAATTTTAATGAAATATGCGACTTTCTAGTTAATACTCTTCATGCTAAACATCCTGAAATTATTTCAAAGAACTATTCAAATGAACCTTCCAAATTAACCGATATCCTTAACTTATTTCATTTTTACTCTCACAACTCTAAATTAAAAAACAACATTACCAGATTAAAAAGAAAAACTTAACCCCACTCACACATCTTCAACGGAAGAGACCGAAAAATCCGATGGATAAATCACTACTCCTTCAATGGAACCCAAATGGGTATTTCGCTCACCTTGAATCACTCAAACTATTAATTCAAAAATATTCTCCACTAATACTGTGTATACAAGAAACTCACTTCAAAGAGAATTCTATAATAAACCTAAAAAATTATACACTGTTTTTAAAAAATAGGAGTACAGAACACGCCAGAGGGGGCGTGGCTATCTTTGTCAGAAATGATATTGAAGCTAAGCCTATTAATCTAAATACCAATCTCGAAGCCGTTGCAGTTCAGGTGATATACAAAATGAAAATCAACCCACATGAAAGCCAAATACAAGAGGTAAATAATTTACTACATCAGATACAGTCTCCACTAATCTTATTAGGGGATACAAACTGCCATAACACCACTTGGAGAAGTTCAAAAACAGACAAATGCGGCAACTTATTACAAAACACAATCAATAATTCAAATCTAATACTTATGAATACTGGGGAACCCACCAGGTTTAATTCCTATAATGGGAATCTTTCATCTATTGATATCTCACTATGCAGTCCATCACTGGCAACTATATTACAATGGAGGACACTAAAATACTTATATGACAGTGATCACTTTCCAATCATAATTGACATCCTAAATGACAAACAAGAAACAACATATCCAATTTACCAGACGTGGATAATAAAAACCGCTAATTGGGACCTTTTTCAACAGTATATCGATGAAAAACTATACAACTTCACATTATCTAGAAATATTGACAAAAACATATGTACATTAAATGAGCCGTTGAAAACCAGAGTGGTCTAAGTCAAGAATTTCATGTTTCGCGTTTTCTCGGTATATAATTATGTTTAACAGTGTTCTATTTTGCTACAAAATTTGAAAAATATTAGTGCATCCGTTCACTCACAGATGACACTACTGTAATATATGTCAAATGCTATGAAGGTTGCCGTTTTAAGGCAAAATGGTCTAAGTCTGACTTGGACCATTCTGCCAGAAATTCTGTCACGAATTTTTTATAAGTGTCACGTTTGCTTGTAGTAAAATAAGTTCTAGTGAATCTGTAAATGAATCGTTTAGTGCTAATGATAGCGAGTACGAGCCAGAAAACAATGACGATTCAACAGAATCTGATTCTGATAGCGGTAAGTTTATTTTTTTTATTTCCTTTTATAACCTCAAATGTGTGAATAGCAGTATTTTATTTGCATGTTTGTTTCAGCTGACAAACGTTCGAAGTTAAAATTGGGCGAGTACAAGCCAGAAAACAATGGCGATTCAACAGAATCTGATTCTGATAGAGGTAAGTTTATTTTGTTATTTCCTTTCATAACCTCAAATGTGTGAATAGCAGTATTTTATTTGCACGTTTGTTTCAGTTGACGAAAGTTCGAAGTTAAAATTGGGATCAACTACCAGCACGTCGGCAGAAAACGAAATAGAGAGCCAAGTAAACACATCAAGAATGTTCGAAAAGAAAAAATAAACTGTGGGGAACAATATGTGTCTACATCTAATAAGGTGGTAAAAGCGAAAGAGTTTCATAACAGGGAGTGTACGTGCAAGGGCAAATGCATTCAAAAAATTTCTCAGGAAGAAAGGAAAGCTATCTTTACAAATTTCTGGAACATAGCTAATTTTTCAGCACAAAATGCTTTTCTAGTTGGTATTGTAAAATTGTCTAAACCAGCCACTCACCGTCCAAGAAATGATACAAGGCAGAAAAAAGTAGTATCCTACACTTATGTCCTAAATACTCCGAAAGAGTCTCATAAAGTGTGCAAAATGTACTTTTTGGAAACCTTTGCAATAAGTAATGGTAGGTTAATGCGTGCATTAAAAAAGGGGGAGATATCATTTCCTGGTGAAGATTTACGGGGCAAACACGCACCTAGCAATAAAACTCCTGAAGGAAATATACAGTTAGTACGCGATCACATAAACAGCTTTCCTTCTTATGAATCTCATTATACACGAGCTCATAATCCTAATAGAAAATTTTTAGATCCAGAGCTCAATGTACTTACAATGTATACCCTGTACAAAGAGAAATGTGTAGAAGATCCTGTGTCAGAAAGTTTATACAGACAAATTTTCCATCGCGATTTCAATCTTCACTTTCACGTACCATTAAAAGATACATGTGTTAAGTGTGACAAATACAAAAATCAGGTGACCCAGGAAAGGACGAGAATACGAAGAAAGTGCTTCAATCACAACACGAGCTGCATTTACGGCGCAGTGAAAAGGCCAGAGCTGCTTTGAAAGACGCTAAAATTACAAGCATACGTGAAAAAGGGAGAGTGTGTGCATTCACGTTTGATTTAGAAAAGGCCTTACCGTTTCCAACTTTGACTTGCTCTGTAGCCTACTATAAAAGAAACATGTATGTGTACAATTTGGGTATTCACGAGTTTAGCGACGAAGACAAGGTGTTCCTGTATGCCTGGGATGAAACTATAGCCTCTCGAGGAGCACAAGAAATAGGATCTTGTATTCGAAAGCATGTTCTAGAAAATGCAAAGGACGCAAGACATATCATTGCATTTATTGATGCCTGTGGGGGGCAGAATAGGAACTTTAAACAGTGTTTGTTTTGGTTGAAACTCATTGCAGATTCCGATAATTTGGAAATGGTAGACCATAAGTTTATGGTATCCGGACATTCCTTTCTCCCGAATGATCGTGATTTTGGTGTAATCGAACAATACGCAAAGAATAGAGTGAAGTACGTGCCGGACGACTGGTACAGTGTGTTTGAGAAGTGCCGCACAAAGAAACCGTATCGTGTTTGCAAGATGAACGGAAATAATTTTGTATCGTCACAAAACCTGGAAGCAGCTGTTACCAGAAGAAAGAAAAATGAAGATAACGCGCCAGTATCGTGGCTTAAAATTCAATGGCTACAATTTAGAAAGAGTGATCCCTATAAAATATTTTATAAAGAAACATTAGATGAGGAGTTTCCTTTTGATGTCATAAACTTGCAACCTGTACGAAAAGGACGTATCGCCAATTTTCAAAATATTGAATTTTCAAAACTGTATGAAGCTCCAATACCAGTTACGATTAAGAAAAAAAAGGATATGGAAGATCTTTTGGCGTTTATACCGCCCATTCATCACGACTTTTTCAAAAATTTATCCGTAAATGGAAACAACACTGCAGAAGTAGGTCCACTGGAAGATATTTTGGTGGCGAATGGAGACGACGATGTTTTTTATGAATAAAAATTTAATTTGTAATAATATAATACACAAAAACACAGGATCGTTTGTAAGTCTAACTTTTTTGCTTTACTCCAAAATAATGAACCTATTGAAAGCCAGAGTGGTCTAAGTCAAAATATTAACAAAAAATATAAAAATTTCGACTGCTGGCTGATTGTTCCGCTGGAATTACTTAAGTTTAAGCTTTTTTTATTGAAAATCATTCTGATCAAAGTCAGTTTTTATGTTCCCATTTAACGCCAACATGTTAACTTTAAGTCGTTGTTTCTCGAATTTCAACATTTCTGACTTAGACCACTCTGGTTTTCAACGGCTCAAATAATATAATTATATCGGCAGCGCATAAAGCTATCGGTAAAACAAAAACTTGTAATAGGATACCGGTACCCTGGTGGAATGAGCAAATTGCCAAATCATTATCTGCAAGTAAACACGCACTGAATATTCTTAAAAAACATAAAACAGATACTAATCTCCTGGAATTTAAAAAGCTTAGGGCAAAAACTCGATATTTAATTAAAAAAAAATCAAAAGAGAGTCTTGGCATAATTATGTTGCCTCAATAAACCCCTCAACTCCTATCGAAACCATCTGGAAAAAGATCCGAAACCTTAAAGGATCAAACAGCTACATCAATATTAATACTCTTTCTTACAATAATAATCTTGTTACCGACAAAAAAGACATATCTAACGTATTAGCCGATGTGTATCAACTAAATTCTAGTGATAGCAACCTAAACTCAAATTTCATTAAATACAAAAATCATGAAGAATCCTTTAAAATTTCAATCCATGACAGCAAATCGCCCCTAAATGAAAACATAACTCAACAAGAATTTGATTATTCTCTAAACTGCCTTAAAAATACCACTTCCGGTCCAGATGATATTCCAAATATTTTCTTAAAAAATATTCCAGAATCAGCTAAACTTATCCTCCTAGAACTATTTAACTCAATATTTTTCAATAATATATTTCCCAAGATATGGTGCCATGCAAATATCATCTTAATTCTTAAACCCAACAAACCTAAAGACGATCCCTTGCCATATCGTGCAATCTCCTTGACATGTAGTATGTGTAAACTAATGGAAAAGAATAAAATTAAAAAGACAGTCAAGATTTCATTTCACGTACAAATCGTCTATGTATCTGTTGATATCAACAGATACATAGACGATTTGTACGTGAAATGAAATCTTGACTGTCTTTTTAATTTTATTTTTATTCGGATCTACTCTGTATGAGTACAAGAAACCAATTCGCTAACGATTTCTGCTTAGTTGAGGAGACATGTCATGGAATGTAAATTTTAGATTCCCCATGTCTCTATTAACATCTCTATTAACATCTTTATCAACGTCTGTTATACCTTGCATTTATAGAAGGTTCAGATTAAGGCAGTTATCTGAATTGTGTTTCGAAACTATTTTACGGATTTAATGGAAAAGAATATAAATAACAGACTAGTATGGCATCTAGAAAACTCAATGTTATTGTCCTCCTATCAAAGTGGGTTTCGTAAAGGCAGATCCACTACCAACAACTTAGTATCGCTTGGGTCTGAAGTCCATGAAGCATTTCTACATAATCAAAAATTACTAGCTGTCTTTATCGATATCAATAAAGCTTTCGACACTGCATGGAAATATAACATCTTAAAAACACTACAGAAATTTGAAACTGAAGGTCACGTACTAGCTTTTATACAAAATTTATCATAGACACATTGAAGTAAGAGCTAACGATTATAACTCTAGTCCACGCTCTCTTGAAAATGGAATTCCGTAAGACTCCATTTTAAGCCCAACATTGTTTCTGATTGCAATAAATAACATCTTGGACGAAATGAGATTACCGATTAAAGCCAATTTTACATGCAGACGACTTGATTATCTACCACAAAAGTAGAAGTGTGGACTGTGCAGCTGAAGTAATACAGAAGTTTTTACACACGCTGGAAAAATGGTCACTTAAAACTGGTTTTAACTTTTCTCCTAAAAAAACACAGTACATAATATTCAGCAAACGGAAAAATATAAAGAACGTTAATCTAACTTTAAATGGACATATTCTAAAAGAAACAAACGAAATAAATTGCCTAGGGTTAACTCTAGATTGCACCCTAAACTGGAAAAGTCATATACATACCTTGCAAAAACAATGTCAACCTAGAATTAATCTCCTGAAAATTCTCTCAAACCGTAAGTGGGGAGCAGATACAAGAACCCTATTAAACTTATATCAATCATTTATACGTAGCAAATTAGACTACGGCTCAATATGTTATGGTACCGCCAAAAAAACTACATTAAAAAAACTAAACTCAATTCAATCAACGTCACTAAGAATTGCTCTGTGCACATTTAGAACTAGCCCAACCAATAGCCTTCAAGTATTAGCTAACGAATTACCTTTACACTTACGAAGTCAACAATTGTCACTAAATTATGCAACTCGTGTATCATCAAATCATCAAAATCCCATGCATTCAAATATCTTAAAACCTAAATGTATCATTAATTGCAAAAATAAACCTATGAATACACTCCCTTTTCATGAAAGAATTAAATTCAGTGGTTTCGACTGTGAGCAGTTTAGTGCCATCATAAATCCAACCCAAAACTTTCCCTCTTGGTCAACTAGTCGACCAATTGTAAATACATCTCTTACTCGCTATTCCAAAACATCCACTAACCCAACAGTAATACATCAATCATACCATGAAATAATATCCCTATATCCAAATTCTGAACATATCTACACTGATGCATCAAAAACTCAATCAGGACTAGCAGCGGCTTACATACATGGAGCAGACCATTTTAAAATACGACTCACTCCGAGTTGTAGCATATTTACTGGACAAGCATTGGCTATTTTAGAGGCACTGAAAGTACACTAAAAGCTTTACAGCAATTGTATCCATCGAATGAAATTATAATGCTAATAAAAAATGAACTCATACTACTATCAACAAACAACATAGAAATAACTTTTTTATGGGTGCCATCACACGTGGGAATCAAGGGAAACAAAACAGTGGACCAAGTGGCGAATGAAGCTGCACTAGATGAAATCATCCCTGTATCACGCATGCTAACAAGAAACGACCAAAAAAAACCTCCTTTAAAAAACATATTACCAACTTATGGCAGAGTAACTGGAATTCCACATCCAACAAATTAAAAGATGTCATAGAAACTGTCGGCACCACCTTACCACTCCCACTCAAACGTTGTGAACAAGTGATAATAACTCGACTACGAATAGGATATACTATACCAACCCATATTCACTTCATAAATAAAGAAGCCATCCCTTTCTGCCACAACTGCAAGACACAAATCACTGTGAAACATATTCTGTTAGAATGCAAAACATACACCAAGAAAGAAGAAAAATAACCTCTCTACCAACATGAAGGATTTTCTAAGCTGCCAGTTCAACCAAGTGCTGAAATATTTGAAAGACATTAAATTCTACAGTATTTAATAGAATATATTTAAGTTATATAATACGTTGTAAGAAATTGAATACTTGTAATTTGTGTTTGTACCCCCTGCTAATAACTCTTAGTAGTTGATGCAGGGTCGTTTTTGTTTAAATAAAAAAAATTGAAAAAAAAAACGTTAATTTTCTTTGACTCTTGTTTCAGAGGGTACTCCTAAAAATAAATAATAATCAAAACATGTTACTATTAGCTAAGATTTTCCAAATCATGCAAAATAAATGACACTAAAAACAAATACCAGTGTTAGCTTAGCTTAAACTACATTGTAGTGTATTATATGATTTTTAAAAATATTTACTTTTCAAATTATTAGTGTAGGAACTTCTCAGTTCGACTCGAGCAGCCGAACAGTACGGACGTGAGAGAGAAACGTGCTTAGGTGGGGGCGACTGACCTATTGTCAACGGAGCTTTTCAGCTCCCGGTGGGTAAGACACCGAGTGTGGCATAGGCACTTGTCCTACATATTAGCGAAAAGCGGATGCGAGGTTGTTACTAGTTAAACCGTCGAGGAGCTGTTTTTATAGGCTCCTCGCGGAGGCTATAATAGCTTCGCGTTTGCGAAGAATTCGGGATCACCTCAGTGTGTCGTCAGGGATGACACTGTAAGGCCTTGACATTTGACAAGGTCGGACAGAAACGGCCCCTGCTCCTGAGGTGTGAGAAACAGGAAGAGGATCCCTCACTGTGAATACAGGGAGTGAACTACCGCGAGGTACCTGGGACGGCACCCAGTAAGCCGTACTGACAGCGGTCAGTCGGTGGAAAAAAAAACAGAGTCGTCTAAGTAGAATTTTCTTATATCTTATGAACTATTTGTTCACTGCCTTACGGCAATATGAGTGATATTCCCCCCCCCAGAAAGTGTTGTCACGCAGGTGACAACACAAGAAGAAGAAGAGAATGATTTAGCCGAATCATCAAACCCCTCTGTTGACAGCTCGATCGAGCTATATAATAAATTTATTAAATCGACTAATCCCGCGATCGACGACATAGAAATCGTAATATCTGACGATGACTCCTATCTGCCCGAGTCGGAGGAAGAAAAAAGCGAAATCGACACCGATGACGATATCAATACGATGGACGCCATCGACGAAGAGCCGAGCCCAGCTGCAGAATCGCGCAAAGCCCCACCCCCAACTGTAGTAGAGACACAACCCGCCGTGGACAACGTCTCCAAAAATGAAGCCGAGCCCGAAATCGGCAAGAAAATGAAAAGGCTAAGGCCCAAAGAAGACTCTTCGGAAGACGAAGAAGTAAAGAAAAAGGCCAGAGAAATGGCGGAAAGGGAAAAGGCCAATGAGCTTTTAAGGTCGGTCAATGTACTGACGGAACAGATCAAATCCCTTAAAGAAGAAAGCCGTATCCGCGAGGAAAAGGCAAATAAACAAATCCAAGACCTTCTCGCTCAGATGACTGAGCTGAGAAACGAAAACAAAGAAAAGGACAAGGAGATACAAAAACTTGTACAACATATAATGGCATTAACAGCAGCCAAGGAGAAAGAAGAGTCAATAATGGAAATCGACCCGTGGAAAGCCTCCCTCGATAATGACGTTGTAAAGCTAGTGGAACTAGGAATCGGTTCACCTCCCCCCGTAAAGCCATCCGGTAGCAAAGGCAAGCCTAAAGAGCCGGAAAGAATCATAACAACCAAAGAACCTGCAGGTTGGACACAAGTCCAAAACAAAAAAGGAAAAAAGACAGGCACCACTACTGAGAAATCAGACAGTAGTGTGAAAACAAAAATAAGCGTCGCCGAAAAGCAGACGCAGATAATAAATCAGCGGAAAGAAATCGAATTTAACAAGGCTGCGAAAGAGGCTCATGAAAGAAACCAGAAAAAGAAAACTGCCCAAAATAACTTGAGCAAAAATAGCCAAGTTGAAAAAGAAAACGACGTACCAAAAGACTCACCGCAAACAAGCGAGGAGCCTATAGTAAAAGAGCCGAAACCACCGGCGATAATCCTAAAAACTGTAGGAGAACACCAAAAAATCCTGCAGAGAGCAGCCAACCAAGGCATAATATCAGTCAATAAGTTTGCACGATCAGGCAGATCGATTGTTATTAACACAAAAACCAGAAAAGATTACCTAGGAATGGTACACATCCTAGAAGAACACAGTCCAAAAGTAGAATTCATCGCATATCCCATAGATAGCGATAAACTAAAAAGAGTCATTATAAAAGGGCTATCTGCTACTACTAGCACAGTAGCAATTAAAGACGAACTATACAATAAAGGAATAGAAGCAACAAGGGTGATCAATATGATCTCCAAAAAAGCTGATAAAAAAGTACTGCCACATTTCATCGTCACCCTCAAAGAGGAAGACGTTGCAAAAATTAAAAAAATATCTGATATATGCTACATGCGCATCTATGTGGAGGATGAATTCAAAATCACAAAAGACACCCTACAGTGTTATAACTGTCAAGGGTTCTATCACAGCTCAAAGGCTTGCCATTGCGGATCCAGATGTGTAAAATGCGGAGAAAACCACATCAGTAACGACTGTGAGAAAAGCCGGGAAACCGACCCCAAATGTGCAAACTGTGGTGAAGCACACACAGCAAATTATAGAGGATGCTCTAAGGCCCCCAAAAAGAAAACACCTGCCCCAACAAGACCGGTAGGAAGACCCATAAACAGCGCTCCAATCAACAAAGGAGTCAGCTACGCACAGGCAGCGAAAAAATCCGCTGAAACCACCTCAGAATCTCCAGCACAACCACAAGAAGTGTCGGTACAGGACGCAGCTACCCTCATCGCAAACTTCCATACAGAGTATAATAACAAAATGATGGAAATGATGTCCATGATGGACAAAGCAACAAAAATGATGACTGCATTTGGAGAAGCCGTCCGAAAATGTTAGCAAACCAAAACGAAGATCTACGCATTGGGTCATGGAATTCCGGCGGAATATTCAAAAAGATCAACCTTCTGGATGAAATAATAAACAGATTAGAGCTCGATATCGTAGCCCTTCAAGAAACCAAACTAGTGGAAAGGAAAAAAACAAAATTTCCAGGCTACGATATCTATAGAACGGATCATAGAGCATTATCAGGAGGAACAGCTATATTAGTCAAAAGGGGACTCGAACACGAGCACATCCCAACACCAGACGGACTGGTGACAATGGAAGCCACAATTATTCGACTTAAGGCCAACAACGAAACACTAAAAATAGTGTCAGCTTACGTTAGACCACATGATCCGATTTTCAACGAAGATTTGAGCCTAATACTGAACTCAGAAGAGCCAACTATAATTATTGGAGACCTAAATGCTAGATCTCCCAATTGGTTTGACAGGACGACCAACCGAAACGGAAGATATCTCTACAACCATCTCGAGAACAGACCGAACACATATGTCATCGGACCAACAGAACCGACATGTTTCCACGGAGAACTCCCTACGTATCTCGACATTGCAATCCTACACAACGTGGGTCAACAATACGAGATACACTCTCTAAATGAAGGCGATTCGACACATAACCTAATCGTCCTGACCCTGGGCGCAACAGAATTGAACTATTTGCAGCCCCACAACAGAAAGAAAACAAGTTGGCCAAACTTTAGAAGAATTGTGAGCGAGAACATCGGTAACATCCCAACAATTAATAATATTACAGAACTAGAAGACAGTGTAATAAAACTAGAACAAGCAATAAACAATGCTATCGATGCCAGCTCCAAAACCGAAACAATCACAAGACAAAAAGGAAGATTCAGGGATATAAGTATAGAACTTCAAAACCTAATCAAAGAGAAAAACCGGAAAAGAAGAAGAGCCTACCGCACAAGAATGGTAGAAGACAAAAGGATTGCAAATGAGCTAGACAGGGAAGTGAAAAAACAACTTCAAAATTATAGAAATGAAAGCTGGGACTCCTATATCGATGAGCTAAATCCTAACAAATCCGCCTTCTGGAAGTTATCTAAAATCCTTCGAAAGGACAAGAAACCCATACCTCCCCTACACGGAGTAAACGGGATTGTCCATACGGAAATCGACAAAGCCGAAGTCATGAAGGACGAACTAGAAAGGGCGTGTAGAAACAACGAAGACCCCGACGATGACATAGACTTTGAAGAAGAGGTAGAAAGAACAGCGAGAAGACTTAGAAGGAAAAAGGGCAGAATAGGTATTACACATACATCTCCCGAAGAAATAAAGAAACTTATAAAAATGACAAATGCCAAAAAAGCCCCAGGACCCGACAACATCACAAATAGGGCGCTGAAAAATCTACCAACAAAAGCTATTGTTTATATCACTAACATAATAAACAACATGCTAAAACTACGATATTTCCCAGATAGGTGGAAAGAGGCACACGTAATAATGATTGCAAAACCTGGTAAAAACGGCACATTTCCGCAAAATTACAGACCTATCAGCTTATTATCATCTATAAGCAAGATAGCGGAAAGAGTTATACTAAAAAGACTCAATGAAGAATCACAAATGCTAGGAACCATACCAGAGGCTCAATTCGGGTTCAGAAGCGAACACTCCTGTGAATTACAGGTACTACGACTTACAGAATTCATCACCAAAGGATTTAATGAAAAAATGTACACAGCTACAGCTTTTCTGGACGTCAGCAAAGCCTTCGACAGAGTCTGGCACCATGGACTCATCTATAAAATGAATGAATTTGGTTACAGTGAGGCGATGACATGCCTCCTTGCGTCATATCTTGCCAACAGAAGGTTCAGAGTTCGAATAGGGGCAACCCTATCCGATGTCGGGACCCTGGAGGCGGGTGTGCCTCAGGGAGCGGTGCTGTCGCCGTACCTGTACACCATCTATACGGCCGACACGCCAAAAGAGCCAGGCTCTCTGTTGAGTCTTTATGCTGACGACACAGCAATAGCTGTTAGCTGGAGAAACCCGGATCATGCAGCTAATCATCTGCAAAGAGCACTAAACAGATTCCAAAGATGGTGCATAAAATGGAAAATAGCCCTAAATCCAGATAAAACACAGGCTGTAATGTTTAGTCACAGAAGAAGTGTACCAAATCGCGAAATTACAATCGAAAACACCCCAGTAGACTGGACCAACCAGGCTAAATACCTAGGGGTACATCTAGATAAGAAGCTAACGTTCACTGAGCACATCAATCAGCAAATACGCAAAGCCAAAGCGTTGAAAAGTCAGCTCTCAACACTTATTGGAAGGAAAAGTAAACTACGATTTAAAACCAAAATCAGGGTTGCGAATAGTATTATCCTGCCAGTCCTAACATATGCATCCGCTGCGTGGGGACACACCTGTAAAACAAACAGGAAAAAGATACAGACTACTCAAAATCAAATAGTCAGAGATGCCCTTAAGATACCAAGGTACGTACCCTTGAGATATGTATATAGAGACTCAGGACAAACAAGAATCCTACGCACGCTAGACGAGAGAGCATATGAAATTTTTAACGGACTAAGAAACCACCCCAGCAGAATGTTAAGAGAGCTGACTAACTACAATGAAAACACAAGGACGGTACACAGAAGACACACAATCAGAAAACACACCAAAAAAAAACTCTGGCGAGAGGGTACGCTTTTCTTTTTTAGGTTTTTAGGTTTTTAGGTAATTATAAGTCCAATATACACCGGGGTGTGTGAGAGCATTATACACTTGGGAATGCACACCCCAATACACGCACACAAATAGGATTAAGGAAAAAAGGAAAGAATTGTTGCCCAGGCATTTTATAGTCCCGACGCCACAAGGAAGTCTACAAAAAAAAAAACAAAACAAAAAAACAAAAAAAAAAAAAAACAAAAAAAAAACAAAAAAAAAAGTGTTTTCTGATTAAATAACGTAAATTCATATTGATACATTCATACTTTTCATTAAACCGTTTAACGTAAATTTACCTTATATAGCAAATATAGAAGGGGCCCGCCAGGCCTTCTATATACCGCTCCGCGGACTAGGCCCTTAAGGCAGATCGAAATGAAAGATCTACTCGCGAAATCCGAGCACTGAGGTCATGTGCGGCATGCATGGGCTTGGTGGCCGGACCCCTCTCGGGTGCTCAGCCGGCGAGGAGAACAAAATTTATTTTGCCAAATCGGCGGCTGAGTGACCGAGCACACACTCTTTTCCGGACATAGAGTCATCAGTTCAGGCTGATGGCTCTATGGTCGGAACACACGCTCTTTTTTCTTTTTTTAGGGACTCAAGTCCCGACGTAAAGCTAGAGTAAAATCAATTGAGTCAGTAAAGTAAATAGGGAGAAAAGCCTAGATGTGGCTACCCCTACAGTTAGGTGGCATAACCACATTCACTAAAAACCGAGGATGTCCTATTACCCAGGGCATCTTAAGTAAATTTCAGATCATAAGCCTCCTCACGTAAGTCACACGATGAGGAGGGGTGGTGGAAAAGCCTGGGGGTCAGATAGGTACCACTTCGACTAGCGAGGTGTGACCGGTTTGATCTTCGGACATGTGGATCCCATTCTTACATTGGTATACACATGTTCCTAGGGGCAGGGTTGATCACTGCGTGTGTGTGTGTGTGTGTGTGTGTAGGAACTTCTTGAAATTTAATCATTAAATTACAATTAAACTAAATTCTAAAAAATAACACGACCAGTAGATAACTTAACAATAACTATAACACAATATATTAACTTAAAAATGAACACGATACAATTTGAATTTAAACATGCTGGCAAGTTTAGATCTGTAACATAAGAATCGGTCTGGCTTAAGGCAATAAATTATATTTAATAGCCTCTTGACGAATGAGACGGCGAATACCAACACGTGCGTTTGTTGACAGATGGAAATTTGCTAAACGAATGAACTTTAGGACATATTAGTCAGAATATTACACCAGTTGATGTACAATCCGACAAGCGAGAGCTGGCGGGTTGCGCGTAGACCAAATTAAAAAGTAGAAGGGATTGCTCATTTCTATTGCTGTCGGCTAGGAGTTCCCATCGTAGCGGTTAGTGCTAGATTTCTGACAGTGTTGTCAAGCATTTACATTTTTATTTGGAGTGGCCCTAAATAATTATAAACTATTATTTATATTATTCAAATGGCAAGTGTATTAAAGGGCAAACCGTTGAGATCTCAAGCACGAGAAATAATTTTCAATGTTTTTAAGTTTACAACCGAAGAAGCTACTGCAGATAAAGTTTAAGTTGATTTAAAAAAGAGCGTGTAGCTCACTTAACTGGTAATTAGAATACTCATTTTCAAAATAAATTCAGATTTAAATAATTTAAAATTTACCTCTTGAAGGTACTCGGTAAAGATTTTTGCGACGTGTGGGCGTGCATTGTCATGCATTAGAACAAAGTCATTACCAATAAATGGGGCGTAAGGAACAACATGCATTTCCAAAAATTTTCTAATGTACCTATTAGCAGTTAAGGATCCTCCATCTAGCTGTACCAATTCGGTTTGACCCCTAAGAGATATTCCGCCCTAGAGCGTATACATCCTCCTCCAAAGTTTGTCGCCGGTCCTAGGTTGCATTGAAAATACCGCTCGCCATCTCATCTATAAACTGGTATTCTTCGATCCGAAGTGTATAAACAAAATCTTGACTCATCTGTAAAGAGTATGTTACCCAGTCGTCGATATTCCAGATTACGTGCTCTCTTGCAAATGTTAGACGTGCTATACGGTGTTCCCTTGTAAGTTTTGGGGCAGTCGCAGCTACTCTTGCCCTAATTCCAGACTGTCTTGAGATCTTCCTAACAGTTTCTGAAGACACACGTACATTTCGAGTCTCGGCTAAGTCATGATGAAATTGACTTGCAGTCACATGTCTTCGACGCAAAGCCTGAAGGACTAAAAATCTATTGTCTACATGCAGTTGCTCTTGGCCGACCTGTTACAGCTCATCTTTCATATACAGACCAGTCTCTCGGTACCTTATTACCACTCGTGACACTGTCGACTGATTTACACCCACTAAATTTGCCACATATCTCTGACTCCTTTCGTTTTCATATATATATATATATATATATATATATATATATATATATATATATATATATATATATATATATATATATATATATATATATATATATATATATATATATATATATATATGACAAGTCACGGGTGACTTGATATAAATATGAGCACACAAATTATTATAAATAATCATTATTGTAATATTATTGTTCATATAAATATTAGAATAGTATTTCACAATGTTAGCGTAGGTCGTTAGTAAGTTAGTATTTATACTAACCGGGCAATATGGTAAACAAAGCAGTTATCTAAGAGTGTAGTGTAGTGTACAAAAGTAAAGACGGTTTAAGAAGTAAAGTAGTGACAAATGATTAACAACCTCAATTCACAATATCCTTTTATATACTACAGAGGAACCTTACCTTACCCTGTGTGGACGTATACTATCGGCATTTAATGAATATAAGTGCTTGGGTATCTTACTTAATACAAAGTTACTATGGCCCAGTCATATATGTTACTTAAAAAGCAAAAACGAAAAAGTTTTAATTTACTTAAATGCATAACAAACTGCAGTTCGGGCGTCACCCCTTTATAGCTTTAATACTATATAGAGCCTCTGTGCGATCCATTATTGAGTATAAATGTTTTTTATAAGGATCTTCTAGTAACATCAAATCTTCTAGTAACATAAAAATAGACAGAGTTCAATACAAATAAATGTCTTGTGGCCGGTTTAGCATTTTTTTTTGTTTATACTTATCGTCATACAGCTAGACACAAAAGAAATAAGACAGTATCCATCTTTATAATTTACCTAAATGCTCTATCAAAATAAGAGACAACATCGATATTAGGAGAACAGGGACACACTCTTCTCGCCTAGGGACCTATCAAGGCATTAATTTATATAAGACACAACAACACTAGGTCACGGAGAGGAGGAAGTTATACAAATGGTAGCTGATAAAATTTTGATTCACAAAAGAGTATTCCTTCCACTGGTATCTCCACTCTCGAAGCAATGTTGACTTGCAAGAAATAATACTATCAGAAAGCGTTACATTATGTAGAATACCAGTATCGATTGAAATGCTAGCTTAGCCTTTGGCTAATAAGTCGACATATTCATTATGTTCAAATCCCGCATGTGCTTTAATCCAGAGAAAATGTACATTAATTCCTTTGGTTAAAATGGGCAAAATCAACATCAGCTACATATAATAAAGCTTCATATATTGCAATAGCCTCTGCTGTATAAATCGAAGTCTACAAGTTCAGTTTGAATTTCTTTTCTATGTCTCGATGGTATAAAAAAAAGCGCATCCGGTTCCATCTGGAGATGGGTAGTCTCGCGACGGCCAGCGTAGAGAGACGTACAAAACGATCATAGCGCAAGCTAAAATCGTTTCGTATACTATCAATACGCACTGAAGGACAGTGAATCAGACTATAATTAAATCGAGGGGAGTTATTTTCACCGACTCCTCTCGGAGGTTAGACCTCTGAGGAACTGTATTGAAAAATACGGGTAAAACATAGCGTCCGCTCAGGGATGACACTGTGAGCGTTGAATTTTTGGATTTAACGTTCGCAGACACGGCCACTGTACCTGTGTAAAGAGAACGTCAAGAGGAACCCTGTCTGAATAAGGCAGTGAACAACCGTGTAAGGACCTGGGACGGCACCCAGAATCCACTCGACAGCAGTCGATTGGAAAAACAAAAAACAGGATTCGGAGCTGGTATCGCTCGACGGTACGGCTTTAGACACCGCACCCCGCGACCGCAACCGAATATTCAGATGCGGAAGCCTCTCCTTATCCTGAGACTACGGAAAGTTTTTCGAGGCGACTCGAACAATACATATTTGACGCGGATTAATTTATTAAATATTCTTTTGTGAATTATTTTTAAAAATACTTTTAGTGTGTGGCTCATCAATGCTATAGTTTTATGGTCTGAACACTCTCTGGCGTTATTCGTCTTCGGGATTGTGACAAAAGTAGGGGAGAACCATTTCTTTGGTATGATGCCTGTTCTATAAATTGTGTTAAAGAGGTTCACCATTATTTCAAGTGCGTCGTCGTCTATTAGTTTCAACAATTCTACAAGAATTTTATCTGGTCCTGCAGCTTTACCCCTTTTTGTGTTCCTTATAGCATATTCTATCTCGCTTTTTAGGATTTCAGGCCCTGTTGTGTCGTCTGTAGGTTCTGCCACTGCTATTTTTGGTCTTTCGTCTGCAAAAAGTTCTTCAATGTATTCTGTGCATCTTGCCAGTTTTTCATTTAAATCTGTAATTATTTTACCTTTTTTGTCCTCTACTATTGATGCTTGTTTCACTTTTTTACCTGTTATTTCCTTGATCTTTTTATGCATGTTAAAGCTATCGTACTTTCTATCATATTCTTCTATTTCCTTGCAGTTGTCCAGAACCCAGTTCTCTTTGGCTTCTTTAATTTTTCTCTTAATTTCACGGTTCACTTCTTTGTATTTTGTCTTGTTGGTTTTATTTCTTCGCCTTTCCTCCATGAGATGCAAAATTTCGTTTGTCATCCATTCCTTTTTCTTAATTTTGCTTGGAGCTAAGGAGCCTTCACCAGCTGTCATAAGGGCCTTTTCTATCTCCATCCATTTATTCTCTACATTGTCTGTGTTCCTATTTTTTGCAGCGATGTTTCTAAAATTGTTGTTTACTGTTCTCTTGTCCTTTTCAGTATAGTTGCGTTTTTCAGTTGCTTAACGTCTATCTTTTGTTTAACTGCACTTTTCTGTAGTTTCTTGAATCTTATATTTACTACAGCCACCACCGGATTGTGATCCGATTCTATATCAGTGCCTGGATAGGTTTTTGTAGACGTGATGGAGTTTTTAAACCGGCTTCTGATTAGTATATAATCGATTTGATTTCTGACGATGTTGTCTGCATTATCCCTTGGTGATGTCCACATGTACAATCTACGGTTTGGCAATCTGAACATTGTGTTCATTACTACAAATTCTTTTTCTTGGCAAAATTGTATGAGACGTTCACCTCGGTCATTTCATTGTCCAAGTCCAAATTCACCAATGCATCCATCAGTTTTCACCTTACTAACTTTAGCGTTGAAGTCGCCCATGATTACGGTGACCTCTTCTTTTTTGGTCGATTGCAGAATGTATTCAAGTTGTTTGTAGAATTCTTCTATTTCCTCATCCTCCTTCTCTGCTGTCGGTGCATATACTTGAATAATGTTAATTTTTCCTTTGTTCGACTTTAGTTGGATTGCTATGATTCGTTCTGAATATGGGGTAAACCTTAGTACCGATTTGTTGACTTCCCTTTCTACTATTATTCCGACGCCATAACGGTGTTTTGTATCATCAGTTCCCGAATAGTAGAACGTGCTGTTTCTAGTTGGACATTTGCCGGAACCTTTCCACTATACGTCGCTGATACCAAGTATTTTCACACGTAGTCTTTCCATTTCTGTTGTTATGTTGATTAATTTCTTGGCTGCATACAAGCTTTTTGCATTCCAAGTAGCTGTTCTTATAACTTTATTTTTAAGTTTCACGACTTTGTTCGTCGCCACTGTTCCCCCCGTAGAACCGATTGGGTAACTTTTTGCTCCGGAATATTTCGTTTTGAACATTGCCATTGATGGTTTTTTACAAGGGAATCCATTTGGATATTTAATGCAGTGGTTTCCCGTTGCCTTCTGCATCCTGATGCCGTTGACCACTGTCTTGGTTCCTCCGCCTTCGAGACCGATTTCTCAGTCTCAGGACAACAGAGTGTCCCGCCATTTACCAGCTCCTCCGCCCGAAGCCGGTGGCCGGTAGATGGGGGATTACTTATATCGGTAATCGCTCGGTTACTAGAGGGTGTAGTAGAAGGATATATAGTGACCCGTCTGCTTTCGGAAACCTAATCGCCACTCAGGGTCAGAAGAAACAAGAGTTGGCCAAGAGAGGCTGATAGAAAAGATTAAATACATTTTACTCGAGACAAGTTGAAAAAGAGTAAAATGTGAAGGCTCTTATGATGCGCCAGGTTTGCTTCATAAGCGTAAGAGTATTGATACACTTTGTGTTCCCGCTCTTACCTCGGGGTCTTGACTAGAGACTGTATGGCTCTTCCAGCATGCCATAGCATGGAGGATGGGGCACACGATATTTTTACAATGTAGATACCCAACTCCATGGTCTGACGAAACCTAAACGTGAGATCGCCTTATTGGTTTGACAGAGTAAGCAATAGAAACGGGATATTGCTATGCGAGTATCTTGAAAATCAAAATAATACAGTCGTCACGGGCCCTATGGAGCCCACTTGTTTTTATGGAGGAGACAGACTACCTACCTATTTAGACTTAGCAATTATTCACAACGTGGGACATCAACACGACATAGTCTTACTCAATGAAGGAGACTCTACACATAACCTAATCGTGCTAACTCTAGGCGCCGTGGAAACAAACCACGTGGAGCCATACAAGAAAAAGAGAACAAGCTAGCCCAACTTCAAACGTATTATGAGCGAAACTATAGGAGAAGCTCCTAACATCAACAACAAACGGGAACTGGAAGAGTATGTGTTGAAATTTGAAAAAACCATACAAAATGCACTGGGAACCAGTACAAAAGAAGAAACCTCAACAACAATTCGAGGCAGGTTTAAAGATATCAGCAATGAACTGAAAACTCTAATATGTGAGAAAAACAGGCAACGAAGAAGGGCAAACAGGACAAGGAATGTAGAAGATAAAAGAATTGCTAATGAACTGAATAGGTAGGTTAAAAAACAGCTGGAAATACACAGAAATAACAGCTGGGACGACTTCATCCAACAGCTAGACCCAAATAAATCTGGTTTCTGGAAGCTCTCTAAAGTCTTGTGAAAGGATAAAAAGCCAATACCCACATTACATGGGGCTAACGGCTTAGTATATTCCGAACAAGACAAAGTGGAGGTAATGAAAGATACACTGGAAAGAGGATGCATGAACAACTACCATCCAAACGAAGATCCAGACTTCGAAGAAGTGGAAAGAAGGAGCAGACACCTTAAAAGAAGTAAAGGAACCATAGCACTTCAACATACCACCCCTGAAGAAATCCAGTTGCTCATCAAAATGACCAACGCTAAGAAGGCTCCAGGCCCAGATAACATCACAAACAAAGCCTTAAAAAATCTGCCCAGGAAAGCTATTGTTCATCTAACGAACTTAATAAATCATATTATAAGATTAAGATACTTTCCGGACAGATGGAAGGAGGCTCATGTTATCATGATAGGGAAACCAGGTAAAAACGGAATGTTTCCACAAAACTACCGACCCATTAGCTTATTACCATCAATAAGCAAAATTGCGGAAAAAGTTATCTTGGCCGGATTAAAGGAAGAGTCCGATACAATAGGAGCAATTCCAGAGGCCCAGTTCGGATTCAGGAGCAATTACTCCTGCGAATTGCAAATACTGAGACTGACAGAGTTCATCACAAAAGGGTTCAACGAAAGAAAATATACAGCAGCCACTTTCTTAGATGTCAGTAAAGCGTTCGACAGAGTGTGGCACGGCGGTCTGCTGTATAAAATGAACGAACTGGGATACAGTAAGGCGATAACATGCCTTCTCTCCTCGTACCTGGCCAACAGAAGGTTCAGGGTTTGAATAGGGTCCACCCTATTCGAAGTCGGAACCATAGAGGCAGGGGTGCCACAGTGAGCACAAATATCTCGGAGTAACACTAGATAGACGTCTCACATTTACCAAACACATAAACCAAACGGTAAATAAGGCAAAGATCCTCAAAAGTCAGCTCTCCTCGCTAATTGGGAGGAGAAGTAAACTGAGGTTCAAAACAAAAATAAGAATGACAAACGCCATCATTCTGCCATCCCTCACATACGCCTCTGCAGCGTGGGGGCATGCATGTAAAACAAACAGGAAGAAAATCCAAACTGTACAGAACTTTATGATCAGTGAGGCTCTTAAAATCCCTACGTACGTACCTTTAAGGTACGTATATAGAGATTCGCAGCAAAAGAGAGTCCTGAGCATGATGGACGAACATGCACATGAGCTCTTTGAAAACCTCAGAAACCATGCGAATCGTTTGCTAAGAGAGCTGACTGACTACGATCCAAATCTAAGGACGGTACATAGACGGCCTAAACAGCAGCTCGCAGGATACGGGGGCAACCCTGATTGAACGTAAAGAAAAGATACTCGCATGGTAATCCCTGATAGCTTAACAGTTTTGGCCCAAAAAAAACACAAAATCCAAAAAAATTAAAAAACCAAAAAATAAGCGTTTGCTCACCAAAAAAAATACCCTTAACTCCCAACCACCACTCCATTTTTATTATGATTTGTCTTATTTTAGTTATTTACTTTAATTTCACTAACCAGTTAAAACAAAAAAAAACAAAAACCCAAAAAACATATACACGGGATGTGTGAAAGCATTAAACACTTGGGAATGCACATCCCACCCACCCTTAAATCCTACCCCTATTATTTTCACCCAAAATCCCCACTAACAAACAAACTGTTAACTTTAAAGATTTAAAGAAAAAATAGCTGGATACAGATCCACACGTCATTAAAGCCCATCAGTCAAAGGCCCCTCAGGCATGCCCTTCAGGCAAAACCCTTCAGGAAACAGCCCTTTAGTACCAATTGCCCTAGGCAAACGCGAAACCTGAGCATTGAGGCCGTGTGCTACAAGCACGAGCTTGATGGCCAGACCCATCGATCACTCAGCCGGCAAGGAGACCAAAACTAGCTTTTGCCAAATTGGTGACTATTTGATCGAGCACACAACTTCCGAACAGGGGGCCGTCAGCCTCCTGCCGACTCCCTGATCGGACACACATTTTTTTCCCGGATATAAAGCCCAAAGTCATGCAAAAGTTAAACTCAGTAAAGTAAATAGGGAGAAAAGCTACACTAAGCTACCCCTACAGTCAGGTGGCCTAACCACAAGTCAAGAAAAACGGAGGGTGTTTTCTTTTCCCAAAATCGCCCGCCGTAACAGCTCATAGCCTCCTCTGCGGATGTCAGACGTATAGGAGGGGTGGAGGAAAAACCTGGGGGTCAGATAGGTACCGAGCCAAAACGATTAGCTCTTTTGGAACGTGACCGGTCTGATCTTCGGACATGGGGGTCCCACTGACTAGCAGTGGTACACTCATGTTCCTAGGGGTTGGGATGAACTGATGTGTGTGTTTGTGTGTGTGTGTGTGTGCCCATTTGGAGATTTAGGCACATCTGTATATAGAGCTACTGCCTCATTCTAATTGCTCGTTATAGATAGAACAATATTTTTCTTTAAATATATGTTTTCACTATAATTTGGTACAATAATATCTGTATCTAAAAAGAAAGAAGAGTAGTTTTTGAATATGTAGTAGTAGAAATTTTGAATATGTATAGTAGAAAAGTGCTATATTTTGATTATACGCTTCGCAACGTAAAAGAGATTTCTTTTTTTGCCAATATTTATTTGTCATGTCATGGCAATTCAAAGTGACTATATTTTCGTATAGAGATGAGTTCAGTGAGTATACTTTCATTTAATATTTTTTGGACAAAAACCTTCGTCGTATATTTAAAGGAGGTTCCAAGGCTTCCAAAAATAAAGCTTCTACTGGAGTGGATCTCATGGCTCTAAAACATATTCGTAAGGCTATGAAACGTTGATTTTGTTTAGTAGTACATTACTTGCTAATCCATACAAAACACTTCCGTAATCTAATATAGATCGTATGTGAGCTTTGTAAAATATTAAACTTAATTCAACATCCGACCCCACCAAGTTTTATTAATTGATTTAAGAAAGTTTAATCCCTTATTGCATCTGTTCAACATGTCATCAATATATACCTTACAGGTTAATTTCTGGTCGAGTATCATTCCCAGATATTTAATTGTGTTTTTAAGGGAAAATTGATGCCTACCTAAATTGATTGTACTGGCATTAGGAAAGCTATAAACCATTTTTGATGGAATATATAAACTTTATTCAGGTTTTTAATGGATTGCTGATATTTTTTGTGTTCTGTATACAAACAGAAATCGTCGGCATATTGTACAATATTAAACGCAAGATTAGTAATAGTGATGTTGTGTAGATCTGCTGTGTAAATTTTAAACAAAAAGGACTCAAAACGGAGCCCTGAGGTAATCCTTTGTTATTAAGTCTAGGTCCGATAAGAGTATGATTGTCTTTTAAATAAATTATCCTATTTGTGTACGGGTTCACAACGTTAGACGCAAACTGTGCTGGAATATGAAAAAATAATTTAATCATTTTTTCTTGGAGAATTGTAAAAGATACCAAGTCGTAAGCACCTTCGATATCCAAAATTAAAGCAGGTACATAACTGTTCCTGGAAAAACTATTTTAAATGTCTACAACAAGAGTTGTTAAAGAATCTAAAGTTCCATAATCTTTCTTAAAGCAATGTTGGTTAGCGGGTAAGGGACTTTGATCTCTTAGCCACCAATCTATCATAATTTTAATCATCTGTTCAAGAATCTTCAATATACATAAAAATAATGATATAGGTCGGTAAGCTTCAGCTAATTTAGGGTTTTTAGGGTTTTTAATTTCTTAATTTCTCCACATCGTATGCAGTATTCCTGTGTACCTTTACATTGTCTTGAAATGTATCCAAATTTGAGGCATTTATAACATTGTGCAACTTTACCTAACAATTTTTCAACTTGAAAATATACTTAATTAATTACAACATAATTTGGCAAACAATTGCCTTTAAATGTAATTATAATATTACGTCTAGGTACATATTTTGTATTTCCATCATTTTCTATTTTCCTGTGCATTATCTTAATATCAATAATTTGTATACTAGAGGTCATATATTTTTTTAAATATTCAATGTTATATTTGGTATCGACATCACGTATCAGCCCTTTGATTTCTAAAAGGTGGTTGGGAGTGTATGTCTTTAAATTATTGTCTTTTAAATGACTATTAGTGACTAATTTATTTGCATCCAAAATAGATTTGAGGATTACTTTAACTACTTTAACACGGTTTCTTGCTATACTTTTAATTTCCTTAATATTGTTGATCTTTAATTTTTGATGTAAAATATCACCCACAACCATCTGGTGCAATTGGCCTATATTCTGGTCATTGGTCTTTTCAACATATACACAACAATTTTGAAAGTCGTAATTACTGGAATTAATATTAAAAATTTTTACTTCCCTTGTAGCAGGATGAACCGTGGTGTTAATGCCTGTATTATCCGTATCTTGTTCACTACCACTAACAACTTCAGTATAGTTATAAGTTATAGTTATAGTTAAGTATAGTTAGCGTATTGGCATCTTATTGGTATTCTCCCCCATCAGGGGAGAATATTTTCACTGTTTTATCACTATTTTACTACAATATGTAAATATTGTTAAACCCAACGAAATTAAAATATTCTAATTGTCACAAAAACTGGAAGCTTAATTACTTTATCGATAAACACGTCTACCCGATATCAATGTATCACTTTGACTGGGTTTAGCTATGACCAACGACAAATAGTAGTCTATTCGATGAATACAGTTATTCCACCAATAAAACTGACACCGAGTAATCATTAAATGAAACACTAGATCGATTTTTCAAAGGGATTTCAAAATTGGGGATTCATTCATGAGTATGTACAAAAAATAGACTTCTCTTCCTTTCCCAAAGGAAATTTTTTACGCATTATTCCTAAAAGATTAGTATAGAAAGATTCTGATGGAGTATATTGAGCTGTAGTGTATAGATGAATATACATATCTGGGTCAAAATGTCAAGGTAAGCAAAGAAAATCAGACTGCCGAAATAAGCAGACGTGTAAAAATGGGATAGGCAGCATTCGGAAGACTCTCATACGTACTTAAAAATAGAAATATACCTCAAAGACTGCGAAACAAAGTGTTTAATTCCTATATCCTACCTGTGCTTACATATGGAGCTCAAACCTGGACATTCACTAAAATAAAGATGGAGAAGATCAAAAAAACTCAGAGAGCTATGGAACGACAGATGCTAGGTATTTTACTCAAGACCATAAAACCAATGAAGATATTCGTAATAGAACAAAAGTAAAAGATGCTGTCGAACAGGCAGCTAAACTGAAATGAAAATGGGCTGTACTTAACGAACGTCTTAAGGATGGCCGGTGGAATAAAGAAATCAGGAATTGGCGACCATATGAAGCTAAAAGACCACGAGGAAGACAGCAAATGCGCTGTAGCGACGATTTTAAAAGAACTGTAGGACCAAGGTGGAAACGTCTTACAAACAACAGAGATGAATGGCGAGAATTAGGAGAGGCCTATATATTTGGCAATACGAATAGAGAGAAGGGTTTAAAAAAATATTGAGCTAGTTCATGAAAGGGAAGTCCCTCCAGCCTTTTATAATACCCAATTTAAAAATAAATATTTTGTCTTACATTTAGATGTCGTAAACGACCAAAGCTATTACAAAAATCAGAGTGGTTTTCGACTTTTTAGCCAAGACTACTTCGGTTCTCTTGCTAAAAGGCATAACTCTCCGTAGTCCCAAAGTTTAGCCCGAAAGAGTTTGACATTCTTACCATATTCCATATACATATAATGGATTTACTGCTGATCTCACGAAAATATATAGGAACGTGAAAAAGCCTCCTTTCACTTTCTCCAAAATGTTTTCCGGAGAGAAACACTCTGAAACAAATTCTTTTGCATCGCACTAACTACAGTCTTATTTGGCGAAAAAAGTGCTCCATATCTAGCTTGCCGTTTTCTAAAGGACAAAGGCAGTGCAAGATACCCTATTGTACCAGACTTACGTGGACGGCATCTTATCATGCTCTAATACTGAAGAAGAAGTCCTTTCACAAATGATGTATTCCAACTTGCCATTCCAGAGATGCTTAATGTTACCTCATTTACCAAATGGAAGATTCTCTGTCATAGAGTAGTGCTATGACCCCCTAGTATTTGTCAATCCTGTAATTGTTTACGAAAAAATTATTTTGCAACAAATGTGGATCAAACATCTCTCTTCTGTTCACACTATAACCGATCTCAAGATTTTAGACAATTGGTCCAAGTTCTTATCAAGTTTAGCTATTCTCTTTTAACTTTTTTAACGTTTAACTTTTCTCTTTTTCGGTCTCAAAATGCATAATCGGCAGAAAAAACATAGTTCAAGTCAAATTACATGGTTTTTGTGATACCAGCACTAGAGGAAAACGCATGTTGCGTGTATTTAAGAACAGAATACTCGGATTCATCTATGACATTACAATTCATTGCTGCCAAGTCACGTGTAGCTCCACTGAAAAAAACTCTCACCATACCGAAAGTATAACGAAACCGAAACACAATTGTGTGTAATTATTCTTTAAATCACTCTCTTTATAAGGTTATACGCGATATTACCAGATTCTATGGCAGTTCTCTTTTGGGCTCATTAACCTTCTAAGTTGACTACTTTTGTGACCAACAGGGTAAAAGTAATCCAAAACGCTAGTCTTTGCCCAAAATGGAACCATATGAAGTCGTAATTCAACCCCGCAGACCTCATATCACGGGTCAAACTTTGAAATCAAGTCAGATCCTTCTGGACATAGCGATTCGTCTAAAAATACTCGTTTGAGCCCATTGTCAATCTCTCTAAAGAAAGAAAATTGTTTAATGTGTGACCCAATTAGACCCAATATATCAAACGGTTCCCATCTTTCACTAAACTCTCTGGAACATAAACACATAAAATCCCTGGCATACATACGTCGATTTGTGTACAATGCTCGAAATAAAGACTGCTTATCTAGTCATTTGTCTCCTAAGGAGTTGAAATATTCCAGATTATTCCTAATGGCTCAAGTTTAAGCCGTTTTCTTTAAATCCGAAATATTATCTCTGACACAAGGTCGATTGATACTCAACAAATAAATTGCTTCACTGAATTCCTTTATAGAACAAGTACAAACTGCTGAAAGTAGTTGTTTGACTAGGGTATTCAGTTGTACTCCGTATATTCGGTTGGCTCCGAAATCTCCGAGACTGGTATCAAGAGACCACCGCTAATTTATTTAGAGCCGCCGTAAACAAAGTTTTTATGGCCAATATGATCCCCAACGTTTGATAATGGGACAAGGTACTGAAAGAAGAAGAAGCTCTTTTGGAAACGTTGGACCTCGGA
Organism: Diabrotica undecimpunctata; assembly: GCF_040954645.1. NCBI lineage: Eukaryota > Metazoa > Arthropoda > Insecta > Coleoptera > Chrysomelidae > Diabrotica > Diabrotica undecimpunctata. The sequence continues at coordinate 58,676,126 of NC_092803.1, forward strand.
CTACTTACTTAAATTGGCTCCAAACCTGACCCAAATGGATTAACTCATCTCCTAATATTACAGTCGTCGATTTAGTAATTGTCAAAAACCTTGATTCCTGTCCGTTGCACTGATCACTAGCTCAGGTGAACGAAGTCTTCTTCTTCTTTTTCTTCCTTTTTATAAGGAACTCTGCTTGTTCATTTGTTGATTGATATCTTTGTAAAAGGTTGTAACTACATTTTTTACGCGGTGGTCCGATACTTCTTTTACCGATTGTTGATTTATCTCCTGCTATTTTGACCACACAGGTTTCAACCATTTTGCTTATGTGGTTACTCTATTATTTTTTTCTCTTTAGTGTCCATTCGTTTATATACTATACGTTACAATTTCTTTTAATGTCTTCACTCCTCTTTCGATATCCCAACTTATTTGCTGTAATTCTTCTCATTACCCTCATTTCTGCCATTTTTAGTAATCTTTACGCTGTGACTGTGTTGGGTCTTGTTTCTGAAGCAAAATATCATTATTAGTATTACACTGCCTTTAAAAATTCTTGACTTCATCTCAGTGTTAATATGTCGGTTTACTACTATAGTGTTTTTAACGTATCCTGCCAGCCTATTTGATTCTTGTACTTGATCTCTCACTTCTTTGTAAAAGTCCCCACAGCTGAATAGTGTAATTTTAAGGTATTTTATTTCCATTACTTGTTTAATTCTTCTGTTTAATTAACTATCTTCTTCTTGGGCTATCAATATTGCGTCGTCTGTGTAACAGAGGATTTTTATTTCCTTGCTTTTCATAATGTATCCTCTTGCTTTGTTGATACTTTTGATGAATTTATCCATGATTAAATTAAAGAGTGTTTTTATAATATCTAGGGAAACCTCTCTATTGTGGTGACCGAATTATATGAAAAAAAAAAGACCACAACGTCGAAGCGGTCCAAGTTCGTATGAAAGGTGACATCTTTACTCGCCCAATTACTTAACTTATCCCCTTGGCGGTACCTGATACCTGAACAACACATATTCTTGATCCTACCTTCACCTTATAGTATGATTAAGGCTACAAGATATTAGACATTTCTCTCGGGGGCAATATGGTTGGACAATCAAATAACAAAAACACTACCGGTATTCAAAATTCAAAAACCAGTTGCTTGGTTTCCAGCCCGAGAGACCAAGACCATTCTATTAGAAGCATTCGCAACGTTAAATTGATAGTGTTTGTGTTTCTATTTCTCCTGACTGTTGTATCAACAGCAGGAACAAAACAATTGTCATAGCGATTATGATAAAAACAGCAATTTGGTATAACAAGATTTGATATATTTTCAATCTATTGTACGTAGAGAAATAAATGTTAGTATCCAGAGTGGCTCCTATTTTTTACGTAAACGATATATAGGTAACCAAATAATACAGTTCACTAATCACCCCAAAGACAAAGCGAGGTAGCTTGCAGCAGATTCAACAAGCAGTTGGAATCACACAATTCCATCTTAACCCGTTTCGTTATTCTCTAATTATCTTGTAGATTGTAGCAACATAAACGTTGAATATGTTCGAGGCACTTAAAATAAACTAGGCTGAGTTGCTCAGAATCGGCAGAGATATGGGCGTGGTTCTTCAGATATTTCCTTTGTTACACAACATAAACTAGAATTGGGGAGAAAGAAAAGAAAAAAAAATAGATGTGAATTAGTTACAGTTAACTCTAATCAAAAGAATAATCATACTCCCAACCACATCACTCGCTAAGGGAATGGCAGAATCAGCACAGTCGACGAGACAGCAAAACTCAACAAAAAAGGAATAGTTACTCTTTAAAAAGTAACAACAAAAACATATTGCCATCTCTAATCGAATCAATAACAAATTAACTCAAATTTTAAACAATTAGTTAAAACAGTCGCAGAAAAATTAGCTAAAATAATACCAAATGAACTCAAGTAAAATGACCCAAATTAGTTGGAATAAAATAACTCATATGGGTTTAACTAATTGATCTTAAATAAACCCAAAAAACCCTAGTTTCCGGCGTCAGATCCATCATCAGGATTTTGTAAGGAATAAACTAAAGGAAGAAAGCTTGTTAGTGTCTACTCAAGATATACTTAGGATACCAGCGGGGCAGTGCGTCTTTACCTCGCTTAAGAAAAAAACCTCATCGGAATGATTTCCGGAAGCTCCATTCGAGATCTCTAACAGTTGACCATTCACTACTTTGGTACGAATCGCCTAGCTCCGTGTGGTTACGGATATTCTTTCAACGTTCACTTTCTTGATACAAGACTTCCAAACGAACGAAAGAAGAGTAATCATGTTTTTTAAAAAATCCGAAAAAGTATTACAGGCCATAGTCAATAATAAAAAACTCGTGACGTGGGATGTAACACATCTCAAAAATTGATACAACAATAGAAGTTGAACAGTAAAACATTTTTTAACAATTATTCGAATCTCAACTTGGTATAACAAATTTCAAACTTAATGGCAAGAGTAAGGAGGAAGAATAAAAAGAACATAACTAATGCTTATCTTCCTCAGAAGCTTAACAGGTCACCTGGCGGACGAATCCAAAAATCATCGCCCCAGCCGTTTCTCTTTTGACAACTAATAAGGTCACAGCACAGTTTGAAAAATAAACAAGGAATCATTAAGAAATAAAGAAATTTACGCATGATAATTGAATACAAGATGGTTGTTAAACAAATCAAAAACAAATATTCACTATTATTTTGCTAAATTTTAAAGGGACCAAAATAAAAATACAAAAGACTTATTCTGAATTCTAAGTGGGTCAATTAACAGTAGTACTAGAACTATCTAAGATGTTTAAATAAGGTGTTCTAACAGGCATCAAAATAGACAGCGGCAAATTAATTTTACCTCCGCAATATCATGAACAAAGATAATAAAAAGGCAAAACCCGAAAATATGGTGTAATAAACTGTATTAAAACACCACAATTGTGTAAACTCAAAATAACAATATCCCAAGATACAAGACTATAGGTGACGTTCCTGTATGTATCGTAGAGCATCAAAAAACCACAAAAAACTTGCTCCAGCACCTAAAATATACACCTACTACAACATCTGACTGCATAAAGACACAAAATTAATAAACAGAAAAAGCATAACAACATTACCACTCTGTATACTCTGTATACAATAAAATTAATTCAAGTTAAAGGATTTTGAAATACTCGAACTATGACCTACTGAATTTTTCGAATCGTGACAAGATTAATATATATATATATATATATATATATATATATATATATATATATATATATATATATATATATATATATATATATATATATATATATTTACATGCCATATGAATGTTATTCATTAACATTCGTTTAACATTCATTAAATTAGGACGGCTGCGTTGAATAGGACATGTAGAAAGAATGGAAGAATGCGAAATACCAAACAAAATATTTAAACAGATGCCAGTAGGAAAAAGAACAAGAGGAAGACCGAAACTGAGATACTTAGAACAAATAGAAAATGATATAACAACCTTAAAAATAAAAAACTGGAGAAAAAAAGTAGGAAACAGATCAGAATGGAGAAGAATCCTGGAACAGGCGAAGACCTAAAAAGGGTTGTCGAGCCAGTGATGATGATGACATGCCATATGGCACTGAATCAAAGGTTTTCTTACAATAAAGCTAGGCAGTAATATATTATTTTTGTTGGTGTACGCCTGATTCGATATGTGTGATTAGTTTAGAGTACATGATCATGATATTGTTCCAGGCACAGTCTTGATAGATGTGATCGGCTACACGGGATGTGACCAATTTGTAGAAAGTTGAAATACTAATAATAGGGCGGTACTTGGCTGGATCTTATGTATATTTTAGTATTATTATTGATTAGAAATAGAATGAATAATTAATATTGATAACACTCTATAATAAACTGCGAGCCAAAAGTTAGGGATATAGCTAAATATTAAATAAAAAATAATACAACAATTATAAAACTGTATAAATTAATCAAGTCACTTATCTACATCAACAATTAAAACTATTTTTGTGATTTTTTTTATTCAAAGAAATAAATAATTAAATTAAATTTATCAGTTGTTTATAGTTTATTAATCTATAAAACGAAGCCGAAAAATCACTTCAAAAATCGAAAAATTACTGGGTGCTATTTTTTAACTGGAATATCTGGGGGAAGCCAATAGAAACGGCGTATTAGTCAAGGAAACGCAAGTTTTAGCCCCGTATTTATAGTCGGTACTCAAGCCCGTGCTTGAGCATGTGCTCCGCCAAGTCGAACTTACGTCAAAGTCATGCTCAAGTATTTGTTGTGTTCTATAAACGATACTTCGGGTATTCTCGTACAAGGTTGATCTCAAGCACGAAAAATTAGTACAGTAAAAGTAAGTTTCGAATAAATATCGAATAAAAAGAAGATTCTGTCAATTTTATCATAATTGTGACTAAACTTTTAGCGCCAAATTTAGTTTATGCTTTAGCCCGCGCAAAGTTGGATTATAGTATAGTATACTTACTGAAATTTTGTATTTGGTATTAATATTTTGCGTTTGAAATTAATATTGGATTAACTATTTTAAGGTATGTAATATATTATAAAAAATATTTATTCTAGAGAATTAATTTCCATTTTGTTACTGTGTCTGAGGCATAATTTTAGATGTTCAATATATGCTTACATGTATATTTGTTTTTGGATATATTTATATGTGTGTAATGCGTTACAATCATTATAATTATATTGTCTGTATAAGCCGTACGCTAAATAAATTGGTTATCTAAATTTTAGATGAGTGGAAATGGCATGAAATATGCACCTTACTCAACAAAGGAAAAAGTTCTCCTAATCCAGCTGGTAACTGAAAACGGTGTGGTAGAGAATAAAAGGACAGACGGTGCTTCGACAATGGAGAAAAAGATGGCTTGGGAGTTAATAACAAGAAATTATAACTGCCAGCCTGAGGTCAACAACATCAGGACCAGCGACCAGCTTAGAAAATTGTGGAACAACCTAAAACAAAGGTAGAATACTTTTATTAGTTTAAGCAAATGCTTAAGTATTGACCAATAATTTTGTTTATCATAGGAAACGCAAAGAAACAACAGCACTGCGTCACAGCATGTTAGCTACAGGTGGTGGTCCCCCGATAAAGCCAGAGTGTGATGCAGTGCTGGAGTTAATAGAAGAGGCTGTTCCCAATATAGACGTCAGCATCGACTGTTCTTTTGATAGCACAGCAGTCTTTGAAAAAGGTAAATGTACTAAATTTGTAACTGTGCTTTACTCATAGTATAATTGTAGGCCAAAAACAGTTCAACCAGCTAGGAAGCTCAATAGCAGGACCATCAGTAGCCTCTGACCCCCCTCACTTCTTTCCCACTACAGAGTTCAAAGAAATGGACTTGTTATGTAAGTATGATGTAATAATTTTGAGCAGTCTTCCTGTACACTTAATAATAGTTTCAGGTAATACTTGTAGTGTGACACCTGCTGTTCATACAGAAGAGGATGATGATGATGTGCTTCAAAGTGGTAAGTGTTTTAAATGTAGTTAAAGCCATATGTACTTAACAATAATATCAATTTTAGCAAACACTCCTACTTCTAGTAGGGCACTGGGTGCTATACCACAAATATTGTCTGAAAATAAACAACGGTCCAAGAAAATGAGGGATACCATCAGACAGCAAGACGAGATTCACAGGATGAAAATGAAGATTTTGGAAGAAGATATGCTGAGGGCAAAAGCCTTAAGAGAAGCAGCTGAGAAGGAGAGGCAGAGAGCTACTGATGAAGTTGAATTAGCTTCATTGAAGTTAATAGACTATAAAAAAGGGTAATTATAGATTTTATCATGTTTGACTTGTTACTAGAATTTGGCTATAATTAATTGTATATTTTCAGGCGCTAGAAGATCTTTTTCCTTTGTTGGGTACTCTGCATTTTTAGAGAGAATGTTAGGAATAAGCCACAATATATTTATTTACATATTTTATTTACTGATTTTTTTCAATCTATATGACCAGAGGGCTGTTATCATAGATACAAAATTGTGATTTATTTTCAGAAAATAAATCACAATTTTGTATTTTTGGTAACAATATCTGGTCATAGACATCACAACATCAGTAACTATAACATATAAATAAACATTGTGGCTTATTCCCAACTGAAGATAGTGTTAACTCAGTCTTACAGTGGCCTTTTCACTTTCGGAGCACTGAATGTCAGAGGAGGGTCTGTTTTAGCAGGTAGGCATTTGACGTAGAATCAGCGACGAGAGGGCGTTTTAAAGTACCTCGGGAACTATCGCTGGGACTACGAAGAATGAATCCTGCACTAAGGTCAGTCAGGCGGCGTCCTGGACTGAGATGTCTTTTGAAGATTTCAGACCCCCCCTCTATAAAGACGAAAAAAAATAAAAAAAAAAATATACTTTGTGTTGTAAAATCATGGTTATTTTCTTTCTATTCTCCTTCCTGTTTATTTTATTTCTAGATAGTATTTAATGTAGATTTAAGGTTCTTAATATTTTAATTTCAGCTGGTAAGATATGGTTTTACCTTTTTATTTGTTGTATAGTCTTTTGTTTTTAGATTATGTATGTTTTTTTTTCAGTTTTTTTAAGTATTGATTGCTACATAGATCATATTTTTATGTTGTTTACTGAAAATTATTAAAATACTGAGTTTGCATAATTTTTAGTAAATTGCTGCCACTGCAATATATACATGTATATATACATATGTATATATATGCTGTCACTATTTTTCCGGGATTGACTCCGCGTTGTAAAATGCTGGTTTTCTTGAAAACCATTGTTTTGGCGACGTTTCGGCAAGGTCTCACTTGCCATTCTCAAGCCTGGTGGATCTACTTCTCGTCGTTACTCGATTAGTACTGGTCGACTGGGCATTTCGGCGCTCGTTTAAATACTCTCTCGGCGGCGCGCGGGCTCTTGTGATTGGTCCTGCCTGTGTGCGAGTGGGCGGGGCCTTGTCTGGCGGTCTCGCTGTTTGTTTTTTCTGTGCGTTAACTGAAGTTGAATTTTTTTGGACGGTTCTTTGCAGAGCTGGTTTCCATGTTGTTGGTAGTCTTTGGGCATCATCTCGAGTGTTTAGGTTATTAGGATATTTTTCTATTTCTATATATATATATATATATATATATATATATATATATATATATATATATATATATATATATATATATATATATATAATTACATCATTTTTTTGTAATGTTCTAATTGTTTTACAGTTTACTCCTGATGAAGCTATAAAATAAAATAAAATAATCTATTTTATATTGTATTTAATTATAACTGTATAATTTTTTAAATAAAGAATATTAATATTCTAAATTTGTATAATTTTTATTTGGTAAGGAAAGGTTTTATGAAAGGAATAAACACTTAATTAAAAGGAGGGAAACTCCTTGTACTCAGTAAAGACATACTTGCTTAAGTTGTCTGAGCATAGTGAGTGAAAAACCCTCATTTATTTTAAATTAAAACATAAAAAAATATATTTTTATAAATAAGACAAAAACATACTATATTTAACATAATATAAGTATTCAATAATGTATTCTTAAAATAAACAACTTTGAATTGAACTGAACAAAGATTAGATATAAGAAAGAAATAAAATAAAATATTGAAATTTTAAATGATAATCACTCTGACATTTTGAGAAATAAGATAAAACATACTACATCTAACATAATACAAGTATTCAATAATGTATTATCAAACTAAACAAACAAATGCCAATTGAAAAAAGCTTGTGTATAAGGAAGCAATGAAATCAACTATTGAAATTTTAAAAATAAAAAATTGGAAGAACAAATCATGAACAAGAAGTGTAATCAAGCTAATTATAATGATGCTGATATTTTGAGAAATAAGATAAAACATACTACAGCTAACATAATGCAAGTATTCAATAATGTATTCTCAAACTAAACAAACAAATGCCAATTGAACAAAGGTTAGATATAAGGAATACAATTAAATATTGAAATTTTAAAAATTAAAAGAACAAATCATGAATAAAAAGTGTTATCAAGCTAATGATGATGCTAACATATATCTACCTATAATAAGATAAGTATTCAATAATGTATTTTAATTCTTATGCAAAATATTGGTGAATAAAATGTCTCCTAAAATTTAAACCTCGTTCCACATCATTAACATTTCTATTTACTGGCACATCAATATTTTCTACAAAATCATCATCATCATTATTATTTTCTTGTAAACCTATATTATAAAGTACTGCTGTAGCACATATTATTGCAAGAGATGTATTTAATTTAGTTTGTAGACCTCGTTGAAGACAAGGAAACCGTCTTTTCCAGGTTCCAAATAGCCTTTCAACAACATTTCTTGTTCTTATATGTGCACTATTATACCTATTTTCTTGATCATTACCTAAAAAGAGATATCCATCAAATAACCTATTTTTTAGCCAATTATCAATAAATACCTGGCTGTAATACTGGAGTAAGTAGATAGTGTCTGCATGCATATCCACTGTCACCTATTAATAATCCTGGAATTTCACCTCTTTCCATTCTAACTCGTAATGCACTTCGATCAAATATCAAGCTGTCATGACTTGATCCGGGATGTCGAACAACAATATCCATAATCTCTCTTCTAGGACCTGAAACAACCTGCAATTTATTTATATAATGAGGGCCTGGATAAGAAAGATCAATCTATACCTGCACATTTAATGAAAAAAAGCCTTTTCTATTACGAAATACTTCCCCATTATTACCACCTGGATTAGATATCTTGATGTGGGTGCAATCAATACACCCAGAAACATTTGGAAAATAGGCAACCTCATAAAAACTTGTTATATTCCTCCTAAATCCTTGTCCAGTATGGGGAAACCCTACAAAATCATTTAAACGTTGAGCTATTAATATTGATACCTTTTTAATGGTGTTGCTTATTGTCGATTGACTAATACCCCGCAAATCACCAGATACAACCTGAAAATTAGATGTAGCATAAAATCTTAAACAAATTAACAATTGTAATATTGGAGGTATTGGTAAACCACGATTGTCTGCTTTTCGTAGACCTTCAAATACCAGAGGCAGAATGGTATCTGCAACGGTATCTTTGTTGAAACGATACCGTTGACGAAATTCAACATCGCGGTAAAACTCCATGGGATTTTCCATATCACGAATATATCGTTTTGGTATACGTTCCGGCTGATTTCCTTCTTCAATATGATCAATAAACTCTAAAAATTCTTTAACTTCGTCATACATTTTTTATTGTAATGAGAAAAACAAAAAAAATATATTGGAAGCGAATCGAAAAACAAATTTAACAAATATAAACAACAAAAGTTAGGTTAGGATCCCGTGCTCAAGGCAGGTCGATCCGATGCTTGAGTACGAGCTGTCATTTCTGCGTACTCAAGCTCGACTTCGTACTTGAGAACGGTTTATAGAACACAAATTTCATTCAAGGTCGACCTCAAGCATCGACCGATACTTGAGCATCGACTATAAATATGGGCCTTAATGTGACAAGAGGAATGTGACGAGAAGGGGAGTGTGACGTAGTGGACGAAGACGCTAATTCTGAATATAAGAAGATGAATCGACGGCGGGTAATGGATTATTGAAGTTATACTTCTATACGCGCGCTCGACGTTTGAAATTTGTATGAGAATGAATCGGTGAAATCATCACATATGTAAGATAATGAGTAAGAGAGAGACAGAAGATATATTTTCTCTCTCTTCCTCTCTCGAAAATAAAATGTTTCTTTTGTATATATATTTATTATTATATAAATATTATATATATATATATATATATATATATATATATATATATAATATATTATGTATTAATATCATTATTTATATGATATGTTTTGTATTATTTATTAAATGTTCATAATTATTTTAGTTTTTTATATTTCAAAATAATAATCTCAATAAATCACTGTATGACCGAGAACTGTTAATTTTGAAATACGTTTGTGTCATGTCTAAGTGGCAAATATTTTACGTGTTTGGTTCATGCGCTGGTGTATGTGAGTTCGAATCCCAATATGAATTTCCTTTTTTATTTTTGAAATATTTAAAAACCCCACGTTAATTTTATTAAATATATGTAATATACGCAAAAATGCTAAATTTTAAAATAAAATGAAAATTTACAACGTAATCCGATTTGTTGGTTTTTGAAGTTATACTTCTATACGCGCGTTCGACTTTGGAAATTTGAACGGGAGTGAATCGGAAATTTGCACGGGAGTAACAAGCCTCGTTAGGCATGTAAAATTATAAATTAAAACTTGTAAATATCTCAAGAAAGTTCAAATGTGTACGTGTTTATACAACAAACAACAATTAAATATTGTATTTGTCAATGTCAGATAAATTGACAGTTGTATCACCAAACAATATTTTTTATTAATATTGTTATCATGGTAAATTAAACATATGCGTAAGTAAGTTACGTATATTGTCTTTTTTAATACTTATGAATATTTCATTTTAATTTGTATTAAAAATATTATCATGGTAAATTATACATATGGGTAAGTAAGTTATGTATACCTATTGTCATTTTTAAATACCGATGAAAATTATTTATTTAATATCTTCGCATTTTTAGAATCGGGAACGTTTATGTGTTATTATTTCCTCTGATTGATTACTTTATTTTTAACTATTCTCGTACTCATTTATAGAAAATGGTATATTAATTAAATTAATATTAAGTACATTGTTTCTTTTGTAAACAACTGACCTAAATTTTTTTTAATGGAATCTTAGGTTAGAGTTTTAAAATATTCGCCTGATTATCCGTGATCGTCTAGTGGACTAGTTGCTCGGGCTCCACGTTGTGGCCGTGGTAACCAAGTTCGAATTCTGGTCACGGCAATATGCTAACATGTCACGGTAAAGTAACTTTTTGTTTTTTTTTTTTTGTTAAAAAATATTTAAAAATATTAATTACTGTGTTTAAAACAATAAAATGTATTTTGAACAAATTTTTACAAACAGGTATATAAAAAATACTCTAACCCGCTCCAAAAAAATTGTTTTGAAAAAGTTATTGTTGGAAACAAAAAATTCAATAATAGGGTAGGATTAAAAATGATACTTTTGTTTATCTACATAAAAATAACGATTTCACAAATTTTTAATGGAGTTGGGAATAAAAATTTTACAACAGCGATTCATTGCTCAGTTTTTGAAGTTATATGCGTATATTAAACATATGCGTAAGTAAGTTATGTATATTTTCATTTTTAAATACTTACGAATATTGCATTTTAATTTGTATTGCATTATTATATCGAATTATGTTACAGTGTATTGTGTTGTATTTTTATATTAATAACAATATTAACAATGAATTTTACTGCAGAGTATGTGTAAAAAAGTTTTTTGGATTCAACTCCTTTCATATATGTATGGAAATAAAAATATACATTTTCGCAAAATAGTATTATATTTTGATGAAATCCTCCTATTACAAGTCTAATGTTGTTTATATATAGCAAACCTACCGGCAGTCCCACTGGACTGCCATACCCGTTTTTTTTTATGCAGATGCTCACACAACAAGGAAATTTTGGGATATAACTTTACAATGTTTTTAAGTATACTTCGAAACGTCATAACAAATATATAATATATAATAATATTAAACAAATATATAATAATATTAAACTAAAATTGTGGTTAATTGCCAATAAAAATAGCAAATTGTTAAAATGCCATAAGAAATTAGCTTCCCAACAATAACTTTACAGTTATGAAATGAATGCAGTAAATGACAAATGCCTGTACAGAAAAACAGCGGAAATCAGACATTGTGTAAAAACCTCTGTTGGTTTATAATAGGTGGGTGGCCGAGCCTGGGTAGAAGCCTGCCTGAAAGAAAACCGGGAGGTAGGCTACAGTCAATTACGGAAATGCTGTAAGAAATGCTACCAACCCCGGATGTTAAAGGATAAACAAGAATACACAAATATAAGAGCCATTGTCATTTAGGACATATCGACAAATCTGCCGTTGCTGAACACGCTTTGGGAAGCGGAGAACATCGGATACTGTTTGAAGAAACGCAGATGCTGGATAAAACATCACAGTACTACCCACGGTTGTATCGGGAAGCGGTGGAGATATATAAGCACCCAAATAACTTTAATCGGATAGAAGAAGGACTAAAAATTAACAAAACATGGATACCAATATTAAAATTCACAAAAACCCTTCCCGGAAAACAAGAAGAAAGAAAAGCTACTACAAACGACGACATGCCCCCTCACGCGGAAGCCAGTGGAGTTTCAGCTTACAAGCGAAGCAGTAACATCTCCAGAAGATGCCAACCCCTAGTTTTTGGCGAAATGTCGAGAACTAATCTCAGAAGACAACGGCCTAACAGCCCGAACAAAACAGTTTAACATTTTTTAATAGTTTTATGGTTAGGTTACATTAAATTCTGATAAAGTTCGACATAAAGCTCCGTTACTTTGGGATAACAAAAATGTTTCTGGGCATACATATAAAGACATTTTTGTATTTGAAAAATTATTATGACCTTTTTGACGGCCTAATGTCATTTTAAAGCTAAACTCTTCAAAGGTTTATAAAGAATTTTCATAATAATACTGCACTAAAAATATATCTCTTTTCCAATGGCGCTACGGCCAAATCGAGCCTTATCCTCCTCCAAACTGTCACCAATAGCGAAATTCGGGCTTTACGATTGGTCAAATTGTAACCTTAATTGCAGCCAATGGTATTGCCCAAAATTGCAGCTCAATTGCGGATTTACCATTGGTCAAATTGCAACTTAATTGCAGCCAATGCAATTATGTTGCCATGTTCAGATTTGGCTGAAAATTGGTAGGGAGGTAGCTTAGAGCCAGGAGACGGGCATAGAATACTTTTTATCCCGTTCGACAGCGTTCCCGTGTGACTTGACATGAAACGTCAGTCACTATAAAACGTGGTCTAACAAAAAAGAATCAGACTTGGAATAACAAAACGCAAATGACAGCTATGTAATTGACGTAAAATGACAGCTATGTAATGACGTATGGATGACAATTTGATATTTGTAAGAAATCAATATTAAAACTATTTCTATTAAATAAATAATTAACAAGTGGATTGAAGTGAAGTGAAGTTTAATTAATAATGCCGCGACCAAGACGATCGAATCTTTCCCGGCAAAGAAGTAATTGAAGCGAAGTGAAGTTTAATTAATAATGCCGCGACCAAGACGATCGAATCTTTCCCGACAAAGCCGTAATGCAAGAAGAATACAAAATACTGCAAATGAAAAGACTAAAGAAGAACAAGAAATTGCACGTGAACAGCGCCGCGATAGTATGGCTCGACTTCGTGCTTCTCAATCACGAGAGCAAAGTGAAGCAGCCCGTGAAACAGCTCGGTTGGCAATGCAGAATCGTCGAGCGAACAACAGAAGGCAACAAATAGATAATTTGCGACGCATAACAAGATATTTAGCTGATTTGAATCGAGCAGCGTTTCGATACGATTGCAGCAATGATTACAGCTTGCATCCTAGCGTTTGCATTGGGCAAATGTACGTTGTTTGCGAGTATTGTGGTGCATTAAAGTTTTCCGGAGAACCGCCTGGATTATGCTGCCTTAATGGTAAAGTGAAATTGCCAGTGTTGACTCCGCCACATGAGCCATTGTATTCATTGCTTTGTGGCGAAACACAAGAATCACGCCACTTTCTTGCAAATACTCGAAAATACAATAGTTTTTTCCAAATGACGTCATTTGGGGCAGACATTATCGCAGAAGGATGATTTAATCCGACATTTAAGGTATTTATTTTTGTACTTACATAGAATGTAGTTAAAGAATAACTTACTTTATCTATTGGTATGTATTATATTTGCTAATACTGAATTCTACTATCCCACAGAAAAAGTGTTTATAACCCAGTTAATACTGTCTGGTTTTTATTTTGTAGATACAAGGACAGATTCACCATCGAATTGGATCATTACTACCTTTCGAAGATACACAGAATAAATTTTTACAAATATATTTCATGGGCAACATGGAAGAACAACTTGATCGACGCCTAGGGATCAATGCAGGAATGAAGCGAGCAATTATTCAAGACTTGCAGTGTCTGCTTCATGAATATCATGCGTTGGTCAAGTTGTTTAAGAGTGTTTTAGAGCGCATGCCAAATGATGACTATAAAGTTGTCATCAAAGCAGATAAACGACCATGTGGAACACACGAACGCACATTTAATGCTCCAACAGTAGACGAAGTTGCCATCCTGATTGTTGGTGAACAATTGGAAAAACGCGATATTGTGCTTACACGTCGCGATACTGGGCAACTGCAACAAATATCTGAAACTCATCGATCATATGACGCATTGCAATACCCACTGATGTTTTGGCAAGGAGAAGATGGATATTATTTTAATATTAAAATGATAAATCCATTGAATGGTAAAGTATCAGTATCTTAATAATGGTTAATGTCTGTATTATTTGTCTTTGAAATGGTTAATTATCAAATTTTTAATTTCAGGGGAAGAAACTACAAAGAAAGTTAGCTCAATGAATTATTATGCATATCGTTTGGTGATTCGTCAAAATGCTGACAACTATTTGCTGCGGTTTCGTCGATTGTTTTAGCAGTATTGCGTTGACATGTATGTAAAAATAGAAACGGAACGTTTAACATTTATTAGGTTGAACCAAGCCAAACTGCGTTCTGAGGAGTACATCCATTTACGTGATGCAGTTAGTACTGAAGGAAATGCAGCTAATATTGGTCGATTAACTATTCTGCCGGCGACGTACATTGGTAGCCCACGTTATATGCATGAATATGCACAAGATGCAATGACATATGTTCGTCATTACGGCCTGCCAGATCTCTTTATTACTTTTACCTGTAATCCAAAATGGATAGAAATTACTCAATTGCTGCTTCCCGGACAAACATCAAATGATAGACACGACATCACAGCACGTATATTCAGGCAAAAAATTCGGTCCCTGATGAACTTTATTGTTAAACAACGCGTCTTTGGAGATACTCGATGCTGGATGTATTCAATCAAATGGCAAAAGCTAGGCCTACCGCACGCACACATTCTTATTTGGTTAGTGGAAAGAATTCAGCCTGACCAAATAGATGATATCATATGTGCCGAGATTCCTGATCATGAAGTCGATCCAGACCTACATGATGTTGTTACTACTAATATGATTCATGGACCGTGTGGTGCCATCAATCCCCAATCACCTTGCATGGTCGATGGAAAGTGTTCTAAACGATATCCACGGAAATTAACGGCGGAGACTGTCACTGGCAACGATGGGTATCCGCTGTATCGGCGTCGATCACCAGATGACAACGGTCGAACTGTCACAACGAAAGTGAAAAGAATGGATTTCGTTTTCGACAACAGTTGGATTGTTCCATATTCGCCACTTATTTCTAAAACGTTCAAGACACATTGCAACGTTGAATACTGCAATTCAGTTAAGTCCATAAAATATATTTGCAAATATGTCACGAAAGGCAGTGATATGGCGGTTTTTGGATTGCAATCCTCAAATACCAACGATGAAATTTCACGCTATCAAGTTGGTCGTTATGTGAACTTTAATGAAGCGATTTGGCGTATATTCGCATTTCCAATTCACGAACGTCATCCTACTGTCCTACATTAGGCAGTGCATCTGGAGAATGGTCAACGAGTATATTTCACGGCTTCGAATGCTACGCAACGTGCTGAAACACCTCCAGCAACTACATTGACCAGTTTTTTTGCAATCTGCCAAAGCGATCAGTTTGCACGAACTTTGCTTTACTCGGAGATGCCACGTTATTATACTTGGAATGCTTCATCCAAGAATTTTCAAAGACGGAAGCAAGGTGATGAAGTTCCTGGGTATCCAGATGTGCGTTCTACTGATGCTCTTGGTCGTATGTATACAGTTCATCCAAAGAATGATGAATGTTTCTATTTGCGGTTGTTGCTGGTAAATGTGCGTAGGCCAACTTCATTTGAGACACTACGAACTGTTAATGGTGTAATATTCCCAATATATCGTGCTGCATGTGAAGAATTGAACTTATTAGAAAACGATACCCATTGGGATACGACAATCGCTGAAGCCATTATCTCTGCATCTCCAAGTCAGATACGCACACTACTCGCTATCATAATTTCGACATGTTTTCCATCAAACCCATGTAACCTGTGGCACAAATACAAGGATAGTATGTCAGAAGATATTTTACATCAAATTCGTGTCAGTTCCAGAAATCACGATATTGAGATGAATGAGGAGATACATAATCGTGCTTTACTCTTGATCGAAGATATGTGTTACCTCATGTGCGGTAATTTATTAATCAGGTTAGGAATGCCAGCGCCAAATCGTGAAATGAATGACGCATTTAATCGAGAATTGGAACGGGAACGTGAATATGATCACCAGGAATTAGATTTAGTAGTTCAAAGGAATGTACCCCTGTTGAATTACCAACAAAAGGAAGTTTATGATACTTTAATGAAGGCAATCGCTGATGAAAATGGTGGTTTATATTTCCTAGATGCCCCTGGTGGAACTGGCAAGACATTCCTTATGTCATTAGTTTTAGAAACTGTTCGGGCGAGATCAAACATAGCGGTTGCAGTTGCTTCTTCTGGAATAGCAGCCACATTGTTAGAAGGATGCCGTACGGCTCATTCAGCATTCAAATTACCGTTAAATCTTCAAACTATTGAAGAACCAACGTGTAATATTGCAAAACACTCAGCAATGGCCAAAGTTTTAGCGGCATCGAAAATCATCATCTGGGACGAATGCACAATGGCGCATAAACGTGCATTAGAAGCACTTAACCGAACATTAAAAGATTTACGCAATGACTCGAGATGTTTTGGAGGAGCAATGATTTTACTGTCTGGCGATTTCCGCCAAATACTGCCAGTAATTCCAAGATCTACGGCTGCCGATGAAATAAATGCTTGCCTCAAATCGTCAAATCTATGGCGCTATGTGAAGAAACTGCAGCTGACATTAAACATGAGAGTTACATTGCTTAATGATACATCTGCTGAAGATTTCTCGGAGCAATTGCTGACTATCGGTAATGGTCAAGTACCTGTCGATGAATCGAGCGGATTAATATCATTTCCAAATAATTTCTGTAATTTTGTCTCATCAAAAGACGAACTTATCAACAATTTATTTCCAAATATTATTTCTAACTACAAAAATAATGAATGGTTGAGTGAGCGAGCAATTTTAGCGGCTAAGAATAAAGATGTAGATGAGATGACCTGAACTACATAATTCAAAATAAGATCATTGGAACAATGCATTCATTCAAATCTATTGACTGCGTCACAAATGAAGATGAAGCCACCAACTATCCAATTGAATTTTTAAACTCTTTGGACGTGCCTGGCTTACCACCGCACAATTTACGCCTAAAGGTTGGCTCCGTAGTAATCACGCTTCGAAACATAAACCAACCAAAACTGTGCAACGGTACGCGTTTGGTGGTTAGTAAATTGACGAACAATGTAATTTACGCTACGATAATGATAGGAAAATTCAAAGGTGAGGAAGTTCTCATTCCGAGGATCCCGATGATCCCAACCGATATGCCGTTTGAATTTAAAAGACTTCAATTTCCGATACGTCTTGCATTTGCCATGACCATCAACAAATCACAAGGCCAATCCTTAAAAGTTTGTGGTTTAAATCTAGAACATTCATGTTTTTCCCATGGTCATTTATACGTGGCATGTTCACGGGTCGGAAGACCATCTGCGTTGTTTGTTTTTGCGCCTGATAATAAAACAAAAAATGTCGTGTATCACAAGATACTTAAGTGAAGAGCAACCTATGTACTAAAATACAGAAATAATAATGAATAATTAATGTAGTTATTTAATTTTTTTTGTATTTTTTTCAATAAAAAAAAACACAATCTGCTTATTTATTGCCATTAAGGCGGAACAAAGTTCGCCGGGTCAGCTAGTTATTGTTATTTTAACTTCTCTTTCAGATTATTTTTCTAAGTTTCTAAACGCAAAAATATAAGAATATTTCTCCTATTTATTAATTTGACTTAGATAAATTTGTAAATTGTTTCTCTTTCAGACACTTAGAAATATTACTAATGTTTTGTTTTAGGGACTCTGAAATATTTTCAGACCGAAAATAACTTTTTTTACTTTAGAGAATTTTTACTAATATTTTATTTTCTCTTGTAGGGACTTTGAAAATATTTCTAATATTTTATTTCTTTTTCAATATAAAATAATTTAGATTATTTTTCGAACCTTCTATTTGCTGTTTGGACATTGCGATATTTCAATATAAAAATAACTTTTTCCACATTTCAGGTCTTTTCGACTAAGGAAATTGTCGATAGTCGAAAATTGTAAATAACTTGTTTTATATTGCTATTTTGTTACATGTCTTTATTGATTCGTCCCGAAATCACTACGACAAACACTTCTATCGCATTTTGGACTAAATCTGATATTTAGAAATTACACTTCTTGTTTTCCGAAATATTTGGGACTTTTTCACTTTTTTTCAATTTTACTTTTTTTGCATTAATTAGTCTTAGGTGTGATAACTAATTACTTTCTCTTACAGATTCTTAGTTTTAAGACTAATTAACATTTTATTTGCAGATTCTTAGCTTTAGTATTTATTTGCATTTCTTTAAAAAGTATTTCCCTCTAGCTT
The DNA here is from genome assembly GCF_040954645.1 of Diabrotica undecimpunctata. Classification (NCBI taxonomy): domain Eukaryota; kingdom Metazoa; phylum Arthropoda; class Insecta; order Coleoptera; family Chrysomelidae; genus Diabrotica; species Diabrotica undecimpunctata. The sequence goes on from NC_092803.1 coordinate 58,694,938, forward strand.
AGTGTTCACATACGATCTATATGTCCACGGACCGTGATCATTACCTACTCCGGTCCATTTCAGCTATGGATAGTGCAACTGGACCACCTTCCCTCATTCCCGAGGGTTCAATTCAACGACAAAACTATGCCTCTAAAGTTGCTGGTTCCGCGCCGATCTTCTCCAGGTTCTCACGTCAAGCAAATTTTGCGCGTCCGCTACCACTTCATCCTGCTACCTTTTCCGTGGCCTTCCTTTTGGTCTTGCGCCATGCATTTTACTATCTGGGGGGGGGGATTTTACTTATATATTATATAAATATATAGTTAGACATTTATCCCATCATCCAGCCTCAGAGTCCACTGCTGAACATAGGCCTCTTCCTCATGTTTCCAACTCCGTCTATCTTGCGCCGCTCTCATCCAGTTTTTATTGAGTCTTCTTAAATCGTCAGTCCATCTTGTAGGTGGTCGACCGATGCTTTTCTTGTCTTCCCTTGGCCTCCATTCCAATAACCTCTTTGTCCATCGCCCATCTGTCATTCTGGCTATGTGTCCTGCCCATCTCCATTTTAGTCTGGCCATCTTCTCGATGATATCAGTCACTCCGGTTCTTCTCCTGATGTCTTCGTTGGTTATTCTGTCTCGCAGAGTTATTCCTAACATGGACCGCTCCATTCTTCTCTGCGTGACTCTCAGTTTGGTAGCTGCTGCTTTTGTTAAGGTAAGTGTTTCTGCTCCATACGTCAAGACTGGGAGGACGCACTGATCAAATACCTTTCTCTTTAGGCATGTGGGCAGCTCACTTTTAAAAGTTTCTCTCAGTTTTCCAAGTGCTGCCCACTTAAGGCCGATTTTTCTCTTCAGTTCATGAGTCTGGTTATCCCTACCAATCATAATTTCATGTCCCAGGTATTTATATCTATCTACGAGTTCTATTTCTTTCCCACCAATACTGCTGTTCTGGTTGGGTATCAAATTGGTCAGTACAGTAGACATTTATAGTAAAGTGTTAATATTAAAATGAATCCAAAGTATATGTTGGGAAGGTTAATATTGTAACGAAATAGCGTACCTCCAACGCGTTGTAAGTGTCAGAGTGTATGAATTATTTTTTTACAACTATAAAAAATTTAATTTACTCTTTTACACATGTATTACAGATTGTGAATTAATTGGGAAAATTATAAAACAAATTTTATTAGAAGAATTAATTAAATTAACTTAATTATTGTTGTTTTCAAATAGTCAGTTATCTGTGGCAAATCCATTCAAGCCGACGACGATACGAGTAAAATGAGAAAATACCACATGGTCATATTCTATTTTTATAATAATATTTTAATAAATATAAATATTATCAAAATTAACCAAAAAATTCAATATATCTACCAATGTTATGTGTTATCGTCTTTGTATTTATAGACCAGGCAACTAACGATTTTCCCATGACACTCGTTGATACTGGTATCTAGCAACTGCTTTTGATAAATTTGTTGCTAACAATATGTAATAAACAAAATATGCAAAAGATTTAACTTACAAATAATAAATAAATGTAAATTATATGGAAAAGTTACCCAATTTTACTGAAAAAATATAGATTATAAATTAAAATGAAGGTTTTTACAGGTATTTTTGTTAATTTGTTCCTTAATTATTGCAAAAACAGCTACTAAAAAATTTTATTTAATAGTTAATACCTTTTCAACGCCACAAAAACTTTGATTTCGCGTGAGCACAAGAACAATATTACAAATTTAATATTTAGCTTTAAAAATTTCAACAAGTTTCACTTAACACTTATTGCAAAATTTAAATTGTTTATTTCAAAAAGATTTTATCTACAACGTTATTATAAGTAAACTATTGGATCTACATGAATTTTGTAAGCACCAAATTGAAGGAAAAGGCTTATTTTATCAAATAAATCATTCATTTAAGAAAAAATATTGGAAAAGAACTTAGGAAAGCCTATATTAATCTAATTAAAGGTTAAGGATAAAAAAAATAAGAGAAAAGAACAAAATCCGTAAAGCTACTTTAACATTTTACCGTGATTAATATTCCCCAAACAAGAACCCAGATAACACTGTAAAGTAAAATCATAAGAGAAAGATAACGAATGTCAACTCAGAAATACTCCCTAACATAGAATCCTTTGAAATAAAACAAGCTTTGGTACAACTAAAGCACAATAAGTCTCCGTGCTCAGATGGAAAACTTGTAGAAATGTTAAAGGAGGGGAGCGAAGTTATTCTCGAAGAATTGAAAAATTTTTTTCAACAAATGTCTTCACAGAGGAGAAGTCCTAGATGATTGGAATGCAAGTATAACAATACTTCTTTTCAAAAAAGAAGACAGAGGAGATCTGAAGAACTATAAACCAATCTACCTGCTGTCCCAAATGTACAAACTATTTATAAAAGTAATAACTAACAGGTTAACGTCGAAGTTCGATAGCTATCAACCGGTAGAGCAGGCAGGATTCCGAAAGGGTTACAGCACAGCGGATCATCTTCTTACAATCAGAACGCTAATAGAGAAAGCCAATGAATATGACTTGAACTTTGTAGCGTTTTTAAATTTGTGTCTATATATAATATTTAATATCTATATAATAATATAAATTCTGTATAAAGTTTTGTAGTCCGCCCCTATTTTGGTTATCTCGTTAGTACGCATTAAAAATTACCAGGGATCAGATCCTGTAGAAAATAGAAGAGAGAAATCGTTTCAATTTAATGTATCTTTCGATGGACTGAATTTTGTATGCTAGGAAATCTAGATTTTATATTTTGTTCTCATCAAAAAAATTGCATCATAAACAGTGATGACAGAGCAATGATGTTTATGCAGTCATAAACATCATTAGTGCATAGAAGAGTGCGCATTCTTACTCTGACTTACCTTAGCTGAATATATGTGAATTTTGTCTGTCATCACGCGAACTTATTTTTAGAATTAGCAATTTTTTGTTGATTTTTAGAAAAATTATTAAAAATTTTCAAAAAATCGACTTTTTTTTATTTAATTAATAGCTTTGGATAACTTGATCCATTCAGCCACGATAATGTATTTAACTACTTGAATTTATTAATGATGTATTTTCCTATTGCATTTGTTAACAAAATAGTATTTCGGCTAGAGGTAAATTAAAAATATATTATATTATCAATTCTAATACTGGATATATGCTGGATTTATTCGAAGTAAGTAACAGCCCTTGGATAAGAAAGTATTCTCTTGCACTGTACATAATCCGTTATATTGAATCAATACATTCCTGATAAGTATTTTTAGAAGTGTAAAGATACAAATGATCGGCGTATTGTAAAATATTACAATTAATACCCATATCATGTAGATTCATAGTATTGTTGTGAATTTATTAATTGTTATGTCTTTAATTTATAATGTCTTTATCAAAAGGTTCTTATCTAAATTTATTAAAAAGCACAATAACTGATATTAGTTTATTTATCACTAAACATACATAATTTATTAAAAAGCGAACGTAACATTTAAATTCGCGAGCGCGTCTTGAGAATTAACTCCCCTCTCCATATAAAATTTTTCCTTTATATAAACCTCCGTTAGTTCCGGAATTCCCTATAGCAGACTCGAACATAACGGGAACGCCATCGAATAGATTAGAAGCAGGTCAACTAGTTTCTCAACTGGTAGTGGCCCTTGACTCATTATTTCAGGTAAATTTCTGCCGGCTAATCGAAGGCTCTCGTAAAATCTACAACATAACAGCATTAGTCATAATATTTACGGTTATTTTAGGCCAGGATAATTATCGTAACAGTATATAGACTAAACAACAGAGGGCTAAGCAAAGATCCCTTGAATAAAGAATCTTGATAAACTAACCTTGGACCAATCAATTTATTATTGCACCGAATGAATACGTGTCTATTAATAAATAGATTAACCAATACCTGTGCACATCAAGTTGGGACTCCTATATGTATAAGTTTAAAATAACGTTATCATATGTACCCGAAATATCTAGAAATAGTGGATATCCTTTATTCCTTTATTTCTCCGAAATCCTAACTGAGCTACCGGGAATATGCCTTTGTTTTCACTCCACCATTTCAATCTAGTTTTCAGGATCCGTTCAAGTGTTTTTAGTAGATATGACATCAGAGAAATAGGCCACAAAGAAGTACGATCGTTTATTTTAGGTATAGGAATGACCAGACATTGCTTAAGAAAATCACAATTACTTATCTCCTTTTTGTAAAATGTTGTTAAATATTTTGCATAGATATAGCAATTTCGAGAAGATTTGTTAACATGAGGTAGTTCATACCGTCCATATTTGGAGTTGTATTATTTGACATTTTAATGTTTGCTGTAAGTTCCCTCGGAGTAATAGGAGTTAGTAAAAAGTGGGCATCGACAGAGTCGGGAGCAATTTTAGATAAAAGTCATTTTTCTGCTGATTCATCGTTAATGGTAATTTTTTCTAAAACTGAATTTTATTTACCGTTTTCCAAATGTTTGATGAAGGGGTTTGCCTATTAAGAGAAGAGCAATACTTTACCCAGCTAGATTTAGCTTTTAAGTGAAAAGTACGTTTACACATAGCCTCGTTTCTTTTACATTCAGTAAAATTTAAAAGATTAAGATTAGATTTAAACTTTTTAAAAAAAATTTTCGTCAAAATTGAAGCAGCCAACACCTAATTCCACCAGGGGGAATTTTTAAATATTTTGTTGACTGTTTAATAGGTGTGCATTATTTGTTCGCTACATTTGCAATAGAATCTAATAAGAATAAAATCATCTCGTTAGTATTATTATTAACTGGCTGCAATCGAGATGTAAAGCTATTTTTGCCATAATTAAGCAACAAATTAACAAACATAACTTTAAAAACTCTCGTTTCAAACGATTTTCTATGCTTTTCCAGTAAAATTTTGTCTTTTTTTTTTTTCTTTTTTTATATTATTTCCCAATATTCAACTTCATATCGTCCTGAAGCTAATTTGTTGTGGCATTTTAAAGTAATTACTATTTAAATGGGAATAAGCCACAATTAAAGGTTAAAGTACGTTTATTGACGTTTCAATTTCCACTTCGGAAATCGTTCTCAAAATACAAACATTAGTAAATTAAACAAATTTTGTTTTTTTGTTACTTGGTGAAAAATTCTTTTAATAATTTAATTTTATCTGACTCATTTATATTGACAATTCAGACATTCACTATACGTTTTAAAGTAGACGACCTTAAAATCATATTGCCAATATTGTTGAGTTGCGTTCCTGGGACGACTTTACTTGTAAGATACTTCATTCGATTACATGAAATCAACTTTAACTTGAGAATATCCGTCAGAAAAAAATCATAGCATGTAATTCGTCTTTAAAAAGACAAACACATGCCATGCTGACAGTAAAATTCTCCTGTTAGTGATTTCATAGTAAATTATGAGGGAAAAACCAGGAAAAAAACCTCATAATACTATCCCGACATGGTAAGTATATGGTCGTACATTTAGTTTACTTTCAATAAACACAAATTCTGATTTAATATGTTTGTTATTTAAAAAACATAAATGATGTATGCCTCTATATGTTACTGACTTACTAAAACTGGTATTTTCCTTTTAATAACTTCCTCTTTTAATATGGGTAACTAGATCCTACTATATTCTGCCGAGGAATTCGCGACACAATTGGTCTCATTTAGCATAATTAGAGCCGCTTCTTTGATTTTTCTCTTTTTACTATCCGTTTTTTTAGGACTATATTTGAATCATTCCATTGAACTGTATGTTCATTATCCCATGCGTGTTTATATATTTGAGATATGAATTTGAAATTATATATAATAATACTTTAATATTTGATACCTATTTGAATTTGATAGATCTCAATGAATTTGTATTTTGAGAACCATTTTCGAAGTGGAAATTGAAACGTCAATAAATGTACTTTAACCTTTAATTGCGGCGTATTCCCTTTAAAATCAAATAGCGATCTTACATTGTTTATATTTTGTTTATAAGTAAAAAAATGACATTTAATATTTTGCATATTTTGTTTATTACATATTGCAATCACCAAATTTATTAAAAGCAGTTGTTACATACCTGTATCAAAGAGTGTCAAGAAAAAGGCTTTTTATATGCTAATTTTCCAGGTCTATTATAGCTATATACTCTTGCACGGATTTCCACCATGCAGATTTTTTACGTTAGGTTTCTCAGGATAAGACGTATACAATACTTATACTGAGATAATACTTAGTATTAAAATATTGTTTGCTATTAGTAGTTACAAAGAGTACGAAGAGTAAGATTATTATATATAAATATCTGCTTAGTGAACTAATTTTTGTTTTATAAGGTGGTGGTTGAAAAAGCAATAAAGGTAGTGTAAACTTTAAATATTATTATTATTGGCAATTTATCCCTTTAAGGGAAGGCAATATACAACGTGAATCACTTATTTTCAGGGTTATTTTAATTTGACCCAAAACCTGTTAGATAATGTTAGGTAACCTCAAAACACCAAAGTTGGTTTACTATTTATTACGAATTACACCTTTTCCATTAGTATTATTATTATTATAATTTACACTAATTGCCTATTTTTAAGAAAACCACTCTAATTGTTGTTAGATTGTAACTTTTTCGTGTACATATGCATATTCATTGAGTGCATTACATTCGCCTAATATACTCAATGACATTAGAAGTGTTACACCTAAAGTAGAAACCCTCAATTTAGAAGAGTGATATCATAGTTTAAACGCCGAATATCCTCAAATTTAAATGTACACAGCGGCCCTCGAAAACTGCCTGTTTTCTCGATTGCAATTTGCGTTTCCTCATAAGAAATTACAGAATATATAAAGTAGTATATTTATTTGTGCTTTTCTATAGTAGACTTGACCAGAAGTTGTTGTACAGTGTAGCCAATTCTTGTTCACAAGTAGTAATTATGGTCATACAAAACCTGTATTCTTCCACGCAGCGATTATTACCGTCATAAAAATACAAAAAAACCTGATTTTTTCAATAGTAAAAATTAAGCACAAAATTGTAATGAAATAAATTTTATTTATATGTTCCGTTTCGTTACATATTTAAATTTATAAAATAAAAATCGATATTTTAAAACAATATTTTTCAATCGTTTGGCAACTTTGGAATTAGCGACGGAACTCCGTTTCAATTCAGTTCCACAGAAAGCCGTAAAACTAGTTTTTGTCGAGCGAGTGCCCATCAACAATAGGTTATTTACATTGGCGTTTCTGAGGGTAGGGTATTTTATGCGATAAGTTTGTGTTATTGATAAAACGTGTTATTGATAATACGAGTGTTATAGTTTGTCGTTTTATAGTAAATTTTTAGTTATATTCTGTGATTATTTGGTTTGAGTTTTATTGGAGTTGGACGAAAAATCGAGTTGTTCCAAGAGAAGACTGCAAAATTCTGATGTTGATTCCAAAAATGAAAAGCCGCAAAAGAGACGGAAAATGTTAACGTCCGAAGAGAAGGTAATGATACGAAACGTTTATGAAGGAATTGTCGGCAGAAAATGGAATTAAATGGTAGCCAAGCGGTCGACATTTGTAGCAGTTTAACAAAAGTATCCGTTAGTTGTATTTATCGTGTACTTAAAAATACATCTTAAAATAAAAAGCAAGAAAAAGGTAAAACTAGAGGTAGGAAAAGCATTGTTTTGGATGACGAGACAAGGAATATTATACGTCGAAAAATTCATTCATTTAATTTTCGGAGTGAAATTCCAACACTGAAAAATATTTCTCAAGAGCTCGAAAACGATGACTCCTTACCCAAGATATCTCGTAGAGTCTTAACCAGGACCATGCGTGAAATGAACATTCGATATGTAAAACTCAACAGAAAAAGTATGCTATTAGAAAAAAATAAAATTATTGTGCGGAGAAGAAAATATTTAGAAGAAATACGCAAAATTCGCAGCACTGGACGTAAAATATGTTATTTGGATGAAACCTGGATTAACCAAGGTTGGAAAAGTTTGGCAAGATTTAAATGTCAAACGTAAACGCGAAGCATTTATAGAATGCTGATATACAGGATTAAAAGCTCCATCAGGAAAGGGACGGCGTTTAATCGTCACCCATATAGGAAGTGATACAGGGTTTCTTGATGATGGTTTTCTTCAATTTGAGTCGAAAAAACAGGTGATTATTAAAGAAATTGAAAGGGAGGATTCAAGAATGGCTTACAGAAAAGGGGATTGCATACGAAGAATCAATGCTTAAAATTTAGCTACTTGACATTGCATGGTTAAGGAAAATTGAATATCTTAAAGCTACGGGGTCGCCAAACACATTATTAATTTCTTTTTTTTTTGATTACTTGTTAATAAAAATTCTTGACAACGTTATCGTTGCATTCTTGATGTAAATCTACAATGTTGCCAAAAAATTCAGTTCAAGAAATTATTCCTCCTGGATGTAACACTTCTAATGTCACTGAGTATATAATAATTTTGTGTTCGTGAATGTTAAAATTTACAATGACTATCTTTTCATAAAATGGTAGGTTGCCACTTCATCTTTTGCGCGGTTCGATACTTCTTCGGCCGATTGGTACTTATCTCTTGCTATTTTGACCACACGGGTCTCCTCCATTCTGTGGTTATTCCTTTCTTCTTTTCTACGTTGTGTCTATTCATTTGTACACTGTACGTTACATTTTCTTCTAATGCCTTCACTTCTCTTTCAATCTTTCATCGTATTTCCTGGAATTTGTAATCCTGTACTCTGATCTCTGATATTTCCAGTAGCCTTTGTGTTGTGGCTGTGTCAGGTCTTGTTTCTGAGGCATATGTCATTACACTGGCTATATAAATTCTTGACTTCATCTCAGTGTTAATGTGTCTGTTTCGCCATATAGTACTATTAAGTCATCCTGTCAGTCTATTTGCTTTTTCTACTTGATCTCTCAATTCTTTGTCCAGCTCTATATATTTGGACAGTGTAATTCCAAGGTACTTAGTTAACGCTTTTGATGATTTCATCCATGATTAAATTAAAGAGCATAGGGCTCAAGGAGTTCCCTTGTCTTATTCTGCTGCCTATTTATATAGGTTATGTAAGTTGTCCATCTATTCTGATTTCCATTTTGTTGTTTTGGTAGTTGTTTTCTTGGTAGATAGTATTTAACAAGTTTATACCTCTGTACTTTTCTGGCTGTTTTTTATCTCCTTGTTTTAACAATAGAATTATAATAGTTCGCTCGTTCTCCATTCTTCAGATAATTTATTGTCTTTCAAGCGTTCAAGCGAAGAAACGATAAGCGAAGCTATTATGGCGGCTTACCAGGAAAATTGTCCAGAAAAAACAAGGAAAAGTACGGGCAGTAATACAGTCTGGTGGAACAACGGCTTAAAGAAGATGAGGTCGGAAGTCTGAAGCCTATTTAATAGAGCCAAAAGTAACCAAGATTGGGATTCCTACAGGTATAAGCTAACGCTATACTATAAAGAAATTCGGAAAGCCAAAAGAAATTCATGGAAAGAGTTTTGCGAGGAGATTACAGATATCCCGGCATGTTCTAGAATCCATAAAGTCCTAGCAAAGGATGGTGCTACAATCAAAGAAGTAGGTTTCCTAAAGAAAGCTAATGGCAAATTTATGGACACCAAAGAGGAAAGCCATATAGAACTAATGAACACGCACTTTCCGGGCTTTTAGATGATGCAGATAGGCAAACCAACATAGAACAAAGGCTCACTAGACCAACAGCCACAGCAACCACAAGACCAAACAGAATTAGATGGGCTATAAATAAGTTTCGGCCATATAAGTCACCGGGAACAGATAGCATATATTCAATACTGTTGCATATGGGATTAGAGGTATTGATACCACACTTATGCAAGCTCCTCAAAGCCAGTTTAGCATGGGGAGTCATACCGGAAATACGGCAAAAGGTCAAAGTCATATTCTTGCCTAAGGTAGGTAAAGTATCAGACCTAACACCAAAGTCATATAGACCGATAAGCCTATCTTCTTTTCTATTAAAAACGCTGGAAAGGCTTTTTGATAGGTACATCAGAGACGAAGTGCTAAAAGATAATACTCTAAGCAATCGTCAATATGCATACCAACCTGGTAAATCTACGGACTCTGCGTTGGATGATCTAAATAGGCTTATCTGAAAGTCAATGGAAGACAAAGAGATAGCAATGGCCGCTTTTTTAGATATAGAAGGGGCATTTAATAATGTTACTACCAGCTCTTTGATAGGGGCTATGAGTAGACGAGGCGCACCTGCGGTAATATGCAGATGGATAAGGGCATCCCTGTAAGGACAGTAATGTCCACTCTGGGTTAAGCAACCATCAAAGCAAAAGTAGGAGGAGGCTGTCCACAAGAAGGAGTTCTGTCCCCTCTACTTTAGGCAACCTTGGTAGATGATCTCGTCAGAAATCTGTCCACAGAAGGCTTTTATTGTCTAGGATATGCTGACGATATAGCAATCATTGTCAGGGGCAGGTTTGCTCAGGTAGTGTCTGAGAGAATGCAAGCAGCCCTAAATATAGTTGACGACTGGTGTAAACAAGAGAGACTGATATTCAATGCTCAGAAAACACAAATCGTCAACTTCACCAAAAAAAACAGCACTACAAGGCCTAAAATCACCGGTGCTGGGAAGAACAGAGATTTCATTTGCCAAAGAAACAAAATACCTTGAGGTATATTTTGATCATAGGCTTACATGGAATACTCACATTCTAAAAACCACACAGAAAGCTACTATGTCCCTGGGCAGATGTAGAAGAATGTGCGGTAAGAATTGGGGACTTAACCCCAAAATGACTCTATGGTTATATACAAGGGTTATTAGACCCATGATAACCTATGGCTCGGTGACGTGGTGGACAAAGACGCAGCAAATGGGAGCAATAAGGCTGCTAGGTAATACACACAGGTTGGCATGCTTGTGTATTAGGGGGGCCTTAAAAACAATTCCTACTGCATCGTTGAAAGTCCTGTTGAATCTACCACCACTTTATATCTTTATACAGGGCGAAGCCAGATCAGTGATGCACAGATTAATCCATAGTCAGCGACATACAAGATGCATGGTACTAATAACAGAAAGCTAATCGAGGAGCTAAAAGCCGATATTGTGATGGGGAAACCTATCGATACAACAGTTACGAGATATAGCTTTAACAATAAGTTCACAATTAAGATACCAGGCAGGAAAGACTGGAATAAAGGTGTACCCATACAAGCTGCTGCTACCTGGTACACGGATGGCTCAAAAACATCGGAGGGTGTGGGAGTCGGCATAGTAGTGACAAATCAAGGGATACATTTCCCGGTAAGTCTATCTAAGGATATGACAGTTTTCCTGGCGGAAATAACTGCAATCCATCACTGCGTGGAAGAAATAGAAAGGCAGGAAAGAACGTTCTGTTCAGTTCCCATCTTCATAGATATTCAGGCAGCGCTTAAGGCACTCAATTCTGTAGAGGTCAATTCTAAACTAGAATGGGATTGCGTGTGTGCCCTAAATAAACTAGGAGACCGTAGCAAAGTTACGATAGCCTGGGTACCGGGGCACGAGGGTCATAAGGGCAATGAAAAATCAGATGAAATGGACAAACAAGGCTCATCATTGCCATTCATTGGACCGGAACCCTTCTGCGGAGTTACAAAATCAGTAACAAGAATAGTTACAAGAAAGTGGGTAGCTCACAAATCTCTGGAATGGTGGAGGAATTCACCAGGACAAAGACACGCGAAACAGTTCATTAGAGAACATTTGCCAAAATTTACGGCAGACCTAATAAGCAAAGACAGAAAAACACTCAAGGCCATAGTAGGTCTGCTAACAGGGCACTGTAAGCTGAATAGGCACTTGAAGCTGATGGAATTATTAGATGATGACCTGTGCAGATTTTGTCACCTCAAAGAAGAGCACATTTTATGTCAGTGTGACAGTCTGGCAAATGTGCGGTTCTTTGCATAAGGAGAAGAAAATCCACCGGAAAATAGCTACATGGAAGGTACAGTCTCGAAACTACTAGACTTTATAAAAAGGGTCAGTCTAGAGAATGTTATCTATAACTAGAGGAACACAATAGACCTCAAAAGGTCGCAGTGGAATAGGCTGAAAGGCCACCTCTCTTAATCTAATCTAATCTTAAACTTATCTTCTGATTTATTACTACTTTTAAAATTTTAGTTGTAAGTTTTAGGGTAGTATTTAACAAGTTTATACCTCTGTACTTTTCTGGCTGTTTTTATCTCCTTTTTTAACAATAGAATTAGTTCGCTCGTTCTCCATTCTTCTGGTAATTTATTGCCTTTTATAATTTTATTAATTAATGTCGTTAATTGTTCTGTTATTGCTGCTCCACAGTATTTCAGTAATTCGTTTGGTTTCCCGTCTTTACCAGCTGCTTTTCTATTCTCCAGTTTTTTAAGTATTTTACGACCTTCGTGTATATTTGTATTTAGTTCATCACTTGTAGTCACTTCCGTTGTTTCTGGTTCTAGCGTCATTTTTTTTTTCTTCTATATAGAGTTTATTTGGATAGTCAGTCCACATATACTTTTCTATGTATTTTGGCTCTATTAGTTCCTTTACCTCCGTTCTTTGACCTCTTATAAAACGCCATATTTTCTTTTGTAGACCGTAAAAATCATGTTCTATTTCTTTCGAAAAGAGTTTGCTATGATCATTTTTAATTTTTCTTACAAGTACATGTGTTTTGTTTCTAATTGTCTTGTAACTATGGTATGCCTCTTATGTTTTGGTTGACATGTATTTCAGGTAAACTTTTTTCTTTTCTTTACATTATTTATTCACTTTAATACAAAACCGCGGAGTTCTTCGCCTAAGGAACGATTTATTTTTATTTATATTTCTTTCATCAAGAACTTCCTTGACCGAGGCTAAGATATTAGATTTAATTTTACCCAGCTTTCTTCGTCTCGTATCACTTTCAGTGATGTATTTATCAATAAGTATAAATACTAAGTTATGTTAATAACTATAAATATATAAATAAATTTTTGTTCAATAAGTATATTGAACAATAAGTATATTTTTTATTGTTCTAGTTCTATAGTAACGTCTTTCGTTTTATTTCACCAGCCCTGTACGTCCCATTTTGTCGCTGTGGTCGTCGTCCATGTACTCCATCCAGTATTTTCCGAATTCTGGGCTTAGTTGGAATAAAAATTTTTACAAGTAATTGGAGACAGGCTCAATTTCCAAACCCTCCAAGTCGGGTGCAGGATAATTTTTTCTTAGGATGTTTTTCTCATATATTAATTGTCTTTCAAGACTTCAGAGATAGGTATTTTCTTTAATATTATTTCGACTTCAGCAGCATTGAATAGAACCTCATCTGCTCCATTCGCCATTGATCTTTATCTGTAACCCTAGACAGGGGCCCTCACAGGGTACTATTAACCGGAACAAGTTAAACCCTGGTTTTTTACGAGGTTGTTACTCCTTCCTCCTCCTTCATTATCCCTTGTGTTATAAGGACCCTGGATTGGAACTGGTACAGCGGAATGCCCTAAATAATTTTAACAGTTAAAAAAATGCTGGCTTTATTTTCTCTATTCGGTACATAATGTCCAAAGATTGATCTCAGTCTTCGTTGACAATGGTTACAATACACGTGTATGTCTTTACTCTCTTTATACGGTGACAATTTACTTATATCTCTCCAATATGGATTTTGTTTTTGGGGATTATATATATTTTCAACGAAAGTCCGTATTTTTTACTTACTTTCGTAAATTTATCCTTAATATTTTGAAGTTTTTCGGGACGATTTGCAAAAGCTACTGTATCGCAATCATATACTTTGCTGTTTATTTTGTCGACATTCATCTTAATTCCACTAACTTTCTAATATAATTCTTCCAAATTTTTTTCTAAATATACGTTAAACACTAGAAGTAACAATAGAAAGTATGAATCCTTGTTTTAATCTTAATCTTAATCTTAATCATCATCTTAATTGACCATCTTAAAGGAATACTCTAATGCCGTTATGAATAATTTCGGTGACAATGTGTCTCCTTGCCTTATCTCACGTTTTATTTTTATTGGTCAGGTTTTATCGTGTATCTTAAAAATCATAGTGGCATTTTTGAAAATATTGTAAATAAGTTCACTATTGTAAACGATCAAAATATAGTACTTCGTGTGGTAAAATGAATGCAAATAATTCAAATTGTAAAAGATCAAAATATTATAGTACTGATTAATTATATAATATACTAAATAATAATTCATCTATATAGTGAAGATGGAGACAGTGAATCCAATAATAGTGTAGTTCTGTCAGATGAAGATACAGGTATGTTTATTATAAAGTACAGATATGATTCTAAAACGAGATTTGAGAACTGAATTCAAAATTATATCATAACTTCATTTGTATACATGTTTTGAAATGTTTATTTCTAATATCAACCTTTTAAAATATTATCAACAGAATTATTTTACAGCATTAGATTTTCTTGTACAATTGCTTTATTTTCTTCTTTTTTAAATATTGAAAAAGAAAATGTATATTCTGGATTGATTAAAGCGTTGCATGGAACTGCAGATAGGAATGAAAATATACAGGAGGAGCCAAATTTAAGTGAGGATTCGTGGAAAGATGGTCCTATTGGAACGCAAAATTTTAATTCTACCAAATCTTCTGGGTTATTAGTAGATTTTCCAGGGACTTCAATATCATTTTTTTTGCCTTCTTGTAGAAGATTTTTTTTTGAGATAGTGCAGAAAATAAATGTTTATGTCGAACCGTTATTTTTATCCGATGTTGCAGAACATTCACGTATAAATCAATGGAAGCCCGTGTCTGTTAACGAACTTAAAACAATTTTTGAACTTACATTGGATATGGGAACATGGAAAACCAATAGAATACAGGACTACTGGAATACCGATCCTCTTTTTCAATTGAAATGTTTCCATAATAATATGAGCCGAGATCGTTACTTCCTTATTTTGAGATTTCTACATTTTGCCAGAAATCCAGAAGAGAGTATAATAGAAGATAAACTCTATAAAATTAAACCACTTTTAAATTACTTCAATAATATAACGGCTGAAATATATCAACCAGGAAAAAATCTATCCCTTGATGAAAGTATGGTATTGTGGCGTGGTAGATTATCTTTTCGAATATATATATATATATATATATATATATATATATATATATATTGTTATGATATGTAAAATCGAGAAAAATATTGGTTTGTTTAAAAATATTTCAAAATTCAATAACATTAAAATAATTCAGATAAGTAGGATAATATCCAACAAACATTTCGAAGAAGGAGAGTTATTAATTTCTTGAATTACCTGTACCAAACAAAAAGTAAGCTTTGCATAAATTATTTCTTTGTTATACTTGAGTGACCCGCATAATTTTAAGTGAAAACAAAAAGACAATTGAACGGGGTTTTCCAAAATACATTAATGCAGTGATTAGGGACAAATAGAAGAGATTTTAGATAGAGGTTTTTGTTAGTTTTTAAGAATTATAGAAAATATTATTTGTAAATAAGTTTTAGGAAATTTTATAATTATAGGTAAAAATTTGTTTGTTATCGAAATAAAAAAATGGGGGAATTGTGACGAGTTTTGATTGGCGGAGATTGAAAAAGGTGGGATAAGATGTAGGAAAAAGTTTAGTGAGATTGAGGAGAGAGAAAAGAGGATCAGTCGGTTTTCCAAATTTGTAAGAGCAACGGTGATTGTTCTCTGTCAGTTCCTGAGAAGTAGCAAGCAGTAGTGTTGAATGTTAGTGAGTTTTTGTGGAGTTAGTGTATCTGACAGAAGCTGGAGCAGCAAAATATTGTAAGTCATATTTTCCTACTTATATTCCAAGAGTCACTGTTCAGGCCAACGAGAGATTCAGTTTATCGTAAAGAGAAGATATTCCAAGAGTCATTTTTCACTCGGGCCAACGAGAGATTCAGTTTATCGAGAGGAGAAAGGCTATCATAATTTGAATGATTGTTGCTTTTGAAGGAGATCATTAAGGACGATATACTTGCAACAATCTGTTGTAAGATTGCTGATTACATAGGGAGCGGTTGAGAGGAGATAATATAGTCTACAAGGAACAAGGATTTGGACCACTCATCATCAGAGAGAGATATTTTGTTTTCTGCAGTTTTTTTTCTTTTATTGATAACACAATTTTTACACTTAATTTAGAAAGGATATAAATATTTTGATTAGGAGAGTTAGAATAGTTCGGAATTTTGAGATTTCAATTAATATTGTTGGTACCATTAATTTTGATTGTTCACGTACGTAGAACAAAATTTTTGAGAATCATTATATGAGATTTGTTTATTGAAAACTTTTGAGTGTGAATTATTTCATTATTTTTATTTCAATATATAGTGTTAGATCATATGTGTTTTTTATTATTCCGGTATTCTCTGGACCTTACCTTTCACATGTAATAGCATAGATATTGAAGCACGAATTTAACCCTGAGATAAAAGAATTAAAAATTGTGATAGAGTCATAATCATATCATCTAGATAATTTTAATTAATCAAAAAAATTAATTAGCTAATTATTGCTTGGCGCACCAAGACTTTAAATATCACAATAACATATATATATATATATATATATATATATATATATATATATATATATATATATATATATATATATATATATAATCAAACGTCACAAATACGGACTTAAATTGTATGTGTTGGCAGAACCCAACGGCTTAAAGCTTTGTATGAAATTATATACAGGACGTTATGACTCTGCAGGTGAAAAAGGCCACTCTGAAAAAGTAGTTTTAGAACTAATGCGAGATCAACTTAACGTTGGGCATTCTCTTTTTATAGATCATTTTTATGAAAGTGTTGATTTAGTAAACAAGCTTTTACAAAACAATACCTTCTGCACTGGAACTTTAATATCCAAGAGAAAAGGTAACCCTAAAACAGTTTTAAAACTAAACTAAAGGAAAGTGGAGAGATAAAAAATAAGTTATGTACATATTCAAGGAATTTAAAAATCATCTCATCGAAACTGAAAACAAAAGAAACCAAATAAAAATAAAACCGCTACCTATATCCAAATATAACGAGTTTATGAGTGGTGTTGATCGCAAATATCAAATGCTCGCTTACTATCCATGTGAGCGAAAGACGCTCAGATAGTAATAAAAAAAGTATTCACATATTTCCAGTTTTGTTATTAAATTCCTATTATTTGTACTAAAGTTATACTCCATACACTGGAAAAAAATGAATTTAATAAATATCGTTTAGAAATTATCAGATATCTCTTAAAAAATTCTGAAATAGTATTGGTTACTACAGCATACAAACAACAGACAAGCACAACATTTCAAAAATTTTAAATGTTGATAGTAAAAGTCGGATAAAGACAAAATCAAAGACGCACATGTGAGTCTCTTAGCATATGGATGAAACATTATTGATCTAGTGCTGACGAGACCTATGAGCTTAACGTGTTAAAAAAGACAAAATTTAGCAAAAACTTTATAAATGTATTCTGCCAACAAGAAACCAATTACAATTATAACGATTTACAAAAAAAATACTCTCAAAATTGACCTATCAATAGCATATCGTTAGGCTTTATGCATGCGACGTGTTAATAGAAGATTTTTTCCAATATACTCCTTTTACAATTAAAAAAAGTGATAAGTTTATATATAAAGACATAGGGAATGTCCAATTTTTCTTATGATTTTTTTTTTTTCGATATACACTCTGGGCCAAAATTAACCGGCCACCTTAAAAATGGGTAATTTTTGATGTCTTATATCTCCTAAACCTATTGTCCGATTTAAGTGATTTTTTTAATATGTTATAGCCTTATTCCTTGATAATATCGTTATAATAATATGGTTGCTAAACAGGTAAATTTTCATTGTATACCGGATGTACAAATTAAACTGTGATTTTCTTAAAGTTTGTATCACGCTGTGAAATATTCTAGCATTTATAAAATATTGAAATTAAAACCCAACTATAATCTAATATTTCTCAACATTTTGTTTTTTGATTCTCATTCGCTTATGTTGGATAATACAAAAGTTAGGTAGTTTAACAACTAGTCATGTTTTTTATCAATACAGACGATTTAACTCACCAGCAAAATTAACCCCACCACCTTTATTATTTTTTTGTTTACATTACCTGTGACAGTTTGTTTCCTAAATTTGTGTCATCGAAGGATTTTTGACATATAGTCGTTTCCGTGTTAATAACAATTCTTGAACAATTTTTAATTAAAATTAACAATTAAAATTGTAATTTAATATCATTGTGAGCGAATATTGTTTAAGTTGAAATTTTAGTTTATTTTATTTATTGTTTGTGATTTTAAAAATGCCACTCGTTCCAACTGATGCCGCTAGGGCAGTGGCTTTAGTTGATGCTGGTTACAGTCAACGTCATATCGCTGGTAAACTCGATGTACCCAGAACTACGGTACAAGATGCAATCAAACGATTTCGGGAGACAGGATCGTACAACCGCAGGCCAGGTCAAGGCCGAAAATAATGCACTTCAGTTCGAGATGGCCGCTTCATTGTCACTAAAGTATTAAGAAATCGCTTTTGCACCGCTCCTGAAGCTCGTAGGTCTCTTCTTGAGGCGAGAAACGTTAGTGTGAGTAGACAAACGATTAGAAGACTGTCAGAAATAAACCTGAGGACTTTTCGTCCAGCTCGTACACCACAACTGCTCCCACAACACCGTAGGGCTAGACTTCATTTTGCGCGAGAATATGCTAACTGGACTATGGCGGAATGAAAGATGAGAGCAGAATAGCCCTAAAATGTCCAAATAGTCGCCAACGTGTCTATAGACGTCAAAATAAAAGGTTTGATGCATGCGCTATAACCGAAACAGTGCCTTACCGAGGAGTCAATAATGATTTGGGGAGGTATTTCTTACGAAGCGCGTACTGATCTTGTTGTGTTCGGTAGAGGCACTGTGAATGCCCAAATATACTTGCAAGAAGTTCTCCAAGACCATGTCATGCCTTTTGCACCATTCATTGGTGATAACTTCAGACTAATGCATGACAATGCACGTTGCCATACAGCAAGATCTACCCGTGAGTACCTTAATGAGGTTGAGATTCAAGTACTACCATGGCCAGCACACAGTCCCCATCTTGACCCAATTGAGCATATCTGGGACAACCTCAAAAGACGGGTAAGAGCAAGAGTACCAGCCCCTGCATCCTTTGAAGAGCTGAAGACAGCTGTGGTAAAGGAGTGGCACAATATTCCTCAATCTGATATCCAGGATATCATGAGGGTATTGCCATACCGGCTCCAAGAAGTCCTAAGGGCTAGAGGCGGCAACACCCATTATTGATACCCAATTTTTTTTCAATTAGACTTTGATTTCCAAAATATTGTTAATCTGAATTTTCTTCGATGTTATTCATTGGATTTTTACTGTAACAAATGACTTTTTTTCAAAAAGATTATTTTTTCTCTTCCGCGGAGATAAAAATTGATATAAAACATGTGTAGTTGTTAAAGCACCTAACTTTTGTATTATCCAACATAAACAAATTAATCAAAAAACAAAATGTTGAGAAAGCATGACGCTAGACTTACGATTTAATTTCAGTATTCTACAAATGCTAGAATATTCCACAGGGTGATGTAAACTATAAGAAAAAACACAGTTTGATTCGTATACAATAAAAATTTATCTGTTTAGCAACAATATTATTATAAAGATATTGTCAACAAATAAGACATAACATATTAAAAAAATCACTTAAATCGGACAACAGGTTTAGGAGATATAAGAAATCAAAAATTACCCATTTTTAAGATGGCCGGTTAATTTTGGCCCAGAGTGTATGTATTAAATAAAATACCCCCATAAAAATTGACATTTTTAATGTATTTACATGCAGTTTTAATTTTAGAATGAAATCACTTCTATTTCTTCTGCTCTTCTATAACTGGCAGATTTCCTTCACCCAAAAGTGCTCAAGTCCGGATGTATTAAGAAAGAAATCATTTATTTATAGAACAGTACCATCATCTCAAATTGAACTGATAGAATGTTTCTATACTGACGGCAACCCGCAAAATAATTATTACGATATTACCGACAACTGCGTTACTGCTGCGAGGACCAAAATATTTATTGACAAATATGGCAACGAACACAATGTTAATGTGGATGGATCCAAAATTTCTCTTAAAACGTACTATGCCGATGCTGATACATCACAGAACGTAGTTTTTCTTAAGTGAGTATTGTATTAAGTAAGCAGATCAGTTCGTTGAAATAAGGTTTTCTCGTATGAGTTCATAATCCTTTTTGATAGCATTTGCAAGTGTGCTTTTCTCTATCAAAACATTAATGTTTTATTTATTGGCTTCAAAATTTACAATAGAAATAGATCATGTCGCTTTGTCAAACAATAAAGTATATCGAGGAATAGTATTGCTGCAAGAATATGATTTCGAATTTAAAGACATAAAAGGGAAATATAACATCATCGCGGACGCTCTTACTACGGATAAAAACTTTTAAGACTAGAAATCGATAGAATGGGAGGTAAACATGGCAATTATTCTATGAGAGAGATAATGAGATATCAGAGATATGAAACAGAAAGGACAATAGTCAAAAAGAGAAAACGATATTAGAATGAGAGGTGGAGATGGCAATTATTCTATGAGAGAGATAATGAGATATCAGAGATATGAAAGAGAAAGGAGAATAGTCAAAGAGAGAAAACGATATTTATATTACAATATATCAATGAAGACAACTATATGTTATGTTATAACAAATCAACTGACAGGCAGAATTGTAGAGACACTAAAACAACGGACACATCGAAAGAAGGACAGTCTTATTAGTCTCTCGAGAAAAAAATGCTCCTTTTTTTAACTTGACAGCATCGTACTTATGACGACCAAAAATAGTCAGAAATACGTATTTACGGTTGCCTTCCATCTATATACCTATTTTGTTTTTTGTTTTTTTTTAGTTTTTTGTTATATTTAAAGCCTTTTTAAAAAAATCTAAACCACGTCGATTTTTAAATTTAATGTTCTATATTTTACAATAAAATTTTATTATACAAGGTGATACACATTACAGTGATGACGTCATCGGCTCTTTTTTTAATGTAACACCCTGTATTTTAGGACATTTTTAGATCGATAAAAATGAGCTGATTTCAAATAAGTATAATACTCGGGTCTAATGGATATAATTTGAAAGATATGCGCTTAGAAAATAAATTATTTATTATCAAAAAAGTAGCCTACTTCTAGTTTTTGGTAAACTGTAATTATTTTTAGTAACGTTCAATAACAATTAGGTAGTACAATAATTGTATTAATTCGTGAATGTTCTGTATTATTGTTTAGAATTAATTTTAAGTAGAAATGAATTTGATTGTAAAGCAAAGAATAGAAATACTCATGATGATTGGGTATGGAGACAAATAGCGAACTCAGATGGAAATATATAATATATTTAATGATAAATATCCAGAAATACTCATCACGCAGTCAACAGTAAGTAAGATTGAAAAGAAATTTCGAGAAACTGGTACGGTTGAAAATGCACGCAAATCAGGTCGTCCCTCTGTAAATTATGTTACAACATTAGATGTTCTACTTGCTTTTGAAGAAGATGCGCACACTTCTGTTTGTAAGGTTAGTAGTGATCTCGATGCTTGCAAAACAACGGTACACAAAGTACGTAAAAGTAAGTGAAGTAAATTAAATGCATAGTTGTACAGGAATTAAACGAGGATGATCCAGATAAAAGTATACAATTTTGCGAAATAATGATGGATAACAGCCACCGAAACCCTCTTTTGGTTCAAAATATTATTTTTTCTGATGAGGCTACAATCAAATTAAATGGCGAGGTCAACCGTCAGAATTGTAGATACTGGGCAAAAGAAAACTCCAACTGGATGCGGGAACATCATATGCAATACCCGCAAAAGGTAAACGTATGGGCTGGCATTGTAAGAAATAAAATCATTGGACCCTACTATTTCGAAGTTAATTTAGACGGGCCAGCATACCTTCAGTTTTTAAGTGGGTATCTCGTACCTATATAGTATAGGTGTAGTACCAACGACACAGACCAACTTTTAACTCGTTTTAACTGACAAGAACCACGTGTTAAAAACCGAGCAGGGAGACATGTAGCTCCTCAAGTATTATATTTTATCCAATGTCATCGACCTAGAGTCACCATATAATTTAATTTTGGAAAGATGTAATCCCATATATGGATGTCATAGCCACGAATTCATTGTTAGCTTCAACTACATAAGGAACTGAAGATGATCTGATTAGATTGAAAACGTTATGCTACTGTATAAATTTTGACATTTGTAAGAGTTTTAACTATATGTTTTTATATAGGTACCTAAATACAATGGTGAAGTGTTTTAACTTCTGTATGTTTTTTTTAAACGATGGTATACAGCCAACTACTGTGATTTTACCATTAATTTTTATTTTTTTGTTCACAAATTTTCTTGGCACTTCCCAAATAGAATGCAAAAAATTGCATAGCGATTCATCTTAATACGGAAAATTGGTAGTTTTAGAGCTTTTTGGTGCTTCTTTTCCTCTCTTAGTAGAGTAAAGATATTCAGGATAAAATAAAAATAAAAATTGGACGAAAAAATATGATAACACAAAAATTTTGAATGATAACACAAAAAAAGACAAGCAACAGTCTACATCAAAGATCGAAATATTTAAAAATAAAAATAAAAGCACCAAAAGGGTACAGTACGGACTAAATTTAACAAACATAATTACTCAAAAAAGAAGGTATGAAGAAGATTAAGAAACTGAAGGGACAAACATGGAAGAAATATGCGGATCTTATAGGCTACTAGATATCTATAATATTATTTGACATAATATCAAAAAATACTAGAAGATGGGCAAAAAATAGGGTATAATAGAATGGAACCAATTCAAAAAGATGTAACAATGTTCGCAGACGACCTTGTTTTTTGGGAGACAGCTACGAAAAATTAAAAAATTAAAGACACTGGCAGATTTGGAAGAAAGAAATAAAGATGGATATAAAGGAAGAGAAGGTCGATGTTAAAGTCTTAACATATTCCCAATAATCCCTCATTACTCTGTTATAATTAAGAAAACACGAAAATATATTCTATTATTTTCGATGTACCTCGACTCAAATAAAATGAGTTTTTTGTCTCGTTTAGAATCTTGCTATAAACAGGTTGCTTGTTTTAGTATCCAACACACTTTTATATTATTTTTACCGCCAATTCTCCCCTTCTTAATATAAAAAAGTATCTTTTTTATAACCACAACTGCCAACCGCCTCGCTAATTCGTTACAAAAAAACAAGTTTTTTATCTACCTAGAACTGGTTCAACAATATCGGAACTCGTAAAGAGGCCATAAATCTTTAGTTTTATTGTTTTATTATTATGCAGTTTCTTCGTAATGTATAAAAAAAAGTGGTTTTTTAGAACTTACCGTTTGGGACATGTAAGGTTCGTTATAAAACGGTAAAAATTCGTTACAACGGTTGAAAGATTGGCGGTTGTTTTTCCCTATAAAAGCTTGAATCAAAGCGGTGTTCAGAAACGTCGTGCTTGGCCCTAGTACCAAACAGTTTATACTCAAGACTTCGCTCGCGGCCATCGTGCCAGTAGTTACTTCAAACCCTTCTCACACTTCGTGCTCGCCCCTAGTGCCAAACAGTTCACATTCAAAACTTCTCTCGCAGACTTCGCACTCGATTCTTAAGTAGGATAGTTCTCAGACGCGCTTTACGTAAACTTTACCTTTGTATATATAGCAGAAAAATAAATAGTTAGTGTAAGTTTAATTAGATAAAGAGCTATTTGTTTTGTAGTTGTTACCATACTTGTACGTCCCTAATAAATAAATTTTGTTACGAAAATAATTTTTTAAAAAACCGTTTTTGGCTTTGACTTTCGTAACTGTCGCAGTCAGTAGTATGTTTCAAAGTTTTATAGTGTTTTCGAGTAAACGCCATTCGTAACTTTTGTAAACTACAATCTTTGTAAACTAGAGTGCAACGTAAAATAAAGTGTCAATAAATACAACAATGCATTATTATTACCGATTCGACGTAGAAATTGTTTTCAACGAAGGATTATTTAATCCAAGTCCAACTACTTAACCAGTTCCAACGTCTGGCCCGCTTCTTGTGTGGTAGAAAGGAGATAATTCATAATAATCGAGATAATAATAAATAAGGAACAGAAAACACAGAATAAAATAATTAAAACAAAGAGAAATAATAGAAAGCATAAAATAATCAAATCTAAATA
Organism: Diabrotica undecimpunctata; assembly: GCF_040954645.1. NCBI lineage: Eukaryota > Metazoa > Arthropoda > Insecta > Coleoptera > Chrysomelidae > Diabrotica > Diabrotica undecimpunctata. The sequence continues at coordinate 58,719,306 of NC_092803.1, forward strand.
TCTTGTTCTTCTTCTTTAAGTACCATTTCCGCGACGAAAGTTGGCAATCATCCTGGCTATTCTGACCTTCGGGGTAGCTGCTCTGAACAATTGCCTTGAGCTGCAACCAAACCACTCTCTCAGGTTCTTTAACCAGGAAACGCGTCTTCTTCCTACGCTTTTCCTATCCTCTATTTGTCCTTGAATTATGAGTCTCAAGATGTTGTATCTTTCGCCTCTCATCACATGTCCGAGATATTGCAATTTCCTTTCTTTTATTGTATTTTTCATTTCCCTCTCTCTGCCTATTTTCCTTAACACTTCGTGACTCTATCTACCCATGGAATCCTTAACAATCTTCCAAATGTCCACATTTCAAACGTGTTAAGTGGATTTATTGCATTCCGGTTTAATGTTCATGATTCAGCTCCATAGTAGAGTACATTTGCTGCATAAAATCTTTTTCATTTTCACGAAGTTGGCACGTGCTTTTTCATGTTTAAATATCTTAGATATAACAAAAAGACGAAAAAAGGCCACTATATATTAAATACAAGAATACTCAACGGAATAAAGAATTATACACAAAAGTTAAACTTTTAGTTTTTAACCGAATAGTTCGCCCACCTATTATATTATGTGAGCTAAGTATAGATATTAGAAAAAATAACAAGAAACAAACATAGTAGCTATAGAAATGAAATATTTTAGAATGATTGGAGGAAATGTCAAAATTGACAGATGCAAAAATAAAGAAATTAGACAACAAATAAATCAAGAACTGCTACTAGAAAAAATTGAAAGAAAACAGTTGAGCTGGTATGGATACCTAAAGAGAAAAAACCAAAACAATTTAACTAAGACCAAGGAAACAATATACAGATTAAAGAAATAAAAAAGAAAAAACTGAATACGCACTAAACATTAAAATAAACAATCCGATGTTGAAAGGCATAAGAATTCAGGCGAAGAAGACAAAGCAGTTAAGCTGTATGTGCCCAACGATTTCGTTTACCATCTTATAACATAAAACTTAATGACAATCTAGAATTATGTTAGTTTCAAAATGAATATATCACACTTATAATAATAAAATCAAATCCAAAATTTTGTACGCCATGTCCTAATCAATATGTTTTTGTTTGGTTGTAGATCCGGAAAAAAATGCAGGTATGATGCTGGATTTTGCTATGACTCTTCCGCAGGAAATAATTACGCCGTAGTCTGGGAAGTCAATCCAGTACCAAAAGCCGTATGCCCTAATCAATTGCAGCAAATTTTCTATGGTTACATTGATTTTTGGACCTTTACTGTAGAAAACAGAAAATACCTTGTTTACTCTGATCCTATAAAAGATGAGTCATTTTCATTAAGTCTATCGAACACAACAATTTGCCAGGGAAAACAAGCTTGGTATGTCGACGAACAAGGTTTCTTAGTATCATTTACTAGTTTGCTACCTAGTAATAAATCCACACCCGTTTTTGACCAAAAGCTGTTTCCGCCATTAAAATCTCAAGGAGATACTAGTGACAGTATTATTAGGGACTGTACTCTGAAATCCTACAACTTAAACTTTGATACGAAGATCGATACCGATTATTTATCAGATTCAGAAAATCTTAAAACCATTCTCAAGTATTATCAACAAAATATTGATAATAACAAAAATGCGATAAATAAACTAGCAACAAATATACAGAATCACAACAGTGTCAAGGGACCATCTTCAAATGTACTTTCAGAATTGAATAAACTAAATTCATCACTAAATACAAACTTGAATAATATTAACAAGCTTTCCAAAGATATCAACCAGCTAAAAACTAAAGATACAGACATTTACTCGATAATAACAAATTTAACTAATAGTGTTAAACAATTAAAGTTAGACATTAAAATTATAGAAAATAATAAATACCTAGAAAAATATTTAAAGGAATTTAAAAATGATGTTAACAAGAAATTGTACGACTATAATACAGACATTAAAATAGAATTAGATAAACTTACACAATCATCAGGATTAAATGTTATAAACACACTTAATCCAACAATACAAAGTCTTAACCACAGCAGTACAACCTGCTTAAATAAAGTAGCTGGTCTCCAAAAAGACACAGAAAGGTCTGTACATCAGTTACAAAACGACTTGAAGGACACTCAAGAATCGCTAGAAAAAAATGTCAAGAAGTTTATATTAACTAATTTAACAAACATTGAAATGGTTTTTAGTCGAAAATTAAATAATGTTTTAGCATCAGCAAATAAAAAATGCAACCAATCATTGAATGCAGTATCCGACTTTAAAAATATTCTTAAGAATTATCTAGAAATGCTGGAAGGGAAGCTTGACAAATGCTCAATTGATCAAAAGACAACTTCCGATGAACTAGAAAAGACAAAACGAGCTATATCCACCAGAATTTCATCTTCAGCAAACGACATTAAGCAATTAAAAGAATCACTCTTCAATTACGTAAATATGTCAATTTCTAGTCTAACAGATGCTACTAATAAGGACTTTTCTAAAGAACTTGCTGGTCTAAAAAGAGGCCTATCGGTTAGATTATCCAATGATGAGTCTCGTATAAATGAAATAGAGAAAAATATACAAAAGTTTACTGGTGATTTCAACGAGAAAGGTAATTCTCTTGATACTGCTATCCAGAACATTAAAAAGGATATATTAGTCTTGCAAGGCCCTAAAGATAAGCTTGCTCAAAGAGTGGAGGCGGGCATTATGTCTAAAGTTAAACCCTTACTAAACCCTACTCTAATAACAAAAAACGTTAGCCGTGAATTAGATATCTTAAAAGATGAGGTTGCTGCACAATTCACCAATTCTAGTAAAAAAATGGCAGACTTTGAAACAGAAGTAAATTACTGCAAGAGGCTTTCTGCAACCAAGTTGGAAGAAAATGAAAAGAAAATAGAGCAGGTTGACAATAATTTATCCAGAACACAAAAGACTCTAATTGATCTATCGAAAAAGTTCAATAATAATTTTTACAATCAAGTCCCTAATAAAGTAACTTATGCTCTCGACAAAAGCGCCAAGTGTGAAACAGAAGTAAAACAGCTAAAGAGTGAGATTAATCAGTTGAAGAATGATTTGGCCAGCCTGAGAGAAGAATTTAGAAATTATTTTGGTACAGAGGACATTTCTATAAAATATTAATAAATATAGTGCAGACTCCTTTTAATTTTTCTTTTATTATGATCCTTGTTTTCCATATCTTACTATTACTTGTCTGGTAGCGGGTAGGATCTCCTTTGGACAGTCCTACCAGGGAAAGTGAATCAATCCCTGCCCTCCACAGATTCCAGGAGTTTCCTGACCCGGGAAACTAGTACCTGCTTAGAGTCCCTTGTCCAAGGTTACGGATGAAGACCACAACGGTATCCACGGCGGAGAAGAACATCTTCGGTACGGTGTGTATGGCGGAAGTGGCGACCCCGATTTTAGGGTTCGTATAAAATTAAAATGGTTGACAGAACCAGTTAGCGGTAGATCCCGTAATCCGTCTAGGAGAGGGAGACTCTGAACCCAAACCCCTGGTCCTCCAGATTGGGGGTTAGGGCATTGGGCTAACTCCCCAGTACTTGTAAAAAACACAAAAATGTTAAAAAACCCAATCACACGACTCGGAAGACTAAGAAAATTCATAACAACCTGGGAAGCCATAAATGAAAGATTAATTAAAGTAATTATAAACTAACAATTATGGGCGTATACGCAATAAATAACGACGCACTAGCCGACGTAAAAGACACATTTTTTGAACAGCTTCACGAAGAAATATCGAAAATGAGACAATCGCGAGAAATAATATTAATGGGGGATATTAACAGTAGAGTAGGAAGAAAAGATGCGGGTGAAATAGTAGGAAAATACGGAGAAGACACCACGAACAACAATGGTGAAAGATTCATAGATTTATGCAACCAAAATCAATTCAGAATCTTAAATGGATACTTTCCACATAAACTGATACACAGCTATACATGGATTCAGGAAACACGAAACAAAATCAATAAGTGATTATATTGTAGCAAAACAACAAACCCGACTGAGAGCACAAGATGTAAGAGTTCAGAGAAGCGCAACATGCGGTAGCGATCACTATTTATTACGTTAGAAAATACACTTCCCAACCCTAAGACAACACATATAGACATTAACAAGACAGAAAAGATACAGGAACGAAGATACAATATCAGAAGCCTAGATGAAGAAAGTACCCAAGACTTATTCAAAAATAGATTGGATGAGAAGTTACAAATTTCCGCCCCTAAGAATATCGACCAGTTATATGAACATATAAAAAACTGTTTACACGAAGCAGCATTTGAAGCAATGGAATACTACATAAAACCCAAGGTAAACAAACCATACTGGTGGGATAACAAAATAGAGAAAGAAATAAAATGTAAAAGACAACTATACCAACAATATTTAAGCTCCAAATCATTACAAGACAAAATAAAATATAAAGAAAAACAAGCAGAAATACGAAGGAAAATATCTAAGAAGAAGAACGAGTCTTGGGAAAGAAACTACCAACGAATAAATACTTATCTAGAAGGAATCAGAAACACAGAAAGCTGGAAACTGAAAAAAAATTGAGAAAAGAAAAAAGAAGTAATACAGAGCATAAAACCTGAAGACTGGGTATTTCAAAGAACTTTTCTTAGAGAATATAGTCGAATTTCAAAAACATAGAAATCAAAACCAAGATAGGATTTTAAGAGTCCGCTCGCCAATAAGATTAACAACAGAGGAAATTAAAAATGTATGTAAACAGCTGAAGAGGAACAAAGCACCCAGACCAGGGGATATATCCGGAAAATTGTTTAAGTACGGAACGAATAAATTGTACGAATGTCTTCGACAACTATTTCAAGAATGCATAAACACAAGCGAAATCCCTACGGAATGGAAGATATTATACCTCAGTACAATACATAAAAAAAGGGTGATAAAAATAATTGTGAAAATTACCGAGGAATAATTGTAACCGGATCTATGAGTCAAATATATGGAAAGGTTTTACAAAAGCGAATCGAGAAAGAATACTTAGATTATGAAGCAGCATAACAAGCAGGATTTCGTACGGGTGGATCAACTATTGACCACATTTTCTCCTTAACCCAGATAATAGAAAAAAGATGGCAAGGAATCAAGAGATTCATATGTTGTTCGTAGACCTACGGAAAGCCTACGACAGCGTTCCACCGTTTCACTGAAGAAGCTGTGGCAATCAATGGAAAGCACGAATATTAATATAGAATTAATAAAAGCCGTCAAAGTGCTATACAACCAACCAATAACAAAAATAAAAGCAGGGACACAAATAATAACAGGATTTACATCATCAGGACAGACAACATCAAAAGGATTAAAGAAAGGATGTTGTCTGTCCCCCACTTTATTTAAAATATACCTCGAAAGTGCTTTAAAAAGATGGAAACAAAAATATAGGACAATGGGGATACCGCTCACCAACACTATGGTATATACACTCAACTTTGCAGACGATCAAGTAATAATGGCTCAAGATTATGACGATTTAAACTATATGACACGAAAATTAATTGAAGAGTGTGATATATGGGGTCTAGAAGTAAATAAAAAGAAAACCAAATACCTGTGCATTGGAGTAGAATAAAAATAAATCATATTAGACGATAACACCACGATAAAGCACTGCTGTGATACAAATATCTGGGTATCACTATTTCACAAGATGGAACATTAGACAAAGCCATAAGAGAGAGAAATACGTCAGGGAGAAAAGCCATCACAATGTTAAACAGCATTTTATGGAACCAATCCATCAGCAAAGAAAATAAAAAGAAGATATATGAGACTATAGTAAAAAGTATCACTTTATACAGCTGTGAGGTATGGCCACTGAAAGAAAGAACACTGGCAACGCTGAAAGCGACGGAAATAGATTTTTGGAGAAGAACCGCAGGAACATCTAAAAGGGAAAGGACTACCAACGAACGCATTAGAGGAATAATGAGAATCAAACGAACAATCACAGATGACCTAACAACAAAACAACTTATCTGGTTCGGACACGTACAAAGAATGGATGAACAAAGAAATACCAAAATAAATATTAAAATGGCAACCAGAAGGAAAGAGAAAACGAGGTAGACCGAGAAAAAGTTGGAGCTAAGGAATAAATAAAAAACTGAGAGAGAGAGAGCCCTAGAAGAGAAGCTATGGAACAACCGGACTAAGTAACGATTGGAAGTCAGAAAACGGCGGAGAACGTTATAAACCGAGAAGTAGTAGTAGTAGTAGTAGTAGTAGTAGTAGTAGTAGTAGTAGTAGTAGTAGTAGTAGTAGTAGTAGTAGTAGTAGTAGTACTATTACTTGTCGATCTTCTATTTGCAGTTTTCCTTATTTTTTTTTATATTTCCACTTACTTTAACTACATGCTTCAAATGCTTTATTACCGTATTATTCTGTTATTTTAAATTTGCTATTAATTCGACTTCATCAAACCAAGGAAAGTCGTAATACTTGTACAGCTTCTGGAAACAGTATTATCTTTTACTAGAAATATTTTAATCAAAATTATTATCCGTCAAAGCGATACATTGATATCGGGTAGACGTGTTTATCGATAAAGTCATTGAGCTCCCAGTTTTTGTGACAATTAAAATATTTTAATTTCGTCGTGTTTAAAAAGATTTTCACATTGTAGTAAAATGGTGATAAAAAAGTGAAAATATTCTCCCCTGATGGGGGAAAATACCAATAAGATGCCAATGCGCAAACTAAATACTTCTGAAGTTGTTAGTGTTAGTGAACAAGATATGGATACAGGAATTAATACCACCGTTTCTCCTATTAAAAGGAAAGTAAAACTTTTTAATATTAATTCTAGTAATTACGACTTACGATGAAAATTGTTGTGTATATGTTGAAAAGACCAATGATCAGAATATAGGCCGATTGTACCCTATGGTTGTGGGTGATATTTTACATCAAAAATTAAAGATCAACAATATTAAGGAAATTAAAAGTATAGGAAGAAACCGTGCTAAAGTAATGCTCAAATCTATTTTGGATGCAAATAAATTAGTCAGTAATAATCATTTAAAAGACGATAATTTAAAGCCGTACATTCCCAATCACCTCTTAGAAATCAAAGGGCTGATACGTGATGTCGATAGCAAATATAACATTGAATATTTGAAAAAATATATGACCTCTAGTTCACAAATTATTGATATTAAAAGAATGCAAAGGATGGAAATACAGAATATGTACCTAGACGTAATGTTATAATTACATTTGAAGGCAATTGTTGGCCAAATTATGTTGTAATTAACTTTGTATACTTTCAAGTTAAAAAATTGTTAGGTAAAGTTACACAATGTTATAATTGCCTCAAATTTGGACACATTTCTAGAGAATGTAAAGGTACACAGGAATACTGTATACGATGTGGAGAAATTAAACTAATACACATACATGTGATGGAAAAAAGTGTATTGCATACATTGTAAAAGTGATAAGCATATATCGATCTCTAAAAACTGTCCTGTTTTAGAACATAAAAAAAAACTAAAAATATCATGATTGAATATAAAATTTCATATTTGGAGGCCAAAAATTTGAACGATTCTTCTTTTTCTGGTCTTATTTGTAATAACAGATTTGAAATATTGTCAAATTCAGATAAAGAATTTCCAAAATTAACTAACACATCTGAAGTTAATATACCTACCTGCTTATTGCAACCTATTGAGGCCTCATTTACAGAAAACCAAAAATATTAGTCAACCAAGTTGTAGTAAATCAAGCACTGATTATAGGGAAAATAAAAAAAGAAAAGTATCATCTCCAACTTCCAAATATCCTACATCTCTTCATATCCCTTTCAGATTTGGACCATCTCAATCTTTACCACCGTTAAACAAGGAAAGTTTTTCAAATGTAGACAATGATAAAAATTAATTAGTAGATTCTTTAGTAGGTAATTCTTTTCTTAGATTTTATTCATAATATTAATTGTTTAGAGGAGGCAAAATCACTTGATATCAATATGTTAGCCAAAGGTATTAATAATGTTTTAGATAATATTTTAAAAAAATAACTAGTCTGATTACTTTCAAAGCTAAACTCAAAATAATAAATTGGAATGCTCAATCAGCTGTTGCTAACAAAAACAGCCTTCTTAACTTTTTAATAACCGAAGATATTTCTTCTTCTAGTTCCATGACCGTTATCGATCGTTGGATATCATGTTGGCTATCATATTCGCTATCGTGACTTTATTGTCAGCAGCTCTAAATAACGATGTAGTTGATTTTCCATACCATTGCCTTAGATTTTTCAGCCATGATGTTCTTCTTCTACCAGGACCACGATTACCTTGGATCTTTCCCTAAATGATCAGATGTAAAAGATCATATTTTTCAGGGTGTCTCATAATGTGACCGAAGTATTCCAGGTTGCGTTTCTTTATTATATTGAATAGTTTTGTTCATGCGGCCTAAGGACCTCCTCATTTCTAACTCTTTCGACCCCGCTTATTTTCAGTAGTCGTCTGTATACCCACATCTCAAAGGCTGTCAAGCGTTTAAGGATAGCCTCGGTTAGAGTCCACGCTTCCACTCCATACAGCAGGACAGGAAAGATGTAGCAAGATGTCACTTGCATTCTAAGGTCAATGCTAAGATCGCGGCTGCAAAGTACGTTTCTTATTTTTACAAGGGCAGCTCGGGCTTGTTCTATTCGGCTTTTGATTTCTGCGGTTGGATCCCAGCTCTCATTGATATTACGGCCAAAATACAAGAGTTTCTCTACTCTGTCCAGTGTGGCATCACCGACTTTTATACCGTCATCCTGTATATAATTTTATTTGCTAACTATCATATATTTAGCTTTCTTAACGTTGAGTTTTAGATATAGCTTTAAAAAGTGAAACCTGGTTTAAACGGGATGTTGTTTATGTTATAGAGGTTATAATGTAATACGCGAAGATCGGATTGACGGCTATTCCGGAGTTGCTATTTTAATTAAAACTGGTATTCCCTTTGAAAACATAAAAATTAGAAAAAATTAAAATAAAGAATTGCTTGCTTGTGGTGTTGAAATCAACTATAACAAAAGTCATTTAACTTTACTCTCTGTATATAGGTGTCCGAAAGCTAAAACTAACACCGCAGATTGGGATAAGTTATTTTCTCAACTAAAACACCCTTGTATCATTGGAGGAGATATGAACGCATATAATTCTCTGTGGAGCTCATCTAAAAATGATAAAACAGGCCATCAAATTGTAGAGACAAATCAGAATCTAGATTATGTGGCACTGAATAATGGACAACCAACTTGCCAAACGAGACCAGGAAACACAGATTCCATGATTAATGTCACATTTTGCTCACCTTCTCCCTTTGATAAAATTTCGTGGTCTGTAGATACTAATACTTTGGGATCAAATCACTTCGTTATAAGGGTTGTAATCGATATCTTGGGAACTGATGCGAATATCATTTATCCCAGTAGTAAGTGGAACATTAAAAAGGAACATCATTATACTCTCAGTTTATTGAAACCTTATTAACTAACAACCCTCACGCCTCCTCAGATACATATAATTTTCTTATTGACTGTATTAATGAAGCTTCTAAATAATCTATTTTCCAATATAAATTATTTAAATGTAAACGTACTCCCCCTCCGTGGTGGGATTCGGAATGTGATCAATCTGTTGCGGAAAAAAAGCATTAGTAAACTACAAAAAAATCCTCGAATCCTGACTGCTCGTGTCAAACAAAGTTGGGTTGAATGGTGTTCAAAATTAAATAAACAAACTTCATCTAGTCTTATTTGGAACCAAGCAAGGAAAATGAATAGGAAAAAAGTTACCTTTTCATTGCCTCTAAGTAACTCATGGGTAGACGACTTTTTTGATAAAATAGCTCCACCTTACGTAAATAACCAGATAGATGTAATACCATCTGAAACTCTTCCATCTGATCAGAATTATTTTCTCTTAACACCTTTTTCAAGAGCTGAATTAGAGTTTGCCCTTGATAATCGCGTTAGTACCTCACCAGGATATGATGCAGTCAAATATCCTATGATACAAAATTTGCCAGATAACGCAAAAGAATTACTTTTAAATATATTTACCAAGATAATTATTGAGGATAACGGCATAATCGATTTTAAGCGTATTATAGTTGTCCCTATTCCCAAACTGGGAAAAAACCCTAAATTAGCTGAAGCTTACCGACCTATATCATTATTATCATATATATTGAAGACTCTTGAACGGATGATTAAAATTAGGTTAGATTGGTGGCTAAGAAATCAAAGTCCCTTACCCGCTAACCAACATGGTTTTAAGAAAGATTATGGAACTTTAGATTCCCCAATAGCTCTTGTTGTAGACATTCAGAATAGTTTTTCCAGGAACAGTTATGTACCTGCTTTATTTTGAGACATCGAAGGTGCTTACGACTCGGTATCTTTTATAATTCTCCAAGAAAAAATTATTAAATTTTTTTATATTCCAGCACAGTTTGCTTCTAACGTTGTGAACCTGTACACAAATAGGATAATTTATTTAAAAGACAATCATACTCTTATAGGACCTAGACTTAATAACAAAGGATTACTTTAGGGCTCCATTTTGAGTCCTACTTTGTTTAACATTTACACAGCAGATCTACACATCACTATTACTAATATTGCATTTAATATTGTACAATATGCTGACGATGATTTCTGTTTGTATACAGAACACAAAAAATATCAGCAATACATGAAAACCTGAATGAAGTGTATGGATTCCATCAAAAATGGTTTCAAATAACATATTAATTGCTTGCAGAGGCGTCAATGGAGGTAGCTCATCCTTGTCGCAAGCTTTACTGTAGCCTTTTCTATATTGGCCCGTGTTGGTGAGTTCGTAATAGTGTTAAGCAATTTTGAGGCTGTCCTATGTCCTGTTGTCTGCAACGCAGATTTAGCAGCGTGGACAATATCTTCATTACCTACGGAGGCCCTTATTTCTTCCATTTTTCTTCGTCTACAACGCAACGCTGTTTCAATGGGAATCTCGAATGTTCCCTCTAATCACGATTGGTTTCTTTTCAGAAAAATATCAAGCTGCTTATTTGCTTTTGACCATCGTTGCTTAATTTGTGATTTTATATTAGAATATGTTTGTTTGAAGACATCTTTAGCCTCTTGATTGTGCCCATAACGCATTAGGAGAAATTTCTCATAGTAGTCAAGATTTTCATTTAATGTTGGTAAAATGTGACTTTGTAGTTGGTCAAATACGTATTGACGAGTCACTACTTTAGTAACCAATGCAGTAGGTAGACCTGCATGTATATAGATAATATGACCTGAGTTATTTTGTTTTAAAAAACTATAGTTCTTACCCGTATTATCGCAATCCATCACAATTAGCTTGAAATGAATAATGTACTTAAGAAAGTTATAAGTAGACTTCGGCAAATATGCATATTGCATATTTTGCATATTGTGCATATTTTATGCAAATATTTCATATTTTGGCATATTTGTATAAAAGTTTGCATAAAGTGCATAAAAGTTCAGATTTTTATACTGTATTTGAAAATTTTTAAACATATCAATTTATTTCAATTCTTGTATAAAATTTTGTAGTCATTTTAATCAAGAAATGATCTAAGTACGTAATCTCTACAGGTACAAAACATTTACAATTTCAAAGAAGATCAATTTAAGTAGCCCTCAACATTCTTAGAAAGTCTCGGTCACTGAGGCATTCAGTTATTGGATAATCGCTAAGGGTTCGCTCATTTGCATTTTATGATCTAATCCCCAAATCTATCTACAATTTATTGTATCTTAACAGCAGGTAAACGGCTAATAGTTTTGTTCCTAATTTAGGGATTTTCCAAAATCTCCCAGTTTATTGAATTAGGTACCTAAACATTTCTAATTTGATGCTCAGATTTGTAAATCATTTTTGTTTTGATATTCAAAGCGTAAACACTCGTTGTGCGTAACAAAAAGGAAGATTGTGATTTTATAATGCCTAAAACAACCAGTGCTTCAACTTGGATTAAACCTTATAAAGAGCTGTCTATGGATATGGGAAAAATCTACTGTTCAATCTGTGGAAAAATGGTAAGTATCTAATATTTTCTATTAAATATCTAATATTTCATACATACAGGGTGTTTCCAAATGACACTTACAACGTTTGACTGTAGATACTTCTCGAAAAATTGAACAAAACGATATAGTTAATGAGGGGTCAAACTTATTTACTTTTCGAGATACAGGGTGTTAAAATTAAAACAAATTAAATTCTTTTAGTTAATAACAACAATAACTTTAAAACCAATAAACGTATTTACTTGAAATTTAGTACTCGGAGGTTGTTTTTAAATGAAAAATAGCTTCCTTTAGTGAGAAAAAATTGTCCATGGTACAATACAATGGTGTGTATTTAGAAAAATTTTTCACCTTTACTTTTTTTTTATGAAGTCAGCTATTCTAAAACACAATTATTTTTATTGTAATTGAATTAACAAAAAAAAACTTTTGTTGAATTTTAAAATAAGTTATATGATGTACTAATGGTTAGTAACAAAAACTAATTTGTGGATTAATACTGCATTTAAAACACTTAGCGAGTGTTTTTTTCCAAACCAGTTATTTGATTAACCAAAAACACCTTGTATATTTTTATATTTTAAAGGTTGGGTTAAAATAAAGGTTTTTATTTTTATTTATAGATAGCATGTGAGAAGAAATTTCAGATAGACCAACATGTGAGAACTGCTTCACACATTGCAAAAAAAGGAAAAATAGGAGGAAAACATCAAAATTCAATGGCTAAATGTTTCCAATCTACTTCAAAAAAATTAGATGAGCAAGAAACTTTTAATGAAGACTTGTGTCGCGCATTAGTGTCTGCAAACATACCGCTTTCAAAATTAGCAAATGTAAATTTTAGTTCGTTTCTAAAAAAATATTGCAAACTTAATGTTCCAAGTGATCGGTCTCTAAGAAAAAATAATGTGAACGGGCTATACTCGTCGGTGTTAATTAATATTAAGGAAGAAATTGCAGATAATTATTTTTACATATCTGTAGACGAAACCACTGATTCCTCAGGAAAGTATATTGCTCATTTATTGATTGGTGTTCTTAAAGAAGATACCTTACCAAAATCTCATCTTATTTCATGCCAGCAACTTGAGAAAACAAATGCTTTAACAATTTCGCGTTTTATACAAGAAACATTAGCAACTTTTTTTCTTCCGACAACTATTCCTTCTAATAAATTACTGCTTATTTTATCGGATGCTGCTCCTTATATGGTGAAAGCAGGACAAAATTTAAAAATATTTTTCCCAGATTTAATACATCTTACTTGTGTAGCGCATGGATTAAACAGAGTTGCAGAGGAAATACGAAAAAAGTTTCCTCTTGTAAATACCATGATATCCAGTGTCAAAAAAGTATTTCTTAAATCTCCTATAAGAATTCAAAACATAATTGATACGTTAACAGATGAAAGTTCCCAATCTCTTTTGGATTCTAAACAAACTTTTCAGAGTAACTTGCTTCAACAAGAACTTTCATTTATAAAATCAAATTTTAGTTTTGTTCAAAAAACAATTACTCAGAATCACCAAAACTGTCATTGTTCGAAAGTACAGCATTAATAAAAGAATTTGCGTCATGTTGTCGGAACGTTAGAGGTAATATTTTACAGAAAATATTTTACTTTAGAGAAAAGATATTTTAAAAAAATTTGAAGCTACTATGGAAAAAAATAAAGGTTACCATATTCTTTCTGAAGTAGTCAGTGTTCTAGCTGGAAATATTTCGGAAACAATTAATTTAGAACCAAATGTTTTGGTTAGTTTGAAAAATGCTCCCGTTACATCAGTTGATGTTGAACGAAGTTTTTCCATATATAAATATATGTACTCAGACAGAAGCTTTTGTTAGAAAATTTTGAACACCACTTGGTCATTTATTGTTACCATAATTCTAAATAAGTTTATTCATACTTAAAAATGATGTAGTTACTTAAAATAAATGTAAATCTTAATGAATAGTAGGAAATATTTAGTTATGTACACTTTTTTTTTTAAATAAAATTGTTACTATTTTACGATTTTTTATTTATTTGTATGCATATTTTGTAAAATATTTGCATATTTTCGGGTAAACACGTGCATATTTATGCGCATATTTTCTACATTTTTATTTGCATATTTGCCGAAGTCTAGTTATAAGTTTAGGAGAGCATCAAAAACTAACACGTACACACTCGTTCACTGTCGAATTCGAATGACCGGATTCACCGGATGCCAACTCCTGCGCTTCGGTCGCTGGTGGTGGGGATGTTATATTATAACTGGAACTGTTGACTCACCGGAACGGTTGAAAGCTTACAGTTATTTCTCCTTTTTAAACATGGCTTTTGGCCGCCTAAATATCTAAAATCTATGTATGTGCGGCGGTGTCACCTCGTAAATTCCTAAATTGTTAAAGCTTAATTCCTGTGGCGCGCCGATTATACAAGGCACCCAGGACAATTAATTGATCGTCCCTCTCTGTAGTCACACGTCGCCGATTCGAACCTGGTCGTCGACCGTAGCTACCGGTCTCCTGGTATCGACAGTAAGCCCTTGAGACTGCAAACTGGATCATAACTAGGCGACCGGCGACAGTCCTCTGACTCTAGCCCTCTCGTAATAATGCAATTAAAGTTTGTTTAGCAAAAAGTGGTTGTCTTCAATTAGTGCGGTCGTAAATATTATTAAATTTATGTGACTTGGTCCATAGTTAAGACCTTGTACCTCAAGTAAACCATTGTTACCTGAAACCGGGCATTTTATACTATCATCGGTTAACCCAGGATGTTTATAGTCGGTAATAATTGAAGTCAACCATTTACTGCTAAATAAACTTTACCTGGGCCGCCTTCACGGGTAAAGTGTCCTTTTGTAAAATATTGACTTACTACACTTTAAAGTTTACACACACGTCAAGTAGGCAAATTTTACAACACGTTGCCAATTTGCATAAAACAATTACTTTTTGGAAGCTCTGTAATAGACAATATTTTTTCGCATTAGTTGTGTTAATTCAAAGTAACCCAACATAAAATTGCTAAGCATTAACTACAATTCATCAAGTGAGTCAATTTTTTTTCCTCGCAGGTGTAAATATAATTAGATATATTATATAGAAATAAAATATTTGAAAAATAAAACGACATATTTAAAATGATTTATTAAAACAATTCAATATTTATCAAAACATACAGTTAGTCAATAACATCGAGACTGAATAAAACATGAATTTTACTTTCAAATTTTTAACTAACGCAATATTTTGATACGCGAATGAAATTACTTGGCGTTTGATGTACAGAACAAATCGAATCGAAGCGACAATAGTCGAAGAACCTTATCAAAATTATTTTATTATTCAAAAGTATTGTGCAGCAAGCGTACCAACATTAATATTGCTGTACTTCATTCATAAATAAATGATATTCACATAAGATATTTCCAATAGCAAAAAAGAATATCGGCGTCTGATGTGTCCACCTAAAATTATAAACCTTCTAGTATACCCTTATTTAAGATTGACCAATATTCTATTATGCGAATCCTCAGTGACATTTTCTTTGATTTGACTTGCTTGTACTTTGAATGCGCATTGATTTATATTTGGAAATATGTTATGCGAATATGTAATAGATAACAATAATTTTCACGTATAGGAAAATAAATACTCTTGAGATTCTATACACTTAGGTACATTTTATGATATTCCAGTCACTTCCTATAAATATATTCATATATTTGTAACAATCATAAATTCCTTTCTCAAATACAATAAAACCAATAGGCTGTATTGCAATATATAACATAAGAAATACCTATACATGGTGTGAGATTAATTTTATTGAGTCTAATTTGATAAAATCAAAGAGGAGCTATTCATATCCATATATTCAGGAGATAAAATACTTTTAAAAACTGAGAAAAAAGAAAAGAGTCTAATAGATTAAACAAACCGCAGTAAACAAAATATATAAGCTAAGAATATGCGGAAAACATTCAAAAGCATATAGAAAATAAAGAAATACAAAGGTGTCCATAGTTTAAAAGAAAAGCAGATAGTTAAAATATGTCATAAAAAAGAAGTAATTAGTTCAAATAAAAGAATAACATGGAACTAAAGGCACATTTAAAAATACTATGGAGTTTTCCTTGTTGTGGTGTTCCTCTCTACTCGCGAATTCCAATTTAATAGTCTAGGCGGGATCTGTCGAAAAGTAGATCACAATGAACATTTTCCATAGGAGTCTATATCTTAATTTTTTATTTAACAAAATCTGAAAAAAGTCATACTTTCATCGTCAAAACCACATTTTCACCTATAACTCGAGAGATATAAAAATTATAAAAGGTAAAAGTTTCGTTTTTCAATTTTACATAAAATTTGACAAGCTAGCAATTGAAAATTTAATGTTTATTGTTTAAAACAGCAATAATCGGGAAAAAGGTGTAAAAAGTTGGAAGTTTTTCCCTTAAATTTTTTAGATTTCTGAAACATAACTGACAGCCTTCATATTTCGCCCCGAAAAAATTTATAATGTGACTAAAATGTGTGGTAAATTTCATTAGGATTGGTTTAATCTTCTTCTAATGGCGCTACAACCCTTTGTGAGTCTTGGCCTGCTTAACAATGTTCTTCCATTCTGCCCTGTCGGATACTTTCCTTCGCCACTGCCTGATGTTCATGGTTTTAAGATCCCTCTCTACGTCGTCTATCCATCTTTTACGGGGCCTTCCTCTTGTTCTGTTTCCTTGGGGCTTCCATCTCTGGACTACTTTTACAGCTCGATTATCTGGCATTCTTTCTAGGTGACCAAGCCAGTTTAGTCTTTGTGATTTTACAAATCTGACAATATCTGCGCTCTGCATTAGTTCATCCAGCTCGTGGTTCATTTTAATTCTCCATGAACTATCGCTGCATTGGGTTGGTCCAAATATCTTCCTTAGTATTTTGCGCTCAAATATTCTCAGTTGATTTTCATCAGTGGTTGAGAGGGTCCACGTTTCACATCCATATGTGACCACTGGTCTAATTACTGTTTTGTAGATTCTCAGCTTAGACTCACGATTCAGTAACTTACTTTTCATTAAGTCTTTGTATGCATAAAAGCACTTATTACCGCTAAGAATCCGTGCTTGTATTTCTTGACTGATGTTGTTGTTGTCTTTTATTATTGAGCCTAGGTAGGGAAAAGTGGAGGCATATTTGTAGGTATGGTTGTCTACCTTCAGATTCTCATGTTCATTCGATTTTGTGCACTCCATATATTTTGTTTTGCTTTCATTTATATATAGACCAAACGTAGCAGCTTCTCAGGATTGGTTTAATAGACTGCATAAAAAAAATTTAAGGATACCTTTTTATTTTTGACATCATCTATGTGAGCGTAATGAAGTCATTGCTAACATTTTTAAATAGAAATGTGAGTGTTGTAATATATTATTTGAAAGGTCTTCTAAAAACCTATTCAGCCATATCAATATGTACAGTAATTGAAGCATTTATTTGAAAAACAACAAGTAACTTCCAAGATATTCCATTATCTAAAATCTAATATACTCGGTAAAATTGATATGGTTTTTCTCTGACGGTTGCCCGGGTCAGAACAAATACAACATCTTTATCCGCTTTTTATATATCCTGGTGCATGTACTGAAATTAGCATCAGAGATAACACACGTACACCCAATCCGAGGACATTCATATCTACCCTGCGATAGTAACTTTTAGTCACATTTCTCGTGCAAAAAAAGTAGTTGACGTTCGAGAAGAATGGGATGATCTATTCGGCAGTCAAGGTCTAAACCTTCTCCATTTAAAGTGGTTAATGCTAGGAAACAAACTGACTGGTTTCTTACGGACGAAAGTTTTAAGGATTTATTTTTAAAGAATCCACAACCAAAAATTTCATTAAAACCAGCAATGGTTTCCGGGGAAACCAAGGACCATACTCCAGTCGTAGAACCATTTAGCGATGATAATAGCAGTGGTGGCGAACAGACATCATACAATTTTTTGTTATTTCTGCGAGAATATTATATATGTTCGTTTTCCAATATATTTTGCTAAGTTTCTACCGATTTTTGTTTAAAATATGCCACACTGAATACAAGTACTTAATACCCAGAGAAAGTTAATGTTTGGATGGGAATAATAGGATTATTGGACCATACTTTTTCGAAGAAACTCGATATTTAAAATTTCTTCAAAACTTCTTGCTTCCAGAAGTGAACTAGTTGTTTTCAAACAGAAATGATTTAGGCTGTCCACACTCCACACTAAGCTGTTTTCGTGGGCAACTACTTGAACAAATCTGTGGAAAAGTCGAAGAGAAACAATATAGTGGCCGTCTAGGTTACCTGATTGGACTCCTTTCGATTTCTTTTTATGGAGATACTTTAAAAGTAAAGTGTACCAAAATAGACCACAAAATATCAATGAACTTAAAGAAAGAATACGTATTGAGGTTGCACAAATAACTCCGGAAGTTATAGAAAAAGTTCGAGAAAAGTTTGCGACACGTCTTTCTCATTGTATTTTAGTTAAATGTGAACAATTTGAGCACTTAATCTAGGTTTCGTTGTTAAATTTAATGAATAATACATACTAAATATTGATTGTAATAATAAAATGCTTATTAATGTTTTAATCCAATACAAACATCAATTACTCAGACATATTGATATGACCGAATAGGTATTTAAGAGACCTTTTAAATAATGTATTAGAACACCCACATTTCACAATGACGTCATCACGCTCACATAGATAACATCAAAAATAAAAAGGTATCCTTACGAATAGCCTGTTTAAAAATGAGATTATTGAATGGCATAAAATTGTTTATTGCAAATTTCCCGTTTTGCAATTAAAATAGATGTTTGAAAATATCACATTTAAAATCTTTGTTGTCCGAGACATCGATTAAAAAAAAAAAAGATAAAAATCGAATGACAGGAAGCTAAGCATTTACAGAAGTGCGAGTTCCAGATGAGTGACACTCAATTCGGATTTCGAAATGGATTGGGAACACGAGAGGGTCTTTTTGCTTTAAATGTGTTAACGCAATTATCCAGAGACATGAATGTAGGTGTATATGCATGTTTTATTGACTATCGAAAAGCATTTGACTGCGTTAACCATCAAAAGATGATCGAAATTCTGAGAACAACTGGAGTTGACGATCAAGACTTATGAATTATCTCAGAACTATACTGGCACCAAACGGCAACAACTGAAATAGAGCAACATCCGAAGATATACAAATCCGACGAGGAGTGAGACAGGGTTGCGTCTTATCACCGCTACTGTTTAATTTGTATTCGGAGTCTATATTCAGAGAAGCATTAGACGAAGTCCAAGGTGGAATTAAGATTAACGGAATCAGCATAGACAACATCAGATATGCTGATGATACCGTCTTAATAGCAAGCAACGCACAAGAACTAAAAAATATAATAAATGCGGTAGTTCACCACAGCGAAATATTCGGTTTACATCTAAACGTTTCCAAAACTAAAACTTTAGTATTTTCAAAGATCCTATCAAGAATCGAACAAGCAAGGAAAGCATTCATGAACATGAAAACATTTTTTACAAGATCAGTCTGCAGCTTAGAATCCGAATGATCAGATATTACGTTTTTTCTGTCTTACTGTATGGCTGTGAAAGTTGGACAATGGACTCTGAAATATAAAAAGGAATATATGCGTTTGAGATGTATATATACAGACGAATGTTGAGAATTCCATGGGTACAAAGAGTTACTAATGTTGAGGTACTTCGTCGCATGTGTAAACAAAAAGAATTACTAAGAATAATCAAAAAGAGGAAAATGCAATACTTGGGTGATGTGTTGAGAAGAGAAATATATGAATTACTTCAAGTTATACTGGAAGGAAAAGTACAGGGCAAAAGATCAGTAGGAAGACGCCAGAACTCGTGGCTGAAATACCTGAGGAGATGGTTCGACCGCTCATCCGCAGAAATCTTTCGCGCAACAGTTTCCAAAACTACAATTGCCATTTGGACCGCCAACCTTCGAAAGGAGACGACGCCATGAGAAGAAGAAGGAAGCTAAAAAAATGCAATTTTTGGAGCGCATTGTAATTTTGAACTCGCTGATTCAGTTTTTGCTCGGCGTTCGGGGCTACCTCCACTCTGCTTCCCATGAACGTCGACAGACTTTTTACGCTAATACGATTTTTTATGCATGTAATCAGGAGAAATAACGCAGAAATTTTTATATAAAAAGTACATGAGAATACAAGGGTATTTATTTAAAAACGAGCCCTCTATCACTCATGGTGAGACCGAAAATACATGCCAACTTTAAGTTTCAATATCTCAGCAAACAGTAAACCGCATGTATTGATTTTTTAAAGAGGCGTCTCTCAAAGTTCTATACATGTACAAATTTTGAAGCTATTTTATTTATAAGCAAAAAAATGTTTAAAACTTTTGACTATTTAAAGCGCTTATTTTAGGCTCAGCATAATTTTGCAAATTTGAATTTTTTTGCGGTCCCTGGATTGCAAAATTATTATGCAAAAATTATTTAAATGATCCTAACAAGATTTACCAAACGTTTTAATAGTACTATAAAGTTTTTCTAGGTGGATTATGAAGGCTGTAATATATGTTTAAAATGGTCCAAAAAATTTAAAGAAAAAACTCAATTTTTTGCACTTTTCCACTGTTGCTATTTCTTCAACAATAAATATTAAATTTTCAAAGTCAAATATTTTTTTTGTATGAGCAATACGCCTCGAGTTATAAGCGAAAATATGGGCGCAAAAAGCTAAAATTTTCGATTTTTTTTTTCAAATTTTGTTAAATAAACAAATTAGCAGGTTGAAAAATAAGGTTTTCGACTGGTGTATATCGTGATTATTATAGAGGACGGTCTTAGCTCAGCAGCAAGATACTGGCCTTCTAAGCCAGACCGCATGAGTTCGAATCTCTTCACCAACAACGACATTTTCATTTCTAAAAATGACGCTTCATCATACGTCGGAGGGCACCCTGGGCTAGTGACCGATATTTTCTCTACTTGAAACAGGGTTCAAGATGTAATTGGTGAAGGAACAATCCTAAAGGATATCACCGGTAAAAATGCCATACGATATTATGAATATTATTATCGTGATTATAGATTTCTCCTATAATAGACTCCTATGGAAAATGTCCGATCCAAAACAGATCATGCCTATACTCAGGATAAAGTCGCAGTTCTACTTTAGAATATAAATTACTACTTTTAAACTTACACTAAATCAAAACGATATGAATCCGCCTCTCCGCTGAGTTATACAACATTTTTGCGAGACAATAAGACGAGCACTTCAACATGAAATAATTACTAAAATATTAGTGGAGAATACGGAGAAACGTTAAATAAAACAGCACTTGGAGTCGAAAAGAACCACGTAAAATAAAGCACTACATCGGGAATAAGAGGAACACTAGAAAGCATGTAGGGTATTTCTATAAAAAGACAAGAGCACTACAAAGCATCTAGACCGTTTCAGTGCTAAGATAAAAGGAACAACTGGAAGTAAACGGAACACTTCAACTTCTATCAGGGACACTTAAAAATTAAATGGACCACAAAGGAAGACAATAAAAGAAGCACTAGGAAGTAAATGGAGTACTTCTACGGGGAAATAACAATACAACGTAAACAGATCGGAGCACTTGAGCAAATGAACAAATAAATAGATTACTTAAAATAAAACGAAGAACTTCTGCGAGAAAAATAGAGAATTAGGAAATAAATGAAGCTTGTAAAACAATCAAAAATGTTATTTAAATATTGATTAGTACCAAAGGAATAGTATGATGGCGTTCAAAATAGGGACTATAAGCTCTTACGTTATACACTGCAACAGTCTACAATGAGATTTGGTTCTTCATAATGCATCGTCAATACAGAAAATACTTCATCAGTAATGACACAAATACGACTTGACATGAGTTTTAAGCTATGTTTTTCTTATAACTTACTTAGATATACAATATTATTAAGTATGATTACAATACAAACACAACTATTATAGAAAATTGCTTTGACATAAATCAACCAGTTAGCAACTGCTGCAAATAAACATTAATTAGATAAATACTGAGCGACCCATATCTATAGGTCTTTTCATCACATTTTTTTGTGCACATGCCTCAGTATCAGCTATTTTTTTCGTACTGCTTTTTTTAAACCAGGATGTTAAAGTACCTGTGAAAACATAATTACGACACAAAACATATTAAAGAAAGTATAGTTATCGAAACAAATAAATAAATACGAAAATAAATAAAAAAAAGTGCCTCAATTAGCACACAATTTTTTTAATCGATTATTATGCTATCCGTACGAAAAGGAACAACGAAGCGGTGTCGTTGTGAAGTATGTAAGAGTGATATTGGTCTCAAAAAATTTCATGAACACGACTCACTTATTTACTGACGACACTCTATGAACGAAACTATGAAATCGGACATTTCATACCAAGACAGAATCAAACTAGTTTTTGCATTAGTAAAATAGTTTGATTATTTATTGTTTTTCTTGTAATAAAAGTCGTTTTTAGTACTTTATATTGGATTCAGTACGAAATTAAAATGGTTAATGTTTTTAGGATTTATTTTTTTTTTCCGGGTTTATAAGTTTTCAAACGCTACACGTTATAAATCATTTAGAGACAGTAAATATTATTTTATAAATTTATAAATAATATTTATTAACAACCTCATGCTATAACTACCCACAATATTTTAATTGTATTAAATACTATTCAGTAACATTAATTTGATTTTTAATGATGATTAATGATCTATTTTATTGGTTATACACTATAATACTATTTTTGTTAATTAATGTATTTCTGCAAGTCATGATACTATAACTAACGAGATAAGTCAACGCGCATGTTCTTGCATCTCTCTCGCAC
Source organism: Diabrotica undecimpunctata (assembly GCF_040954645.1). Classification (NCBI taxonomy): domain Eukaryota; kingdom Metazoa; phylum Arthropoda; class Insecta; order Coleoptera; family Chrysomelidae; genus Diabrotica; species Diabrotica undecimpunctata. The sequence goes on from NC_092803.1 coordinate 58,742,367, forward strand.
ACCTGTGACGTAAGCCCGAGACAACTTTAAGGATGCCAAGTTAAATGCTGTATCTGTTGCTATCCTATGTGCTTCAAAACGTAGTGAATGATATTTTTATTTATTCATTGATGTAGTTAAGACTTTATATATTATATTGTTATATAAATTTTGTGGTGAAAACATTAAGTTTACTGTATTAATATCAGCTAATATATTTATCGTACTCAACTTCCTCTCGACTACCTGTAGCTACTTTATAAAGAAGACTAATTATTTGTTTGCCATAATGTATTGTGCAGTGGTGGGTTGTTTAAATAATAATAATAAAAAAGTAAAACTTTTTCGAAGTGTCTTTTTTGTGTGTTTCCTAGAGACAAACAAATGCGTAGTGTATGGGTCTTAGTGTTTTCAGCGAGACAATTTTAATGTAGAAACCGCGAGAATATGATCAAAACATTTTACAGAAGCTGAATATTGTTTAAAAGAAAAACTATTGGGATTGCCTGACAAACAGTGGAATATTACTACTAATAGTAAATTAATTATGAAATTGTCACTGAAGAGATCTTTTCCTCGCTAAACCTTTCTAGTTGTGATGCAGAAATTAACCCTTTAATTGACAGTCATCAAGATTTTATTAATTCCAATATAAAAGACCTGGAATGGGATGGATTGGAAAATTTAGCCGGTTTCATTACAGTTACAAAGAAAAAAGAAATACTTGGATATATTCCGAATAACCGATAAATCGTTTACTTGGGTAAACCACGTTTCTGAGGGTGGTTTACTCAAACCAACACTGGAATTTGTAACTAAATGTATTGAACTGGAACATATTTTTCGTAGTTATAATGGCAACACATTAAAAATAACTAAAATTATTTAAAAAACCTAATAGAAGCTGCAAAATATGTAAATGTTAGCGAAGATGTAAAATTACTTTTTTTAGATGTAAAATGTATTTTAAAATACTAATTCTAAATAAAAATATTAAAGATAATTACAATATCCGCAAGAGAAAAATCACGAAGATTGTAAAATAAATGTCTAAATGATATTCATAAAGTCTGAAGTATGACACGCTTTTCCTTATGTTTCAAATTCTTTACATTTTACCGGCCTTTTATATTTAATTTATGTTTTGTAGTAATATCTATTTTGTTTGTAATACACACAATCAAATGGAAGATTCATATATTTCTTTCAATTAATTCTACGAATTACTTATTAATTTTTAAACCACGTTTTCACAGAAAGTAACTAGTTATTACTTCTTAGTGCAAGATATGGCATCGAGGTATACGTATCGTTAACAGTTTAAGTTTCGAAGTTGTTCATTACAGTAATAAAACAACGTTGCCATCGTTAAAATAAGATACACACAAGTTCCCTGGCTTTGTCTCGCTATGACTTCATGCGCAAAGTCCATTAAAATTAAAATGGCAAGTGAACATATCTTGTTTGTTATAGTATCATGTCTGCAAGTGATGAAAATCCATTGAGATCATTTAATATAATAAAAAATTGAAGATATTATTTTTTATACAATTGTAAACAAGTAGTGACGCTTAAGCTCTCAATCATCTTACTTCTTTCTCCTTTTTGTGGACGGCCATGGCATTTGATCCACTTTTTTAATTGTGTGTTTAACGGAATTATAAATATGTGAAGCACCATCAAAAATTTTTTGTAATTATTGATTCAGTTGTGAAGATAAGACTGCGTTCCTAACCACTGTTGATCAAAACAATACGAACCTATTGAATTGCCGCTCTTTCAACATGGCGGCTGCGCATGCACTACATGATGAAAAGGTCTATCGAAAAATTGACGTAATTTTTTTTAACGCCTACTATATCAAATATCATTATTATTCAGTACATTTTTCAACAATATACTTTATACAGACTGTAGATGTTCGGATTTGGGACAACACGTAAATCCACTAATAACCTAAGTATTCATGTCAAAATTTTTTATAATCGTTCGTTGTTGTACGTTGTTTGTATATTAAAATAGATAAATTCTACGAATGTTTTTCAACAACTAATTAAAAGTAATCCATTTAGCAGAAAACCTTTTTTACTATGATGTGCGAAAAAGTATAGTTAAGGCACCAGAAGCAAAGCTACAAGAAAAGCAAAGCAAAAGCTACAAGAAAAAGCTTAAAATTGATTAAACTTCAGAAACGATAAATAATTAAATCTGAATATCTTCAATAAAATATACAAATAATTAATAACAGTAATAAAATAACTATACTTACTGATAAGTAATACCTAAGTTACGTGGTAAGGTATACAGGTTGAACAGTATAATATTCTACTGTGTTTTAGATTAAATTCTTAAAGCAACAGATAAGTATCTCATAAATTAATGTTTCAGATCTTCAGTTTTTTGTGAGACTGCCAAACAAAACTAACAGTAATATAACATAACAACAGAAATGATTAAAAAGATAAGAAGAAAAAGCAGATCAAGGGAAACAAACGGCGAATGAAAAGAGAACACCAGGAAAATCAATAAAAAATAAACATGAAATAAGGACATAGAACGCCATACTGAAAATCTGAAATCTCTAGTAGGTAACAAAAAATCAATGTAATCAATAAATCTATCATAATGGATAAGATATTGTAAAATATTATAAGTTAATTTAAGAAAGAAGCAACTATAAATAAAAGAAGACAAGACAAACATTTTTAGTACATGAAACTTTAGGATAAGGGGGAAGTAAGAGGGTGGATTGATATAAAACTGACCTTGGATAGAAAAAACAAGTTTTTTGGAATTAAATCGATTTATTTCTCAACATAGTCCCCTTTTAGCTCGATACACTTAGTAAGACGATGTTCCAATTTTTTTATCCCATCCGAATAGTACTTTTGCTCGAGCTCTTCAACACAGGCCGAAGTTTCGGCAAAGACTTCATCATTTGTTGCGAAACGGCGTCCTCCTAGCCATTTTTTTAGGTTTGGAAACAGGAAAAAATCGCTGGCAGCAAGATCTAGGGAATACAATGGGTGTTCAACCAATTCATAGCCCAATTCGTGTAATTTTGCCATGGCGACGGCCGATCGGTGAGCCGGTGCATTGTCTTGGTGAAACACCCCTTTTTTGCGTTCCAAACCGGGGCGCTTCCGACGCAATTCGGCATCGAATCGATCCAATAATACTGTGTAGTACTCACCATTGATTGTTTTTCCTTTTTCCAAGTAGTCGATGTGGATGATGCCCTTCGGATCCCAGAAAACAGTTGCCATCACTTTGCCGGCCGAATGTGCACTCTTTGCCTTCTTCGGCGGCCCTTCGCCGCGTTTGCGCCACTGTTTCGACTGTTCTTTGGTTTCCGGTGTGTAATAACGCACCGTGGTTTCATCAACGGTGATAAATCGGCGAAAAAAATCCTTCGGATATTGCCGTTCATCGCCAAAAGCGTCTCGGAAGTGGTCACACGTTTTTGCATTTGATCGATTGTCAGCAAACGCGGCACCCATCGCGCGGATAACTTTTACATGTCCAAATGATGGTGAATGATGTTGTGAACGCGTTCGTAGAAAATGTTTAGGACCTCTATTAACTCGCGAAGCTTAATTCGACGATCTACCATAATCATGTCATGGACTTTGTTGATCATTTCCGGCGTGGTGACTTGATTTGGCCTTACGGGACGCTCATCATCAAAAACACTCGTACGAACACGAACAAATTCAGCTTTCCAAAATTTTACTACTGCTAACGAAGGTGCAACCTCACCATAAACTTCATCTAGATCGGCTTTGATTTACACATTCGTTTTAAACTTTTTGTGGAGGAACTTAATCACCGAACGATACTCGAATTTTTCCAGTTCTTCGAAAACACAAAATTTGCTTGGTTTTGACGGCTGTAAAAACCAAACTAATTGTTTTAAAACTTAAAATTTTGACAGACGTCAGGTATGAATGGCAAATGTCAACACCGAAACCAATTCGGTATCAAGTAGCGCCATCTATCAAAGGCTAGTTTAATATCAATCTATCCTCGTATATGTAATTTAAGAATGAAGAAAAGGTAAAGATAGAGGATAAAAAAGGACAAAAAATCTAGAAAAACATAATAAGTAATAATTCTTTTTTGTATGTTTTAGTTCGAATGGTTTTGAATATGCTTTAAGAAAATGTTTATTACTTGTAATATCATACACATACAGCATTAACAGTAGTTATAGATACGTATATACAATTACCCAAAAGCACATTTTTGTATAAAAAATATTTTTTTATATTGAAAACTATCTAGAAAAATCACAATTTTTATCAAAATAGTTTTCTCATAAGCACCGTAACTAATACATAAGCGGAGGTAAATGTTTTTCTTTCAAGTAAACTAGAAGAATGGCCTCACAAAGTAAAAATTGTCCGTATATTGACCAAGTCCTGAAATCCTGACCACCAGATCTAGTGAAATTGTGACGTCAGTATTCGCATGAGGTTAACGTCACAATTTTGCCAAACTGCACCACTGAGCTCGTTATCTATCTACTTAACTATAAGCTTACACATTGTCGGGATGTGAACTGGGAGAATTTTGAACATTTGAAGTAATTTTTTTAAACTATAAAGTGGTTTAATTCTCGTTTTAGCAAATTTTACATATTATATGCAAAGTTTCATGAATATTGTATTTTTGTTTTCAAGAGATTTAATATTTTCGGTATATGCAGGGACGTTTATTCTCTAAATGGTATGGCTCGTTAAGAAGATCGTCAAACAGCTAAAATCGTATTACATTTTTATATTATTCTTGGCCATTAAAGGCAACGCAAAGGTAAATATCACATTTTTAAAAGACAGAAGACACATTTTTAACATCACGGAACTATTTTTTATTTTATCGTCAATTCCAATTTAGATTAATCAATAAAATTATAATCAATAACATACAAAATGTTTATTCTATAAAATACTAAATAAGATAGCCACTGTTCACTAATACAGAAGATATACAATCAATACAGATTAATCATTCCCTACAGCTCTAAAAACAAACTATGAATCTTCTCTTCTTTACAATTAATTCCAGTTCCGGATCCTCCAACTCAGTTGGCTGGTAACTTTTGTCAGACCCAGCCGTGGTTGCCGTTTCGAATAAGGCTCAATATGTTTCCTTTTGGCTAAATCTAAAATTACCAACATTATGAAGTTTTTTTACATATTTTAAAAATGTAGTTACTGCCGAACAGTTGGAAAATTTTAATAAAACTTGATGGATTTTGTTTGTTTTGGTTTTTTCTATGATCGTTTACCACAATTTGACAAAAAAAAAATAATAAAATTTTCGTTACTGAAAAAAATCAAAAAGGCTAATTTTTTGAACAATATCTTCAAATATCCGCCATTTTTTTAAGACTGTTAAATTTTTCTGGTAAACTATTACGTAAGGGCAAAAACCTTCTCGAATTGTAAGTTTCAGATTTGCCGTACCAGATATTAACTGTCCGCCATGGATCAGTATTGAGCGAAAAATTTTTGTCGCCTTCTTTAAAATACAGGAACAATGAAAAAAAAGTTTTGTATTCTTCAAAAGTTCTATAATAATATGAAAAAACTTTGCGATATATAATAAATTAGATATAAAAAAGTGTCATTTTCTAGCATTCTAGACGGTAATAGTACCTTTTAAAGGTTTTTATACAGTTTAATGTTTTTTTTGCAAATACTTAAGTAATCATACACTTTTTTTTGAGATTAACAGTCAAAAATTACTCGTTTTGTTCATTACATTAAAGTAAGATTCCTTACTTTAAGGTTTCACTAATGATGGTCTGATAGGACACAAAACGTTTTGTAAATTATACTCCTTTTGAATATTTTTATTATTTGTAAATATTTGTATTTGTAAGTTTTTTTACAATAAATTCAAATTATGGAACATTTTAACCCGTGTGTTACGACAATTAGGTTTTTGTAAGTTCTCCATTGAAAAACTGTTCTTTAAAAGACCAATCTATCATACAAGAAAAACATAATCCTTCTCTATGGCTCAATCTACAACCTTGTAATGACATCCACACAGTAAAGTAGTTTCTGTACGACGATCTGCTATAATTATTTAAAAAATTAATTCGAGAATATGATTAAATTTGAAACTATTACTTCCAAAATTGGCACAATTAAAAAATAATCTACAAACGATCTGATCAAAATTAAAACAGATGAACTACAACTTAACAGGTAACATATTTATTCTCATTCAATGGATAAAGAATATATGAATGAATAAGGCAAGATTAGGGGCTACTTTGAAGTTTTTTTTAAAAACAATGAGATTCCAATGATAGTTTTACTGTACAAAGATTACGACCACATTTAAAGTTATATTAATCAGAACTTATAGGAAAAAAGAGAATTGGCAATAGTAATACGAGTTAATAGAGATGATATGAGAGATAATATGAGTTATAAATACTAAAAATCATTTTGCAAAATCCGCTTACTAATACTATTTACATGAGATTCCCAAAATAATCTTAGCAAAAGTGCATTTGGCCGGCTTTATATCTTCAACATTTTAAAGAAATCCATTGAATGAGACATAACAATTTGAAACTTAAGATCTAATAATAAGGATAATGATAACATACACAGCATTTTTTCATATAAATTCCTATGTGTTAGTTGAAAAATAGTTAATATAAAATATATTATATAAAAATTTAAGATAGATTCCTAAAAGAGTGAGAAATTTAAAAATCATCATCCAGCGAAAATAAACACTTTTGTAAATGTATATATAAAGAGCAAGATGTTGTAGTCATTTAAGGCAAACACACGTTACTCATTTATCACATATAGTTATATTTTAAAGTAGTTCCTCTAAGGGTGAGTGAGTCATTAACTATCACGACTTTTGAGATGCCATCTCCGGGGCCACGGGAACGGCCAGTTGTACTGCCGCGGCAACGGACCGCTGACGTTGCCTTCGAAGTATAGGAATAACGAGAACCACCATTCACGGCCCAGCAAATTGCTTGGAGAATGTTGCTAAAACAAAACAAACTATTGTAACAAAAATAATATTCAGTTTAAAGATTAATTGCTATTTCTTTATATCCATATAAATCTGTCTCTTTGAGAAAGTAGATAGTAGGTATTTACATATTTTATATGTATGAACGTCCCGTTAGCTACTGTCCGTGGTCGGCTTAGGGGTGAAGCGACCCTATTACGTAGGTCTCTACGGCTCATTCAAATTTTACTTCACATCTTACGTTACGTTTATGGATACAAACATAGATCTTCTTCTACAATAGTTTTGGGAAGTCAAAAACATACCTTAACGTGTTAGTTTTGTCTCAACACAATCAAGCTCGTGAGGATATTTCTAATTCTTTACTTTTCCGAGAGTCACCAGGCAATCGTTTCGATCAATAGATGATATGGGGGATTCTGTGCGGGATAGGGAAATCAATGAGTGCGAGAGAGAACGTGTGGCGTCATGGGAAGTCAATGAGTGCGAGAGATAACGTGTGACGTAGGTGACATTACAGTTTACGATCATGCTGAACGTGATGGTTATGCTAGTCTACAAGAGAGGGCGTTACAGTTTACAATTTTTATTTTAAAAATATTAAAAAATTAATTTTTAATTTTTGAAATACTCTTATATAATTACTATAGTATATAGGAAAATTTCAAACAAATATAAAATTAAGATATATTTATTCTTTACGATAAACGTGTGTCATTTCATCAATGTCTTCCCTACAGTGTAGATTAGAAGAGTTTTGCGAAAAAAATAAAAAAGTTAAAAGCCGATATACAGTGGTACGAAGATAGAACTGCAATTGAAAAACGATTTGCAGACTTTCATTTGTCAGAAAGAAAATTACCAAAAAGAACACAATACCCGTTAAAAAGAATTCAACTGACAAGATGCCTCAACTAACAACCTCGTTCATAGGAGGAAAATATCTTACAACAATTAAAAACTCTAATATCTAAACTTGTATCTGTATATAACTAAATTTTAATAGTAAATAAATGTACTTTTTTCAATAATAAAATACTTTTGTTTTTGCTAAACGCTGTTTTTTTATCCACCCAGTATACACGCTAATCATCGAGCGGCACGTGAAACAAGAAGAGTGGTCGCTATCTTTTTTGAAACATCATTGTGTTGCATACCTAGTCCTCTTTAAAACGAGCTATCGTACGTCTCCCTATTTTAGCTATAGTACGTCTCCACCGTTTAGAAGTTGCTGTGTGAAAGAAGAAGCAGAACAACCTCCACCTTAAATTTTTCTATGCAGCTGCATTGTATTCGTTAAACCTTATCACGTGACATGTCGCGCAACGTTAAGGCGTTTAGTACTTGGCACGTGAAAGAAGAAGAATGGTCGCCATTTTTGTTTTTAATAAATCATTGTGTTTCATGCCAAGTCCTCTTTAAAAGGGGAAATCAATGACATATGACAGGTAGACGAGCTGTCATACGTCGTTTAGGATTAAAAATTAATTTTTTATTATTTTTACAATAAAAATTGTAAAATGTAACGCCCTCTCGTGTAGACTAGCGTCACCATCACGTTCAGCATGATCGTAAACTGTAACGTCACGTACGTCACACGTTCTCTCTCCCACCCATTGATTTTCAATGACGGCACACGTTCTCTCTCGCACTCATTTCCCGCACAGAATCCCCCTATATCATTTACTGACAACCCAATCCTCTTTATTTACCTTTTTTTATTATCTCATGCATAACGTCGTTTTGCATGCTAGAGAATCGTTTCAGGAAAGTCCCGAATCTCAAAGAGCCATATTTTAAACTCTGCCGGTTGCTGAATCCGATAAATCGACTATTTCTTATTACGCTGCGCATCATGCAGTTTTTCCAAAAAACAAATTTTTTAATTCGTTTCTGATCTCCAAAATTCGTACTAGCTTCGACGCCAGGCTATATGACGTTCGAGGTATGTCTCTAAAAGGGTGTTCTATCTTGTCTATTTTACTTAATTGTCGATATTTTCGTTGTTGTTTTCATTTGCGATATAAAGCAAACGTTTTCTTAATATTGTTCTGAAGCTATTTTCTTGTGGCATTTTAAATTAATTTATATTTAAATGGGAATAAGCCACAATTAAAGGTTAAAATACGTTTATTGACGTTTCAATTTCCACTTCGGAAATCGTTCTCAAAATACAAACATTAGTAAATTGTCAATTTACTAATGTTTGTATTTTGAGAACGATTTCCGAAGTGGAAATTGAAACGTCAATAAACGTATTTTAACCTTTAATTGTGGCTTATTCCCATTTAAATATAAATTAAAGCAAACGTATCGACAAATTAACGCAGACAATGAATTTTGTAATTACCAAAGAGTTCTCTGTATTTCGGATTCTTCTACATCTTTGCAAGAATCTTTCCTACGTATACAGTTACGGCACTTCTCCTTCGTCTTATTTCGCTTTAAAAACTCTACAAGAGTTAGCCAATTCGCCAAAACCACACTTTCCTACTGCCTCAGAAGCGCTAAGCTACCTTTTATATATTGACAACGGTTTATTAGGAAGTGATTTTCTTTTATCTATTCGTTCTTTTCAGTTAGGAGCTAGTTCAGTTTTTAAAACTAGATGGTTTTCCGCTAGGCAATGCACCAACAAACATCTCCTTCAAGGATTTGGCTCAGATATTTTATGTTGTTCGTTTGACAAAGAGGAACCTTCCATTATTACTGTGCTAGACCTAAAATGGGATCCTACGTCTGACTTATTTTCTTATTCTTCTCGTTCCTTTGACGAACCTTACACAACGCGGGCTATTCTTTCGGAAATCAGTCTAATTTTTTTTCTACCCTCTTGGTTTTATTTTTCCATATCTTTTTGATAGGCAAACGTCTGTTACAACAGTTGTGGTATCTTAGGATGATAAAACATCTGAACAGGATAAGTTACGTGCTAAATTTCTAGTATCTTCTCTGCACAAGACCATCTATCGCAAAATCGGAGCTTTTGGCAGCCGTATTACTGACTGATCTAGTTTTGTATCGCTGGCTGATCTAGTAACTGATGTCAAAGAGTCTTTCATCCGGTCTTCATGTTTGGTCTGATTCCACGATTGCTTTTACTTGGGTTAATTTTCTATCCATCAAATTACCAATCGTATTATACACACACAAGTACTGAAACCATGTTCTTCTCAGCATTATGTGCCATCTAACCTAAACCCCTCCGATTGTGTTAGTCATGGTTTAACACCGGCACAGTTCTTACAATTTTCACCAAAATGGCATTTTCCCGGCTGTCCTAGAAGAAGTTCTTCTTATATGCGACACCACGTATTCTCGTATCCGACAAAGAGGTCAACGGTATTCTCTTTAACACAGTTTTCCTAGTTAAATCGGTAGAAAAATTCATTTATGATTCGACGCTATTCTTCTTAACTGACGGCATTGTACGCATTGTTAATCTGAGGACCGTTTCAGATGGCATCCAACAATATCCGGTAGATTTTTTCTTAGTTCGTTCTTCATTATTATTTTTATCTTTTCATGTCCATCCTTTACATTTGTACTTTCAGCTGTCCTTAAAAACATTCGTTTTTAGAGGAGGAGAATGTTTGGGAAAGTATTTAGTATGTGTTTACATATTTTGATTTTAATACCTATTATTATTTCATTAAAAATATGACTTTATTTAGTTATACATATATCTATTAATTACTTATAATATATTATCTTATTATAATATGAATTTAGTTATATAATTTAGTTACTTATTCTAAAACTCATATTTTTTTTCGTGACGACGCCATTAAATACGCAACGTTCAATCAACAACAGTATCATATCAGGCAAACCCACTGGTACATAATCAGGAGTACATTACATGAGATCCGGCAAACTGTTAAAACATTTGAACTTCCAACAATTTCTAGAAAAGAAAAAGCTGTCGTCCGAAGATTAAGAATTGCACCAAATACCCGATTCACATATGACTACGAGCCGAAGCCCAATTGACAAATCTACTTAAGTGTAACTGTGAAACACGCGAAACACAGACTGCAACATAAACTTAAGTCAAGTAATAAAGACGTTTTAAACTTACCTGATCAAGGCTTTAACGTAATTGATTTCTTGAAAGACATTCATATTCTAATTATTGTACACAATACTGTTTGTGTTAATGGCCATTGCAGCCGAGACACATTAATTTAAATAAAAATAAAACATAGTATTTGCAATGTTCATTTAAAGATAAAATAACTACTACAAATAAGATGATCATTTTGGATGGCGAAGTAATTGTGAAGAGCAGTGAAGTAACAATAGTTTTTGGTAATAGATCCGTAATAGAGGTAATGGAGAGATAGATGGAGACGCGTGTTAAAGAGTTATGGCGGGATATATGGAAAATATCTGAAAGGGAAATTCTATAGAACTACCAGCTATAATGTACGTAACTGAATTTTTTAAAGTTAAAAAAATGAGAACAACATTTTTCGTAGTCGTAGAAGAATTAAAGCAGGCACTAATGATTACATGAAAGCTATAAACATACATTTACATAAAGAAGGTTCATATCGCAGTCTGGAAAAACACTTGAGGCCAAAAGACTCATTTACGAACAATCTGCACATCATTACAACCTACAACAATACCTATTTTATCAACTTTCTTGGTGTGGTATCTATATGAATTGGTAAAAATGTGTGTAAACAAACGTTTTGAGATGAACATCTAATGCGAAAGGATTAACCAGCTGCTGCCGTGGCAACGAAACTGACGAAACTGCTGACAATATTTAAACAATTTCGATAATAAATAAATATTTTTTAAATAAAGAACATACTGTTTTTTTTTTCTTAAAGAAGGTTGAATATTTTATTTTTGGTTATGCCATATTTATGTCCTTCAATAAATCATCGTTTTATGTATACTTTTATATAAAATAGTTTCGACTGCTAGGCGCAGGTGTCCCGCACGGCTCATCTTTGTTTTTTCAAAATTATACGTTTCAGATACTCAAAACATTTCACACCATAAAATTAAGAATATGCTACTTACTTTTAAAATAGAATTATTCGCTAAGGTATGGTATGTCCAAAACAGTCTGGTAGTAATATAATAAGCAATTATCACATCTATGCTGTAATGTCCGTGAGATAACTCCAACATTATGACTCCCAAACAAGATAATATCCAATACAGCCAATGCACCAAATACAATTTCTTCGGAGTATCTAAAAGGACATTTTTTTAATTAGGATATATAAAGTTTGGTTATTTTAAATGTACAATCGAACAATCGATTTTGGTCGTTTGGATCGTTGAAGTTTTCAATTGTGTCTTTTTTGTAAATTTTTTTATTCTTTTTGTTGTTGTATATTGCAACCGGTAATAACGGGAAGACTACAGAACCACCTAAGATACGCAGATGAAATCGTTCGTCTTAAGAAGAATGGCTAGATTGCATGGTTCAAGATGTACAAGTAAGGAGGGTCACTCCAGAAACCGACTTAAAGCTAACGTAGGGTTTGTATATAAAATTCAGTCCACAGTATTCACAAAAATTCCAATTAAATGGACCCAAAAGTACCGACTGGGCTTTACTTAATAGGAAACTTGGCACAATGATTTTGAACTATTCAAAGAGGTTACTTGATGCTAAACTGGTAGTAATTGGTTGCAAGTAGCAAGCATCGCCTCATATAAATAAAACTGCTCATTAACAGAGTCTCGCTTACCAAGCAAACAACAAATAAATATTAATCGAACTAGAGCTGACTAAAGAACTTCACGGGATATATTTCATTCTCACAAGGACATGTAGTCTTAAGATAACACAGTGTTTTTAATTAAGTGCCTGCGCATGAGGGGTGCGATTGAACGAACAAGCAGACTCAAGAAAAATCTTTGTGGACCCAGAGTAGTTTTGTGACATCACTAAAAACTAAGGTACAATAATGGCTGGAAGCAGTCACCAAAAGAGTGCGACATAATGGCAAATTCATACAAAGAAACTGCAATTGTATTAAACAGTATCGATAAAAGATTCTCTAGCAACCTGACAACTTTTAAAAAGTGAGATTTAAAAACTGTTACAGAAGTTAGAACTGGACATTATCGACTGATAAATCACATGTATAGTTTAGGTAAGTAGAATGAACAGTAGTGATGAAAATGGAAACTGGAAGAAGAAACTGCCATACATATCATTCGCAACTGGTATTTGCTTAGTGATTTGAGGCAACCGTCAACCAAAAATTGTGCCCGAAAAGATCTCATAAGGAAGCTGCTGGCTTTCGTTGAAAGCGCAGGACTTCTTGGTAAAGTTTAATAGAAGGAATGAGAAAGGGTGTGATATAATGAACTTAGACCAAGATCATTTTACCATATTATTGTTTCTTACATTATAAGTAAACAGAGAAAGATAAATAACGGACTACCAGAGGGATCTGTTTTTGTCTCCGCTCTATTCAACCTTTATATATCAGACCTTCCCAAAACTGCTGCAAGGAAATTTGGACAATCTGAGGTTTATCTCTAGTTGTCCAGAATAGATTTGTCCTTTACTTAATAGATGTTTTATCCACTCTGAATGAATACTTAAAAAATGGGAATTCATACCAAACCTAAATAAGGCTGAAACTGCTTCCATCTTAATAACAGGAAGATAAACCGAACAAAACAAAACAAACTTTAGACCGAAAAAAAAAAACATATTGAAAATACCACCTCCAAGCATACACGCTACAACATTATCCAGAAGGTCTATAGAGCTTCGTGAAGAGCTCGGCGATCACATTAATAACTTCAGCTCTGAGCCTGGTACACTCTATGGCCAGACGCTGCGTATCAGTTCGGTTGAATAGCGTCCAATCTAAAAGAAATGAAGCGTTCGTACGAAAATAAAATACAATCGAGAACAACAGTGAACTACCCATCCACTATGATTTACCCCTTCTTCTTATGGTGCCCTATCCAATTAGTGGATGTTGGCGACAATTCTGGCATACTACTCTCGGTCTTGTGTGGCTCTAAAGAGTGCATGGGCATCGAGATTTGTCCAATCCCTTATGTTTTTAAGCCATGAGTATTTCTTTCTTCCGATGCCCCGTTTTCCTTCTATCTTCCTTTCCATAATAAGTTTTAAGAACTGGTACTTGGAATTTCGAAATATATGACCCAGATAAGCAGTTTTTCTTCTTTTTATTATTGGCAGCAATTCACGTTCTCTGTCCATTCGATTTAATACTTCGACATTTGTTGTGTGATCTGTCCAGGGATCTGTACTACTTACCTGTAAGTAGTCTTCTAAATATCCACATTTTAAAGGCCTCCAATCGGTTCATCACATTGGCCTTTATGGTCCAGGTTTCTACACCATATAGCAGTATGGAGTAAATGTAACATTTTACAAAGCGATATCGAAGCGTTAAGTTAAGGCTGCTGTTGCTTAGCAAGGTTCTCATATTAGTAAATGCTGTTCTGGCTTGCTCAATCCTGCTACGTATCTTTATGTCTGGATCTAGATCTTCAGTTATCCAACTACCGAGATATCTGAACTTGGGGACCTTTTGGATGTTCTTATTGTTTACTCTTATATTTAATTGCATATTTCGTTTTCTGCTAACCACCATTACCTTCGTCTTATCTGTATTAATCTTCGAGCCCAGTCATTCTCCTTCAGTGTTTATTCTATCTATTAGTCGTAGCGCTTCTTGGCTATCGGCTATTATGACTGTATCATCAGCATAGCGAAGATTACTAACAGTCTGTCCGTTGATTTTGATTCCATCTTCAGTGTCACTTAAGGCTCTATCGAAAATCGTTTGAGAGTAAAGATTAAAAAGGAGGGGTGACAAAACACAACCTTGTCGTACACCTTTTTCGATTAAGAAATATGATATAGATTCCAGTCCTACTCTCACAGATGCCACTTGATTCATATAAAGGTTCTTCATGATTTTAAGGTCATTCTCATCTATCGAACGTTCCTGGAGCAATCTTACTAATTCTGAATGATTAACACAATCGAACGCTTTCTGGTAATCTATAAAGCATATGAAGATATTTTTTTGCTGATCTCTGCATTTCTGAAGTAGAACAGGTAAGCTATAAAGTGCTTCTCTTGTGCCAAATCCCTGTCTGAAACCGAACTGTGTGGGGCTAATGTCTCTTTCACATATGTTGTATATTATTGTGTGAATTATCTTTAAGAAGAGTTTTAGGACCTGGCTCAATAAGCTGATCATTCGGAATTGGTCGCAACTATTAGCGTTTGGAAACTCTGAGTCTGGAATAAACATAAAAATATGGAGCACCCTTAAAATTGGTACGTGGAATGTTCGAGGATTACTGGAACCCGGAAAATTGGATGTAGTGGAAAACGAGATACACAATTATGCCATTGTAGGTCTATCTGAAACCCACTGGAAGGATAAAGGACATTATACGTCAAAAAATGGCAATGATATTTATTTCTCCGGCAATGATAAAGAATCTCGGAATGGCGTAGCAGTGAAAGTAAATAATGCCATTAAAACCTCCGTAAAAGAATACATAACCGTCAGCGATCGGATAATTGTTGTCAGAATGAATGCCAGTCCAGTTAATCTTAATGTAGTACAAATATATGCCCCAACAAGCGAAGCTCACGATGAAGAGATCGAAACATTTTATAGTACGTTGGAGCAGACGCTTAGGAAGCTTCCAAATAGAGAAATCACAGCAGTCGTAGGCGATTTCAACGCTAAAATTGGTGTAACTACAGAAGATCATTACTTGCGAGAGACCGTCGGATTATATGGACTTGGCCAAAGAAATGACAGAGGAGAACGCTTGCTACACTTTTGTATAGACAACAACCTGTTTGTTACTAATACAGGCTTTCAACATCACCCAAGACGACTATACACTTGGATATCACCAGGAAATAGATACAGAAATCAGATAGATTTTATACTGGTAAAAACCCGTTGGAGGAGCGACCATCAATTTTTATCAGCTGAATTCCGCATGAAGTTAAGAAACAGTCCAAAAACAGGAAATACAACAACTAAATGGCATCTAAGATATAACGATCCGTACAAAAAAGCCGCAACGCAAAAGCTATGTGACCTCAAACAATCATTAAATCCAGAAGAGTCCTCAAATAGCATATGGACAAAAACAAAATTCATATTGCATAATGCTGCGAAAAACATTAAGAGTGATAGAGAAGAAAGAAGGAAACAATGGATAACAGACTAAGTGGACGTGGACTAAAGTACAGGAGAGGAAGTGCTTAAAAGCCACAGGACTGAACAGTGAAAGTGACAAAAAGGCCTATAAAGCGCTGAACGGTCAAATAAAACGACTCTGCAAAAAGGACAAGAACACACACTTGAACAAAATCTGCATGGAAATAGAAGGGCATAAAACCAAAACTGAAACCAGAGACATGTTTAAAAAAATAAAGCAGATGACACGTTCCTTTACACCAAACTACCTTGCTATCAAAGATGATAACGGAACTCTACTCACTTCTAAAAAAGATATTTTACACAGATGGAAAGAATACTGTGGACGACTGATGATGGAGGAAAGCACAGACGCCTCATCACAACAAGAAGATGACAGTTTGGCGACGGAACCTGACGTACTCAAAAGTGAAGTTGAAGCAGCAATTATGAGGCAAAAAAGTCAGAAAGCTGCCGGTCCAGATAACATACCTATTGAAATGATTTGGGCCCTAGATGACGTTGGAGTGGATATAATACATCAAATTTGTCAAAGAGTGTGGGAGACAGGTAAATGGCCTGAGGACAGGACACAATCACTATATATTCCCATACATAAAAAGAGAGCGAAAGATTTATGTAGCAACCTGAAAATGAAGTAAAACAATTGTACAGAGAGATTAAGGAGTTAATGAAACTGATCAAGAACGAACAGACACTTATAATCATGGGAGATTTCAATGCGAAGGTAGGGCGAGGACGTGTTGAAGATGTCGTGGGTGACTTTGTCTTAGGAGATCGAAACGAGAGAGGTGATATGCTAATCCAGTTCTGTCAAGAAGAAAAATTAGTCATTGCGAATACCTAGTACAAACTGCCACCTCGGAGACTCTTCACCTGGCAGTTTTCACAACATACGCATGACAACATCGTAAGAAATCAAATTGCTTTTTTATTGATTAATCAGAGATACAAAAATGGATTGCAAGGAGTAAAAACGTACCCCGGACTAGATATCGGATCTGATCATAATCCCTTAGTAGGAAAATTGAAAATTAAGCTTAAGAAAATTAAAAGAAAATCCATCACGAAACCTACCCTGGCGTCTTTTTTTCCCTCATCATATATGAAAGAGCCCGAGTAGAATTAGGACGGGATAAGGTATCTGTGCAGAAAATCTATATAAGTGGGGAGAACTCCCGATACCAAACTGCAATTTTACAAAAATTATAAACTATAAATATCTACTTACATTCCGATATGAGTAGAAAAGTAAACGTCAACATGACAGTATGTCCACTGTAAATAAAGTCGCCGCAGTAGACGTGCTGACCGTTCACCGACAATCCCATACCGGACATAAGTTTCGCCACTCTCTTGACTATCATCAGTGGCGAGGTTTCGTTTGATTTCGGTGAACATGGATAGTTTCTATTCGACATAGGCAATACGGTTACGTACATTGTAATGGCTCGGTACAAATACAACAATGACATTAACAAAAATATTCTTCTAAATACGATAAATCTGAAACAGAATAAAATGTATGATTACATATTGTAAACAACTCTACTCAATATCAATTTTCCAAGGCATATTACGAAAGTTTAAAAAAATCATAATAAAGTATAAGGGACGAGAATTAAATTTATTTAAATTATACTTATATCTACATATTCTATCTCTAGGAACGAAAATTCTTAAGATACCTCTAGTTTGGGACAACTTTGGGGAATTACCTGCTTTCGAAGTTATAACCTGTATCGTACTTTCTTCTGAGCAGGTTTTGTGATTCCCGCATAATGACAAGAAGCAATTCAACTTCAAATTTCTTTTTTGATTTGTATTTCACTTGCATTAAAATAATTACATTTTACCTTTTAGTTATTAGAGGGAGAACATAAAATAATTTTCGTCAGCATAATGACGCGTTTGTTACATGAGAAACGATTTTGGTGTAAAATGTAGCAAGTTCGAGGAATTCTTCCCACTTGATCTTGAGTTTATTTCGAATATTTATGCCTTTTAGGATAATGAAATCATCAATATATGATATTCGTTACCACATTTTCAATCAACCTGTTTGTACTTATCCTACTCACTGCTTTTGGTAAATATTCATTGTTTTTTTTTGGAGATTAGGGTACATACCCGCATAACTAGAAATTTGTACCCAGGGATTACACTATTTTCGTCCAGGGCATAAACAGTACAAGGTAGATCTCTAATTGATTAGGTACATACGTCAAAAAGCAGGACATAAAATAATAAATAAACAAAAGGATATGTCATATTTGAATTCTTGTTGTTCTGACGAATGATAATAAAAAATTGTAAATGTGTTTTCTATTTAAAACAATCAGATAAATTACGTTATATCGACGTCTAACTGTAAAAGAGATTTGAGTTCATTGTATAAAGAAAGAAGTTCATTGCATTGAGCCCTCTATTTTGTACAGTCAAAATTTGGTCTAGGTCTGCGATTTTTTTATGTCTCACAAAGATTATTTTCGAGTATTTTGATTTACTTGATAAAATGCGTCACCTTACTTCATTGTGTATGATTTCAAAAAATCTGTATGATACTGCAGGCTAGCTTAGTACAGGGGTACATACCATAAGCATGGAGACTAATAAGGGTGGCTTTTATACCTAAACATGGCAAAATCGGACAGGAAAAAGCTAAGTCCCTACGGCCGATAAGTCTGATGTAATTTTTACGAAAGACTCTAGAAAAACGGAACTGCACTATCTCGTACAGAGGGTAGAGTAACAAGAGGGTTAAATAAACAAAACAAGCTGCAAATGGATAGACTGCATGCTGAGGAGCCGTGTGATATACGAAAACTTCGGGGAATACATTAGCAATCTTTGCGGTTCGCTTTTTGGCCGATATCTCGGTTTTGCGGGGGTGCGTTTTGAGCTGGGAGATGATGAAGTAGCTTTTGGGGGTTGGTTAATATATCAATCAACAGTAATGAATAAACAACAGTTTTTTTTCTTTCCGTAATAAATTAGCAATTACCGAAAAACTCACGTCTACTGCTTCCACCTTCGTAAACGAGACGCTCCCAGGAACACTGTACTTCTCCTAAATACCAGGGAGATACTTTGGATCGCACGTTGTCATTCAAACCATTTCTTCTTCTTCTTCCTTCTTATATGTAGGCTTTAAAGCCTGTTTCTTCATCAATATTAGCCTCCTAAATTGTTTAAATTATCACCATCTTTTTCTTGGTCTGTCAATATTTGTTCGTCCATTTGGTGACTTATCTCGTGCTATTCGTACTATACTATCCTCTGCCATTCTACTAATGCGTTCGTTCCACTCCTGTTTCCGTTTTGTCATCCATCCATTTATATCTCCTATATTGCATGCTCTTCTTATGTTTTCGCTTCTCTCCCTATCCAATAGACTTTTCCCTGATATTCGTCGGAGTATTTTCATCTCTGTTGTTTCTAGTAGTCGTCTCGTTTTATATGTGTCAGGTTAAAGATGTGTGTTAATCTTTGGAGCTCGTCTTCTGTCTCGGCAATTAATGCGGCGTCGTCTGCATAACATAATATTTGGATCTCTTTGTTCCCCATTCTGTAACCATGACCTTTACTTACTGCTTGTATTATATTAAAGAGAAGTGGGCTTAACGAGTCACCCTGTCTGACTCCGCTTTGTACTGATATACACTGTGTTAGTTTTCCATTTATCTTTGTCTATCTTTGTCTGTATTCGATTATGGAAGTAGATGTATTTGATTATGGAAGTAGATGTTTTCGATGGTTTGTATAATATTGATTGGTATGTTTCTTTTATACAGTAAGTATAAGACGTCTTCGACTTGGATTCGATCGAAAGCCTTTGTCAGGTCTATAAAATATAGATATGCTGGTTTATAGTACTCGATGGCCTTTTCTGTGATTTGACATTCATTCAAACAACATTGTTTTAAACTAAAGGGTAAACTGACAGCCAGGAACAATATTATCCGCAAGATTGTAAACCAAAAATTATGTGCACATACTTCCAGCCTTAGGACGTCGACGCTTTCCCTCTGTATTTGTACTGCCGAATATGCACCGACGGTATGTTAAGCATCAGCACATCGCAGATGTAGCTATCCATGAGTCAGTAAGAATTATCAGTGGCTAAAGATGTGGAACGAAAGAAGCAAACTCTAGATTCGCGATATCCACTACACGATTACCACCCTACCGCACGAAGACTCAAATCGAAAAAAGCATTCTGGCCAGATTAACATATATGCAAAATACCCCAGAAAAAACTAGTCTTGTCCAATAAGAGCGAGCTGTTACTCGCCATCTGAAAACGTGGGAGGAACTTTGGTCTAGTAGCCATTTTTCTTACTAGGTGTGGAGGACTCTATGAGTTGAAGTGTCCAATTTTAAAACCAACATGGAGAAATGGGGACTGTTATCTGCCGACTCCTATTCTATGTAAATGTTAGAGCGGTACAAGATTCAACACATCTACTTAGTTATCCTCTTAGTGTAACCGGGTTCTACTAAATTCTACCGAGGAATTTGCAACGCAGTTGGTTGCATTTAACAAAATAAGAGTAGCTTCTTTAATTTTTCTGTTTTTCATATCTGTTTCCTTCAGGACTATAGATGAATCGTTCCATTGCATTCTATGTTAATTTTCCCATGCGTGTTCACATATTTGAGATCTGTTAAATTATCTATTTTTGATATAAGATTGATATTCACTTATTCTAACATGGTACTGATGTATCACCAAATGAAAGTTTTTGCATTTATAAGGTATTTTAATAATAAAATCATTGGTTCTTTGTGTGTGTTGATTTTCTATAGTCTCATATACAGTACCCTTCTTTGAGATTAAAATATCCAGGAATGGTAATGTGTTATTGTATTCCTTTCCCAAGGTAAATTATATTGACTTTTCCTTATCGTTTATATTCATAAGAAATATGTTTGTATTTACTAGTATCTTGACCAAATATATAATATATATATATATATATATATATATATATATATATATATATATATATATAAATGAAGTACTTAATCTAGAATAAGGATAAAACAAACTATGTACTTACCTATGTTTGTGAAATATCATAGCTATCAAACTAGTATTTACAGAAAATATAATTATATATTCTGATACATCTAACGCCCAATTATAAGCAGGTACATTGTCGAGGAACACATCTGGAAGAGGTCCGTAGACCTCTTTATCGGGTACACGTTCGTGTACTAGACTGAGTGACGTGAGGGTTAAAACAAAACTAAAAAACATTACTATTGCAGCTAAAACAAAAAAAAATTACTTCAGTCTATATTTCTGAAATCAAGTAAAATAAAATCAAATAAAAATTAATAATGGTAAATGTTGTATAAGTTGGTTAGTGTTGGAAAAGGGGAAAGTAGAAAAAAAAACGATCCTACTACAAAGCAAAAAATATGTCAAAATTAAACCAACAAACCAACCAGTGCAGACATACAAAAAGATGGGAACTAGAGGAAGACGATATTGACAAAGAAGATAGTCATTAAACTGCTAACAAGAAAATTTTAACACAGTGTTTCACGTAGAAGGGATATTAGATATCTGAAAAAAAAAAAAAAAAAAAAAAAAAAAAAAAAAAAAAAAAAAAAAAAAAGGAATTGGCAGATGATGATCTGTCAGATGATTCTGTCAGCTAGAAGGAAAAACAGCAGATCACATTTTATGTAAATGTGACAGCTTGAAAAATGTGAGGTTCTTTATATTAGGTGAAGAAAACTACTGGCAAAGAGCTACATGGAAAGTTCAGCCTCGAAGTTTTACCTTTTAAAAATGGTCAGGCTAAAGAATGTAATCTAGGGTTAGAGGACCACAATAGATCTAAAAAGGTCCCAGTGGAATCGGCCAAAAGCCACCTCATTAAATCTATCTATCTATCAATATATCTTCTTACATCGAAAGTTACTATTTTTGAAGTTATTTGTGGAGTCAGTTGTGGTGTAACGTTGACGGTTAGTCCCATTTATTGTCAAACTAAGCAAAGGCTGCTAAGAAAAAAAAATAGTATTTGAAAACTGTCCAACTTATATTGGTGGTGACCACCGTATTATTTGTATTGTTTTTAGCTTAGTTATATCAAGATTAACTAGTTAAATATTTTTTATACATCTAAAGATGATTAATTTTAACTACCTAGTACAAAAATGTCTTGTTATTATTCAAATAAGATAACGTTATTCAAATCATCCATATTGTATATTTTTGTCAAAGCAAAGCAACCGATTGAATTGAAAAAAAAATTTTCCTGAATGGTCTTAAGATGACTAATACTAAACAGGAAAAATAGCGTTCAAGAAAAATGTGATATGATTAGGTATTTCAAACGAGAAATAATGTATTACTAAACTCATGAAAAGTCACATAGTACTTACCTAATAACGTCTTGCATCTCTCTTGTGGAAACCTTGGCTCCTCCCTTACGGGAGGCGGCAAATCTATAGATATATGTCCGTTTCGCTCACTACTTTTTTGTACAATTTCTTCTTCGTCATAATATTCGTTACTGTTCGTGCTATGCGCACTGTGCCCCCATTTATCGCTCTTATTCGGGTTCGGTAGTAATGGTTGTCTCTGGTAGAGATCTCCTAAAAAAAATGTAAATGTAAGAAGCAAAATATTATTGGTGGTCCTTTGATATGGGAAGAAGCGGTTCTTACAAGAAACAACGAGGATAACTTTCAATATGTTTATCTGACATACTTAACATTACGTTAAATCCTATGAAAGACGTATAATGATGATATCCAAAAGCCCTAATAGGCGGAACCAAAAGGCTAACGAATATATAATTAATCATTACATTTAA
Organism: Diabrotica undecimpunctata; assembly: GCF_040954645.1. Taxonomy (NCBI): domain Eukaryota; kingdom Metazoa; phylum Arthropoda; class Insecta; order Coleoptera; family Chrysomelidae; genus Diabrotica; species Diabrotica undecimpunctata. The sequence continues at coordinate 58,765,414 of NC_092803.1, forward strand.
AAATATGATAATATTCTACAAAAATGTTCAATGTACTAATAGATGAAGTATATAATAAAAAAACATTGTTACGAACATGCATTCGGCGTGGCCCATGTAATGGTTGCATCTCGAAAGAGACCAGAAGCTTCCAGATGAATCGAGCGCGGGAGGGATCGACCCGTCAAACAAAAGAATTACTAGACTACTCCAGAATATTCTAGTATATATATATATATATATATATATATATATATATATATATATATAAAAGTAACGATGATTGAAGAGTTTAGTTGATAAGATATAATCGTGCTGTAAACTTATAAATAAATATATTTATATAAATTAGAACCGCTCGTTTAATTTAAAAACGGTACAATATACATAAGAAACAGTGAGTAATTGCAAACAGTTCAACCTGATGTATGGCAATGTTCATTAGAATTTGTTAAAATACCGAAAACGTCAATTTTTATTCCGTTTATTTTAAAGGGTCCATTTTAACGAAATAGACGTAAGTAATTTATCAACTCTTTCTATATTAACTCATTTTTATGAAAAAGTTTTAATTTATTGAAAGTGTTACACATTTTAAAAATTAAACGCAAAGCCTATGTTTCGATAATGTGTTAGTTGGTTTTTAAAGCAAAAACTACATATCTTTGGACAACTTTTGACGTCTTTTCTCAATTATTTTTTGTCGTACAGTGGTTAGTAAAGCCGGGTACACACATGTCAGTAAATTGGGAAAGTAGCTGACATGCCTGTTAACTGGCAAGCACAAAACACATTTGCTAGTAATTGGCATGCCGGTAGGTCGCTTGCCTATACTGACAAGGCAAAAAAAGCAGCACAGATTTTTACACATGCCAGTGATAGTAAACATTCGAGTGGTTTTCATCTGAAACTAAAGTACTTATTTTGTAATTAAAAGTTTTTGAGTTTTCAACAAAAAAAGGGATCCATGGAAGGTATTCGGAATGAATTCAACAAGCAAATATTGCTGATGACTACGGATATTGTTAGAAATTTAATAATGAATCCGAAGCGGAACTCAGAAAAGATAAAAATTTGGGTGAGAAATTGGAATATTAGGCGAGAAAATCTTGTAGCAAGTGCTTGTTTACTTAGAGAGATAAGAGTTGAAGACCTTCACCCATTTCGTCTTGAATTTGTGTGTAAGCAGTGGGGCTATTTTATTTTTATATAGAGATGATTTAGAACTCGAAAGACACTCAAATTCTTTATACAATAAATTTAATGGTTTTTTCATCACCCCAACGAAACAGTTTTTAAATTAGCAAGTTTAAAAATAAAACGATTAATTTTTATCAACAACACAACAAATTTGACAATACTCTGCTAGCTACTGGCATACCTGTAGCGACAGCACGCGTACACACATGCCTGTGACACTCCCCACGCATGCGCCTTGAATCTCACAGCATGCTACTAGCATGCCAGGAACTAGCATGCCAGTTAACGTACACACTTGCCAGTTTGGGGACAGTAGCTGGTGCTTACTGGTATGCCATTATGATAGTAACAGGCATGTGTATCTCCGGCTTAATGTCAAATAGTAATTACTCCTTGGCCATTCAAAAAAAAAATAAATAAATAAAGCAAGAACTTTTCCAGCACATTTTTGAAAACGAAATTTCTTAGAATTTCTCTGGAGAACCATTCCGTCATTCATAGTGACAACACAGCTTATCATGTTTGCATCTCATCAAAAGCAAGCACATATCAACATTATGCTTTACTTCAGATATTCGATGGTCTGATAAAATCATGGCATAAACTGCATCGATTTTTACGGGGATGGAGACAGAAACATTGATCGCCAAATAATCTTCTTACATCTGCTTATCTTGTAACCACTTGATGATGGTCTCGAAGATATTCAGAAATTAATTAATGATAATGCTACCCGTTGAAGAAAATGAGCCTTCCCAAATTTCCTGTGATAAATATGAAACCGAATTTAGCGATTCGTCACCAAACAGCTCAGTAGATAGAAAATGAGGCGCTAATGATCACTAAAAAAAAAATCTTGTGGTAACACATCGGTCTGTCCCGATCAAAATATACAAAAACCATAAAAGATCATAAAAGCAGTTTTCGGTCAAATTCACATTGAATAAAGCGATGAAATCAAAGAATGTCAATTCTTTTTTAGCACGTCAAAATGTTATTCATCTGTATCTCGAGCTATTTCAGTTTGAGATTGCAGAAATGTGAGTTCCGAGAGATTTATTTGAATGAGTGAGTTTTCAAAAAGTGTAACAATATGTATTGTTTATGATTATTGTAGATAATCTGTCTGCGACTTACGATACTTCTTATAGGTGACTATTTTGCTATGCTTAAAGATCTAAATCTAAAGAATAAGGAAGGAAAGTAACTACCAAAAGTGCTCCACACGCTAGATGGAAATGCACCCGTGCAATCAATACTATTGTGTTCCATCTTGTATAACCTTGCATGTACGCACATTGGACTGGTTTATTTCGTTATTTAAGTACGAGCGTTGATTGAATAACCCAAACGGGGCTATTCAATATTGGGTTATTCAATCAACGGTACGAGTTACCGTTTATTTTTGTTTCATGTATTCCTAAACAATATACAGTGATCCCCATATTTATAATTTTAATAAAAAAATCTAAAATTATGTTTCTTTCCTTCAAAGCCGATTAAAAATAAAATCTGGCAAATTTGATTTAGATACAGATAATGTGAGTCACCGCTGATATACGGACCTTAACGAAAAAAGATTCACGGTAATCATACTCACATCCCAGACGAATAGATTATCCGCAAAAACCCATGTGATTTATGTGGATATTAACGTGTTAAAAGCCTCAAAAACCTTGACATCAACATCAACATATCTCAATCTAATCATACTAGAGAAAGACGGCTGTTAGTTGGGTAAACCCTTTTTGTCTGGTTAACAAAATAACATACGCATTATTCGTTGTAAAATATGACTTAAATTTTGGAAAATAGGCATCTGGAAATATATGTCCATTGGTTTTAAACATGCTTGAACAAGTTATAGACTAACATGGAGTTTCTTAACATTATAGCTACGCTACCCCCATTTGGATTAAATGTAAGAAGATGTTTATGAATGCAAGCTTTTAAACTCTCCCGCTCACAAAAGTTTTCTTTTCAGTTCCAGTCCTTATTTTAATAACAGTCATTGCATCAATATGGATGAAAGAGAAGAGGAATCACCAATGATTCTTGAAGTTAAGGATACAGATAAAAACTGGCGAGAAACAAATCAACCAGAATAGATAATATCCCAGCTGAACTATATAAAGAAGTTGGCCACGATACCATAATGGCATTACAGCAGCTTATAAAAGAAATATTGGCACAACAAAAAACCCTCCCCAATGATGAGAATATTGGAATACTTTGCACCATACACAAAAAAAGGAGATATTTTTGACCGCTCTAACCACAGAGGAATTACGCTTGTAAATACAGTGTATAAAATATTTTCAACAGTACTATGTCACCGTATGGCATGCACCATAAGCAGAACGGATAGTAGGAAATACCGGGCTGGTTTCAGAGTTGTAGGTAAATCAACAATTCATCAGATTGCAACCCTGAGACAAATGTTAGAAAAAACACTGGAATATGGCATATAATATCTTCTTCTTCTTCTTATTCTAATGGCGCTACAACACTTTGTGAGTCTTGGCCTGATTAACAATGTTCTTCCATTCTGCCCTGTCGGATACTTTCCTTCGCCACTGCCTGATGTTGATGGTTTTAAGATCCCTCTCTACGTCGTCTATCCATCTTTTACGGGGCCTTCCTCTTGTTCTGTTTCCTTGGGGCTTCCATCTCTGGACTACTTTTACAGCTCGATTATCTGGCATTCTTTCTAGGTGACCAAGCCAGTTTGTGACTTTACAAATTTAACAATATCTGCGCTCTGCATTAATTCATGCAGCTCGTGGTTTATTTTAATTCTCCATCAACCATCGCTGCATTGGGTTGGTCCAAATATCTTCCTTAGTATTTTGCGCTCAAATATTCTCAGTTGATTTTCATTAGTGGTTGAGAGGGTCCACGTTTCACATCCATATGTGACCACTGGTCTAATTACTGTTTTTTATATTCTAAGCTTAGACTCACGATTCAGTAACTTACTTTTCATTAAGTCTTTGTATGCATAAAAGCACTTATTACCGCTAAAAATCCGTGCTTGTATTTCTTGACTGATGTTGTTGTCATTTATTATTAAGCCTAGGTAAGGAAAAGTGGAGGCATATTTGTAGGTATGGTTGTCTATCTTCAGATTCTCATGTTGATTCGATTTTGTGCACTCCATATATTTTGTTTTGCTTTCATTTATATATAGACCAAACGTAACAGCTTCTCGTTTCAGTTCTATAACTTTTTCGCTTAATACCCTTTTGTTGCGGCTTATTATGGCCACATCATCCGCATAAGCGCATATTTGCATTGATCTTGTATTAATGGCATATAATATACTCATCACATATTTATAAACTACAAAGCAGCCTACGACTGTGTGAATAGAAGAGAGATGTTCAAAGTAATGAAAGAGCTAGGAATACCAAATCAGTTGGTAAATTTAGCAAAACTAACTCTTGAAAAAGTTCAATGTAGAGTACGAATTCAGGGGGAACGGTCTGAACCTTTTAAAATAAATAACGGGCTGCGCCAGGGAGACCCTCTCTCCTGTATACTGTTCAATCTGGCTTTGGAAAAAGTAATACGTATATCACAAATCACAACCATTGCTTGCCTATGCTATTGATATCAATATCGTTGATAGAACGGAAAACGCTGTACGAGAGGCGTATGTAGCAGTAAAAGAATCAACTGTAAAAATTGGTTTAATAATAAACACCAACAAAACGAAGTATATGAAAGTAAACAGATGCTATTTTGGACTTAATCGCCTCCTTAAATCCACAATTATATCGAGAAATACAAAAATAAAATTCTACGAAACAATAATACGCCCAGTCCTAACATATAGTTCAGAGACCTGGACTCCAACAAGAAGTAATGAAAACACATTAGCATGTTTCGAAAGAAAAGTACTAAGGCGAATCTACGGAGCAGTGAATGACAACGGAGTGTGGAGAAGATATATATATATATATATATATATATATATATATATATATATATATAAGAAGTCTAGGGTGGATAGGGCATGTAATGCGGATGGAACAAAATAACCCAGCTAAAAAAAAGACCCAGACCAAGGTTCCTTGACAACATCGATGAAGACATGAGAAATATGGGAACACGTGCTTGGCGAAGGAAGGCGATGGATAGCGACGACTGGGGAGAAATTATTGACGAGGCTAGGAAACACGCAGAGTTGTAAAGCCAGAATGATGATGATGACACTTCAAGTCTGCTTCGTATCAATTTGTTAGGAAAATTTCATGTAATTTGTAGATAAATTATTTCATCTGTTAAAACGATACAAAATAAAATAAAAACGAGAATATTAAGCAAGTTCACTATTACAACAAATGATACAAGCCCTCTACAACAAGAAGCCGAGAAATTGGACATTGGGTCTGTGAGGAAATTGAGAAAAAACATTTTTGGATATTTACCTCTTTACACCATTACCAAAGTGATACAAACATACAGAAATTCATTAAAATACTAACTAACCTTCACACTTTAGAATTTCAAGTCTTATACACTCCGCGTCATAGAAAACGGGCCACCCCAAATATTTAAAATATTTTCGAACTTATTATTTATTGCTACAAAATTAAGCATTTATTCTTTTGTATATTGAATCAATAACTCGTTTAATATAAAATTTCATCATTATCGTAAAACATCAATCGAAAATAAAAAATTTAAGAAAAATAGGAATTTTTTTGAAAAAATCAACTTACAGTTTTTAAAACAACAATGAACTGTATATTTACAAAAAAAGCTGGTATCCATTTTCAGTAATGGGTATTGCCACCTCGATTCTGGATGACACTCATTCGATTTGGCATGGAATTTATAACGTTTTGGATATCTCTTTGGGGAAAAGCGGCCCATTCATCAATGAGTGCCATCTGAAGCTCTACAGGTGTTGTTGGAGCAAGTATGCGACGCCTAACGCGACTTTTTAGCAGGCTCCATATATGCTCAATAGGATTGAAATCGGGGCTTTGAGCAGGCCAGTCTATTTTTGGAATACCAACCTCGTCAAGGTACTCCGTTACTATCCTTGCAGTGTGGTCTCGCATTATCCTGCATTAGCAGGAATTCGTTGGCAGTAAATCCAGCATAGGGCATCATGTGATGTTGTAAGATTTCCGTTATGTACCTTACTGCTATTAACGCACCTCTGTCGATCACGACGAGATCCGTATGCGTATCAAAAGAAATCTCTCCCCAAAACATTACTGAACTACCACCAAAAGCAACCCGTGGTGCCAAGTGCAACCAGCGAAACGTTCTCCAGCCCGTCTGTACACCTTACTGCGTCCATCTTTACCATAAATAGCCATTCTACACTCATCCGTAAACAATACTTTTTTCCAATCGTCTGCTGTCCAATTGATGTGCTCACAGGCAAAATCGAGTCTTCGTCTTTTGTGAGCTGGGGAAAGTAAGTGCCCTGTTGCTGGACTGCAAGCTATCAAACCTTGCTCCCTTATCTTCGCCGAATAGTAGAAAGGCTGATTGCTGGTCCTTGAGCTTGCTGTAAATGGCCTTGAAGTATTCTAGCGGTTTGGGTCTGATTCCGTAATGCAGCAAGAATGACGACGCGATCTTCCCTAGCGGTTGTTTTCCTTTTTGGACCTGTACCAGGTCGTCGTTGGTACGATCCTGTCACAATAAATCGTTGCTGGATCCTTTGTGCAGTCGAACGACTAACATTCAATTGTCTTGCAACTTGTCTTTGACTTAATCCACTTCCCAGTAACGTTACAATTTCAACCGATTTTTGAAAATTCTCCATCGTTATTAACTCAAGACTACTTCACACTAAGTCGGCTACTGTAATACTGAGATGAGTTTAAAACTCATTAGAACCCTTTACAATCATACATTTCTCAAAACAATCGCTTCCTCGAAAATTGATCAAGTTGTAAACAACTTTTTTTCAAAATTGTTTTGTTTTATAGGTTCTATGAATATCCTTAATCCAGTTACATGGTCGGTTTGCTTTCGTAACAACCCATTTAACTTAAATAACCCAAGACACATTAAAAATAAAATAATATTAATTCAATATACAAAAAAATAAATGCTTAATTTTGTAGAAATAAATAATAATTTCGAAAATATTTTAAATACTTGGGGTGGCCCGTTTTCTATGACGCGGAGTGTAGATATGTATTTATATTTGAATGTCAATACCAATAATAAAAATTAATGCCCCACATTAGATGATTTTGATTTGCTTATTCTACGTTTTGCTGCCTTATTTCAATAATAATTATATTTATATATTTATAAGCAGCAGGAAAAAAGTTAATGTTTTATGTTGATAATTAGTATCCCTTTATAAACCACGTTGTCGGGATTCGTTATTTATTCATGTGCACACCGAACAATGCAATTTTATCGATTTAAAACTGAATAACTAAAGTACGTGCTATGACATCAATAACATACTCAGATATTATTTATAGATATTTAATGTAAAAACATTAATAATAACACAAGCAATGAAAATAATTAATTTTTTAGGACCATCAATGGTAAATAAGAAAAAAAAAGAGTAATAATAACAAAAATATTACGTCACGAATTATTATATTACGGATTTAACCCTTTAACGCTCACATTATTTTCTAATAGTAGAGTGCTTAGTGGCTACGTACGTAGCCACCCACGTTAAGATCGAAAGCGACTTTTGATAATTCTCCGAAAATGAACTCTATTAGACTGACAGTATGCTTAAATGTTTGGAGTCTACATTTTTAGCCACATTTACTCCACGTTGCTACGGCGTGATTTGTAAAAAAAAGTGTCCTAATACGTGGCCATTTTGTTTATGAGCAATTCAGAATTCACTTACGTGCTTTTAGTCGATTCATATCCGTTGAAGAAAGAACAGTTGTTTTAAAGACAAAAATAGTTTTAATGTTTTGTTTGTTGTGCAGGGTCATTTACAAACATCAGTAAGTATTAAAAAAATATTAAAAGTAGGTAAAGGATAATTCAAACAATTAGACGTGTACGTCATAGATTTAATCACATCATAACTCACTGGTACAAACTTGTCGGCAAACAAATTAAACAAATTTTTCCTTATATATTAGTTTTTTCGCTACTGTCAAGTTTTACAGGAAATCGCTGTTGCAAAATAAAAACATAGATGTATTTACTACATCAGCTACCGGCTACACGGTTTCTCTTTGTCTGACAAAGATAACTATCTGTACTATAAGTGTCAAACCCATGTTGTCCAATAGAAGGTTATGTAAGATTGATGGTTATGATAGTTGTGAAGTTGGTCAAAATATAAACTGTCTACACACCAAATTCTGTTACTTTAGTTTCTCGATTATCTTAATTCAAATTGTTGGATATTTTAATTGAATTGCATTAAAACAAAAATGCCGTCGCATTTGACCAGCCATTGGAAGCAATTACTTGCAAATTTCACTGAATATTTTGAGGGTGAAAAGAAGAACGATGGTCCATTATTATCACTAGAAGCCGTTACAGCGGTATATAGGTCTGTTATTATGTAAAGATATTTAGAAAGTATTTTAGAACCGATAATACAATTATGTATACTTGTACTTGTATACTTGTTGTAGAGAGTTGCATCAGCTTTGATGTTTAGTATTTCTAGTGTTTCTCAATATTTCTAGTATTTCAGCAGAGTTTCTCTACTGGCAAAAAAGAATGAACTTTTATGTTCTCCAAGTAAGAAAAGACTGGGACTTGTAAAAACCATTACTAATTGCAACAATGTACCACTAATTTGTAACTGTACCACTGTAATATATATTTGTATTGTCTTCATATTGTTTTTAATATTTTGTAAACATACATATAAATTTGATTTTGATTTTTCAACATTGTTATGAAAGTAAAACATATGTTTTATGTAATTTTATTGCAAAAGAAGGTAAAGAGGTCATAATTCAACATTTCATTTTGCTCCCAAAGTTTCGATATTACTGATTTTATGTTCACACATCTGCATTGTCATCTTAACCTTCGTCTTCCCGGGTGGGGTACAGCTGTACCCCAGATACACATTTTTTGTAATATTTTTGAAATTAGCGCCTGTTTCGTTTGGCTAATTTTATTTTGTGTCCATTAGGGTATTGCAAATAATATTCTATTCATAAAATCAGTAACGATGTTTCAAATTAAAAACAAATAAATTATGATCGGCTTGGGGTACATTCGTACCCCGCGTGGGAATCTGTGTTATCTGTATTTTCGGTGGCTTTGCAAATTACTACGCGCATGTCGCAACTCTAAGAACAGAACATCGAACGAAATGCGATTACACGTATTTAGTTTCCCTGTCGCGTCGTAGCGGTAAGTACTAGTATATTTTTACTTCGATTTTGTTCTATAACAAGCCAGATATCTGTACTATAATCATACAAAAGGTGCAGTAGATACCACAGATAAGCTGGTAAAGCAATACTCTGCACGTAGGATATGCAACCGATGGCCAATGGCAGTGTTTGGCCAAATATTGGATATTTCTGGCCTGAACGCTTACATCTTATGGTGTATCAAGTACCCGGATTCATCTAGAGAAAAAGACGATAGACGTAATTTTTTACTAAATCTAGGAGAAGCTTTAGTATATATATATATATAAGCGGGGATCCTACAGCTTCTGCCGCTTCCCGCATTTCGATCGCCATCTTTTTCTATCTCTCCAGGTGTCTTCATCAATGGCTCTGTCTTTCATGGTTTCCATAACACCTTGTATCCAAGACTTGGCTGGTCTTCCTCGTTTCCTTCTATTACTTGGATTGTATTCCATAGCTCTTTTTGGCCATCTGTTGTCGTCCATCCTCTGTACGTGTCCATACCATATTAACTGTCTAGTTTCTATTCTTTCAGAAGTTGTATGTACTCTATCTGTTTTTCTTCTAATTTCAGAATTAGGTATACGTTCTACTCTTGATATACGGCAAGCTCTTCTTAGGTAGTCCATTTCAACCGTGTCAACTTTTTTCTTTCCTTTTGCTGTCATTTGCCAACGTTCTGCTCCATATGTAAGAATTGGCTCTACAATTACTTTGTAGATAGTCATTTTAGTTTTCATAGTAGCTTTGTTGGACCAAAGTATCGAATTCAGAATTTGAACACTCTTCCTGCCTTGTTGCACTCTATAGTCTATATCTCGTTCCGTTGTTCCTTTACTGCAGATAATACTTCCCAAATATTTGTATTCGTAGCACCTTTTCATTTGTCTAATTTCCAAATCCGGGTCTTCGTCTTCACTGCCTATTCGCATATATTCTGTTTTAGACATATTCATACTCATCCCCCATTTTTCGTATTCATCTTTGAGCTTTCTAAGCATATAATCTGCATCTTCTTCACAGCTTGCAATTAGTACTTGATCATCTGCAAAGAACAGCGTTGTCAGATAATGGTTGTTAAGCTTCAACCCCATTCCCGCACATTTTTGTCTCCACTGGTGCAGTGCTTCTTGGATATATATTTTGAATAGGGTGGGGGAAAGACAACATCCTTGTCTCAAGCCTTTCGTTACTGTAAATACCCTTGAGAAAGTATTTCCTGTTTTTACAGTGCTTTGAGGACATTTATAGATGTTCAGTATTGCTTTTAGATATGTTTTACTAAGGTCCGTTGTCGTCAAGACACTAAATAAGAGTTTTAAAGGAACTGTATCATAAGCCTTCTCCAGATCTATAAATATCAGATGCGTAGGGAGGTTTCGAGCTGTTCGTTTTTCAATTACTTGTTGAAGGGTAAATGTGTTGTCCACGCACGATCTTCCTGCTCTGAAGCCGCTTTGTTCTTCAATTTCTTTATACTCCTCTTCTATTCTTCTTTTCAATATACGACCATATAACCTTCCCAGCGAGCTAGTTACGCTAATGCCTCTATAATTAGCTTTAGTAAAAGAAAATATTACCAGGCGATATAATGAGGGAGTACGATTGAGTAAGACGTTGAAGCAGTACATGCAAGATGTCGTTCCAGAGTTGGCGCTGGTAAAGATGCAAATGGAAGCAGCCTGTGAACGATCTTCAAGTGGACGTTGTTACTTATGTAGTCGAAATAAAGATCGTAAATCAAGGCAATTTTGTAAGCAGTGTAAAAATTTTGTATGTGCAGAACACCATATCAAGGAAGTAATTTGCACCCGATGCCAAGAAACTTCAGACTAGTTTTCGGTCCTAAGATTTATTTTTTATTCCTACAGTTAATTTAATTATTTTTTTGTTCGATATACCCTTTGATGTAATAAAAATGTGTTAATTTAAGATTTTATTTCATTTTCTTATAATAAAAATTAAATATACGCATTTTTTTCTCTGGGGTACAAATGGAACCCACATGGCACTCCACGTAATTTTACCGACGTGGGAAGACGAAGGTTGAACATAGATCACAAACTAGTTGAAAAACTTCTAACTATTTTTACATCATATTTAACCTCCATGATACAAAAATTCATCATCAGTGGCATTACAGCTCGTTATGAGCCAAAGCCTTCTTCAGAACAATCTTCCATTCGCCCCTGTCTCTGGCAATCCTCTCCATGTTTTAACTCCGATGGATTTTAGATCATCCTCTATGTTATCTTTATACCTAAGTTTTCGTCTTCCTCTGGCTCGTCTTGTCACTGGTCCTCTTCGGTCGAAAATTTTTCTGGTCGTTGCATCTTCATTCATGGATCATGGATATCATGGATACAAAGATTAGATCCATAGAAATATACGAAATAACAATGTATCATGTTTAACCTAGAAATTGATTACAATATTATGACAGACGATAGTTACAATTTCCAATCCCACCAAATCTAATAATGACGTCATATAAACTCGTCACTAGTTCTAGCCAATGAAATACTCGCTGTAATAGGAATCGCATGTCAAGAAAATCTGAATATTCCCCATATTTTTTTTAAAATTAAAATATGGCAACAAGGGGAAAATTGCTTACAACCTTTATTGTTTGACTTTTCCTTTATATACTTTGCTTTCTCTGTTAAAAGAAATTCCCTGAAAAGAGGAGATACACTATCTGTTATCTCACCAAACCATAACCAAATGTCCAACACACTGTATGGGTACGCCACATCTACCTCCTATTATAATAACTCTATAAAACAAACCTTTACCCAACTCCGCACATAAATACACAACACAACACACACATGCACTATCCTATATACATATCATTTACCCACATACATCATCCATATATACACATATTTATCATTTACCCTATACACACTTTACCTCCACCAAGCTTACAATCATAAACACATAAACACCAAAAGAAACAAACCAATAACTACACTAACCCGCACATCACAACACAAAACAGTGAGCACCGCGTACACTCCTTAAGAGTCGAATTCAAACCACAAGGACAGGGTGAGATTGGTTTTCTGTGGTTTCCCAATCTCATTGCACAACCATACCTGATCCTAGATGAGGACACAGCCACAGCTATACTCCACGCGTTTAAAACCAAATAAAATAAAAGGCCAAAAAAATAAAAATCTGAAAAGGACCATTTGTCCCAATGGAACTTGTACTTAGTAGCGGGCTTGGTCCAACCTGCGCCCAAAAGGTAGGAAATCCTTCTGGCACTTTTGCTTTACAGCCTTCACTTTGTCTCGGAGAGCGACAACATGAGACTCGCCAAACGAAGAAATACGTCGTAGAACTAAAAGAACAGACGCCATCGAAAAAATCGCGTCGTAAAAATGGAATTGGACAGGACACGTCGCCAGATTATTAGACAACCGACGGACAAAACGTGGAGTGGAGACCAAGAGAAGAAGCAATACGGAACAGAGGACGCCCACCAACTAGATGGACTGACGACCTGAAGCGTATTAGTAATAACTGGATGTAAGCCGCACAAGACATAAACAGATAAAAAGATATGAGGGAGACCTATGTCCTGCAGTGGACGCATACAGGTTGATGATGATGACGAAGGACGTTATTAGGGGATTAGGATGTATTGGACATGGGGGAGAAACATTAAATAGAAACGGAACTAAAATGCCAGAATTCTGCCAAATGAATGACCTGATAATAGGAATCACATTCAGTGAACCAATCACTGAAAACAAATATACATTTGTGGCTAAAGAGATAAATGCAAAAAGCTTAATCGACTATAGTCTATAAGAGAAACCTAGAACAAAACATACAAAACACAACGAAAAAAGAGCTGGAACTGTCCACACAACACAGGATGGTCACTGCAAAACTGGACGATGAAAAAATTGAGGAGGTGGAAAGAAAAGAATACCAGAAAGTAAAGGTAAACAAACTCAAGATAGAAAATGTGCGAGAACTTTACAAAAATTAACCTAACAAAAGATTAATACAAATAGAGAGACAAAAACAAACATGGACAATGGAAGAAAGATGGAATACTTACAGTGTAAGTGTTAAAGAAAACAGCAACTGAAGTGTGTGGAATAAAAAATGCAATAAACAGCTGTAAAGGACAAGATGATGTAATAAAGAAGTGAAGGCAGAAATAACAAAGAAGAAAATGGCATGGCAAAAATACATCGAAACGGGATTAGAAGATAAAACAAATATTACAGGCAGAAACGAGTGATAAAAAAAAACAGTCACACGAGCAAAAGAAAAATTATTGAAATAATTTGGAGAACTACAAAAAGAACTACAAATAATAGAAGCTATTGGACAAAAATATGAGATATGAGGGAAGGGAAATAGAAGGAAATAAACGCAGTACATCAAAGCAATTCCAAATAAAACCAGAACAAATAGCTAGGGTATGGAAACAATATTAGGAGAAAAAATTCGACACCAAAGTAATAAAGGAAGACAATGTAATAAATAAAGGCGAAGAAAACAGAGCTAGAGCAAATAAGTAGAGAAGAACTAAAGAAGGATTATCAAATATAAAAATGGGCAAGGCAGGTGGAGATGATGAAATTAAACCGGAAATCGTAAAATACATGGGAGAAGAAGGAATGAACTGGCTATGAAAAATATATAAAGAGGCGTTGGAAAAACAAATAATGCCTAAAGACTGAACAACATCATCGCGCCAATATACGAAAAAAAAAAAACAGATAAACTGCGACAACTATAGAGCAATATGTCTGTTATCGGTATGGTTGAAAATATATACGACAATAATAGAGAAGAGACTAAGACAAGAGGTAGAAATGGAATTGGGAGAAGAACAAGCGGCATTTAGACCGGGAAGACAGAAAAATGACAACATATACATCATTAGGAACCTAATAGAAAATATAAAGAAGTACAGACGGGGGGGGGGGGGAACTAATATTAGCATTCATAGACCTAAGAGCAGCATTTGACATGATCGAAAGAGACAAATTATAGGGAAATGCACCAAATACACTGATAAAAATTATAGAATGTACTTAGAAAGAGGTAAAAGGCTGAGTACAAATCACAGGGGAAAGATCGGAAAAATTTACTTGGAAGAGAGGTATTAAACAAGGAGATAGACTCAGCCCTTTGCTATTTATAATAGTAACGAACGAATTGATAAGAAATAGTAGAGTGAGAATCAATCAACTACAGACAATAATAGGATACCACAGATTACAACCGGTATAGGTAATGGATTTTGACAAGAGCTATGACCTTGTAAATAACAGGTATACTTGTGTACTGCATCGGCATGACTCATAGCTCTTGTCAAAATCCATTACCTCTAACAATAGAGTCCTTAATGTATGCGGTCGATATAGTACTAATAACAGATTCCGAGAATAAAATGCAGAAACTAATGGATATATGGGTAGAACAAATCTTCTTCTTTAGGTACCGTCTCCTCTAAGGAGGTTGGTAATCATCACAGCTATTTTCACTTTTAAGATGAAAAGTCTCTGAAAAAGTCGACGGAACTGCAATTATACCACATTCTGAGATTGTTGAGCCAGGAGATGCGTCTTCTTCCAATACTTCGTTTTCCCTGTATTTTTCCCTGCATTATGGTTTGTAGCAACACATATTTATCCCCTCTCATAACGCGGCCGAGATACTGTAACTTTCTTATCTTAATCGTATTCATGATTTCCATTTCTTTTTTCATCTTTCTGAGGACCTCAACATTTGTTATTCGGTCTACCCAACTTATTTTTAATATCCTTCGGTAGGTCCACATCTCGAATGCTTCAAGTCGATCGCTTACCTCTTTCCAGATCCAGGCCTTCATCGCATACAGCAGCACCGAAAAAACATATGAACGTAATATTCTTATTTTGAGTTGCAAACTAAGGTCTCTACTGCATAATACTTTTCTCATCTTATTAAAGATTGCTCTAGCTTGTCCAATTCTCATTTTTATTTCTTCTGTATACTCGTTATTTTCATTAATAATTGTACCAAGATATCTGTATTTTTTTACTTTTTCTATTGGAACCCCTCTTATGTTTAAAATGTCTTGTTGTATTTTGGAAATTGTCATAAATTTTGTTTTATTAGCATTAAGTGTTAGTCCGCTTTCCTCACTAGCATTTACTACATTATCTAAAAGTGTCTGTAGATCTTGTATATTCTCTGCAATTATTATAGTATCATCGGCATATCTGATATTGTTGATGGGTCTGCCGTTGACTTTTATTCCAATTGTTACATTTTCTAGTGATTTTTTAATTATTTCTTCCGAATATAGATTGAACAATAAGGGGGAGAGTATGCAACCTTGCCTTACGCCTCTTTTTATCTCTACTTCCTCCGAAAGTTCTTTGCCTACTCTGACTTTTGCTGTTTGGTTAGTAGAGATGAGTTATTATTCTAAGTGTTTTTTGTCAATGTGTTTATCTTTAAGTAACTGTATAAGACGGTTGTGTCGGATCTTATCGAACGCCGTATTGTAATCAATAAAACAAATATAGAGTGGTTGGTTTACATCTATACATCTTTGTATGAGGACGTTAAATCCAAATAATGCCTCTCGTGTACCCATGGCATCCAAATTGGGTTTCAGTAATGTCTTCTTCCACTTTTCTGAAAATTCTTAAATGGATAATTTTTAAGAATATTTTTAGTGTGTGACTCATTAGACTAATTATACGGTGGTCATTACATTCCCTTGCATTAACAAGGTTTTTTTGGTAATGTAATAAATGTTGATTTGAGCCAATCTCTCGGAATAATACCCGTATTATATATAGTATTATATAAGTCTACTAATACATTGATCTGATCTTCTGATATTAATTTAATTATTTCAGTTGGAATTGTGTCAGGCCCCGCAGTTTTATTAGATTTTGCCAGATTTATTGCATGTATTATTTCATCCTTAGTTATATTTGGACCTATATCATGTTCCTCGCAATCGTTCATGCTATCTTGGTGTGTCCTGTCGTCCTCAAACAATTCTTGGACGTATTCTCTCCATCTGTTTAGTTTGCCTTTGATATCAGATATTATTTTACCATTCGTATCAACCAGGGTGTTACTATCGTTGGACCGTCTTGTACCTGCTAATTGTTTAATTTTTTTGTGCAATTCAAAACTGTCATGATTTCTATGGAGTTCTTCTATCTCTAAACATTTGTCGTTGTACCACTTCTCTTTAGCTGCCCGTATTTTTATCCTGATCTCCTTGTGTGTGGCTTTGTAGAACAAATAGAAGAACTAAAAATGAAAATTAACGAGGAAAAAGGTAAGAAGATAAGGAAGATAATTACTTAAATAAAGATAAAATATAAAAATTCAGAATTGGCAGTAGTTAGAACTTACGAATACCTGGGAAGTATAATCACTAACGATGGTCAAATGGACTGGGAAATAACAAATAGAGCAAATAAATCAAACACGTTGTACTATGTGTTAGCCTCAATACTGGGAAAGAGAGAACTTACCAAGAGAGACAAGGATAAAAATATATAACACAATAGTGATACCGACTGTGCTCTATGCAAGTGAAAACTGGACAATTCTAGACAAACATAAGAGCAGGATAAATGCAATAGAGAAGAGACATCTAAGAAGGATAGTTGGGACGACAGATAGATTAAGCAACAAGACTATTAGGAGAATGGCCAACCAAGAAATAATAATGAATAAAATAGCAAAGAGACAAATGAACTGGTATAGATATAGCCAGCAGTAGAGGCGGGAAACGTTACACAAAAGTCACTAGAGGAATTAAAAATAATGGCAGAAAATAGAAAAGAATGGAAAAGATGGGTGAATGGAAATTAAAATAGATAGCCTAAATCTGACATCCTGATAGTGTAAAAGGAAGGGGAGAAAGAAAGAAAGACAGAAAAACTTGATTATAATTTTTGAGACGAACGATATTAAGCAGAAGCACGATATTAACGTTTAAATGTGCAGCGGTTGAATGTGTACCGCAAAATCATTTGTTGAACACATTTAATTTGACTAAATTTTAAATTTGTTGGTTTCTAACTTTGTTTTATATGACACACACGCTGTGTCATATACTACATAATGGACAAATTCTCAGTAAATCTGCATATACCTTCTTATATGCAAGTGTCACAGCGTCTCTATTTAGAAACATTACAAACCATTGTAAGTACATACCCTTGACCGTTTCCTTATTCTCCTTATCCTCCGTCACCATCCTGAACACCAAATTTTAAACGCACTCACTGCACTCGAAAAGTTTCATTTGCAAACCACTTACAAAAGATTACAGATTACAATATTTTCTGGTGATTTATTATTCTGTTTTGTGGTCGAAGGTCTAATGACATTCCCGGTAAAGGTGTCTACCTATTATTTATCATTTTGGAGTGTAGATAAGAAATCTACTTACGAGTAAATAATACTGTTTGGAGTAATTACTAAAAATGGTATTTCCTGTTACGTGATTCTTTTGCTTACGGTGCCTCGACTATTTTAAAAGTTTAGCGACAATACTACAGCAATATTCGATACATTGATATTTGTTTTATTCTGTTTAGTCTTTTGGTTATTTGGCCATCATTTAACAGAATGATTGTAAACTTTGTCGTAAAAATTGGATATATAAATTGTAATAAAAGAGTAGATTATAAATTATACTACATATTTTAGGATCAAAAATAGCTCGATTGAATCCAACATATTGATTGATGTGTACACAAAAAAATCCTTAAGTCCTTTATAGGTCGTGTCTTAAGTTTATAGGTCGTGGTCTGAAATTGTATTTATCTGACGCGAATCTGAAACTATATTCTTTACGTTTTTGCGGATTTTTTTTTTATTTTGGCCTTAGTTTAGAACCTTTAGCTATGTAATTACATACAAATATTAGCATTCATTCATTCAGAATTGTACAGGGAGGACACTTTATACGCTCAGGGGTTCATCAGAGCGACTTCATTATAACACACAAGACAGAAACGTGTACACGACAATTTAGTTTTACTGGTTTCCACAACACTATATATATATATATATATATATATATATATATATATATATATATATATATATATATATATATATATATATATATATATATACAATAGCACTAAAGGCCTTAGAGGCCCATGGCTTAAAAAGTTTGTTCTTTCTTCATTTTCGCTTTTCTTTATGTACTGAGATCTTCTCTGGCTCGATATGTGATTTTTCTCCATTCCTTCTTGTTATTCATTTTTCTTTTCTGGCCTTGTAGTCCAATTTCTTCCATATCTTTTTCTACCTCCTGATTCCATCTATTTTTTGGTCTTCCTTTTCTCTTTTTTAAAGTTATAGTGTAGTTCATTACCCTTTTTGAAGTCCTCGTGTTCGGCATCCTTTCTAGGTGACCTCGCCATCTTAGTCTCTGTGCCTTTATGACTCCTATTATGTTAGGTTGATTATATAATTTCTTTAACTCATCATTTGATCTTCTTATCCATAAACCGTCCCTTATTATTCCTCCATATATCTTCCTCAGGATTTTCCTTTCCCATATCTCCAGTAAATTTTGTTCATTTTTTGTCATTGTCCATGTCTCACTGCAGTACGTTACTATTGGTTGTATAGTTGTTTTGTATAACTGTATTTTTGCCTTTCTTGATAAAAACTTGCTTTTCAACATTCCACTAAGTGCATGTACACTTCTATTGCCTGCCATTATTCTAGCTTGTATTTCTTCTTTAATGTTAGGTTTGCGTGATATTATTGTACCTAGGTATGTAAATCTTTCTACCATTTCGAATTCGTATGATAATCTTTCTTCTACTTCTACTTTAAACTTTTGTCCATCCCTGAACTGATCATCTGTCCACTGCATACATTTTGTTTTAGTTTCATTTATGTAAAGTCCCATTTTCTTTGCTGCTTTTACTATTCTCTGCACTATCTCCTGTAGCTCTTTTTTTCCTCTTGCCAGCAACACTATATCATCCGCAAATGCCAAAACTTGGTGTCTTTTATGATATAGGAGTCCTTCTCTATTGATTTTCGCTTCTCGCATTATTTTTTCTAGGCATAAATTGAAGAGTAATGATGACAAAGGATCGCCCTGCCTTAATCCTTCGTTTACTATAAATTTGTCCGATACATGATTGTTTACTTTGACTCTGTTTTCTGTATTCTCTAAAGTAAGATGTATCATGTTACGCAACTTTCTGCTAACTCCCAGTTCCTCAAGGGTCTCTTTTAATTCCTTCCTTTTTATTCTATCGTATGCTTGCTGGAAGTCGATGAATAGCGCTATCGTTGGTAAGTTGTGTTCATAGCTTTCTGCTTGTAATTCTCTGATTATGAATACTTGGTCCGTTGTGCTTCTCCCTCGTCTAAATCCGCACTGGTATTCGCCTATTATATTTTCAACTTCTTTTTCTAGCTTATCTTTTATGGATTTTGATAGGATTTTATATACGGTATTTAGTAACGCTACTCCTCTGTAATTACTGCATTCTGTTTTGTCTCCTTTTTTGTGTAATGGGCAAATAATGGCTTCCTTCCAATCTTCGGGTATTCGTTCTTTTATCCATATCTCCTTTATGATCTTGTATATCCAATTATTTAGCAGTTTTCCACCATATTTCATCATCTCTGCTGTTATGTTATCGCTTCCAGGGGATTTGTTGTTTTTCAGATTTTTTATGATTTCCTCGATTTGTTCTTTGCTGGGTGAATTATCTTCTATGTCTTCTAAGTGTTCGATTCTTGCTTCTGTTTCCACGCATTCTCTTTGGTTTGACTTATTATTGCCATTTAGTAATTCATCAAAATACTCTTTCCATCTATCGGCAATTTCTGTTTCCCCGCTTATATTATCTCCTGCTTTGTTTTTGACGAATATGGGTTTTTGTTGGAAACCTTTTTTTTCATTTCTAGCACCTTGATATAGGTTTTTTATTTTTTTATTTCTGTAATTCTCTTCTATTTCTTTTAGCTTATTTTCTATGTGTTTTCTCTTCTTTTCTCTCAGCACTCTCTTTACTTTTTGTCTTTGCTCCCTATATCTATTCTTTGTCTCTGTTGTTTCTTTCGCGATCATTTCAATCCTTAATGATTTTCTTATTTCTATTTCTTTTTGGCACTCTATGTCGAACCAGTCTTTCCTCTTTTTATTCTCTTGTTTGTTACATTCTTTTGCTGCTTTGTTCATTATTTGCTTTATGCTTTCCCATTTGTTCTCAGTTTGCTCTTCTATTTGTATCTTTTTTAGTTCTCTTTCCATTGTTTCCTCGTATATTTCTTGCTCTTTCTTTGTTGCTAATCGAATTGGGTTATGTATACATTTCTTTTTTTTTTTATTTTGTTTTTGTTTTCTGGTATCAGTTGCTTAATTTTGATGCCCACCATGTAATGATCTGAGTCGGCGTCTGGTCCTCTGTATGTTCTTATCTTCTTTATACATTGCTGTTCTTCTTTTTCGATGAGCACGTGGTCTATTTGGTTTTTAGTCTTTCTATCTGGCGATATCCAAGTTTCCTTGTGTATTTCTTTTCGTTCGAAATATGTGCTCATTATGATCATATTTTTTTCTCTCGCGAAATCTATCAGGAATTGTCCGTTCTCATTAGTTTCATTGTGTTTACTATATTTTCCTATTGTCGGTCTAAATACTTCTTCCTTCCCTATTTTGGCATTTGCGTCGCCTAGAATAATTTTCATATCATATCTGGGTATATTTTCGATTGTTCTGTTTAATTCATTGTAGAAACATTCTTTGACATCATTATCTTTTTCTTCTGAAGGCGCGTGAATATTTATGAGGGTGATTTTTTGGTATTTTCCCTTGAACCTGATACTACATATGCGGTCTGATACTGGTTTAAACTCTACTAGTGCTTCTTTTAGCTCTTTTCTTATCATAAAACCTGTGCCTAACGTTCGATTCTTTCCACCGCTGTTAAAAAACATTGTATCTTCTATTTCTAATATATCATTTCCCAGTTGTTTCGTCTCCTGTAAAGCTACTATGTCAAAATGGAACTTTTCGATTTCTCTCGCTAAGTGTTTAAGTTTGCCTTCTCCATATGTGCCTCTTACATTCCATGTTCCCAAAAGTAAGTGTTCTTTTCGTAATGTTTTCTTGTGTTTTGGTCCCGTTATCATTTTTTTCCTCTTTTTTCCTTTTTTCGTATTATCGTTAACCTTGTTCTGTGCTTGTTTCGTCAACTTTATTCCAGTAGTACATTTAGTTGTTAGTTTTTTGATGTTTTTTTACATATTGCGCCTTCTTTGTCATTCCACTTCCATTCGCTGTTATTTACCCATATTTTTTTTACTCCAATCTTGACTTCATTTCCTTTATTTCTTTCTTCTTGAGCAATGTTTCTAATTGTTTTCTGTATTTCTCGTTCTTTTGTGGTTGCATCTTCGTTGATATATATTTTGTACTCTTTAATTTCTTTTAACTTGTGCTTTTTTTCCATTATTTTTCTTTTTTTCTTCCTGGTTTTCCAATTCAATTAGGCATGTTTTTTCGCCTAACTTGTGAGCATTCCTTATTTTAACCTCTACTCCTATATGTTGTTTGATGAAATTATTGATTGTTCCTTTTAACCCTGCTTGTTCATATGTGTCTATCTTTAGGCCGTACATAACTATGTTATTTATTCGTCGGTGTTTTTCCATAACTTCCATGTTTTTTGTTATTTCTCTGAGTTCCTCCTTGATCTCTATATTTTCTTGTTTTAGTTCTGAATTTTCTTTTCTCAGCTCTCTGTTTTCCATTATGAGCTTTTCTATCGTTTCCTTGCATTCTTGTTGATTTCTTTTTATTTCCTTAATATCATCGGTGAGGTGGCTCACCATTATTAGTAATTGATCAATTTTTGTTGCCTCATTTTTTTCTCTGGAGTTTTTGTTGGTGTTCTCGAAAACTTCTTGCTCTTTCTGAAAATGTTATCTTCTTCCTCGCTGTCTTTATATCTGTCCTTCCTTTTTGCCCCTCCTTCTGAAAGTGTATCATCACTGTCTAAATTTTTCATATATTTTTCCATTTTCCAGCGCCAAACACTGTCTTCCACCTCAACAGTTCAGAGAAGACAGCGTTTACCGTATTTATTTTATGTTTATTAACCGTTGTTATTTTTCTGTGTCTACCCCGAAAGTCTACTCACAACGGCAACGTCGCAATTTCAAAGGTCAGAGTTTCGTTTCTATGCTTTGATGTTAATTAGGCTTATCAATTACAGCGATCTTACTTTTTATAGGGCCTTGGTGTTTTCAGATGTAATTTCACCGATTTTAAAGTTTTTTCTTAGCTTCACTTAATGTCTTATATTGTTCACTGGATATTTTCAATAATTTATTTCCCGTTACAACTCTCAGAAATTGAGTTTATTGCAGACGACAAATAAAATATTTGTTTACGTTTTGGTTACCGTGTTGCCAATCTTCCACAACACTATTCAGGGGCTTTATATATAGTACATGCTTCAACGGAAAGTTGCTGGATTGATTATTAGAGTAAATGCTTTTTTAATCTTCATTTTTGGTACAAAGTAAGCACTCGTTGTAAATGTTCTGTGTAATGAGAGTGGGTTTTGAGGCTAGAACCAGTGTGGCTTCATTTGGAATGCTTTTCATCAACTCTAACACAATTTCCAAAGCTTTAATTGGATTCTATCAAGTTTACGTAAATTAGCTAAGTTAGCTGACCCATATCTTGTTTGTTTAATGTTTGGGGTTTTTGTTGTTCAATTTGTTCACCATCTTCCATATTTGAATTGATGGGCAGCTGGAGTTAAGGCTAGAATAAAATTGAATCCATGTGCTCCTGGCTTTCTGGTTAAACATTTTTTTAGTTGTAGTTTCTATCTTTTTATATTCGAGAAAGTTATTCAGAGTGGATGAGGTTTTGTAAAATTTAAGGGCATTCTTCTTAAGCTGTAACTGTGTAATTCATCATCCCACCATATCAATTTTTGACTATGTTTAGGAATGAAGGGTACGTTTTCAGGAATAGAAGCTTCGGTGCTTGTATTGATTGCTCTATATTCAGAGTAAGTGCCATTTGATGACAGTTATCAGAGTATACAACATAATTTGAGGATTTTTTATTAAAAAATTTTTTGCGAAGATAAGAATTAAAAGTAATTTGATTTTAGGAACATACATTAAAATATCAAGTATGCTTTGCAACAAAGAAACGTTAAATGTATCTGTCTAAATTTTTGGTAAAAATAAACAGTATCTATTTGCGTCACAAAAGCTGGTCATATTATTATAGTTGCATTGTTTGTAACAACTGCTATGATATTTTGATTTGTAGCTCAAATTATTTGTATAGAGCGAATTGCTTAAAACTGTTTATTAGCTTCAAAAGTGTATAATAAGAGATATCAGCACAGAAGGCATTCTACAAAAAACCAACCGACAACAAACTTTTAAAGCTCTTCGATCCTTCGAGCAATGTGCAATATTTAAAACCATTAATACCAAAAAGAGTTTTAGCGAATGAAAATGAATTTCGAGTTATGGTACATGTAATAAAGTGCGCCGATTATGCAATAATAGAGTTAAGTGCAACGACAGCTCGAAGAATTATAAAGAAAAACAAATTTTACCTATTTAAAATTCCGTTGCATCAGGAATTAAATAAAACTGATTTTTAAAGAATAAATTTTCGTATGTGGTCGGAAGAAATTTTATGATTTTCTGACAAACTGACATTTCATCTCAATGAGTTCTTTAACAGACATAATTATTTCGAGTTACGTCCCAGAATGTGTGGTCGTTGAATATTTGAAGACTTGCCCGGAAAAACGTTGTAAGCGACAAATTTTGATAAAGTGATTTTTCAGTGGAAAAACGTTCTTTATGCGTTAAGCAAACTAGCGACACCGTCTATTAGCAAAGTTTTAATTCAATACCCACCTTACAGACTACGAAACACGGCGCGAGAGGAAAAACGTTACTTGTGCAGTAAACATCGTCTACAACACGTGTCTAAATAACACGTTAAATCATCTAAATAAAGGTAAAAAACGACAAATAAATTTTGAAAACTGGGTGAAAGAAAAGCGTAAGCGCTTATAAAACAGTGGACAACTTTACAATAATTATAAAAATGTTCCTATTTCAGAAAAATTGCCTCCTGTGGTAAGTGGAAAAACGTTACATGTGTTAAAAATCTGTAAACTCATATTTCCGGCTAGATCTTGTGCATGTTCGCTCAACGGATGTCAGTTAATTACGCTGGAAATGAGACACAACTTATTTAATGATTTCTATAAGAAAACATATAATGAACAGTCACAATATTTGGGGTTATGTATAGAAGTAGCGGAGCCAAAGAAAAGGAGGGTAGATGAAGCCACGTCAAAACGACAGTGTCATGTAAAATATTAGTTGTTGATTACTGGAAAAAGACAATAGGTATGTCAAAAAATGTTTTGACTTCGTGACTATCGTGGAAAACATGTAAATCGTCCAACAAAAACCAAAGAGTCTGTAAAAGACCTAATCAGACAACATATTTCGTCTTTTCCATCTCAAGAAAGCCACTATTCGCGAAACTCCAACAAAAAACAGTGCCTCAACCCTGACCTAAACATTAAAAGAATGTTTGAGCTCTTTAAAATATTGTATCCAGAAGTTGAAGTAAAATTCCATACTTACAGAGAAATATTCAATTTACGTTTTGGAGTTCCTCGCTGCGATACTTGCAAAGTATGTGATAAGAATTTTATTAAACTGAGTGCTGCAGAGAATGAGGAAGAACGGGAGAAGATTCAAACTGAATCCGAGCTACATCACCGAAAAACAGAAAGTGCATACTCATCTTTGAAAGCTGATGAAGAAGCAGCTAAGTTGAATTCTAATGTCATAGTTTTATGTGTGGATTTGCAACAAGTAATTTTTATACCTAACTTATCACATTCCGATGTTTATTACCAGCGTCAGTACGCAAATCACAATATTGCTATCCACAATATGGGAACCTCTGAAGCTGCTATGTGTTGTTGGCATGAAACTGTAGCCAAGAGGGGCAGTGCTATCTTGCTGTATTTTAAGGTATGTTCTTGAGAATTTTAAGAGACTAGAGGTTGGAACGGAACGAAAACTTATACTATGGTCTGATCGATGTGTCGGTCAAAACAATAATTAGAAGATGATATCATTGTGTCACTATCTAAGGTCAGTAAACTTCTTTACTGAAGTAAATCAAACATTTTTAGTATCAGGACATAGCTTTTTACCGTGTGATAGGGATTTTGCTCTCATCGAAAAGATAAAAAAAAAAGCAGTCAGCTATATTCCACTCAAGATGTACTTGAGCTAATCAAATCAGCAAGATCAAGAAAACCGTTTCAAGTAGTTGAAATGAAACAGGAAGATTTTGTTGACTTGACCTCAGTTGAGAGTCAAATTAAGAAAGACAACATTAAAATAACAGAAGCACGTTGGATACAGGTCACAGCAAACGAACCGACTGTTCTGCGGATAAGACAAACGCATAATATCCTGCAACCATGGCAGACATCACCTTTACTCAAGAGAACCAGCTGCAGTCCGAAATACAGTTTACAGGCTTATTGAACCAGAAGCCATGAAGCCAGAAAAAAACAGACTTGCTGAAAATGACTGAATGTTTAGAAGAACAGTATAGATTATTTTATTGTGAATTGCCTGCACATGCAACTTAATCTGATTTTGTTTATCTACTGTGTAAGTTTAAATGAGAATAAATGTTTGTTTATTTTTCAGTTTTTGTATTTTTAATTAATTTTAATTTTGGGATCCTTTAATAAGGCTCGTATTTTCCTAAGTTAAAAACGTTGCAAGGAATATTGTGTATAAGTATTAGCGGAAAACTATTGGCGGAAAAACGTTGCATGTTCGTTAACACTAGGTACACATTTTTCACAGGTAACGTTTTTCTTCTGCAAAAAATTACTTTTTGGTTTTCTGCGCTCATTAGTCTTTTGTTTTGTGTTATTTACATTCAATATTATTTCCTTACTGCACAAGCAACACTTAAATTCACAAAATTTAGTAAATAATATTGTCAAAATAGTTTTTTGCTATTATCTGACAAATTTCATTTTGTCGGTTGCAACGTTTTTCCGGGCAGGTCTTCATTTGACGAGGCATTGTAAGATCATAGGTTTTTAACAGACGAGTTGCTTGGCTTGTTATAAGGATTTTCACTTGGGAATTAGACAAAACATGTGGTTATGACATGAAAGAGCAATACCGCATCGTACAATAAATGTTAGGCATGTGCTAAATAATGACTACAGCGACAGTTGGATTGGATATGGTGGTACTGTGGAATGGCTCTAAAATCTCTAGGACTAACTCCACTGAACTATTCTTTTGGGAGTCAATTAAGAATATAGTATACATCGGCGAACCCATAACACGGAATCATATGAAAATTTGTATACAAAATGCCTTTGTCACCAGTGTTGGGCCTAAAATGCTACAAGAATTCGGCAGTCCTTTATGAACCGTAAACGACCATGGTTTAAACATTATAGGCAACATTACGAACATTTCGTACATTTATTAACATGGTTAATAATGTATTTATGAATATAGGTCATCCATTAGGTAGATATTATTTTGTAACGTATATATATATATATATATATATATATATATATATATACAGTGATGTATAATCTGTAAACATAAACTTCGCACAACGTGGTGTAGTAAAACGTGGTTAATATAAATTAAAAAAACATTTAAGCACTGTAAAGCCGAGATTTTTTACTTTAAAATACTTATAAACTTCCTTAAAAACACAAAAAAAATAAGTGTTAATAAAAGCGTGAGAGCCTATAGCAAAAGAGTCGTCTAACTCTTTGTATTTTTTTTTTCAATTTATTTATATTTGAAATTAAAAAATATGCTACCGAACGCGAAGCATTCGCCCTACAGAAAACAAATCAGACCGTTCACCAAGTTATTACGATGGTTACATTTGACATACAAACAAAAAGTAAATATTTTCCACCGGATGAAGAGGTACACAATCTTGTAAGGTCATCATTCATGTGGAATACTTTGTTGATTTTATAAAAGACCATATTATCTTTGCGAAAGTACTCATCATGCTTGTAAAAATACTCATCATTCTAGTAAAAGAACGTAGCATACAATTAGTATTAAAAACCATCAGGGTCAGTATGTTTGGTCTTACCTTGTGTCATCTTGCTTTGATGGGAAGTGTTAGCCGGTTCGTCGTTAATGGGAAGAAGGGTGGAGGTTCTGGGATTCAAAACTCCATGCGGATTGTGTTGTGCCTGATGATGGGAGATGTCTGCGGAGGTTGGATGAATACTGCCATAGTCGACAAATTTCGGCTCTAATATCATTCTGCAAAAAAATGAAACTAATAATTACCACTATCTTATCTTACAGATTAAAAGAGTTAAATAAAAGAATGGTTAGAAATTGTTACTTTATCTAAAATAAACACGTTTATTAAACAATTATATAAGGTGAACTGCAATTGTCTTATCAGTGTCTAATTTGTTTTTAAATCTAACACAAGACAGTTTATTGTTTTGTTGTGATTTGAAAATAAAAGTTGGTATCGACATGCAATTTATAATGAAGTTTTGGCATATGGCAACAAACGAGAGGAAATTTAAAATTCGGCAACATATATAGTTTTGGGATTAGAACGAATTTCGTGACAATAGTTCAAAAGGTTATTTTGCCAGAAAATACAGATGCTTATGCAAATAATACATCGGAACAATTCTACTACTAAACCTTATTCATTCTACAAATTCCCAATCGTCAATAGAACCACGTGTAAGCCAAACAGGGTCGTACTGATGTACGACCTATGTATCATATGATTTTTAAAAATATTTACTTTTGAAACTGTTAGTGTAAGAATTTCTTGAAATTTAATCATTATATCACAATTAAACTAAACTCTAAAAAATATCACGACCAGTAAATAACTTAACAATAACTATAACATAAATATAACACAATATATTAACTTAAAAATCAACACGATGCAATTTGAATTTAAAATGATGGCAAGTTGAGATCTGTAACATGAGAATCTGTCTCGCTTAAGGTAATAAATTATATTTAATAGCCTCTTGACGAATGAGACGGCGAATATCAATACGTGCTCATGTTTACTGATGGAAATTTGGTAAACGAATAAACTTTACTACTACTAACTACTACTACTAAACTGTAAGTCATAATGATGTAAACTTCATTCTCGGGAGAAAAAGTACTTAGCACTTTGCTCCTTGTTATATAAATAGCTATATTTTTCTGGACTTAATTTAATATCGACGGTAGTTAAAACACTGCGCAAGTTATGTGAAGAAAAAGTCCTAAGATGACAGATTCCTGTTAATACACCTAAATTACCCAACAACCATTGTTAAATAGTAATCATATTATTAAATGTTTATTTATACGCAGTTAATACGTTTTATATTTATATATTATATTATAAAAAAGGGGATTCGATTATAAACCAAACCTTATCCGATAATCTATATTATGCAATATTTTCGTAAATTTAAATGTTTGTGTAATAAGTATTATTAAATATATAATATGTTTATAAACTACATACTTTATCGGTTCTATATTTAAGATTGAAATTGATAAGAGGACAGCTGCACTAATTCTCAAAAAATCAAATTAAAAAATGATGAAGTTATTATGACAAATATTTCTTCCCATTATGTCGCTCGTACCGGAGATTAAAAACGATGGAAGGTATCTCAGACTTATTGTGGCTGATACAACTAGATAATTTGTATGGTTTGCATAAAAATAGTATACAAATACAACAGCATACAAATATGTAATTTTTATAATACTAATGCCTTTGTTTACTTTATAACTAATATGTGCCTCTAAAGTTTTGGAAATAAATTTGATTACACATTCGTCTATATAAATACACGCAGTAATGATTAACAATAATTGTTGAAGAGTATGACTTCACGTTATTTTGGTTGAATAAAGACTTTCCAAACATTTTGCGTCAAGTTGCAAGTTGTTGTTAACTTGAAGGCATTTCCTCAAACGTGGTATAGTAAATAGTGAAAAAAAAGATTAACATTCGTACGGGTTTGTAATTGAAGTTTTTGATATTAAAAAACAAGAAATAAAACATAAAGCTTTATATAGTTTGATACATGAAGGAGCTACGACGTCCATAAGAACACGGTGTCGCTCGTATTTGCACAAATTTGAATCTGTGCTCCAATTAGTCTTCCATACTGCTAAAACAGTTTTAATATTGATCTTGTAAGTATATGAAAAAAACATTGATGAAATATATTCGTGATATTTTGGTAGATACTTTTTAAAGTGATAGTTAGTGTTAGTAGTAACAATCTATATTACCTTACAAATGTGCATTATTTCCTTTGGTAGTATGAGTACAACTGATGATGATGATGAAATAGTATGAGTACAACTAAAATCCTTTTAAAACCTAAAATTACCCACTTTAATTTACTGTAATTATCATTATTTGACATTTTAATGGCTGTCTCGTCTACATTCACCGTGACGGAATTTTGACAATTCTAATGGGAAACACGAACGAACTTTTTCCATTTGAAATTTTATTTTATAGATACATGGGAATAAAAAAGTTCGTTGGTGGTGTTATTTAGCACTATGGCGTACTATTTAAAATTAGCTTTGTTCTAAAGGTAACGGTTATGGTTATGGTCTTTGGAATATTGTAAAGGGGCTTCTAAACGGGCAATATTTTTACTGTAATATGCTCCAATGCTGGTAACAATGGCCCAGCCATTTATGACAACATTTAATGCAGCAGATGGCTCTGTAATATATAATCTTAGCAACAATAGGTTTGTTTTAACAAGCCACTTTTGTACGGTTTTAAAACGGTCACGAAACTGTTTGGCATCGATTTTATCTGCATGCTTCGGCTTTGCACCATTCGCTTACGATGTTACGATGCGAAGACGAGACGTGTCGGAACGGATTTTGACACTGACCTAAGGACTGGATATTTGTTTGAGTTGTGTCCATTTGTTTAAAACAGGTTAAACAAAAAATAAAGAAAAAACAATTAGTATTACTTAATAAGTAAAATTTGGAAAACATAATATTTGTTAGTTAAAATAATACTGTGTATATTATACTTAGTAGTATAATATACACACCTACTTTAGAAATCAAAAATACCAAAGTAGGCACTGTGGCTAAAAATAGCCCGATATTTAAATGATAATGGTATCAAAGTAACACAGAATAATTGTTAAAAATGAAAATAAAACGAGAAAATTTGCTATTGAATGTAAATATTTATATTTTATTATAATGTTTAGGTAAAATTGTAGATAGAGGCCGTAAATAAATTTTGAGTATGAACAGGAAATTTATGAAATTTTTTGACACAAAATGTATATCAATAGAAAACACTCCTGTCAAAAGACTTACAACTGAATTAGAAAAAATTAGAACTGACAGAGTAGGTTATTATAATGAACGATTAAAAAGAGAAGAACTTATC
This sequence comes from Diabrotica undecimpunctata, assembly GCF_040954645.1. Taxonomy (NCBI): domain Eukaryota; kingdom Metazoa; phylum Arthropoda; class Insecta; order Coleoptera; family Chrysomelidae; genus Diabrotica; species Diabrotica undecimpunctata. The sequence goes on from NC_092803.1 coordinate 58,796,497, forward strand.
AAAATAAGAAATGATCTAATTGAAAGAAGAAACAATATAATTTATGCAAAAAATAATCTAATCGAAGAAAAAAGTAATATTTAAAATTAGACAAAAAGTTCTATTATCACTGCAGTAAATTTTTAAGCAATAAATACTACAAAAATAGTGCTGAAACACATCACCCCACTTAAAAATCAAAAGAATCGACCAACAAAATGAGAATTTTTGCTCATACTACTTAATGCGCAGGTCAGTCCAAATAGTAATAGTTTTTGCCTGTGTACTAAAATACTGGTTTCGAAACCGTACATTGAACGATCACAAGTTGAGTTCAACTAACAGAAAAAAACCAAATTTCTGGGCTATGATATCTATAGAACTGATCACAGGGCAGTATCAGGAGGTACAGCTAGTCTGGTGAGGAAAGGAATAAAACATCAGCTACTTCCTACACCAGATGGTTTGGTCACTATGTGGAAGCCACCACAGTGAAGATCATAACTGGAAACTATGGGCTGAAACTTGTTTCAGCGTATGTTGGACCGCAAGACCCTATCTTTAATGAGGACCTGAATATCATTTTAGAAACAGAGGAGCCTACTGTCATCACTGATCTAAATGCTAGATTACCCAACTGGTACGACAGAACAAGAAATAAGAACGGTAGACTATTGTGTGACTATCTTGAAGACAAAATCAACACCCACGTAACAGGACCAATGGAACCAACATACTTTCATGGAGGAAAAAGACTCCTTACCTACTTGGACATAGCAATTCTGCATAATGTAGGTCAATAACATGAAATATTTTCAGTAAATGAGGGCGACTCCACACACAACCTAATCGTATTAACCCTTGGAGCAATAGAAAGAGACCCCCTGCAACCCCATAAGAAGACAAGAACAAGTTGACCAAATTACAAAAGTAATGTGAGCGAAAATATTGGACCAATACCATCTATAAACAACATAGCTGAACTAGAAGAAAGCGTGGACCAACTAGAAAAAACAATCTGAAATGCTATTGAAACCAGCTCCAAACTAGAAGAAGTCACAACTCAAAAAGGACGGTTCAGGGACATCAGCAATGAACTGAAAAATCTGATCCAGGAAAAAAATTCGGAAAAGAGGAAGAGCCAACAAAACAAGAACCCTACAAGACAAAAAATTGCTAACGAACTAAATAGAACGATTTCCGAAGTGGAAATTGAAACGTCAATAAACGTATTTTAACCTTTAATTGTGGCTTATTCCCATTTAAATATAAATTGAACTAAATAGGGAAATCAAGAAACAACTACAAGCATATAGAAATGAAAGCTGGGACAACTACATCCAAGAGCTAAACCCTAACGAATCGGCGTTCTAGAAGCTTTCAAAAATTTTGCGAAAGGACAAAAAACCCATTCCTCTCCTACCTAGAGAAAATGGAATCCCAACAAGAAGAAAAAGCGGAAGTGCTAAAAGACACGCTAGAATCTGCATGTAGGAACAACTACCATCCCTAAGAAGATCTAGATTTCACAGAAGTAGAAAGAAGAGAAAGAAATCTAAGAAGAAGAAAGGGCAGAATAGGCATACATACCTCCCCTGAAGAGATAAAATAATTGATTAAGATGACTAACGCAACAACAGCACCAGGACCGGGCAACATCACAAACAGAGCGCTCAAGAACCAGCCAGCAAAAGTGATAGTATATCACCAACATTACCAATAATATGCTAAAATTAAGATTTTCCCAGATAGATGGAAACAGGCTGATGTTATGATGATTGTAACACAGAGAAAAACGGAACCTTTCCACAAAATTACAGAGGCCTATAAGCTTATAAAAAAAAAGATAAATAAAGAGGATTGGGTTGTCGAAACGGTAGAATAACAGAAAATCTGCCTGTTAACTCTCGGAAAATTAAAGACTTAGAAATATCCTCAGGAACTTGATCGTGTTGGGACAAAACTAACAGGTTTAGATATGTTTCTGACTTCCCATAACTATTGTAGAACAAGATCTATGTTTGTATCCAGAAACGTAACAAGTGAATTAAAATTTATAGAGCCGTAGAGACCTACGTAATAGGGTCGCTTCACCTCTAAGGCGACCAGGGACAGTAGTTAACGAGAAGTTCATACATATAAAATATGTAAATACATACATACTAAATACTTTCCTAAAGATATAGTGAACGCTATAAACCGTACTTTATTTAGGTATTCCGAGAACTACAGTACGGAGAGCTTTCCATCGCTTTATAGAGACTGATAAATACTCACGTCGACTTGGTTCCAGTCGTAGGAGTTACCTCGCAAACATATGATCATTTTATTGTGATGGAACTTTTAATTAAGAAATAGCCATTACACTGCAACTGCTGCAAGAAACTGTCTACAGGAGGTTCGAAATGTAAATGTAAGTGATAGAACGGTTAGAAGACGCATCAATGAAAGATGACTAATTGCAAGAAGGCCTGCTATTGTTCTCGAATTATCCAGACACTGCAGGAATCGATTAATTTTTGCTCGACAACATCAACACTGGGATATACAGTATTTGAGCCGAATTCTGTTTACTGATGAATAGCGGTTCTGTTTGAAGTCTGGCGATGGCCGAGAGAGGGTTTGGAGACGTAGAAATATGTCCCAGAGAAGAAAGTTTGGCGGTGGTGGTGTCATGCTTTGAGCTGGAATCTCATTTGAAGCTCGAACTGATCTTATTTTCATCAATGGTCCCCTAAATGCTCACCGGTATATAGAGGATGTTTTGGCAGAAGCAAAAGTTCCATATGGTTCATTTATTGGGACAATTTTGTCTTTATGCATAATAATGCACGGCCGCATACTGCAACAATCGTAACAAATTGCTTGGGGGAAGTAGGAATTAATTCTCTAGAATGACCAGCCTGCAGCCCTGATCTGAATATCATTGAACATATTTGAGATGAACTTCATCGTAGGGTTAGAAGTCAACTAGGTCAGCCAGAAAGTCTTGCAGAACTTCAAAAGATGCTTCCTGAAGAATATGAACGTATTCCTCGAGTTTTTATTCAAAATTCGTTCCTTTCCATTCCAAATTGTATGCAAACGGTTATTGATGTTTTAGGGCATAATATCCGATAGTAAACAATTTTGTTTAAGTTCACTAGTAATTTTTATTTTTTGTAGTTCGTTTCGATATTACACTATTTTCTTTTGTAGCCTTCTAATTAAATAAATTAATTATTAGGCTAAGGAATCAATCAGTAATGGCCATTTTTTGTTTTAAAAATGAAAGATTTTAAGTACACAATAACAAACAGTGCCTAAAACTTCCAATGAATTTTTATTTTCGGAAATTTATAGGGTGGCCACTTTTTTTGTCGGTCAGTGTATTTTAAATTTTGATATATATTTTGTATTAACTATTTTTCAACTAACACATAGGAATTTATATGAAAAAATGTCGTGTATGTTCATTCATCATTATTATCATCCCTTATTAGATCTTAAGTTTCAAATTGTTGTCTCATTCAATGGATTTCTGTGAAATGTTGAAGATATACTCGTAAAGTCGGCCAAATGCACTTTTGCTAAGATTATTTTGGGAATCTCATATAAATAGTATTAGCAAGTGGATTTTGCAAAATGATTTTTAGTAATTATCTCTCATATCGTCTCTATTAACTCATATTACTATTGCCAATTCGCTTTTTCCTATAAGTTCTGAATAATATAATTTTAAATGTGGACGTAATCTTTATACAGTAAAGTTATCATTGGAATCTCAATTTGTTTTTAAGAAAAACTTACTCCTAATCTTGCCTTATTCATTCATAATCTTTATCCATTGAATGAGAATGAGAATTTTAAAAACATGGTATAAAGGATTCGCTGATGACACCGTTATAATGGCAGACACCCTGGAATCGCTACAAGAATTGGTAAATAGAATTAACTATTATTGCATTAGATACAGACTAAAAATAAATAAGAGAAAAACTAAATTTATGATTGTCTCAAAAACGCAACATGGAAATGAAAGATTAATGATAGAGCAAACCCAAATAGAAAAAGTAGAGACATATAAATATCTGGGAACCTGGGTTGATGACAAAAATGACCAAAGCAGAGAAATCAAAGTCCGAATTGAAACTGCAAGGCAAGCATTTGTGAAAATGAAGACAATGCTTACCAACAGAGACCTTCAGTTGCATCTCAGATTGAGGGCTCTAAGATGTTACATATTTTCTATCTTACTATACGGAATGAAAGCTTGGACATTGAAGAAACAACACATAAGGAAAATAGAAGCGTTCGAAATGTGGTGTTACAGAAGAATATTAAAAATTCAGTGGGTTCAAAGGATTACCAATGCTGAGGTACTACGACGTCTAAATATGGAGTTAGAAATTATGAACAGCATAAAAAGAAGAAAACTAGAATATTTGGGTCACATAACCAGAGGAGAAAAATATGAGCTGCTGAGAATTATTATGCAAGGAAGGATCCAAGGAAGAAGAAGCATAGGAAGAAGACGCATCTCCTGGCTGAAGAACCTTAGAGAATGATTTAACTGTAGTTCACTACAACTTTTCAGAGCAGCAGCCAACAAAGTGACCATAGCCGTTATGATATCCAACCTCCGATAGGAGATGGAACTTTAAGAAGAAGAAGGTATAAAGGAAATGTAGATAACAGACAAAAAAGGCGTTCTCCTCAATATTGCAAAAATTATTAATTGTAGTCTAGATAACAGACAAAAAAGGCGTTCTCCTCAATGTTGCAAAAATTATTAATTGTAATGACACCCCAGTACGTCATGTTTGAGTTACTTAAACTGAAAACAATGAACAGCTATGAGTCATTGCCAAACAAACTAAATATAATACAAATACATACGAAAATCAGCACAACACATTAAAAATGGTTCATTAAATAACAGGTGAAGAATAAAATTTACCTTAGGAATTGTTTAAATATCCGTGTAGATTCGACAAGTTATAACCTTCGCAGATATCACTTACTCCCAAAAAATACGAACTGACACTGACTCTGTTTACGATTACAATGTTTCTCGATGCTGCAGTTATCGCATTGTGGTACAAACAAGTTACTCGGAAACATGATTAAAAAAATATTAGTAACTAAAAATAAAAGCAACTGTTTATGTATTGAATATTATGTTTTATAGTATCAAATACGGATTTGGAATAATAGACCAGAGAAATTAGCAAATAACAAACCGTTTTCATGACACTCTTTGATACAGGTATCTAAAAACTGCTTTTTTACTTATAAACAATGTAAGATCGCTAATTATTGATTTTAAATACTAAAGGTGAAGACCGCTAAATTATATGAAAAAGTAACAAAACTTCACTAAAAAAGCATAGAAAATTCTTTAAAATGAGAGTTTTGAAAATTATTTTTGTTAATCTGTTGCTTAAGTATCGCAAAAACAGCTTAAAAAGTCGATTTTTGACAATTATTAACAACTTTTCTAAAAAATCCACAAAAAACTTGAATTTCACGTGATAATAAATTGTTTTGTCTTATATTATTGCTTGTTTTTGTTTCTTCTTATCGTTTAGCATGATTTTTGAACAACTATGTGCTGCACGTCATAAGTGATAACAGTTGATTCATTGTTTTCCATATACTTAATGAGTCAGTAAAAACAATAAGGTCATTAAAAAGATCAATAAAAATAATAACAATGATGGATACACTTAAGTACCATTTTAAAATTTAAAACATAATATATGTTTAAAAAATAAAAGAGCAAATTTGAATCGTAATTGGTGGTGTAATTGGTAACCCATTTTACACAAGATGAATTATATTTAGAGAATGAACTAACTGCCCCACGAACTACCTGGGACCATTAATCCCAAGTACCTGCTGCCCCATCGCCGAGAAAGTTGGGAGTTAAGTCTTAATGACCGGAAATTCCAAATTTGATTATAGTTGATAGTAAGAATATAAATATTTTGAGTTATTCACTTCAGTTGCAAGTATTAAGGTATAGTTTTGTCCGTTAGTGTTTAACTTTTAAATTGCGAATCCAACGACTATGTTTAGTCAAAGGGGAGAACTTTTATTAATAATTAATGAATATAAATATTCAAAGGCCCAATGTCCCCAAAGATGGAAAAGTTAGATGGCGATGCATCAAAAAAGGGTGTCAACAAAAAGTGTACACAAAGGAAGATGATGAAAATTACGTTATTCTTAAAAAAGCATCGGTGGAGCATAATTATGCTCCAAATATCCACATTGGCCGGCAAATTTTTAGTACTTCTACAAAGAGGAAAATTTCAGCAATTTACCGGTGACGACGAAAGACATTTCTTGCGTTCGAAGAAATATCTATGCTGCAAGACGAAAATCCACACCATCATTGCCCAAATCACAGGAAGAACTTCTACAAGTGATAGTGAACATAAATTTAAAAACAAATACAGGTGAACAATAATTCCGCAATTTTTAGTTGGTTCACAAATCTTTACTTTTTGTGTAATATAGATTCTTTGTATCTAGATGGAACTTTTCAATACTGTTCTAAATATTTTTGTCAGATGTTTACTATACATGGCTACAAAAATGGTTTTTATCTTCCTCTAGTATTTTGTTTGTTAACAAATAAATCACAGCAATCGTACAAAAGTACTTTTGTTACATTAATAATAATATGTACAGATTTGGATTTAAATTTCAAACCGAAGCGAATAATTTCTGATTTTGAAATAGCAATTCAAAATGCAGCAAAGTTAGTGTGGCCTGACATTATTATTTTTTTGTTGCAAATTTCATTTAACACAAAATTGGTACCGAAAAATTCAAAATTTAGGTTTGTCCTCGAAATATAAAAATAAAACTGTTATTGGAAAATATTTAAAATTGTTTTTCGGCATTCCTTATTTAGATCCAAATGATGTTGGTGACTTTTTTCTGATGAACTTTTTAATATTATGCCAGAAGATGAGAGTCTTGCAATTTTGTGATTACCTAGTTGATAATTATTTAACGGAAGATTCAACATTTCCACCTTACATGTGGGCTTCAAATTCATCATCTCTTATATCACAAACGCATGTGAATCATTTCACTCGAAATTTAACGAATGTTTTTATAAATCACATCCTTACATATTTAAATTTACAGCCATTTTGTTAAATTGTCAAGCAGAAGTATTATGTGAAAATTGGAACTGCACATAAGATTCGAAAAAAAACTTGATAAAACGGCAAAAAGAAAAGTTGATTTTATTGAAAATAGGCTAAATGAATATTAAGTTAATCAAAACATTACTAAATTAGACTTCAGTTTGCAATTATTATGCAGCTAACTTTTAAAATCTAAAATATAGTGTTCACTCTTACTCATTTTAATCACTAATCAGACATTAGAATTAAGCATTGTTATTGTTTAACTGTAGTTTTGGTTATTGTATATAAGTTAATGTAGATTTATAAATAAACTTTATTCGATTATATTGTTATAGTTTCATTATTTAATCATTTAAAATTTTATCAATTTTAAAATAAAATTCTGAATTGGGTTCCTTTTGAATAAAATAAAGTAAAATAAAAACTATATATGTTCACAAAAATATTATCTAAGTACCTAGGTAGCGTGGGGCAGTTCGTAGTCGCTTTTAATCCCACTATAAAACTGAACCCATTAAAATCTAGGTGGCGTGGGGGAGTTCGTAGTAGCCCTAGTATTATCTTACTGAATGGTTTGAACGTTTTTAAAATTTTTCCCATATATTCAAAACTCATTGAAAAATAAAAAAAATTACCTTTATTTAATATAAAATATATTTTAGTTGTATCTAGTAAATACTGCACGCCGCTGTATGTATTCTATTAAGACCAATCACCTACTTCAAAGGAGGGTCTTATCCAATTGCCAGATAAGCAAGATTATAAAAATTAGTGTATTACAGAATGTATTATGCGGGAAGTAATAAAAGAATAGGGGTAAAATCAGTATTTATCTATGGAAAATGCATTATCAACTTGAGACTTGCTGACAAAATTCCCAAATATATAACAGCGTATATAGTCCAAACAAATTCCATCAAGACAAAAGCCGACATTAAAACTATAGAACTCAAGAAACAATAGATAACAACGTACATACACTTTTTCAAATTTTAGCTCCTTGTGAGATCCCTACTAGCATCCTATTTCTAAGTATCTGCTTATTCTGCATATCGGATATTAATCTATTTACATGTTAAAGAACAATTTGGTTTATTAAATTTATTAAATTAACAGCTAAAATAACAAAACACCTACCAACATACCCAAACATAAGAAACGCGCATCAAATATAACACACTACTGCTGCATACTTGTTGTCGCAACGATTTCGAAAAATGTAATCACGAATAATGAAAGAGCACAGACTAAACCGACAAACATCAATTGCACGAATTATACATTGGACTCCAATTTAACAAGTCAAATCAGCAACAACACTCTTATTACATCACAACAATTTTGTTCACTTGTGTGGAGAATATTATTTAAAAATGACCTTGGTAATGAAAACGGTAAATATATATGCACTGTTTTTTCCCGGAAGATAACATATATTACTTTCATATGTCAGACGTTAAGTTAGGATTTTTAAGGGTTAGGAATTCATATACTTTATGATTTTATTGGATTAGTATACTAATTTTTACAAAGATTTAAAAATTCTTCATTTATATTTTTCTCAATAATACAACTAGTACCATGATCAAATAATGTTATTCCTAGGAATAATGCCTGAAAGACTAGTAACTCGAAGATAGAATCAGATTAGTGATGATAGGCAACCGGTTAGACCACGTTGTACGTCGATAGAATCAAATCAATTTACAGCCATCCCATTTTTTAGTTTTGGAAATTTCAGCGATGACCGCGAAATTTTGAGACCACAATAAATAAGGTAGTCATTGCAAGGGCAAAATTCAAGATACATTAACCTGATAGAAAAATTGGTTTCTTCTTTATGAAATGTCTCGCTTAGTCCCTATTGCTTTGCTCAATTTTAAATAGTTGGTCCAAATAATTCAATGAGAATACCAAAATATAGTTTCCATAACCACTCCCGCTGATGAAACCATTTTGACTTGCTTTAATGACAGAGACTTGTGGATGTCTCAGGTGAATATTTTCCCGTTTAGTGCGTTACACTTTCGGGTGCTCAGAAATTATTTCGTTTAGGTTTACAATTCATAGTAATATTAAGACCTCCCACTTCGTCAACAAAGGTGAATATACATATATACGAAAATAAATTATTTTTTGGCTATTAAAGTTATTGAAAATGTTTCTGCCTCTACATTACGCGTGTTCTGATTGAAATATTTACAATAAAAAAATCAAAACGTGAACAACCCTCTATCCTTTATTCTGGATACAAGTTTAATCTTAAAGCAAATAATAAAAATTTAACTCGTCCTTGTTAAAATATTTACAAACAGTGGTGTTCATTTTTTTGTTTAAACAAATTTTTCCTTTTCTTTTTTGTAAAGGGCCGTTTTTTACCTCCTAAACCAACCAACCCATCATCTACAACGACTGAGCACGACTGAGCAACGCCTCCTTTGGGACCCCAGTGTACCAGTGTCCTGAGCCTACTTCCGAGTGGTTCGTTTCACTCCTAGGTTACAGCATGATATTCTTTGGGTATTGTTTATCACTTGCATATTTGCGGATCTTTAAGTGCATATCTTGCAAGCTTACTAATGACAAACCTTGGAGTGTATGCAATTATTTATACAATAGATATACGGAAAGATCAAGATAATAACCATGAGTCTATTTTGAGACTACCTCGGATAAGGAATATTACGGTAAAACAGAAATCGTTAACTGCGACTTCAGTTCGCAGTTAAATATTGGCACATCATCAATCAAATAATAATGAATGTTATTTTGCAACCAATTCTTCTCCAATAGAACATTTCAGTGGCATTTATCTTTCTGCTTGACGTAGGGTCCAAGATTCACATCCGTGTGCAAATATTCGGAATATTAAGCAGTTGATCAACCTCATTTTTAGAGTTCGTGAAATTTGAGAGTCCTTCCATATTTTGGAACACTTCATCCTTCCTACGGCGGCTTTTGCTAGATCACAACTACGTTTTATTTCTTCCTTTAGTGGCTCTGTGTTTGTGATCAATGATCCCAGATATAAATATGAGTTCACAACCACAAACCGGTCAATCGTGGTTACGTGTGGATTATTGTTATGTAATCTATCCACTATCATGATCTTTGTCTTTGATATGCTGACCAAATATTTGACTTTCGTTTTCAACCAGTCGTATAAGATCAATTAACTCTTCTTGAATATTTGCAAGAAGGCCTGTGTCGTCTGCAAAACGTAGATTGTTTATTTTTTTGGCCATTTATTAAGATGCCCTTTTCCCATCCTTCAAGCGCTATTCTCATAATATGCTCCTCATATAAATAATTGTGGAGACAGTATACATCCTTGTATGACACCTTGTTTTGGATGGAATTCGTTTGAGAGTGTGTCAAGCACTTTAGCTGTTCCAGTAGTGTGTTGGTATAGTTCAGTTATAAGCGAAATTAAGTGCTGTGGTACGCCCACTTCTTTTAGTATCTGTCATAAGTGATCTCATTTGAGCCTGTCGAACGCTTTGCGATAATCTATAAAACAAATGTATAGTGGGATATTGAATTTCCTAGATTTTTCTATTATTGGTCTTATATTCAGAAGATGTTCTCGAGTACCTCTACCTTTGGTAAATCTAGTTTGCTCTTGGGGTATTTCTCGTTGTAGGAACGTTTTCAGTATCTCTTTGATTATGTGTAGCATTATTTTGCTGGCATGTGGAATAAGAGAGATTTAGTCGCATTTATGGAAGCTGCCTTTTTTATGTATTGTCGTTATTGTACATTTTGTCCAATCGTCAGGCCATTACTTGGAATGACAGATGTTGCTACAGAGCAAGTGAAGCATTTTTATTCCGGTTTCTTCTGTAGCTCAGAGCATTTCTGCTGTTATCATATCTGGACCTGGTGCTTTGTTATACTTGAGGTTACTGATCGCCAGTCTTATTTCATTTTCGAGTATGTTAGGTTCTTCTTCGATTTCTTCTGGAGTTTTATCAACAAGTTCCTGGCGTTGATCATCTTTGATCCATCTTTGAATTTAGGTTGATCCCGACAATATAATCTCCATGTCTCTGATATATCTTCTCTGTTGGTTATCGGGGTTCCTGTGTGGTCTTCAACGGTCCAAGTTCTGGCTTTAAAGCCAGACCAAATTTATACATGTATACAAAAATTGTTTTGAGACAATTGAGACACAGGCAAATATAGACATAATTTCAGACTTCAGATTATAAAAATGTTGAAATAATTTATTGACGATCATGCTAAGTAAAGAGGCGAAAACCAATAAAAGCCGTCCTACTTTTAGACCAGGGAACTAACGATTTTCCCATGACACTCGTTGATATAGGTATGTAACAACTGTTTGTAATAAATTTGGTGATAACAAGATTTAATAAACACAATATGCAAAGGATAAAACGTCATTTTTTACTTACACACAATATATAAGCAATGTAAGATCCCTATTTGATTTTAAATATTAAAGGTGAAGGCCTGTAAATTATATGGAAAAGTGACACAATTTTACTGAAAACGCATAGAAAATCCTTTAAAACGAGGGTTTGTAAAGTTATTTTGTTAATTTGTTGCTTAATTGTTTTAAAAATTGCTTAAAAGTCGATTTTTTGAAAATTATTAATAACTTTTTTAAAAATGCACAAAAAAAATTTAATTTCGCGTGAGAATAAGGACAATATCACAAATATTCAGTTTTAAAAATTTAAAGAAGTTTCACGTAATAGTTATTGCCAAATTAAAATTGTTTATCCCAAAAAGGTTTTATCTACAATGTTATTATGCGTAAACTATTGGGTCTACATGAAGCCTAGAAGCACCAAATTGAAGAAAAAGGCTTAATTTATCAAATTAAATCAATTAACGATTAGAAAGTTTATATTTAATATTGTAAAATAGGTTTGCAAAAAACTATGATTTTAAGCTTATAAACAATTAAAGTAACTCAGACGCAATAACATGTAGGAAGTTATTCTTATTCGCCATGTTGGCAGGTGTCCACGTATTTACAACAAAATACAATGTCCTACGACTCTTAGAACCCGAGTTAGCCCCTTTTTTTATTCTCACTCTAATATTTCAAAAACTGAATTCATAAATTCAAATCTATAAAAGTCGCAATATCTCCGGTTCTAATCAACGAAAATTGATGTATTTGTTTAATTTAGGGTAACTCGTTGCATAGAATATAAAAAGTAAATTAGTTAATTTGTGAATGGTTTATTTAACCGAATAATTTTTTTAAACAATTTAAAAAAATATATTTATTTTGCAAAATTTTACTTTTCTCTTATTATTAGTAGTAGAAGAGGTTATGAAATAATGGGTAAATTAAATATTTATGTATTACAGTTATAAATAATATCACTAAAAAATAAATTTTACAAAAAAATTTATTTTTTATTAAATTAATTATTTATTTAAAAATAAAATCTATACCTGTCAACTTTTCTTGAATAAGCTTATTATTTTTACGATTACTCTACTTAAATTAAACAAATTAATTGTTATAAACTTTGTATATTATAAATAAAAATCGTAAAATTAAGCATGTAAATAAACCCAAAACGTGTTGACTGGTCGCTAGGAAAGAGAGCCAAAGCAATTATCCTTCGAGAAGAAGGTTACACATATCAAGAAATAGCAAACAAATTGGGGGGTGGCGCCACAAAATCAGCAAAAAGAACAGGCAGAAAACCGAAAGTTAGTCAATACGATGAGCGTAGAATATGCCGACTTTCTTTAGAAGATCGTCGCAGATCCGCAAAAGAAATTAATGCTATTGTCAAATCAACTGGCTTACAAATACGAGTGTCGGACCTCAGAATCAGAAGTTGTGTGAAAATGGATTGATTGGGGCTTTGGCACACAGAGGGTGGACAGAAGAACAGTGAAGTAAGGTAATTTGGAGTGGTGAAACCAGAATCTCGATCTTTGGGAGCCACGCAGTTGAAGTTTATTCGCCGCCGACCGGGAGAGGACCTTTTGCGCCAGTGTACTACGATCACTATCAAGCATCCTGTGAGTGTCATGGTATGGACTTGTATGGCCACTAATGGAATTGGAGTAATAGGGGACAATATTAATATAAAAAAATATCAGGAAGAGATACTGCAAGCCAAACTGCTACCGACTATCAGAGATTTGTTTGAAGGGGATGCCCAACAATGCATCTTCCAGCAGGATGGAGCGCCTTGTCATACGGCTAAGACTTCCATGGAATAGTTGAAAAACCATGACGTTACTGTCCTGCCTTGGCCTAGAAATAGTCCCGATCTAAATCCAATAGAAAATTTATAGTCAAGGCTGAAAGTGTTAGTGTCACGCCGAAACCCAAGTAACAAGAGAGAACTGATAGAAGCCATTATTCAAAACTGGTTTATTACACCAGAAGATTTGGCCCGTCCCGTGAACTCCATGCCTCATTTTTTGATAATAACCATTGTACCATTTTTTTAAAATATATCTACTAATAGCAAACGGCTGTTTTTTTTTGTTAAATAGTAAGTAGATGCAATAAAATTATAGATAAACTTATAAATACCATAAGTCTTGTGAAAACGATGAATGCTGATAACAAAAGTTCCAAATGAAATTCTGAGAACAACTGGAGTTGACGAACAAGACTTGCGAATTATCTCAGAACTATACTGGCACCAAACGGCAACAATTGAAATAAAGTACACAACATCCGAAGACATACAAATCCGACGAGGAGTGAGACAGGGTTGCGTCTTATCACCGCTACTGTTTAATTTGTATTCGGAGTCTATATTCAGAGAAGCATTAGACGAGGTCCAAGGCGGAATTAAGATTAACGGAATCAGCATAGACAACATCAGATATGCTGATGATACCGTCTTAATAGCAAGCAACACGCAAGAACTACAAAATATAATAAATGCGGTAGTTCACCACAGCGAAATGTTCGGTTTACATCTAAACGTTTCCAAAACTAAAACTTTAGTATTTTCAAAGACACCAATAAACGTACAGGTGTATGCCAAGGGTCAAATAATAGAACAGGAAAATTCCATAAAATATTTGGGAGCAAATATCAATAGTCAGTGTAATCCAAAAAAAGAAATCCTATCAAGAATCGAACAAGCAAGGAAAACATTCATGAGCATGAAAACATTTTTTACAAGATCAGACCTTAGTCTACAGCTTAGAATCCGAATGATCAGATGTTACGTTTTTTCTGTCTTACTGTATGGCTGTGAGAGTTGGACAATGGACTCTGAAATAGAAAAAAGAATAGATGCCTTTGAGATGTATATATATAGACGAATGTTGAGAATTCCATGGTTACAAAGAGTTACTAATGTTGAGGTACTTCGTCGCATGTATAAACAAAAAGAATTACTAAGAATAATCAAAGAGAGGAAAATGCAATACTTGGGTCATGTGTTGAGAGGCGAAAGATATGAATTACTTCAAGTTATACTGGAAGGAAAAGTACAGGACAAAAGATCAGTAGGAAGACGCCAGAACTCGTGGCTGAAAGACCTGAGGAGATGGTTCGACTGCTCATCCGCAGAAATCTTTCGCGCAGCAGTTTCCAGAACTACAATTGCCATTTGGATCGCCAACCTTCGAAAGGAAACGGGGTCATGAGAAGAAGAAGATAACAAAAATAAAATGCTAATTTCTCTGGTCTATTTGCAAAACCAAGCACAGCAGATTTATACCTATTTGACTTAGCCTATATATAAAATGTATTTATTTTTAAAAATATAAATTAAATTAAAAAAAAAATATAAATGGATTATTAATGATAAATTTTTGGTTTCACTTGACTGTCTACAAACTCAAATATTTCTAAAAATGATTGTACTTAACACATGAGAAACATTAACGCTTGATAACCATGAGAAAAGTCAAAATGAAATTTTATCTTGAATATGCAATAGTATAATATTTTATATATCATGCAAAAATAGAAAACGTGTGATCTTTCAAGGTATTAAGCAGTGACATTACATATTTTCTAAAGAATGCGCACATATTAAATCGAAATATGTTATACTATGAAAACAACACTATAAAACCATGCCCTGAAACTTTGTTTTAAATAAAAACTACATTCAATAGTTGAAATGTGTCAGTAAGTTACCTCATTTTGTCACAATAAGCTTTCATTTACCAACATACTCCTTATCAAACATTTCACAGGTAGAAACGAACAAAACTGAGGTCGTTTTTAACATTCTAACGTCAAATAATCAGCAGTTTATGATGTATTTATTTGCGAAAATACACGAGTGTACAATAATATTCAAGGTGGACTACAGGAAATGTTATGTAAATTCTTCGAAAAAGGAAACCATCATGTTTTTTTAAATATCTATAAAACTTTTCAAAATTTTGTTCTTTCTTAGCTTTAATAAATTAGTTTATTCTTTCTGCCCATTTACATCTATTGCGACTTTTTAAAAATTGGGACTTGTTATATGGCATATATAAATTATTTTAGTATAATGTGTCTTATGTGTAAGTCGTTGTGCTGGTTAAAGAGCCATTCAGCTGTTCAATCAAAACGGCAATCACACTAGAAGGTCAGGATCGGGTAGTAGCAGAGCAACATCTACATCGATTTTTGGTTTCTTCGTGTTTAAGTAGTAGATATCTAACTTCAACTGAGGTTGCGAATCGCCTGAAAATGAGTCCAGGTTTTGCTTAAGGTTACCAGGCGATCGCGAAAGAATCTGGAGAAGGCAAGGAGAAGCATTTGCTCAATGCAGTATTTCCGACAGAATAACCTAATTGAGGAAGCTCAGTTATGGCTTTTATAAGTTCCGATACCCGTACTGACTTAGTTCTTGTGGATGGAGGTTCTATGATAGGAGCAAGCTATATAGCCCAAGCCTTTTAGATGGGCATGTGGTACCTTTTACGTCATTCATAGGACCTAATTCTATTTTTATGGGCGATAACGTGCGTCCCCACCGTGCTAGAATCGCCAATGAATACTTACAAGACGTCGGGGTTGTCCGTATGAATTGGCCAGCTTCCAGCTCCGACCCCAATCCAATCGAAGATCTATGGACACATTGGGAAGACCAAATCAAGTTCGTCTACCACGCCCAAACAACTTGTCTGAGCTTATTGCGGCTCTTCAGACAATATGGGACGATTTGGACCAAACTTCATGTTAAATATTTAATTACCACAATACCAAGACGTCTGTAGGCTGTTATAAGGGCCCTTGGAGGAAATACTAGGTATTAATAACAGGCGACATAAACATTATTTTGTTTATGTTTTTTATCAACAAAGCTATTTTCGAATAATGCCATAATTTTTTATAATTTTTTTTTGCTTAAATTGTGTTTCTTATTTACATTTAATGTTCTTCCTTAAATCTACGCCCAATCCGTAAGTGGCTTCAACAAAAATTTGCTCTCTCCTCTATAAACTAGGGGATAATCTAATTTTTTGGATCCTAGGGTATTTGAAGTAGAAATGGTTTCTATCTGGCGAATCAAAGATATATACTCGATTTCATCTATAACTGTTATTACATATGTATTTAGTGCAGTGCTTTTAGTTTTTTTTTTTTTTTTAATATGAATTGTCCCTCGATTGTTTGTACCCTAGTGATCAAGGGAAATTGTTATATTTTTTGTTCAGCCAATTTATAGGTATTTTTTTTATTAGATAGTAGGTTATAATACCTATAATATCATGATAATACAGTAGTCTCTCTCTATAATGATTCCCTATATAACGATAATTCCTCTATAACGATGAAAATAGTAAACGTTGGTTGGTTCATCATAAGAACAATGTATTAATTCTTTCTCTATACCGATATCGTTCTCTCTTTATAGCGATAACTTTTTAGCGTTCAATAGTTGATGACAAATGTGTTTTGTGTTTAAAGTTCAGACTACTTGAGTCACGAGTGGCAAGATCATTGTCCAGCGGTTATTTTGTTTTGCGCTTAAGGAATGCGGTCACCCATTCTACTCTTTCTTATCAGAGAATTAAGTGACTTACGTTTATTGTTCGTCAACAATCAACAGATGTTGTCATCTATAGACGACTTTTCATTTCCAGTTTGAGTTGTATCTTAGTGTGTCAACAATCAACATGTTTTTGAAAAAGCGTAAAGTGCTCTCGGTGGAGGAAAAGTTATCGATAACTCGAGCAATAGAAAAAGGTGAAAAGCAATCGGATGTCGTTCGCCGGACGGGGCTATCTCAGTCAACTGTAGCTACGATATGGAAGGACAGAAAAAAGTGGCTTAAAGCGGAGATGGAGGACGGTAGCAGGAAGAAGTTGTGGAAACCTCAGCATAAAGATTTAGATCGCGCTATGCTTCAGTGAACCATATTCCACTTTTTGGGCCTATGGTCAGGACAAAAGCTGAGTTTTTTGCAACTGAACTTGGAATTGAGAATTTCAAGGCATCTGAGGGTTGGCTGAGCAAGTGAAAGCTGCGGCACAAGATTAACTACGGGCAAATCAACGGAGGCTCGCGATGTTAACAAAAACGTAACGGATGATTGGCTAGAAAACGTGTGGCCTGGACTGAAGGCACGATATGACTGAAGATACGATGAGACGGGATTGTTTTTTAAAATGACTCCAAACAGAACTTTAAAATTTAAATTGGAAAAGTGCATTGGTAGAAAGCTCTCTAAGGAACGCATTACAGTTTTAGTGACCGCTAACATGACAGGTTCGGTGAAGCGAAAATTGTTAGTGATAGGGAAGTCGACAAACCCGCGTTGCTTTAAAAACATAAAAAAAATCTGCCGGTGACCTATAAAGCAAACAAGAGTACGTGGATGACCTCGGAAATTTTTGAAGAAGCGATAAGAAAGTGGGATATCGAGCTTAAAGGGAAAAAATTCTTTTGCTTGTAGACAATTGTCCTGCTCATCCTGTATTACGCGACCTTCAAAACATCGAACTCTCTTTTCTGCCAGCAAACACAAGTGTCCTTTAGCCCATGGACCAAAGTGTCATCAAGAGTTTGAAAAGCCATTACAGGAGAAGACTTTTGATGGAAATGGTTGAGAATAATGGCGATCTTAAACTAAACATTCTTGACGCCATCCTAATGATTAGTAAATCCTGGGACGAGGTGACGAGCAATACAATAAAACATTCCTTCAAACACGCAGGATGGCTGGAAGATCAAGGATTGACTGATGATGAAGATGACCTGCCATTAGATGTTTGGGCCAGACAGTTTGAACTTACTATCACCTACGGACTGGAAGAGCTAACAGATTTTGAAGAAGTTGATGAAAATGTAGCTACACAATCTGGACTTGCTGACGAGGACATCCTGCAAGCAGTTCGTGTAGAAGAAGAAGAAAACAGTGACTCGGAAATGGAAGCAGAGCCAGAAACAGCTCCGACCCCTCAGCAGGCATTGGATGCAGCAAAAGTACTGCATCGATTTTTCATCTACCAGGAAGACGATATGAGTGCTGTGGAAGATTCGATGAGTCTTCAGGACATGGTCAGGTCAGTTCTGTGGAAAGGGAAAAGAAGACAGACCAGGGTGACAGATTTTTTTGGTAAAGTAGGCTAAATATATTTTACAGTAGCATATTATTTTTTTTATTGTACAGTACACAGTATGTTTTAATTGTACAGTCATTTTTTATACTGTATTGCTTATATTATTCGTTAATAAATCTATGTGGAATACAATGTTAATTCATTTATATTCGTTTTGATAATTTTTTTAAATTAAAATAGGTTATTTAGTACAGTATTATTAATATTACAGTACCTATTATTAATACATACAGTATTATTAATATTACAGAATTTTGTCTCTCTCTGTATAACGATCTCTCCTTATAACGATGAAAATTCCCGGTCCCTTGCATATCGTTATAGAGAGAGAGGACTGTAATGCCATAACTGTTATTTTTGCTATTTAAATCCACCTTTTCAGCTGTACCCCGCTACAAAGGAATTCCATCTAATTTTAGGAATATTTGTTTAAAACCAAATTTATCTAAATTTACATATTTGATTTGTACTATTTGTCTTGTTTGATTTATATCTACTTTGCTAATGTGTTGACATTCAATAATACCTTCCTACCTGGTGGAACTTTTAAGAAATCAAAATTGTCCATTTTTAGCAATTATTTGTTTATTACTCTCTCATAATCTTCCTTTCTTGTGGTAAATAATAAGAAGGTGAATCTGACAGAAATGAAAAACGACGATATTAAGGTACGTGTGTTTGCTTCTCCTTTTTTCTGACTATGTAGTTTTTTAGAAGGGTTTAGCCTATATGTCATTTTTGAAACGAAACTTCCATACTGGCGTTGTATTACTTTTTTTTCACTACAGTAAAATGTTAAGGCGAGCGTCACGGAACTAGCGCCACAAGATGGCGTATGGCGTCGTCACGGGTAGCGTCATTAAATAGCGGTTCTTGATATCGATTGACTACTCTCGATTAATACGTTTCTAGTCATCATAAATGTACTCTAAGGAGGTTTAAATTAAAAACTGCATGAAAATACCTAACAAAATATAGACATTAAATAAGAAGTAAAAAATTAAAAGAATATCTGTAACTAAAAGATTCGATTCGTAACGATTGTCAAAATTTAATAAAAGTCATAAATGTCATCCGATTAATAAGAACATTGAATCATCTGTTTAAATTTTTAGTTTAATTCTCGTGTTAAAATAATTTCATATAAATACAATAATTATTATTTTTAAACATATTACTTAGTTTATATAATAATTAAATTTGATATTTCTATCAAATGATATTTATTTATATTTTATTATTATTTGGTGTGAATTTGACAGGTTTGTTATAAGTAAACAACAGAAAATAAAAAATTTATAAATAACAAAATTACTTTATTTAATTTTATATAGTTATAATATTTAAATTTTAAAAATACAGAAAACAAAGTAGGTATGGAGTTCCGCGCTAGTCTACAGTAGCGCCCACTGTTATATTTTTTTAATATAAATTACTATTTTTAAACATCTTATTTAGTTTATATAGCAATTAAATTTACTATCAAATGATATTTATTTATATTTTTATATTTTTATATAAATATAATTTCATATAAATACAATGTTGGATTTTTGCAATTATCAGTTGGACTATTGTATTAAAGGGCGATAAAAAGATTTTCATATTTACACAGTCACACGGAAGAGTCCCTTTGTGTACCTAACGAGGGGATGGCCGTTAGGTATACAAAATGTCAAAACTGACCATAATTTGTTATGTTGATTTTTGAAATGTTTCATAATTTTTTGTACAGGAAAAGTAAAAAAGATCTTACTAACGAATGCGACAAAGCATGTAAAAAGCTTAAAAAAAATCGGTTGCCTGTAAAGTCGGTTTTACGGGCGAAGATTTTACGTGACGTCTTTTTCTCGGTAGAATATTTATTGATATGAATATTATTAAATTGCACAATAGGAACAAGGAATTGAATGAAAATAAGACTTGCACAAATTTTAACTATAGAAATATATTTTGTTTACTAAAACATTGTACATGTAAACTTAAACTTAACTAATTTCTATTTGAGTGATTTTGTCTATTTATTTTATATATTATTTTATATTTTTTATATATTATTTTATATATTATATATTATTATTTTATATATTATTTATATTTTATATATTATATTTTTATATATTATTTTATATATTATTTATTTTATATTATATTATTGATCTTATTATTTTCTACAAAATTTATTTGAAAATTTTTTCGATATATCAATTAGTTGCGGAGATATCGATCATTGAAGTTATTGTTTGCTACCAGTATTTTATATATTTTTTTCAGTTATAAAAAATTACTATTTCCAATTGTGTCTACCAAGTATGGTCACATGTATTTGCCTACATATTAAATAATAATAAGTACAGATAATGTTATGTGACGTTCACTTCTGATTATATATATTTTAATATTTTTAATTTTAAAGAATCAATTTGAAAATCAAAACACTTATTCAGATCGAAGGTTCAAATTTTTGCTAAATAAATTTGAAATTATTTAAAATTTGTAAATGTAAATGGTAAAGTTGAAAATTAAAACATTTACTAAAATTGGAATTTGAAATTCTTGCTAAACACATTTTACAGTTCTGAAATTCACAGTTAAATTCTAACTCCGCGCGTGGTGATTGGTCGGTTTAGTTCGTTTGTTTGGTCGCCCTGTTTTGACAGGTTAGAAGTTATAATTTGTTATTTTAAATGTTTGACTAGCAATACGCGCTGTTTCTTCTCAATCGACTGAATTACGATTGATTGCAGAGTGATTTAAACTAATAATTTACTTAACACTATCAACATTTGTCAATAGTATGACATAACCTATAAACTCAGTTTCTCAACTTTTGTGTCAATCTAACAATTAATCAATCAATCATAGTTTACGATAATGAAATATTAGTGTACAATTATTTACCTTTATTGTTGTAGTTGTTGTAAATGACGAATCTAAGCACTCCACATTTTCACTACAGACACAGCTGACGATACTTTCAACGATTTTCAACTTTAGCGATTCAACGCGCCTAATTCTCTAGTGCCGCGCGCAGCGGACCGATCATGTTTGAGTGGGAGAGAGACGCAAGGCATTCGCCGGTCCGGCGGGCCTCTCTCTCGTTCGGCGACTCACTGTAACAGACGTGAGCGGGCGTTACACTTTTTCTTAAATGACTCCGAGCCACAACCTAATTTAAGACGTTGTCACGTCAAAAGATACACCACCAAAAACTGTAGCTAAATTGAAATTTGATTGAAAATATTATGAAATTGTAAAGAGTATAGTAAAAACAGCAATTTTGTTGATTAATAAAAAGCTTCGCGATAGTTTACAGTACCGCCTACTGAACCCTTTTTTAATCTTTCTTAAACCAGTCTTCTCATAGGTCAAGTGTTGAGTTTTTCTTGTACCTCGACAAACGACTAGGTGGCGACCTTTATTTTACCCTTTTTTTCCCAGATCTATAGACCCATGTCCGAAAACTCACCGTTGTGTCCTTTAAAACGCCTGAGCGTCGGTTTTTCAGGTGAACATACTTGCACCTGGATTTCTTACTTCTTTTTTAATCCCCCAATTCTTATCCAGATAAGTATCGTACAATAATGACACCCCGTTTCCGGACTAAACAAAACAAAGAACTCAACACTTTGTTTAGTGATTTAGTGCCGCATTGAAAACACCTTTTATTTATGTAAATCCATAAATCTAAGAAATAAGATCCAATATTGCAGTTTGAGTACAAGTGACCTGAACAATAGATTAACTAGGAACTGGAGTGTCAGCGGAAGATCCAACGTAAGCGTTTACTGTCAAAACACCCACGAAAATATAAAGAAAGTTATCAAAAAACCATGGATCTCGAAGAATTGGATTAAGGAACAAAATCCGACAAGAGGCATTTAATAGCTTGCTGATATAACAGTTAAAGAAAGCAGATGAGGAATAACAAAAGATGGGGAATGAAAATGAGAGATTGAGGTCAAATTTCGAAATATTACGTGAAGAGAATAAGAATCTCAGTTCAAAAATAAAAAAAATTTAATAAGCTAAACTCTTTGCAAAAAAAATATTAGGAGCTAGACGAGAAATGCAACACAAATATAAACGATTATACAATACCCCGTTGGAGATTTAAAAACTAACTGAGAAGCTTAAAGAAAAGCGAAAAAGAACGAAAAGCAACAACACAAAGTCTAAATGACATAACTGTCGATAACACAAGTGGAACACCGAAGAATAAATATCACTAAAGCGCCCCTGTAGCTTCATCTACACAAGCTCCATATACACATCCTCATGGATGCGAGAAAAAGCAGGCACAGATAAATACGCATCGGCATCACAATAAGATTTATGGAGAAAAATAGTACAGATAATAAACTCGAACAACATCAAAGTCAAGGAAAAAGTAACAGAAGGACCAAAGGTGAAAGGGAAGATAAACACTGCCACAAACGAAGACAACGAAAAAATTACACAAGCGCTGGAAAAAGAGAAATTCATCATTTACCAACAAAGATCAAATAACCAGTCATACAATGTAGTCAGAAAATGACAGTCTCCAACAGAAGGCCTAGAAAAAATAAATATGGCACCAAAAACATCGACATGGACCCAATTAACGTCATGAACATGAAATCAATATTTGACAAAAGGCCTCTCTGCATCCATATTCTACAAGTGCTGAAAGAAAACAAACATGCAGTGAAAAAAGAGAATGAACTAATACCCCTTCAGGTGCTAGTCGAAAATCTAATGCAATTAGCAGATACTACGTCGTCACTGAATGTGTAAAATGAGCTGACAATCACACAGCAACACAATGCACACTTTCCCGAGAATAACGGTGTTTTATTTAATGTAAGTAATTGCATCAGCGACGTGGAAAAATTTCCAGGATTGTATGACACACATATTATTATAATCCGAATCGATGGCTACTACTCTAATCATGTCAAACACGTGGTAAAGTATCTTTCTAAAGTATCACAGTTATGTTAGTAGGTATAGATATCACCTAAACGATTTCATTCTCGGTATAGAGTATCTGAGGATGGCCAAGTGCATTACCTATTATTAACAAAACTTCACTTTGTAAATAAAATTAATAAAACTTTACTAACTTCATCTAGGCCTTATAATTATGCAACAAATCAGAAAGAAAATTTTTATTTATATTTTTCAAGGAAAATTTGCGACAAATGATACAACTCTGGGGAGGTCTTGTGTTAACATCTCACTTAATGCGTTTGTAGATTTTTTTATGTGATTTTCTTACGTCGTTTCAAAATGGCGATCATTAAATTGTGAAAATTATCTTCAAGATACTCTCAGTGTACAATAAAAGTCATGTACATACGAAATCAAATAATCATTTCAGAGTTCAAAATAATTAGGAGAGGTAATTAAATATTATACAGACAATAGTTGAATTAGGTTTATAAAACGAGTACCAATGTTACTGTTGTATATACTCGCGGTGTTTAAACACAGGCGGTTGTCACATAGGCACAGGTTTCAAACGCGGTGGTTTCTCGTATGAGTTTGATCTGTCTTTAGAGGATACACGTGTAAACGTTACTCTTTCTTTCAATTAGTCGTTATCACTAAGAGAGGAGAGATTTTATTTTTCTTTGTCCAAAAATGGCTGCGTTTCTTGAGGGTGGGATTCAAGTTAGGGAGTAGAAGTGTTTTTTGGAAGTATGATTGTTTTTTCCATGTGAAAAATTAAATACTCAGTGAAAGAAAAACTTTTGTTGTTGAGGTCGTAAGTACTGTGTGACATAGCTTTCATATAAAAATATTTAATATACTATACATTATCATTTAAGAAAAATATCGATAGCCTAATTTTTGTCAGATATCACTAACAAACCATGTGAATTTTCTTAGAATGTTCGGAACTGAAAAAATAAATTGAATTCTTCAAGTGTTTACCATAGCACGGAAGACAAGTATATTACTAATGTTGATTCATACTATTTTTATATACTCGATAGTTATTACAGAATGGCGCCGTTCGTCATTTTCAACGACTACTGGCTTTTATAGGTATAGGTGCTATTTTAATATAATGGTCACACTATATAAAATAGTTAAAGGTAAATGGCAACACTACGAGCAATACGCAAGTAAGATGCACATTTTAATCAGTATGTTCGTGGTTATTCATAATGTTTAGTTTGTTACGAATCGTTTTTAGT
Organism: Diabrotica undecimpunctata; assembly: GCF_040954645.1. Classification (NCBI taxonomy): domain Eukaryota; kingdom Metazoa; phylum Arthropoda; class Insecta; order Coleoptera; family Chrysomelidae; genus Diabrotica; species Diabrotica undecimpunctata. Next base: position 58,821,344 of record NC_092803.1, read on the forward strand.
GCTTTCCATTGACATTTTAATTATAACATTAACATTTGTACAGAACGTGATGTCATTTCTGATTTTGTTCGACACTACCTGCATCGAAAAAACAACTATAATGCTACCAAAACAACTATAATAAATCAATAAAAATAAAACTTCAATAAAGAACTCTTGTTACTCAGAAAATGATAATAGCGTCAATTATTAAAGTTATTTGAACAACTGTAAAACGAATGTAGAAGTTTATAAAAATTTGGATTGAGTATTACGATAGATTAGTGTTGCCCAAATGCAAGAACAAGACGAGACTTAGACAGTCTTGGTCTTGCGCCAATACACCTGGTCTTGGTCTTGGTATTGCACTCCCAGTCTTGGTCTTGGTCTTGCAGCAAGAGTCTTGCAAGTCTTGCAGTTACCCATTAGCCTATTGCTATTTATTAAACGTTACTAGGGGAGTTTGAAGCCACCATCTAAGCGATCCTTGCCTATGCTCTAACTAACCCAGCTATCTACCATGCCCCACGAAAGTCAATCAAACATGGTTAAAACACAAAAAAACCAAATTAATGACATAAACTTAACTGTATTTTAAAGAACATTTTCTGTCTAGAAAGGCATTGATGGACCTCCACCATATATGAAATGGAAATCTTAAAAAAGATTGGTACGTGGCAAAAATCCACATACAGGTATCAAGGGCACATATTCTTTAGGTGATTAGATAACAAACTATAATCCACTTATTAAAGCAACATAAATGTTATTACAATCTTAGCTCTACTTTTATATAAAAAACTAACTTGCAAAAATAAAGAATAGGTAAGAAAGCAATGATAATCAAAAGAAGTTATTTTAAATTAAGGAGATATCTACTTAATAAATACATTAATTTACCAAAATAAAGTAGTAGGAACATTTTTTTAGGAACCAGAATTTTGGGTTTTCAGGAAGAAATATTTGTAATTCTTTTTTGTGAAAAGATATTAGATGTTTCCTTAAACCTGAAGTGTTTCTGTTTTTCATTTTCATTTTAACCTTTCTATGTAGGCACAATTTAAACAAAGCAATTTGGGATGCATGAATTATTTCGAAAAACTCATCAAATTTGCTTTTAGATCTATAATTCCAACGCTCACTATTCCGACTAAAACTATTTTGAATCTTTGTCCCCCATGTCAAATTGTAAACTTGTCAAATGAAGTTTAGTAATGTCGAAAAAGTAACTACTACTATAAATGTCCGTTACTATTCAATACCGTAGGTATCTAATAACAAACAGAGAATTAAATATCGTTACTTCGTTATTCTAAATATTTCGGTATTTTGTTTACACGGTAACCGACATTATCTGTTATTCATTTGTCTCGTTACTTTTGAATAATAGTCACGCTCTTTCAGCAAATTTGGTTTAACCGAATGATTTCATCGCACACTCAGCAGAAACAATGTTTAGTCTTAGGCCGATAAGATTTGTTTATTTAAATTCCTTCTAACTAAATTATAATGGTAAAAAAAATGAATTATTAAGTGGGTGTCCGTAATAATAAGTGTTATATTTTATATTTAACTATGTTATATTTTAGCTAAGGTGTTATGATTAGAGAGCAGCTATTCTCAAGATCTGGACAATTAATTTCAGAGCGAAGAAGTCGTATGCTGGAAAAGATATCTAGATGTACAAAATATTTTATTTTTACATTGTAACTATGACCTCTGAGCACGTGTCAAATGTGTTGTTTTTAATGAATATTTAGATTGATGATTTTGATGTATGTTTAGGGTATTGTTCGTAATGCGCATAAGTCCAGTTTTTCAAATTTTTATTGCATATTTTTTTGCGTCGCATAGAGTCTTTAAGCATATACCCGAACTACAATACTCGCTAAAACGACACTCCTAACTGCAAGACGCAAGAGTCTCGCAGGCTTAGTCTTGTTCTTGCGTAAATCTTGCAGGGTCAGTCTTGGTCTGGGTCTTGCTAAAATTAGGCGGTCTTGGTCTTGCGAAAACGCAAGAACAAGACCAAGACCGATTTTGGGCAACACTACGATAGATAGAAAAAATTGAGGAAACATTCTCTATACTGCCTTACAAAAAGAAAGCACAATTGCAGATTATACCTACATGATCAAACGATCACAACTAATGGTTTTATCTTATGAGCACTACAATTGAGCAATTTGTTCACGGCTCAACAAGTAAAAAATTATTCCGAGTTCTCTTTCCTAAAAATAAAAATCTCTTCAGAATAATTGTCATAGTCCAGTCGTCAGAGACGAAAATGCCGTTTAACCTCTAAAAATCATACGAACAAGTTGAATTTTGCTGAGAATGTAAATTTTGGGGCCCCCAAAAAGATGTAAAATAGTTTGCCACTCGTACCTCCACTCTCCAGGTTTCCCCTTAAAACCGCCCTCGTAGGGGGAAACGAAAAACATCGGTTTAGAAGAACACGAGAATCTGTAGCCGTAGAAAAAAATGTTTTAACCAAGAAATGTAACTGACATAATTTTGAAGAAACAACGCTTGAGGCAACCGGCGATTTTTAATGTCGCGCGCGCGAAATATATTTTTAAAATAAAATTGGTATCAAATCTACGGTAAAAATTCTATATCTTTTGATCAGAGTGTCCTATCGACAAAAATCAAAATGCGTTATAAGGTAAAAAGTGTATATTTTGCATTTTGCCGCAAATTAAGTCAGTTTCTATAAAGCTGTTAATTGTGATTTTTGCTATTTTTGCGATTCTCATGAGATCAATAAAATTTATCACTTCCATGGACCGGTCGCTGTGGAATTTCTATTGTTAGAACCAAATCTTCAATAACATGTAACATGAAATTTCGATTTTGAGTTTCGGCAACAAATACGAGGAAACTCCATAGAAACCGATCAAAGGAACTGTTACACTTTTTTACTCACTGATCTTATCACTTTATCATTGATTTAACATTTATCGTTATTTATTTAACATCTTTATAGAAACAGACTTCATTTGCGGCCAAATGCAAAAATTGCATACGAAAGCTGCTCTTCACCTTTAAAACCTACTTTAATTTTTGTCGATAGGAAAATCTGATCAAAAGATATAGAATTTGTTCATAGGTTAGGGGATCTAAAAATTGACGACTGGACTATAACGTTTTAAGGCTTATCCTCGAAGATCCTAACGGTAAAATTCAGTGCGATATCTATTTCAAAAATATCTTAGTAATATTATTTATTAAATAATTAATTCACAACTTAGCAAAGGTACATACAGGTATGTATAACAAGATATTTTGAGGTCACAGTATTGCCGAATTCGTTTTTTATGTCTTATATTTTCTTTTGTTTTTTTGTTACTTTTTTACTGATAAATTGGCTTTTAACGTAGAATTACAGTTTGATGATAAATATTCTGAAATGGAAAATGTTGAGATGTGGCGAATAAAAACATTCATGAAATTAAAATGAAAGGATTTACGTCTATTAATAGTGCGATTTATAAAATTAGTACTTGAAGCCCAAATCGCGGGAGGAATAGGTGCATCAGTTTTCAAATATTTATTATTTACTATATAATTTCTAAATTGAACCACTTTCACTTCTTTAGGTGACAGGTTTTCTAGGGACAATGTTTTTAAAGTTATTCTAAATGTTTATAAACTACATAATTTCAAAAATTTGACATCAGGATTTTTGACTATAATAAATTATTCTTTTATTTTTTTTAATGCATATTGATAGTATAAGTCTTTTGCTTTCATTTGTCACCCACAGAATTACCCTATCTTTATTATTTTTTATCTTATGTTATTGTAAAAAAAGGTCTCTGAGATAAACAAATACAATAACTTTTAAACTAATTAATATATCGGTCCCAAATTTTGAGGGGTTGTTAAGTACCCCAATACCCAACTTTGGGTGGAACTCTAAAGTTTAAAGTTTAAGTTTACTAAAAGTTTTTAACAAATATCAATTGTCACTTATTTTGCAGTTTGCGAAGCAACAAATTGACATTTCAACTTTCAAAAATCGGCATTTTGAAGCTTTATCAATATTCTAAAAAATAAAATTTTGTAATTCTATGTCAAGTATTTAGCTTTCTAATGGAGTGCAAAAAATAGAAAAAATCGCGTTTTTTGCATTAAATTGTTAATCATTAAAAAACGGCTCCGAACTTTAGGCAGGAAACAGATAGGTTTTCTTCTTATAGGTCTACAATAACTAAAAAAGTTGTCAGCTACCTGGATTATTGAGTGTCACGAGAAAATTCTTATTACCCTGGACTAATATGACTGGACAAGCAAGTGACGAAACAAACTTCATTATGTAAACTTTACTAACAAAAACGTTTAAAATAAATATTCCAATAACTATAAATAATCAAATTCCATATTCAAATACTTCAAAATATTTGGGTATTACTCTTTAATAAGCCCTAATAATGTTATTCAACATTATTTATGAGAGGGTGTATATTTCTTACCTACTTGTCGGCGAGAATCCAGAAGCTAACGACAAAGACAGCCTGTACTGACCGAGAGAGAGTAACATTTAGCAGAACTTTGAGATTTTTTAAAAAGTTTATACCAAATAGCTGCTTTGTGTTACACTTTATGTTAAAAATAAAAACAGATTCGGAAAGTGGGTCAAATTCTGTAGTGCCCTATTTCAAAAAAAAAAAATTTTACGTTTATTTTAACCAAAAATATTTGAAAAAAAAATATTGTTTAAACAATTTATTAATTTACAACCAAATAGTGCACTAGAACTTTTTAAGACCTTTCATCAAGACATTTAAGACCAAAGAATCATCTCAATATCTGCCATAGTTTTTGCGTTATTTGATATAAACTTTTACATTGGAATTTAGCTATGCCCAGAATCGCGAGGAACGGCCTTAAAACTAAATTTTAGCGGTCATATAGCACGCTACACAATTTGAATTAAACAATTTTTACATACGAAACTTCAAAATTCTCTTTTCTGTCTCGTCAATATTTTGTCACAAATTATTTGTTTATTAAAACCACATTCTTCACAGAATATGATTATAATACACTGTTATACACTGAAAATACTTTGTAGCAACTTTGAATATTAGAAATATAGTCACCACATATTTTCACTATTTTTAAACTTCTCGGTCACCTGGTACAACTATCCATCTCATAAATTTCAAAGCATCATTACTCAAAGTGAAACCGACGATAAAAAGATCTACTGCGAAACGTGCTGAAGTGGATTCGTTTCCTCAAATCCTTAAGTTTCCATATCCTTCCATTTTAGGAGATGTTTATCGAGGTCTTGAAAAGTCCTCAGAATATTAGCCAAAAGGATAGTGAATATAGCTGAATCAGCATTTTTTATGATTACTAACCGGAAAGGCTAAAATGGCTGATAAAGGGCGAGTGCTAGATTGAATATAATGGTGTTTATGTTTTACATAATTCAAAAATACCTACTGACATATAACGTTTTCGATAAAATTTTGTAAAATTATAAAAACGAAATGTTTACATAAAGAAGACCAAACTTCAGTGTACAATGAACTTATTTTGTCCACACTAATTCTTCAGAGAAACTCTAAACGAAACAGAATCTGTGGAGAACTGAACGAAAGGAAACTACGTTATAAAAGTTTTAAAATAAAGTTGAGGTAGTAAATGCTAGGTTAAAGTCATTTATACTGAGTAAAGGTACACTCAAGGCTGCTAAGTTTCCATCTTAAATTAAAAATTGAAACATTTATTGTAACTGTAGCATTTCATCTTGAACTTCGAACAAAAAACACTTGAGTGTCTCTTCGAGTACCTAATAAGTAATACATAATTCAATTGTTTGTTTAAATTGTCAGATGCCTCTATATTGTCTTTGTCTTAACTCGTTTCTTTTCTGTTTTGCCCGTAGTAATTTAAAAAGAATAACTGATTTTGAATCGACACTGACCAGTGATTCACAGATAATTTTCTACGCTTTAAAAAAATGAAACTCGAGATTTTCCCCTTTGCATGGTACCGCAAAGAGAGAAGTTTTTTGGGGACACTTTTCATCTGGGCAGCGAGAATGCCGATTATACATTCAAAATGGTTCGAGATAGCGGCGATTTACTCCGCCGATAAAGGGTGGAGATCATTTGCCAGAAATGGCTGGCAGCAGTGCTAAAAATAGTATGCAGTAAATAAAATAATCTCATCATCATCCAGCCTCAAGAGTCCACTGCTGAACATAGGCCTCTTCCTCATGTTTCCAACCCCGTCTATATTGCGCCGCTCTTATCCAGTTTTTATTGAGTCTTCTTAAATCGTCAGTCCATCTTGTAGGTGGTCGCTTCTCTTGTCTTCCCTTGGCCTCCATTCCAATATCCTCTTTGTCCATCGCCCATCTGTCATTCTGGCTATGTGTCCTGCCCATCTCCATTTTAGTCTGGCTATCTTCTCGATGATGACAGTCACTCCGGTTCTTCTCCTCGTTGGTTATTCTGTCTCGCAGAGTTATTCCTAACATGGACCGCTCCATTCTTCTCTGCGTGACTCTCAGTTTGGTAGCTGCTGCTTTTGTTAAGGTAAGTGTTTCTGCTCCGTACGTCAAGACTGGGAGGACGCACTGATCAAATACCTTTCTCTTTAGGCATGTGGGCAGCTCACTTTTAAAAGTTTCTCTCAGTTTTCCAAATGCTGCCCACCCAAGGCCGATTCTTCTCTTCAGTTCATGAGTCTGGTTATCCCTGCCAATCATAATTTCATGTCCCAGGTATTTATATCTATCTACGAGTTCAATTTCTTTCCCACCAATACTGATGTTCTGGTTGGGTACCAAATTGGTCATGATTTTTGTTTTCGAGATATTTATATTTAAACCTACATTTTCTGTAGCCACAACGAGTTCCTGTACCATCTCTCTTGCCATACCTAGATCTTCAGCTATTATAAGTATATCATCGGCGAAACGTAAATTTTTATTCCCTTTGTCATCCAATCCAAATTCTTAAAAGCATGTTCTAGCACCGTATTAAAAAGTTTAGGTGACATTGGGTCTCATTGTCTAACCCCCCATTCTATTTTTATGCGATTACTGTTAGTATGTAATCTGACAGTGGTTGTTGCCTGCAGGTATATTTTGTATAATAATTTAGTATATCTATAATCTAGCCTGCATTCTTTAAGCGCCTGTAATAGAATCATAGTAGCGTTGTTCCAGTCTGTTGGAATATTGGCGCTGTGAAGGCAGATATTGAAAAGTTGTTCAATTTTTTCAAGTAATACATCCCCTCCAATTTTTAGTGCTTCTGATACTATTCCATCTTCACTGATAGTGAAGATGAAGAATAAAATACTCTGAAGTGAGTTAAAGTATGAAGTAACATAGCAAGAATAACAGAAACAAAAAATAAAGAGTTAGTTAGTTTAGAGTTTAAGTTGTGGTGAAAGCATGTCACTGTAAGTGTTTACTAGTTTTATATCCTGATACAGCAGATTCAATCACTAGGCTGAATATTTTCTGACGTGACCAATGCAGAAGGAAAAAACTCATGTCTCTGACTTTTATTCTTAGCTTTATTAAGGTGTAAGGTGTTTCTAATCTTATCTCTCAATGAAACTCGCAAACATATTTCGTTCCATGGTTTTGTGTGTTGTTTTTAATTTTTAATCGAATTCATGGTAAGAGGCAGGATGTCCAGATATGTCCTTCCATGTCCAGTCATCTGCTTAAATCGTTTGAAGTTTTTTTTTGTCCATATCCAGCTCTTTATTCATACATTCATTAGGAACTTGTTTTCCCAATTAAACTTATTTATACGACTTGGTGATAACTTTTACCTTCCTTTAAGAAGTCAATTGACAAAGTGTTTTTTTGTCTATCAAAAAAATCCTTAGTATGTATTATTCTTATTAGTATGTTTTTACTAATCCTATTATACTTGATAATAGGTTGGTTAACATAATTCAAATATCTAACAATTTGTTTTTGATGTTTTTAAAGCAAAATTAGTTTACACGTTTTGAAAGATTAGTTTCTAAATTGTATGTGAATTTAAATAAATAAAAGATTTATTATGGACTATCCATTTGTTGTGTTACAATGGATAATAGTGAATTAATGTGCACGAACAGGGTGGCAAAAGGCAACCGAAAAAATATATTTTATATATTATAAACGGTTACAATATATATATATATATATATATATATATATATATATATATATATATATATATATATATACTCTTCTAGTTCGCATAAATTTAATTCACTGTCGGGTAAACGATTTGATTGGGTATTTTAAGGTTCTCCAGGAAAATCTCCATAATTTGCAACCCCCAATCCCAAATTGCAAAAGTAGCGTCGTTTAAAATACCGCAACTTGCAAAATAATGGTCCGATTGAGCTTACATTTTGACAGATGGCATTTGAACACTGGTACTTACTAAATCATGTACATGTTATGTATATTATTAATTGTAGTTGTTTGATGTTTTTTTAAATTTTGTCTCTTGCTGCAGGAAAAATAAACTAATCGACTTCCGCATGTTACAATTTTCGAGACGTAGACGGAATTTGGGGTTACCCAAGTTTTAAAGTAATCACCAACATTTCCGTCATTTACAGATTTTGTGTTCGATATTATTCGGGTTACACAAGTTTTCCTGTAGAAAGTTATAGTAATAAAAATAAACAAATTTTAATAAATAAATAAAGTCAGTAATGTGAACATTACTGTTATGTACATTACATGTATGTTAACTGTACGATCTAAACTTAGTTGATTTTAGTTGAATATTTAAACATCCTCGTATGTCTGTCTCTGTACTTTAACGCTCGAAAAACAAATTCCACTCATTATGTTCTTAAACAAACTACATCGAATATGTTTTGATAACCATTGTGCCAATTTTATCATCTAAGTATATTAGGAAAGACATAAACAACGTAAATAATCGAAAAAAATATTTTTAAAACAACAATAGGAACACATTTTTAAAACAAACAATAGGAATTTAACTTATCGGTATTCTAATAGGAATGACCTTGTTGGCAAATCGCCTAATGACAATGCAAAACATCGGAAATATTCGCGTATGTACTTATTGTTTTGGCTGTAGATCGGCAGCATTGTTAACGACTAAGATTAACAATACACTAATATTAGTAAAGTATTGCGCTTTAAACACAGATTTGCATTTATATAATGGAAAAATAGTCTATAATAGAGCGCTTCTTGAAACACTAAATATCATTTCATATTAAAATGATGAGCTGACAAAGTCTTAATAATTTTTTCATCTCGTTATCTACCCTAAATTTTATTATTTTAACCTTTAGGGGAGGGTCATTAGTAGTGTAAATTGAAAATCGCGACTAAATCCAACCGTTGCGTTAGTCGCCATCTTGAATTTAAAGGACAATCATTTTTGCTCAATATCTTCGCCATTTTCAACTTTTCGACAAAAATAGTAAGGACTGAAATTGTTGCAAATGCGATAGCCTACAATTTCGTTTGTATAAATTTTTTTATGCTGTCGATATTTTCCGAGTTAAGGGGGAAAACAGTGAAGAGGTGAGAGGAAATCAAAATTAGAGAGAATTATATTTTATATAATTTTGATCTCTTTATTTTTTTTGCTAAAATTAATATTTGAGGTTGTACGTATGCGGTAAAGGCGCGAGCGTAAGACCTTGCAGGGATTGGTTATAAGAAATTGTTTTTGTTCAATATCTCGGTCATTTTAAACTTTTTTATAAAATGTTAAGAACTTAAATTGTTGCAATAATTAAGGGGGGAAATAATGACCAAGTAATTATTGAATTGTCTCATTTATTATTAACTTTACCACATAAATGTAAATTATTAAAAATGGAAAGAATTATATTTTATACATTTTTAATTTCTTTGATTTTTTTGTGCTACAATCAAAATATAAGGTCTTAAGCCTATGACAAGCTTAACGAACAGGAACGAACCTACGGCCCTAAATATTCATTTCCACAAAAAATAAAACAGATCAAAATTGTATATAATATACTTTTCTTCATTTTTGTTTATGTATATTTATGCCGTTAAGGTTAATATTAAACGAGATAATTCAATCATTATGCTATGTCACTATTTTCCCCCTTAGCTCGAAAAATATCGACCACACGAAAAAATCTCCAAATAAGAAACTGTAGAAAATAGCATTTGCAATAATTTTAGTTGTCCGTGGGGAGTTGTCTGTTTCCCACCGGACGCGTCCCCAGGTGGTGGATAGGGGAAGGCCCTAACCGGTTATAGGACCGGTGGGTAGTTGGGAAATAAAAATACCAACCGCGAACCAAAACAGACTAAGGTATGGCAACGCTAAAAAAAGAGTCTCTTGCCCTTCAGGTTGAGGGTTGGGGCTAAAGGCTGACAACCTCTTCCTGTAAAAAAAATATGTTACGGAACCTCGGGAACTATTAGCTGGACGGAACTCACGACGAAGACTCTGCAAACGAAAAATGGAATTAAAATTAGGAACATAGGATACCCGAACCCTGTACCGAACTGGAGCACTCACATCTTTACTAGACATAGTGAACACGTACAAAGTAGATGTTTTAGCACTGCAGGAAATGCAGTGGGCGGTAACTGGCACTCTTGACAAGAGAACCCATTCCATATATTATCTCTTTGTTTATCTTTATATTATAAACCTTTAGTATCCAACTTTCCATTCCATACAACAAAGTCGAGAACACGTAGCATCTTAAGGCTGTTAGCCTCAGCTCCAGAGGGAGGTCTCGATTAACCAGCATTGTTTTCATTTTTATAAATGCTTGTCTTGCAATTTCAATGCCTGTCCTTATTTCTCTACCTTGGTCATTGTTTTCATTTACCCAGGTTCCAAGATGTTTGTAGTTATTCACTCTTTCTACTTGTTTTCCCTCGATATCTAGCCTTCCTACTGAATGTTGCTTAGAAATAATCATGCACTTGGATTTCTTAATGTTCATTTGTAGTCCATATTTTATACTGACTTGATGCATTGACTGACTATTTACTAAGCGTTGCAGTTCTTCTAGACTGTCTGCAAAAACAGCGGTGTTGTCTGCGAATCTTATGTTGTTCAAGATTTTTCCGTTTATTGATATACCAGTTATTCCTCTGATATTGCTTTCTTAAAAATAGCTTTGGTGTACAGATTGAATAACAATGGGGATAGCACGCAACATGTATCGACATTTTCAATTCTAACCTTTTTGCTTGCTAACTTTGGCGGCTGCTCTTGCTAACCTTGCTTTTTGATTCCAGTACAGATCGACAATAACCCGTATATCTCGACTACATACAGCTCGAAATAATAGCGCGACTTGGCAATAGACTAACATAAAACGCTACTCCCGCTGTACAAGACTACCTGAACTTCAGTATTGCAGTGAAAATATCATTGTTCCACAAGGAGCGACAGAGTGGGGAAGACGAGTGGAAAAGTCACTTCCATTAATAAACAAAGCTGTCATAGATTGTGCGAAATATAGAAATGGAGATTAATTAGAGAAAAAACTAAAGAAAGACTAGAAGAAATTTAGGAAATGTCACTATATATAATAGAAAAATTGAGATAAGTGAGTATACATATATTTTAGATACACATATTTTTATGACTGACCTACCTTGGCTAATGAACGTCCATTTTTAAGAAATTACAATTCAGTAACTAAAATACATTACTCAATATTTGTAGCACTATTATTCAAAAGGACACACTCACCTGGAACCCATTTTGTATATATACAATATCGCCGACTTTCCTGTCTCGAAACAAAACTACTGTTCCCGAAAAGGCTTCTTTGGATCGATAGACATCCGAACCGGCTTAGACTGTAGTAAAATGACGACTAAATTTAATGAGAGGCACAATTAACAAAAATGATTAATGAGAAAACAACATTAGATAAGTCAATGTAATCGGTTAAAAGATTATTTGGTAGTTGTTTACAGATTCGATATCGTAAGTTATTTTTAAATTTAAATAAAAAATTGTTGTTTATTTATCAAGAAATATGCGGTGTGTGTGTGTGTGTAATATTGGTCATAAAATTATTTAAAAAAATGTCCGGGGAGCGTTCTATATGAACGTCAACAGACATGATGACAGAAGGGACCTGCCTAAATCTTTAACCAAAAGGTTATCATTGGATTATTACCACTTAATAAACTGGTTATAACTTCAGACGGAGAAGGTTTTGTGCAATATTAAATCGAATAAGAGTGACAATTATATACGAATTAATAAACTTTGGGTAAGCTAATACTCCTCTTCATAGTTTTTATGTTTTAGTGACGTCACCATTAAAAATAATAGACGGGCCATTTTGTAACATAATTTTAAATAGGATCATATGGAAAGTAATACATCGAATGAAAGCTCTTGCTATTATCAAGTACCTTTATATGCAAAAATGAAAAGGCAAGCTTTTTAAGAAGTAAATTTTCCGTTGAATATTAAGATCGGGAGGGTAAGTTCTATCTATGTCTACCCCCTTAAATACCGATGCAGTTGATGACATTCGTTAATCAGACCGTCAAATTGAGCTAAAAGGAATATCTGAGACACTGACTATTTCGTCTATCAAATAATTCACGTCGACTAACCATAACAGCCCGTTCAGACGGTACGAATTCGAATTTTTGGTCAAGTCGATAAAAATGTCGAATTGCTCAATGGCACATAGTTTTAAAATTTAATTTTAATTTTTTACCGGATACATCCAAATTCACATCGGATTTTGTCGGTTAAAAACCGCATGTTCTGACGCAATACAAAATTCTAATCTAACGACAGTGGCGCTTGTATACCTACGCTCCTTCACACAATTCGAATTTTGTCAAAACAGTCCACTACATGCGTGCGTACATGTTAAAAAGATACATTTTAAATTTTTTTTTAATTAGTCGTTTACTATCTATGACGTAGTGTTGTAGTAGGTACGAGATGGATAAAGTGGACGTGTAAATTTTGATGTCTATGTAGCCGTACCATTTCTTAGATGTTCCCAATACTTTCTTGTAACGATTTCGTCACGTAATAGATCCAAAATATTTTATGATTTATCTTTATATAGATAGTAATTCTTTAACTAAACGGTAGGCAATTCCTATTACCGTAATAGTTTCATTAACGTCCTGTAGAGGTAAGACTGGAATAATCTAACATACGCCATTCCGAGGTGATAAGCTGAGACGGATCCTGACTTCACTTTCTGGAAGATATCCGAGTTAACAAGATGGCGGTCTGGCCAAAAGAAATTATGGTTTTTTGAAGAATACCGTTTATTTATTAAGAAAATCCGTTTAGTTTGAAGAAATACTGTTTTTATTTTGTTGAATTAATGTGGGAAGAATTGTTACTTTATTGGGGTTTGTTCCATAGCTATACCGGTAAGATACGTTTGAAATATTGATACGCCTGCATTTGAGTAATATTCCTTATTAAATTTCAAAATAATTCTTAGTATCATAGTTCTGATCTTGACATTAAACAATATATTGCATATTTTAATTTAAATATACTGAGAATATATTTTTTTTCTCCAAGCACGTGTTGTTACTGTGGTCAAAACTTGGACACATAATTTATGGAAAAGAGTAGAGCAATAAGCGGAAATCACTATTCGATACTGTGATCATTTATAAAAAAATGAAGGTATTTTTTTGCAGAACAATGCGCTTGCTTACAAATATTGTCATGTAAACAATTCATGATTTACAGTTGGAATTACTTGAGTCTTCGCCTTGACTACCAGATCTGGAGCTGTACGACTATCACGTCTTTCCTCAACTACGAAAAAGTCTCCAAGGTCGCAAATTTTCCAGAGGAAGTAATAGGAGCTGTTGAGGCCTGGGTTGCAAAGTAAGTTAATTTTTTCATAGTCCAAAGGGTGTTGCAGGTGTGTTGTAATAAATGTATAAAATTAAGAGGAGAGCATGTTAAATAATAAAATCATTTAACTCTCAAATGCTTCTATAGTAAGCTTAAAATGTTTCAATACGTCTCCGTGTGAGGGGTTTGTGTTTTCAATTGCGAGCAAGTCAGTTAAAAACCTGTACCCCATGAGAAAAAAGATCTATCTATCTCAAAGAGAGAAAGAATACAAAGAGGAATTAGTGATACAATTCATTGGCACAGTTTGGGAATATTTTGACAGATTTATTATGAGACACATACAACCCAAAATTATGAGACACATACAACGAAAATGGCACTGAACCTCTAAAAATCATACGAACAAGCTGAATTTTGCCAAGAATATTAATTTTGGGACCCCAAAAAAGTTTACCACTTTTACCTCCGGTTTCCCCCATAAAACCCCTCCCGTAGGGGGTAAAAACGCATCGATTTACCAAGAATCTGTACGCCGTAGAAAAAAATGTTTTAAATAAAAAATGCAGCTGAGATAATTTTAAACAAAAATTTTTATTAGCACTTTTTGTGTAGAATGAACCAATCTCTCACAAACAACGCCTGAAGCGACCGTGGATTTTGAATGTCAGTTAGCCGCACAAAATCCATGTTCAATAAAATTTGTATCAGCTCGACGGTAAAAATGCGAAATCTTTTGATTCAAGTGTCCTAACGACAAGACGCGTTTTAAAGGTAAAGAGTTCAGCTTTCGTATGTAATTTTTGTATTTTGCTGAAAATCAACTCAGATTTTATAAAGGTGTTAAATAAATAAACGTGTCGAGATTTTTACCATTTTTTATATTCTCATGACATCAATACAATCTATACCATTCATTGACTGGCCATTATGAAGTTTTGATTACTCAAACCTAACCTTTAAAAATGAAATTTTAGTTTTGAGTTTTGCCAACAAATGCGAGGCATTTGAAATATATTTTAAAAATAGATGAATTTAAACTTTCACATAACAAACGATCTAAAACATTTAAAAGTGTACGTATTAGTACGTTTTTCAAAAGAACCAAACTTCTGCTATAAACTACACCCAAAAACGGTCTCCTTGGAGGCATTTCCCGTGACGTGCGATCGTTTGTAATGTAAAACATATTTTTTTTACATTTCAAACAAAACAACCTATTTTAGTTATTTACTCTTACGTCGCTCTATTGTTTTAAAAAATCAAATATTTTGCAAATTTAAAAAATATAAGATTCTAAACCGATGTCAGTATTATTGAAGCGATTTACAAAAGATCACTCATGGAAAAAAATTTGCAATATTTATGTTATGACACCATAACTTAAAATAATCACGAAATATCTTCCTAAACTTATTATTTACACCGATATCATTTATTTAGTAGACGGTGCAAGTATTTTGACATATGATTTATTTTGACATTTGGTTTAAATAACATTTATTTTAAGTTCAGTGTTGTGTTGAAAGATATTTTCCTAAAATTGTTAGATTTGTTTACGATAATTTCAAAATATTCCATATTTTTGTCCATGAGTGTAATTACAAAAGTTGCAGTATAACCAAGAAACAGGTTTAAAATTATGTATAATGAAGCTTTGGAAATGTGTGTTTGCTATAAATTTGACTAGATAATCAAAAAAAAGGAAAATTGTTGTCCAAAATTATCAGATTACATCCGCATGGCCTACTGTTAACAAATAAGCGCGTATAATTACTTGATACTAAAATAAACACCGACATTATAATGAACGACAGTAAAAGTTTAGCGAAACATCTCTTGGATACGCTCCAATAATACACGTCAACGAACAATCTCACCTAAAAAACAACTTTTGGCAAAGCTCGTCCTCACTACTCACTGGGATTTTTTGGAGTTTGGCTACGGTGAGTAAACAAGGAAAATAAAAGTCGGAATAATGTGTGTGTTGTTTGAAAGTTTGAAGTAGGCGAGACTACTAGACTTTATTTTAAATATAAATATGCGGGGGACGTATTTTTATTGATAAAAAAGTTGTGGATGTACAAAAAATTACGGTTTTTGACGAAGCAATAAAATAAAGTCGACAAACTATTTTTTCGCACACGGAAATTTATTTTTTTAACCAAACTCAATTTTTGGACATTTTTCGGACATTTTTATTAACCAAATTCACAAAAAATACAGTAATTAATCCAGTAGTTTTGTTTTAAATCATTTTATTTCATTTTAAGGAATAGTTTCAAATACAGACGATACGACACTTACATTTCCCACATTCTAAAAGAATTTATTTCTTTTTATTGACATCAGGCAAAAATATGACAGTAATTGATATTTTTCTGAAATGACAATCGTACAAAAATAATTTCAAGGTAACAGTGTGAAAAGCTCTAAGAGGCTAAACGACCCACGACCCCTTTAAAATCCCAATCTAAATCATAATATTGTTACAATTGCCTTAGTAAATTAATAATGTCTAGCCGCAGAAAAAAATGTAATTAAGATAGGCCCTGGAATAAATATTCCTTCTTTTGGATGGTTAGTCATTTCAAGGCAAGAAATCCAAAATAAATATGAATATAACCTAACTTTTAGATAAACTTTTTTGGTAACTTTGAAACACCGGAAGAGATTAACCAATACTTTACGAATATAGCAGATATTATATCGAAATCAATAGGAAACTCTGAGCATAACATAAACTAGTATCTTAGCAGGCTACTTATAAGTTCGTAGCTTTATGGCCCTACTCGAGTTCGTTCTTTATGGCCCTAATAGTAGCTTCTGATGTGAAAGAATGCATCTTCTTCTTCTTAAAGTGCCCTCTCCTCAATGGAGGTGGGCTACTACAATTTTAAACTCTTCTCAACCAGCTGCATATATATTAGAGTTACTTATAGCTCAAGAAATGTCTCTTCCACACTCATCACCTCTAAAAGTAGGGTAGCTCCAATAAAAACATTAACTTTACCTAAGTTAGAACTTATGGGTGCTGTTTTATGCAGCAAACTCACTAAAAGAATAGTTGAAATTCTAAATAATAAATTAACTCAAATAGACTCAATAAACTGCTGGACGGACTCAGAAATCGTACTTGCTTGGTTAGGCTCACATAGCTCGAGATGGTCACAGTTTGTTGCAAATAGAGTTTCTGAAATACAAGGAAACCCACAATTTAAGTGGCGATATATAAAGTCAAAACAAAACCCCGCAGATATTGCGTCAAGAGGCATGTCTGCTCCTGAACTTCTAAATTCAAAATTTTGGATTTCAAGGTCCCTCATTTCTACTTAATTATGACTTAGATTTAACTTCTTATGATTCAAAACCAAATGTAAGTAAAATACCCGAGGAAAAGAAAATAGTTCATCTAGCACAAGAAAGTCCAATAAGTTTCATTGAAAATTTATCTCTCAAATTTTCAAACTTCTCAAAACTCCAACGCAGTATCGCACTTATTCTCAGGTACATTCACAATTTCAAGTTTCCAAATGAAAAATATGTTGGACCCTTCTCTGTTTCAGAATTAAAAAATGCTGAAAATTTAATAATAAAACTTTTGCAAAAGGCACACTTTTTTCGAGAATTTTCTTGTCTTGAGAATAAGGAGATAATTTCAAATAGAACAATTTTAAAACTCAACCCATTCATAGATAATCAGCAAATGATTCGTGTAGGTGGTCGTCTAAGGTACTCAGACGTCCCATATGAACAGAAGTACCCATTACTTCTACCCTCTCATAATCACATAGTAAAATTAATGCTGCATAGAGAACATATAAGATTATGTCATGCAGGCCCTCAAAATACTCTTTCCAATTTTCGTTTAAGATATTGGTGTCTAAATGGTCTCAAAGAAACTAAAAGAATAATTAATAAATGTCACGATTGTTTTAAATTTAAAGCAAAGACAGCCACACAGTTAATGGCTGATTTACCACGGGAACGTTCATGTTTCTCCCCTCCATTTACCAATGTTGGTCTAGACTTTGGTGGTCCATTTCTTATAAAAAGCTCCAATTTAAGAAAGGCTCCAAAAATAAAATCCTACATAGCGTTGTTCGTATGTATGGTTACTCGTGCAGTGCACATCGAATTAGTCACAGGTCTCTCCACCGAAAGTTTCTTACTTGCTTTAAAAAGATTCATCAGTAGGAGAGGCTGTCCACAAATTATCTACTCAGATAACGCCACTAATTTTCTAGGAGCTAGAAATCAGTTGAGGGAAGTTGCACTATTTCTTAAACAAAAGGAAACCTCTGTGTCCATATTCAATTTTCTCTCCTCTTCTGAAATCCAATGGAAATTTATTGTAGCCCATTCTCCGCATCATGGTGGAATTTGGGAGGCAGCCATAAAAAGTGCCAAATATCACATTTTAAGGCTTTTAGGCAATACCACTTTAACTTTTGAAGCCTTTAGCACAGTTCTCGCACAAATAGAAGCAGTACTAAACTCACGCCCTCTTTGTGCTATGTCAAATGATCCAAATGACTTTAACACATTGTCTCCAGGACATTTCCTAATAGGAAAACCAATTACGTCATTTCCTGAAGAGATAGTGACGGAAATACCTGACAATAAATTAACAATTTGGCAAAACTACATGAAGATTCAGCAATCATTTGCCAAACGCTGGAAAATTGATTACCTTAATCAACTTCAGAATCGCCCCAAGTGGTTAACACCACAGAAGAATCTTGAAGTTAACGACTTCGTTCTATTAAAGGAAGATAAAGTTCCACCCCTACACTGGCCATTGGCAAGAATTGTTGAATTGTTTACTGGTAAGGACGATAAGGTCCGTAGTGTTAAAATAAAGACTAGAGATGGATATTTTAACAGACCCATTACAAAACTCTGTCCTCTTTCTGTGGACAAAGTAGAAAATTAAAATTTTAAATTTTGTCACATTTATATGTATTACTCTAGTTTAGGAATGGTTATTTCTTAAATTACATTTAAGTTAAGTTTGCTTACTTTCTCAAATCACTCTTTCTTTCGTTTTGAAGTAAATACTTCAACGCGGGCAGTCTATGTTCCAGAAATGAACATATCATTTTCAAATATAAAATAAAAATATAGTTCTTTACACTTTTCTTAGTGTAGAATAAGTAAAATAGTCACAGCCGACTTATTGGCGCCACAGCCTTTTAAATAGTTTTCACACCTAAATACAAGAGGGGTAATCTACACTTTTACGCACCAAATTTTATTTTATTAGTTCGTTCTCACAGATCGCCCTTGAGGCATCGCGTTTTAAATTCACTCTCAATTCATATATAAATATTTCTCTACGCCGAAACGCGGGCATTTTTCTCATAAATACGGTTTTCTCTTTTACGTGTGATAAAGAAAGAATTATTTGATACTGTATAGTCAGCTAGAGCCGTGTTGAGGCTTGTCTACTCTAAAAATAAGTTAAATATAAATCGATAAACTAAAGGTGATTTTATTTCTCTGGAGCTATATTTGCTCAAATTAACAATCCTTATCCTTCAACGGTCACTGAAGAACCAAACCTATGGAGATACATCCAGTCACAAGTCCTTTGAAGTAAGACTTGGAATCAAAGGATTTCCAACCCTCGAATGTAGGGAACCAGTTACAGGGCCCCCACAACTGTAACAAACTTAAACGTGCAGAAAACCCACACAATAGTATTTAGTTCCGATAGATGGGTTAAACCATCTGAACCAGTAAAGTTACTAGATGTTACTATGAATACAAGGTTGAACTGATCGCACCATAGTGAAGGATTGTGTAAGAAGCTCACTTCACAGATTTTTGTCATGCGCAGATTGGCTACTTCTGTGAGTCGAGATATTCTTAGGTCAGTTTACCTTCCTTTACCTTCAATATATATATTTGAAAGTTGGTTAACTGTTGATAATAATATACAAGATGTAAAAACACATGCTGATTAACATCAGTACAATACAAGAAACAAAAGTCATATCATTATAACATATTCCAGATTGTGTGTTACAATACAATACAATAGATTATAACCTGTATAATTGTTTTTTAAACCTGAACAAAAATATTAATATTAAGACAATGAATTCTAAACAATTTTATGAAATTAGCAAAACACTTCTTGCTGGAACACTGTTTCTATATTATACAGGAATTTGTTTGTTTGAGCTCCTAGTGTGGTCGTTTTTATGAAAACTAGTTTACACCTAACTGAATTGTTTTTTTTTTCATATTTTTATATTTCTATTTTTCACTGTATATGTTATATTATGTGTTCTTGTATTATTTCTTAGTTATTTCCTATGTATACATAAGTGACTTATTTAAATTGTGACATGACATGTAGTGTTTACTATGTAAAAATTGTCAATAAACGTATCTATCTATCATAAACATCTATAGACTATCGACAGACGAGACTTACGAATCATTATCAATCTGTATTGGAATCAAAAGGCCAATATAAAGATAGAAGAACAAAAGTTCGAAAATATAGATATAAAGAGAGGAGTACGACAGGGCAGGTCTGTCACCATGACTGTTTAACGTGTACAGTGAAGCCATATTCCAGGAAGCGATAGCGGATCTGGGTGATGGAATCTTTGTAAACGGAAGAATAGTAAATAACATAAGATTCGCTGATGACACCGTTATAATGGCAGACACCCTGGAATCGCTACAAGAATTGGTAAATAGAATTAACGATTATTGCATTAGATACGGACTAAAAATAAAGAAGAGAAAAACTAAATTTATGATTGTATCAAAAACGCAACATGGAAATGAAAGATTAATGATAGAGCAAACCCAAATAGAAAAAGTAGAGACATACAAATATCTGGGAACCTGGGTTGATGACAAAAATGACCAAAGCGGAGAAATCAAAGTCCGAATTGAAACTGCAAGGCAAGCATTTGTGAAAATGAAGACAATGCTTACCAACAGAGACCTTCAATTGCATCTCAGATTGAGGGCTCTAAGATGTTACATATTTTCTATCTTACTATATGGAATGGAAGCATGGACATTGAAGAAACAACACATAAGAAAAATAGAAGCGTTCGAAATGTGGTGTTACAGAAGAATATTAAAAATTCAGTGGGTTCAAAGGATTACCAATGCTGAGGTACTACGACGTCTAAATAAGGAGTATTTGGGTCACATAACCAGAGGAGAAAAATATGAGCTGCTGAGAATTATTATGCAAGGAAGGATCCAAGGAAGAAGAAGCATAGGAAGAAGACGCATCTCCTGGCTGAGGAACCTTAGAGAATGGTTTAATTGTAGTTCACTACAACTTTTCAGAGCAGCAGCCAACAAAGTGACCCTAGCCGTTATGACATCCAACCTCCGGTAGGAGATGGAACTTTAAGAAGAAGAAGATCTATCATAATCTTCATTAGCCTATGTATTGTTTGTTTTATGTATTTTCACAATTTCTCAAGCATGTGCACTTCGTGCAAAATGTGTTTTTTGCGCGAATGAAAACAAAAAATTAACTATTTGAGAATCGGGAATAACAGTCATGTCATTGGTGTTTGTGGTGAACCGGTGACTACTTTGGGAATGCATTTACTTAATTAACTTTTAATACAGCCTAAATTTAATCTCCGGCTAATGCTAATGAAGTAGTATAAAATAAGAAATTTGGGAATTTTTTAACCTCACATGAACCACCTAAAGGCGGCTACAGACCTTCAGTTTTACCTACACAGTTTCAACAGAACAGACAAAATATTCAGTTAAAACGTATGTGTATAGACAAAACTGAAAACTGCACAGTTCAACTGACAAATGAATTGGACTTCCATTAAATAAAACTGTTCAGTTAAAACTGCGCAGTTCAAACTGAAGGTGTGTAGTTGATATGTCAATCTTTCCGAAACACCCGTTGAAGTGAGTACGCGTTTTCTTCTGCGATTTGATATATAACACATAAACGACTGTCCAAATCAACATGAATGGTTAGAAGAATTCATACAATTATATAATTTTGAGTCTGGCTTGTGGAAAGTTAAAACAAAAGAGTAACTCGACCGTGGCAAAAAAGCAGCAGCCTACGAAAAGTTATTATTGAAACTTCAAGAGGTTGAACCCACAAGTGACAAAGAAGCGGTAATAATAAAATAAACAATTACTCTGCGCTTATACTACTAGGTTTTATTATTTAAATAAAACTATTTTGCCATAAAACTTGACCTTCATTGTTAAAATAATTCATAAATTCTTGTCTGATCATTTTAGCTGTTCGGGCTGTGTTTCCTATATTTCTTCATTGTAAAGCTTCCATGGCAGAATCATTCGTAATGCATCATTGTATGACTTCTCCAATATCAGTTTGTTCGCGATCAAACACTTTGGACGGATATACGAATCTGGAAACTTTTTAATTAAAAAATTGTGTAATGCGCAACATGCCATCACGATTATTCAATTATCAAATTTAGGAGAACTGAAAGATTTGAGAATATTCTGGATTGGGACGCTATTCCGGAATGCATCATTTTCCCTAGAACAGTATAACTAATTTCCGCCAAAGAGTTTATCACAAACCAAAACCGAGCGTGTAATCTATAATGCCAAACTTTAGATCATCATTGGTAATTAGATCATTCTTATCTCATGCGGTTCACCTAATTCGCTATCGAAGATGAGGTCTCCCGACTTCTTGTTGCTTCGTATAGATGCTAGCGTATAATACCAGGCATGTTATTTTTATAATTACGGCCAAATAATAGAATTGCATAGAATTGAATAGAATAATAGAATGCATTTCATTTCCAAGTGGTCTTGATGAGAGTTGATATACCCCGAAACACGTGTAGAACAACGGTTGAATTAGAATTGAAATGAAATGAAATATTTTATTTTCATTTTAACGTCTCTATGCCGTTAAGAATTTATTATTTTATTTTTTATGAATTGATATTAAAAAAACTGTTCGATTTAATCTAAGATTTGGACCAGCTTTTAAATCTTGTAATCACATCGTTGAAATTTGTCCCCAGACAATCTAAAAAATAAACATTTCGGCAACAATGTACAGATAAGACTGCCCACAGGTCTATCACATAATGTGGTTACATGTTATTCTCTCAGACATACAATATAATATTTTTTCTCAGTTCGTGGCGTTGTTTTAATGTCCTATAGTCAGATAATTTTTTTCCATAGACAATAAGTTATTTTAAAAAAATAAGTATTTATTTAAAAAATATTCAAAATACAAAATTTTAGCTAATAGAAAAAAACAAAAAATAAATGGTGTACTTATAAGCTGGACATTCACGTTCCGACTTGCGGTCCCAATTAGTAGGACTACTATTATATCTTGATATTCGTCTCCACTCACGCTCCGACTTGCTATCCAACTAGCGGTCCAACTTCAGTTTTAGTTTGTTTTCACGACGGTGTACATCGCTTAACCAAAAAATGTATCGAGTAAACACTATGCAAAATATAATTCGGAGGAAAATGGCAGCATTGTGCTTGTTATCCTTATCATTTGAAAAAAAGAAGAAAAAAGGTTGGATGCAGAAATTATTTATTGATCGTGTGAACTATTGTGACACAAAATTGCTCAATGCCATTGATGAGGATGATTACAAAAACTACCTCAGACTGGACAACTTCACTATTTCGCTGTTGCTGGAAAAAGTTGGTCTACTCATTTCCAAAAAAGATACCGTCATGCGTGAATGTGTCAGTACTGAACAACGCTTTGTAGCAACTTTACGCTTTCGGGAAGGTCATTTGAGATCGTTCAGCTGTAAAATATCTCCACAACTATTGGGAAAGGTGATACCAGAAACTTGCAGGGCTATAATAATTTTTCGTGCAATTGAAAGTTATTTTCTATTCATGTGTATTCATTGAATGTGTTGCTTGTGTGAGTCCATTTCAATTAGGTAAAAGAAATAAAACAATCAATTTAATTTTACTACCAAAACGACCGGTTTCGCTTTCTACACTTTGTAAAGCATCTTCAGGTCAAACGGTACAAAGTAAATTAAATGATGAAATTATAAAAAGTCCATAAAAAGCCATATGGGCTTTTTATAATTTCAGCATTTAATTTACTTTGTACCGTTTGACCTGAAGATGCTTTGCAAAGTGTAGAAAGCGAAACCGGTCGTTATGGTAGTAAAATTAAATTGATTGTGAGTAAGTCTTATTATTTCTTTTACCTACTATTTTCTATTATTTATTTGCGAACTAGGGATCTTTGCTCAGCGATGTCGGACAGACAGCACCAATTGAGATTTTGTTTGGAGCTGATGTTGTAAGCAAATTGTATACAGGGAGAAAATATCAGTTACAAAGTGATCTTGTAGTAAATTTACTATTTTAATTGAGAATAAGCCACAATATGAGTTAAAAATTAAATGTCTTTGACGTTTGGACTTCCACTTCGGAAATCGTTATCAAAATATTCAAACAAATATTTTTATGGATACATAAATTTTGTTTTGTTATATTTTTATTTTGTTTTTTTATTCTTTTATTTTACTGTTTTTTTTTTGTTTTTTTTTTGAGTGTTTTAATAAAATTTAATAAGATAAACGAAAATTGGACAAGATATATAATGTACAGGATTTTTGACACGAAATAAACTTAAAGACAAATATGTCGTTTATGAAGACGAACACTGATGTTTTTCATCCGATGTATTTGTTTGCATACTTTTATTGTTGTGTTATTGTTTATTAACAAAATACAATGAACTATACTTCTGCCTGAGTCAATATACTCTTTATATTATGCGATATAATATGTTAATACGTTATCCATTCTTGGAACGTATATTTATATTTTGATGGGGTCCGTTTTATTGAACTAAATGCAATGAATATATTTGGAGAAATTTAGTTCAGTCAATAGACGAATTTAATTCCAAAAAGGAACGGTTGTTTCTGATGATTTGGAATATTTAATAATTGGCTAAGTATCTTCAACCCCATTTGTAGAACCAAAGAAGACAATTGTCATCTGAACAATATGAGTGAACGGGCTAGCTAAACTTTGAAAAAACCGAAGTCATTATACCATTAAGTTAAAAAAATTCGAAAACAGAAATCAAAAGAACAAGCAAGTTGAATTAAGCAGAATTTCAGATCGGAAGCGGTTTTCCAAATTGTTTTTGAAACTTCAAATAAGGAGTTTTGTTTAAATTCAAATATGGTTAACTCTACGATTCCTATAGCATTGATCAGAGAATGGATCTCGCGATCAATGGCGCGGAAGTGGATAAGACGGACAGACGCAACTCGAAGGTGGACCAATACACACATAATAATTTGTTCATGGTTTCGTAAAATAGTGTAATTACCATTGAAGTTATCGGTAAGTCTACACCTAGTTTTACCTTAACCTGTACAATGTTTTGGATGTTTATTGCATCGATTAAAAATTAGATGATTATTTGCACCTATGAGTTAAAATTCATTTATCTCTTCAGGGCTATTGAAGCAAATATAGTTGATATTAATTTAATTATTAATAACTATCTCGTAATAGATCATTGTTTGTTCAATTCGCCACAAGTTTATAATTTGAAACTTATTCTCAGCTATGTAATTAGCAAAGGATGAAATACTACATGGAAAAGAAAATGCGAAGGCATGGGAGTACCGGTACGGAACGAATACCTATATACGTTAAGCATTGCAGACGATCAAGTAGTGATTGCACAAGACCAAGACGACCTCAACTACATGATGAAGATACTACAAGAAGAATATACCAAGGCTGGCCTAGATATTAACCTCGCGAAAACAGAATACCTATCTACAAGTGAAGAAGACATAGAAGATCTACAGATTGATGACAACGTAACAATCAAAGGAAAGGATAAATTCAAATACTTGGGGTTTATAATCACGAAAAAGGCAACAACAGAGAAAGAAATTACACGAAGATTAGGACAAACAAGAACAGCAATCCGACAACTTAACTCAGTATGGTGGGATAGACACCTAAATATGAAGACAAAAACACAAATTTATAAAACATTAGTGCTAAGTATTATGACATTGGGGTTGAAAATTTGCTAAAACAAAGAACATCAATAGAAACACAACATACTAACATCTATAGAACAAAAAAGACTAAAGTGGTATGGACATGTAAGAAGAACTAGCGACAGCAGATGAATAAAGAGAATAACCGAATGGAGCCCCATAGGAAGGAGGAAAAGAGGACGGCCCCGAAAATCCTGGAGGAACGAAGTAGAAGACTCCATGAGTAACAGAGGCCTAAACGATGGAGAATGGGACAACAGGGAGAGATGGAAACGGTTGAGCGAGGGAAGGCAGTGAATACTGTAGAATCCCTAAATATATATATATATATATATATATATATATATATATATATATATATATATATATGTATATATATATATATATATATATATATATGTATATATATATATATATATATATATATATATATATATATATATATATTGTTCTGAAGCTATTTTCTTGTGGCATTTAAATTAATTTATATTTAAATGGGAATAAGCCACAATTTTCCACTTCGGAAATCGTTCTCAAAATACAAACATTAGTAAATTAAACAATTTTTTTTTTTTTTTTTTTTTTTAACAAAATTTGCTTAATTTACTAATGTTTGTATTTGAGAACGATTTCCAAAGTGGAAATTGAAACGTCAATAAACGTATTTTAACCTTTAATTGTGGCTTATTCCCATTTAAATATAAATTAATTTATATATATATATATATATATATATATATATATATATATATATATATATATATATATGATATGCCGCAAGAACTCAGTTTCAGAACAAACTCTCAAAATGAAAAAAAATTGTATTGAACGATATAGAAGAGATTGTTTGTTGGCGAAAGCAATATTTGAGAACTTTAAAAAGATTTAGATTAGAAGGAAGATGCATTTTCTATTTAGATGAAACCTGGCTAAACGAAAATCATAACATTTCAAAAGTATGGTTAGATAAAACTGTGACAAGTTCTTCAGGTATTGAATTTTCTACCAAATAATGTTGTTTTCGATAACGCCAGCTATCACTCAAAATTAGTGGAAAATGCACCGTCGGTCTCATAAAAAAAATAGATATAATTGACTGGCTCCAACAGTTTCATCCGCATTAAACACTTGATCGCGTGTAAAACCATATTCATCGATCATAGCTTGAAACTTTCTTTTATATTCGTCAACGACTTCAATACTTCTGAGCTGCGCTCAATTTGTCACCTTCGATTTTCAGTTCCCGTATACCGTGGCGATTTTTGAACTTTTCCTACCAACCGCTGCTTCATTTGAATGAAGGATCGCCATTCAATTTCATGTTGAAAAACAACGCTTTTTAGGCAACAATTGGTCTAGACAAAGGAACACCTTCGCTTCTTTTTTGAACGAACCACAAATACAGAGCTGTATCGAGTGATTCATTTGTGGCCTTTTTCATTGTCTTACGATGTTTCACCCGGCCATCCAACGATTCCATTTGCGAAGCATACTTTTCAATTCCTTCAGCATTTTTCTTTAAATCATTGATTGTTGTTCTCGGAACATCATACTTTTGCTCAATGCGACAGCAGAAACACCTTTCTTTAGTTCTGCAACAATTTCTATTTTTGTTTCACTTGACAAAACAAACGTTTTCTTTTTGATGCTCCAGATGTGGAAGGCTCTATTTTTCAAAACTTAATTGATCAAACGACTAAGTGACACAATCACTGATTGAAATAAGAACAAAAACTATTTACATAAAAAAATGCGGTGCTGGCATAACTGCACGTGTACATATAGTACGTGTACAATAGTCAATATAACTTATGTATGGACCCTGACGGTTAACAGAGGTGACGGTTAATAGAGAGACGGATAATCGATGTTCCACTGTAAACTGTTTTTTTCATTAAAACAGCCTATGATTCCATTAATTCGTACAGTACTGTAATTACTGTAATAAACAAATGATTAAACATTTTTTTTTCGAAAAATAGGTAAGTATGTTACTAGTTTATGTTAACAGTATATTAAGAAAAAAACTAAACTATTAGAGGAAGGGTTTGCATGATTCACCATTCAAAACCGAGATTAACAAATTACGAATCAACATTTTTTTACCGCATTATCCGATCCTATTATGGTTTGTTCTTGGACCAACCAATTTCAAGGACCAACTAGATTTCCTCTATTTTGCGGGTACAATGACCACCGATTTGTTTTTTGATAAACATAACGATATTAATGTTTCTCATGGCAAATGTTGCCGAATGGTTCTTATCACAAACGGATATGCTTTTACCTCATACACAGCGGTTTTATGAATATTTTGGGTGAACTGTTAAACTATATTTAAACAATGAGTAGACCTCAGTGACCTTCTTTTATCGTCTAAATATACCACATAATTAAAGCGGATCTTTTTGTTTAACAAAGGAATATGAACAATAAATAATTTCAGACCACACTTTTGAAAAACTTCCACTGCACTTATTTATACATATTTCACTACACAGTGTAATGTTTACAGATATTAAGGTAACTACAACTTCTGAAGAAATGACAATGAGATAAAACTTGTCACATTTAAGTAAACACAGTGGACATTTTTCAAAAATGTAGCTTGGCTTATTTTCTTTTTTATTACCAATGCTCTACCATTAAATGTCCAATGCTCTATCGAATGAGCTACCTATTTATAATCCAGATTTGTAGTGACTCCCAGCGGTAAATTTACAATTTTTTATAAAACGCGAAATAAGGTCTCCTTTTCGTTTAATCAACATTCATTCTTAAACAAACTTTTCTGGCTTCCCTATTAAATTTTTAGTTCAAATTTTTCTTTTAGTGGTCCAGTCGTCAGAGATTTGACCTCTAAAAATCATACGAACCCTCTGAATTTTGCTGAGATTGTTAATTTTGCGACACCAAATAATATAAAAAAAGTTTAGCAAGTTTACCCCCGAGTTTCTCTTTAAAACCCACCCTCGTAGTGGGAAAATGAAAAAAATCGATTTACCAAGAATCTGTACGCAGTAGATAAAATGTTTCAAATAAAAAATGTACCTACCTGAGATAATTTTGAATAAAAATATTTCTTGGCACGTTTTGTATATAATGAATCGCTCTCTGAGAAACAACGCTTGAAGCGACCGGCGATTTTTAATGTCAGTTACGTGCGCGAAATCAATTTTAAATAAAATTAGTATCAACTCGACGATAAAAATTCGATATCTTTTGATCAGAGTGTCGTATCGATAAAAATCACAATGCGTTTTTGAAGGTGAAGAGTACAGCTTTCGTATGCAATTTTGTATTTTGCTAAAAATTAAGGGAGTTTTCATAAAGGTGTTAAATAAATAAACGTTGCGCGACCTTTTACGATTCTCCTGCCATCAACAAAATGTATCACTTTATTGACCAGTCACTATGGAATTTTCATTTTTAGTGCCCAATCTTCAAAACCTCTAGCTAGAAATTTCGTTTTGGCAACAAATATGAGGCATTTGAAATATGCCCAAAAACGCTGAATTTAAACTTTCACATTACAAACGATCTAACACGTTTAAACCTGCTTCTTTTCGATTGCACACGTACGTTTTTCGAAACAACACTTTAGCTATAAATTCTACTCAATACTGCCTTCATTGAGGCACTTTCAGTGAACTGCAATCGTTTGTAATGCGAAAGTTTAAAATTGCGTTTTTAGGCGTATTTCAAATGCCTCATATTTGTTGCCATAACTCAAAATCGAAATTTCATGTTATAAGTTTTGAAGATTAGGCTCCAAAAATGGAGAAAAGGAGAAAATGGGGAAAAAGGATATAATAACTGAAACTCAAAATAGCCGGTAGCTTCAAGCGTTGTTTCTGAGAGAACCCATTTAGAACAAAAAGTGATAATAAACATTTTTGTTTAACATATGCTCAGCTATATTTTTTATTCGAAACATTTTTTTCCATGGCGTACAGATTTTTGGTAAATCAATTTTTCCGTCTTTGCGCCCACCTAGGAGTAGTAATCTTTCTTGCAACTTTTTTGGGATATCAAAATTGATATTCTCAGAAAAATTCAGCTTCTAATTTTCGTCTCTGACGACTGGAGTATTACCGGTAGTTTCTTCTTCATCATGTCACTTCTTGAAGGATACTTTCACGTTTCTATTCTATCGCCAGAGATATCGCACCTCTGGATTTGCAAGTCTCAGTATTGCATCAGTGATGTCACAAAGCGCAAACTCCTCAGCCGAGGTGTGCCTCAGACTTAAAATGGACGCGAAAGAGCAAAGGTGCGTGATTAAACATTTGATGAAAATCTGAAAATTTATGACGAAAAAATCCATGCCGATTTAACACTGACATTAGAGAACAGTGATGTGTTTTAAGACGTAGTGAAAAGGTGGAAGAGAAACCTTGTGAAGCTAAACATGGCGCAGGTCCCTTAATCACCGTCACTACCAAAGAAAATTTCAGAAAATTCACGATTATAATTATAAAAGATCAAAGGGTCTCTTGGTATCAAATTGGGAGGAGAAAATCGTTTCATTTCAAGTAGTTTAATATATCCAATATTTTAGATAACAGAAACTGCAAAGTAGGTTCCTGAATGCTTTCAGCTGATCAGAAGTATACCATAGAAGAAGTACGCCATTTGTCAACAACGGTTCTTGAGATATTTTTCGCCGGAATAAGAACTTGATCAGTACGTGACAATGAATGAAACATGGGTACATCATTATGATCCAGAGATAAACCCCCCCCCCCAACATTATGAGATGCACAAGGTATATTGTTTATTGATTATTTAGAAAAAGGAGCTACTAGAAGCTCCTACTCTTTCTATATGTAACTAAAACCAAAATTGCATAAAGCCATAAAAGAATAAGGAAAGGTGTGCTCTTCGATCTGGACAACGCCCAATCACACAAGTCCTTAGTTGCAATGAATGCTATTCGTGATGCAGGTTTCGAAATTGTGGAGCACCCCCTCCATATTCTTCAGATTTGTCCACTAGTAACTACGAAACTCAACGAATACTAATTTTTCTACAGACTAATGGTGGAGTGATGTTTCCCGTAAATGGGTGGTTTGAAGCAAATTTCTTCCAGAACGCTATCGAAATGTTTGAGCGCTAATGGGAAAAGTGTGTTAACTGGGGGGAGGAATAGGCTGAAACATCCATTCATCCAATGGGACCAAAACCAAAAGTCGGACTTTCGCTTACTTCATTCAGTAAGTTTCCAAATATCTCGATCTACTGCTGTTCTTGTATGAATGTTGTCTAGTAACCCCTAAAATGCTTCAAAATATTCAATATAATTTCGAAGAACGACTTCATAATTATATGGAGGTTGGTGGTTATCATTAATTTTGAACATTTAGTTAAATAATTATATCTGATGATAAACTGTTTTGAATTATGAATTTATAAAGTTTCCTATTAATGTTGCTAATTTCGTTTCAATATAGTTTTTGACTTGACGGGAAAATTTTGACACTAGCAAAACATGGACGTTACTTTTAGATTCTAAGACATGTAACGCTTTCAATAAACTGATATTTTTTTACAAGAATAGAGTTAATATAAAAAAAATCCTAGATGCCTGAATTTTTCAGCTGATTAAAATTAAAGGTTTGTGGTAATGGAGGTGAGGTGGTTGACAAATGACAGATATCTATATCGTTAAAAGATGTGTGCTTTGGAACAAAAATCGACCTGTTTTAGCAGTTTTACAAAATCCAATGAATATCGTCAAAAATCAAGGTGACTCTTTTGAGTGACCAACCGCATACGTTAGATAAACTGGCTGCAATAAAAGCAATATCGTCGGTGTATCTAAATTATTTAAAATATTTCCCATTTAAATCAATTTCTTTTTTGCTGTAATTCCTTGCATATATGCCACTTCATTAAACAGCTTCAAGTATCAAAATAATATTTTCTGATAATCCGTGTTCCAACTATTGTTCTAAATGGCCCTTAAAATATTTCAGAACTGAAAACTTCTTCTATGCCCCTACTCATATATTAATCCATAATTGAATAATAAGCCTGTGTTGAGCGTATATCCTAATAAATATCTAAAGAGACAAAAAATCAATAACGAAAATATATTTTACTACTTTATAAAGTTCATTCACTCCTATTCGTGGTGTGTGGTAGGTAATTATTTCTTAGACTACGACTCAATATTTTATGTCTGCTTTTGCAATTGAGATTGTGTACGAGTATATGAATGACGATATCAACAAGGGATCTACGGTTTTTACAATTTCTTAAACGCGAGTGTTTTCTATCTTGACAACAATAAGTTTTCCATAGAAAAGCTTAAATTTTCGCTTTTATATCTTCATTATTTTAGACAATAGTTTCGTGAAATACGCATTTCGTTAAAGCCCCAACTAAAAAGGGGATAGGGTTTAAGTCCAGTGACGTTGGAAGTAAAAATTAAAATCCAACTTTTCCGGACAGTCTTACTTTTTTCCTTATCGTAAAATAAATATCCTCTATTTCACAGAGATGTCTCATTTGCTTATTTGGTATTGTGTCTCTTAATGTATTCCTAGTAATTGATCTCAAGGCTCTCATTTTTAACGTACTTAGATATTCTTTTTCTTTCTGCAGTATCTGTTCTCGTTGCTACCACATGTAACTGATGGATTCGACCGTTACTTGATGGAAATTTATTGTATTTAACCATAAAACACTGAAAACTTTGTTTTCAAAACTTCCACAAAATTTATTATAATCACTACAGCTCTTTGGCAGAGTGCCTTTCTCAAGTGATCTGTTTTTGACATGGTTAGCACTTTATAGTCTTTAACTGAATAAGTTGAGGACGGGAGAACTGTTTGTCTCAAGTTGGTCATTCGGAATTATGTTTGTATTTTTTAATTTGTTAATTTCCATATATTCTAATAAACATAGCTCGAGGCCTTTATTTTGAATGTGAAGCATTTGAAATTGGTCATTAAAAGAATGATTATGGTCTAGAAGGTGAAGTGCATACGTAGAATCTGTTTTTCTATTATTAAAAGCCCGTTTGTGTTCTGCTATCCGTTTGTTAAAAGTTCTATTAGTCTGACCGATGTAAGTTTTTGGACAGTCGCCACATTTTAATTTGTATATACTCAAAATCATCAAGTAAGATGGCACTCTGATAACAGATAAAATACAAACCAAAGTTCGTTGGAAAGAATACTGTGAAAATTTAATGAATGACAACACAGCTCCAGAAACCATTAGCAGCTTAAATGTACAGAATCAGAACCATCGATAAGAAAAGAAGTGGCTGCTTCACTAAGAAAGCCGAACACTCATAAATCACCTGGATCAAACAAAATTGTCTCGAAAATTGCTGTGGTGATGGGAGATGCAGACACTGATATTTTTCATAAAATATGTTACCTAATCTGGATCAATGGAACCTGACCTGTGGACTGAACTAAATCAATATATATCCATATCTACAAAAAGGTCCGAAAGGCACATGCGAAAATTATCGCACCATAACGCTAGTTTCACATGCCAGCAAGGTAATACTGCAGATTATATTAGAGCGCCTATCCTAGACATCCTAGCTCAACTGCCTCCGAACCAAGTGGGCTTTGTAACTGGTACATGCACT
Source organism: Diabrotica undecimpunctata (assembly GCF_040954645.1). NCBI lineage: Eukaryota > Metazoa > Arthropoda > Insecta > Coleoptera > Chrysomelidae > Diabrotica > Diabrotica undecimpunctata. The sequence continues at coordinate 58,854,811 of NC_092803.1, forward strand.
ACAGAACAGATTTTAAACTATTTATGCTATATTGACTACACCAAAACATTCGACTGCGTGCGTTGGCAGCAACTAAGGAGCATCCTCGAAAAATAGGAAAATGCACCTAATAAAAAATCTGTACGACAATAACAGCGGCCACGTTAAGGTATAAAGTGAACATGCTGAGTGTTTTTTAATTAACAAGAATGTGCGACAGGAGTGTGTACTGAGTCTCATGCTCTTCAACATATAGGTACGTCGAGTGGAAAGTGAACTTGCCGAGTGTTTTTTAATTAACAAGAATGTGCGACATGAGTGTGTACTGAGCCCCATGCTCTTCAACATATTACGACGAGTGGATTCTGAGACATGGTACCAAAATTAATAATCGTCGGTACACTGATGATACCACCCTCATTGCTGCCTCTAAAGAAGAATTAGAATAATTCATACAACTAGTTGAAGAAAAAAGTTTGAAAGTCGGTCCTTAGGTTAACAAACAGAAAACCAAAATAATGATAGTAGACCACCAAAGTACAAATAGTCAAAAGTCTAGTATTCCCTATATTCCTATATAAATCTAAAGGTTGGACATTAAAACAAACAGACAAAAAGAAAATTGATGTCTTTGAGATATATTGCTGGGGTTGAATGCTAAGAGTGTATTGGACTGATAAAATAACTAATTTATCAATCATCCAACAGATTTAAATAAAGAAGAGACTACGTACCATAGTAGCTGAAAATATTGCTAAGTTCTTGTTTATATTATGAGAAGAAATGGTTTGGAAATACTTACAGTGTGGAGCACGGTTCATGTAAAAAGATCGCTCGTAGAGGAATATCGACAACCAAATACACATATCTTATTACGAAACTCACCGGTAAGACTCTAATATAATCAATAAAAATAGCGGAAGATCGAGACTAATGGAAACTGACAGTACAAGAGGTTTCACGAAATCACGATGCTTAAAAATAAGTCACTGACTAGGAAGAAGAAGAAGAACACATCTAGTAATCTAATGCAGTGAAAGGTTTTAGTTAGTTCTACAAAGCACAGCTAGGCAAGTTTGATATATTCCAATGCTTTCTTACTGTGTCTGGCTATGAATAAAGCATCTACAGTTGACATATTTTGTCAAAAACCTTTGCTCTTCACTAATTATGTATTTTTTATTATCTTATTTTTCATCTTATTGACAAATATCCTTGTTACTTAGTAGTTTCAAGAATTTTGCTGACTAGGTATGTGATTATACGATAATTGGTAGGATTTTTACTATTTTCTTTTTTGTGTATAGGAATTATTGTGATACTAGTCGTTCACTGGTCTTGTACATGCTTAATATTTAAAATTTACTAAAAAAGTACCCCTATATTTTCAATTATTATCTTTTTCCCACTGTATTTTAAAGAGTTCATTTGCTACGTCATCAGAGATTGGAGCGTTTCCGTTTGTTAATTTACACAGCCTACACGAATTTCATTGAGTTTGTGATGAACTAAAAACATAATAAGAGAAACTCCTAGGAAAGCAAAAAAGAGATAAAACAATTACGACAAGAAGGTTCCCGTGGTTAGAGCATCTATTTGTACCTAATTAAGGAAAAATAATTTATTAATTGAACATTACAAAAACCGAAGTGTGTAAAATATATGCACCATAATAACGTTCTGCATAAAATGTATCAGATTACAAGAGACCCCATCTTTACATACATGTTTGCATCTTTTACAGAACCGTAGGTTCTATGTAGAGATGTTCCAGGGCAGAAGAAGCGTCCTGTCTCCAATAATTTTTAACATCATGTAATCAATACCAAATCAATACTTTTTAACTTTTAGACGTACTATTCTCGCCAACATCGAAAGCGAATAAAATCGAGAAAGTTTCCTACATAGCTCAATTCCATTAGACACCCAGCCAAGCACAGCAAGAATAGATATGTGGAAGGATAAACAGCACCATCCACCACAATGGTAACAACCCTCAGAGACCCTAACAGCTGGCGGAGACCTAAACTATAAGGTGTAGAAGCTTAACTATAAGCTTAAATAGACTCAGAAGCGTAGTGAACCATATCAAAAATAATCTGGTTAGATAGAACTACCTCGGTAACCTGCCCATCTTAAGCGAATGCGAAAAATCAGAAACCATCCAACATTTATACAGCTGCCCACAATGGCCAGCGACTTGTACCTCCTACTGGCAAAGGAAAATGCCATTATTTTTACCTCGTTAGAAGTCGCTATTAGCATTTATTAGTGCATTTTTTCACTTATAATGTTCACCTGGATGGTACGCGTTGGTTCAATTCAGAACCGAATCAGAACCTGAATCGAAATGCAACGATATATACAGATTGAACGAATTTAAAACGGAACATACAATTTAATATATGTCTGTTTGAACTGCATTTGAAATAGTGGACCAATATAAAACTTGGACAAAAATAAATCCATACCCAGTGATAGACATTGTATAAAATATCATTCAACTATCTGTCTCCTTTAAAGGAAAGAGGAGCATGCCTAATAGTCGGAGAGATAGAGCCGAAATTTTGGAATGATCAGTAATATGACATTTTTCTATTGGAATATATTCATTTTAACTGGGTTAAGACTTTGCCTTACAGGCGGACGCCCCTCGTGGTACAGAGGGTGGCTATACAGGGATGAAGTTGTAATTTTTTTCGGAAAAATTAACGATCGATAATATGGCTCAAAATTTGCCCAGAGTAAGATCTTGGTATAACTAGACGAAATCCCAAAGGACGGACGCGAGAGTGGATACATAAGGGGTGGCGGACAGGGGTGAAATTGCAATTTTTTGGGGAAAAATTAACGATAAGTAATATGTCCGCCATTTTCATGGCTCATTATTTAGCCCCTAAAAACTCTAAATCCAAAAGAGCAGACAGCTGGGTTGGTACAGAGAGTCATAAAACGGGGTCAAATGTACCACTTGCCTGCGCATTTTAGGTCTCGGTAACAATTTTCAAACTGATTTTATTATGATATTTTTATACCGATTGATTTAAAAATTTGTATGTTCACTTCTGTTACTATTCTGAAAAGCGTCAAGTAGATTTTTGCTCAAAATTTTCCAAAAAAATTTCCGTAAATGAAAATTTTCGTAATTTTTTGAGGTAAAATCTAATTTGTAGAATCCTTTCGATTTTCTGTCAGTTATACCATGATTTTTTTCCAAAAATTTTCAAACGATTTTTTCGATAAGAAAAAAAAGTTTAGAAAAACTTTAAAAATTTCGTCATTTTTCTCACTCTCATTGATGTCATCACATTCATCATCTTCGTCACTTTCACTTTCAATAATATCACATTCATTATCTGCTTCATTTTCAATCACTACTTCTCGAACTGATTCTGGCATCTGAGGTCCACTAAACCATTTGAATTTATATGTTTCATCTTCAAACTCCCAACCATGTTCTTCAACAATCAATTCTGTTGGTACTTTTTTATGAACATTTGTCCAAATATTTGAAATATAATGGGCTCGCAGTAGATGTTGGTGTAATTCATCTTGACATGGTGGTAAGCTTGAAGCATCGAAATTTTTTAGTTTTTTTTTTAAAAGGCTCGTTTACATCATGCAACTTATACTGCCGGTTAAATAGTGAAAATCTGACATCGTTTACTTTTCTTTTTGGAATTGTTCTCGTCAGTCCTGTTCCATATAAGTGACATATGAAAGTTTCTGAGGTTTCAAAAACTTCATTACAATCGAAGTCAGTTTCACCAAGTTGGATAAAAGCATCTTGATACTTATTACATTTAGCGCATGCGTCTAGAATTACTGATCTAAATGGAACGCGCATCATTATTATTTTAATATTTTAAAATAATAATGATGCAAAATGAATGTCCAAACAGAATTTGTAAAATTATAATTAACTAATGAAAAAAAAATTCAATCAATTTAAAAGTTAAAAAAAATATTGAAAATATCTACAAAGTAAATTTCAAAACTTAAAAAATTGATAATTCCACTATTAAATTGATTTTTATTAATAATTATTTGTAAAATGTTAAAGGAATTCTACAAATTGAATTTTACCTATTTATAAATAGAAATAATATATTTTGTATTTGATTATTAATGTAATAATAAATCAAATTTTTCTTATATCTGAACAACCATTATTTATGCAATATAAATTGAAAAACCTTTTTATTGTAATAAAAAATAAGTAAAATTACTATTTGTTATACTAAAAATATTTAATAGTTAACATTATAAAATTACTTTAATTAATTAAAATATCAAATATCAAACATTTATTCAATTAAAAATTAATTCGTAAAATATTTATATTTAAGAAAAAAATGTGATTTGTAAAGTAAATATGACTTTAGTTTGTAAAAAAAACATACAGAAAATCGAAAGGATTCTACAAATTAGATTTTACCTTTAAAAATTACGAAAATTTTCATTTACAGAAATTTTTTTGGAAAATTTTGAGGAAAACTCTACTTGACGCTTCTCAGAATAGTAACAGAAGTGAGCATACAAATTTTCAAATCAATCGGTATAAAAATATCATAATAAAATCAGTTTGAAAATTGTTACCGAGACCTAAAATGCGCAGGCAAGTGGTACATTTGACCCCGTTTTATGGCTCTATGTACCAACCCAGCTGTCCGCCCTTTTGGATTTAGAGTTTTTAGGGGCTAAATAATGAGCCATGAAAATGGCGGACATATTACTTATCGTTAATTTTTCCCCAAAAAATTGCAACTTCACCCCTGTCCGCCACCCCTTATGTATCCACTCTCGCCCCCGCCCTTTGGGATTTTGTCTAGTTATACCAAGATCTTACTCTGGGCAAATTTTCAGCCATATTATCGATCGTTAATTTTTCCGAAAAAAATTACAACTTCATCCCTGTATAGCCACCCCCTGTACCACGAGGGGCGTCCGCCTGTAAGGCAAAGTCTTAACCCAGTTACAATGAATATATTCCAATAGAGAAATGTCATGATCAGTTCAAAATTTCGGCTCTATCTCTTGGACTATAAGGAAGCGATAAGTGGTTTGACAGCATAATAACTGCTTGTGTAGTCTAGTTTTTTCAGTACTTGTTCTTGAATGAATTCAGAATCCAGCAGCCCGCTGAAGTATTGGATTTTTATAATATAATTATTTGACAACCTTTTGTTGGCCAACCACCTAGAGCGGAGTTGAGCCGAAATACATTGATTTCGTATGTTCCGTTTTAAATTCGTTCAATCTGTATATGTATTTTCTTAGGTTTTTGTTACATACATCCCGTTAGAATGTTTTGTGTTTTTCTTATTCACATATGTATTTAAATTAATTTCTAATTGACGTAAAGGCGCTTTTCACACGAAATAAATAAATAAACAAAAAGGTAAAAAGAAAAAGAAGTACGCTACAAAAAAGTTGATGTACAATATGTTATATGTGAATATATTGTATTGTATCCTATATTGTATTGTATTATATTATATTGTATATATAATATAATACATACAATTATATTATATTGTATTGTATTGTATATATATACAAGATTTTAGGCACCCAAAAGTAAAGAATTAGGAAAGAGAAGCAATAGAACAAGAAAAGTGGAAACGTATGTCTGGGCTATATGAATGAAGCAATTAATATTTAAAATATTAATTGCTTCAGTTTATTAATAATTAAAATATTAAATTGTGGATTCAAGTGAGGTATTTCAATGACATACGTCTGCCACAATTTGGGAAAACTGATTGAAGACATTTATATTCACTCATTTTTTCCAGGTCTATTAGCTAATATACCTTTTTGATTGCCGACAAATGTCGTTGCATGACATTTAAAACAAATTATAGCATTCAACAATAAAGTTTTCAGTGATGGAATCTATAAATCAAATATAATAATGCCCCACAAAGAAAGGTAACAATAATCGTTTTATGGATTTTCAATTTATACTAAGAAGAGAAAGACATTATAAAAGTAAATAAAAGTAAACATAAAAATATGATAAACTATTTCTCCTGTCGTTCTTCAGTTAGAAACAAAAAAATATACTCAAGTTAGTTACTTTAATGTTCATATTTATATGTTGTGATGGTTGGCACGTGTATTATGAAATCATAAAGAAATATTGTTTTATAAGGTTCTGAAACTGTTTTCTTGTGGCATATCTAAGTTAAATACTATGATTTTATGGGATTAAGACACAATTGATTGTAATAACAATTACATTTTATCTAAAAATTTGAAGTTTTGATTTCCACTCGTTTTGTAAAAAAGATTATTTAATAATTTACAAGTTTTCAGCCAAAATATGGCTGTCGCCTTTAACACAGTGGCCAGAATTGAGTCAACCTCTAATTTTGTGACGTGAAGTAACCTTGTCAACAACCTTGGCCATTATCATAGACATACAACACAATACCAGCCCGTTCCCCCAGTGCGACAGAGAAAACTGACGCAAAGCAGTTCCCGCATCTCTTTTTAATCTGCCAGGTTTATCGACCACGTGACCTAAATGACCAATGAGAATGTCACGTGGTCGATAAACCCGTTTCATTAGACAGATGCGGAGACTGCTTGGCGTCAGTTTTCTCTGTTGCACTGAGGAAACGCTACTATATTGCAGCAGTCAGTCTATCTTGTATTATAATAATATGTCTATGGCCGTTATAAACCTACCGTTTTTAACAAAATTATAAAATAATCTTTTTTTGGGAACGATTTCAGGAGTGGAAATCGAAACGTCAAATTTTTAGGTAAAATGTAATTGTTATTACAATCAATTGTGGGTTAATCCCTTTTTGGTTTTAGAAATATTATAAACACGAGAAGCAACACATTTAATGTATATATTTTTTTTTGAAAGATAATCTAAGTTTGAGATTCAAAAACTATAATAGTAAAACATTTAAAATACACTTGAAAATCAGACTAATTATTTAAAAGCACTGTGCAACAGGCTGAACAGCTGAATGAGCTAAATTAAAACATTAATAATGCTCTCATTAAAAGCAAGAACTGTAGAAAGTTAAAATACCAGACAGTAATTGAGAAGTAAACAGCAAAAAAAAAACAATTTAGCAATATCTTGTCAAAAGAAGAGAAATTGGAAAGTTGCTAAATTATTTGCAAGATTAAAGAAAACAATTATCAGAAACTGATTTGATTATAAAATAAAAAGGCACCTAAGGCACCTTTTACAAGGGAAACTATTTCAGATATTTACAAGTATTTATGTATAACTATTTAAGTAAATGCACTAGTGTGAATCAAATAAATAAAATAGTAATAAAAAGTTTGTCCATATTAATCTCTACATTGAAAAGACACACTTCGCGGATTTAGAATGGCAAAAAATTTTGGGGCCAACCGCAAAAATAAAAGTGTAGCACGCTGGATAAGTCCATACACGAAAAAAAACTTATAAATAGAACCGCTTATTATTGTATACGTCCATCTAATATGCAAATAAATAATTATCCAAACACGTAGCGGTACTGATTAGCCTTTTCAGAGATTATAGATATTTTATAATATTACTAGTTACCAATTGTATACCCTTATCTGTTACTAAGGGTACCTAGAACTCGTTAAGTGGATGCCGGTGTCTCGTACGCAACACCTAAAAAGAATTCCTTCCACAGCCGAAGAGCCATCCACAGTCCGGATTGATTTAAATAGAGATAAAAATGATTTAAAAGAAAGATGCGAAAGATAATGAAATGATTTAAAATAAAATAAATTGATTTAGAAAAATAAGAGATTCCAGAAAAATTAAAAAATACTAAGAAAGATCTTTGGGCCTGTGCTTGATGGAGCAGCAGAGCAATGCAGGATTAGAACTAACAAATAGCTCGAAGAACTTTATCCAGAGGCTAACATAATAAAAAAAATAAAGTACAGAAGACTCCAGTGGGCAGAACACCTCAGAAGATATTCTGATGAAAGAATAGTAAGGGTGGTATGGGGAAAAACCCTAACTAAAAGGAGACCACGTGGACGACCTCCACTCCGGTGACGAGATCATATAGCAGGAGGCCTTAAAGCTATAGGCGTGAATAATTGAATGGAGATTGTTCAAGACAAAGAGGAATGGAGGTATGTTGTCAAGTCAGGTAAAACCCACGAAAGGTTGTAACGCCACGCAGTAAAGTATCCCACATTTAAAACTTCAAGAAGACTAAATTAAGAAGATGAATGAATGAACAGTCAAATAATAGAGACAATAAAAAAACCAAGAGACAAAAATATAAGCAGTTATCAAAAAGAATAGGAATATGAAATAGGAATAAGAAAATTAGGGAGAACTGAAATTAATAAAAGCAAAGACGAGGAATCTACATCAATACTACATTGAGCTATACAGAATATAACAAGACCCTCCAGAAGAAACTAAAAACAACCCAAACTCGAAAAGAATAACACATACTCAATGTTCCAAGCTGAAAATAGTAAATTAGATAAACAGATTTCTACTACTAATACATGTAGGTTTACAACGTTCTCCGCCGTTTTCCGACTTCCAATCGCTACTTCGTCCGGTCGTTCCACAGGTCCTCTTCTTTGTGTGTATCTGTCACCTCTTTGTCTATTCCTTCTCTCTCACTTGTGCTCAGTCTACCACGTTTTCTTTGGCCTTCTGGTTACATTTCATATTTGTTGTTCTTCCATTCTTTGTATATGTCCGAACCAGATAAGTTGTTTTGTTGATAAGTGATCTATGATTGTTTATTTGATTCCCATTATGTAATTCTCTAATGTGTTTGCTGTTAACCCTTTCTCTTCTAGAACCTACTGCCACTCTTCCCCAAAAATCCATTTCCGTTGCTCAAGACGTTGCCAATGTTCTTTCTTTCAGTGGCCACACTTCACAGTTGTATAGATACTTCTCGCTATATATCCTTTTCATTTTTTATGCTGATGGACTGGTCCCATAAAATGCTGTTTAACAATGTAATGGCTACCTGCCATATTTCTTTTTTTTATAATTTTGTCTAATGTTCCATCATGCGAAATATTGATACCTAGATATAGTCATAGCAGTGCTTTATCGTGGTCTGTCATCTAATATGAGATCAGTTGGTTGTTGCCACTCAGAGGGTAACTATCTCTTGTCATGCATAAAATGTCCATATGGCCAATTCTTAATTACTAGAGTTATTAAAATACCCTGGGTTGACCATCTTACATCTGAAGGGGTCCCAAGAAGAGCTAATATTCAATGAGAGTTTCTCATGGTTTAACAGAGAACAGTCTCATTATTAGGTAACATTTCAAGAAAGAAAAAATATAATCTCTTGAATGTCACCTTAATGGACAAAATTCATCGTAAAAGGAAAAAGTCTTCTCCATAGAGGAAAACTCCTAAAGTTTCCAAACTCCGTTGAGAAAATCGCTACTAGAATTAAGGGAAAATGAAATGTAGGTCAACAGTCATTAGCTTAAAGTGTTAAATATAATTCAACTGATTTTGGGAAGGAATTGTTTATAAAGTTGTTGATGTAAAGTGTAATGGCGAAGGCAATTTTCCCGATCTGAATAGATAGATAGATAGAAAAGTAACATCAGGTGTTACAGTTGTAAAAACATTAATTCATATGCTTCAAATTCCACCTCCATTTATGTGGAACTATGAATAAAATTTGTTATGACACCACTACACTACTACATATATTACTTTTTTGATCTTTCCGTCAATAAAACTTTTTTAAATATAAAGGGACAAGGCTTGCTCCTACAACTTAACTCTCATCTGGCACTAATTCTAAGAATATTTTTTAAAAATTGATACTGAAAATTTATATTGAAAATTTTGTATTTATATTTACTGGAAAAAAAAAATTAGCTTGATCCAATTATTGTGACAGTCTTGACTGTTAAGTGGTTAAGAAAATTAAAATATTTTTCTGAAGGTGGGCATCAATCACATTGGCTGTGTTTTTAATCGTGGATCAAAGGGATAAATGTATAGGAATATGAAATTATACCTCACAATAGCTATGGCAACAAAGCCTAGGAGCTAAAGACAGAAATAATAAAAATAGACTCTAGATTGTAACAAAAACAAGTATGTTAAGAAAAGAAACTGAAAGATAAAATACTTCATACAACAAACAATATTAGGTAATACATGAGTTTAAGAAACTTTATTGTTAATAAATCACAGTAAACCACTTATATAGTTTACATTTTTGTTTGAATAGTATACACTTGACTTGGTTATCAAACACCTAATATATTTGTTAGATATTATCAAAACATAAAAGGTTACTAAATAAATATGATTTTGTGATAACATATAGTCAGTACTATTGTACTTTTCAAATGTAGATAGGTGTATACACATATGTCTACATATATTTGCATTCCATGAAATTATTTAAGGAAATATGTCTTTTGGAGTATTGTTTTGGTATCAGAGGACAATAAAAAAAGTTAATGGTCTACCTAGGTAGGATAAAAATTTATGTAAGATATTCTGTAGATTTTTGTTCAGTTTTTCCTCTCACTGTATCACTATTTCTTTATTCCTGTTTTTGTTTGCTGTCCACTGTTTCCAGGATAACTATATATTATACCTACTTCAATATTATAGGTATCTTATAGTTGGTTTTACTTTTATCTACGTTTCTACTATAGTATGTTGTGTTTTTAGTAGTTTCTTGCCCTATATATTATATATTATACTTAAGTATTGTAACATTTATTGCAAAACTGTTCATATTTTAATTTTCTTTGTAAAACATTGACAGGTATTTATTTATATATCCAATACATCTTTTTTTGTCTTAACATTGCTGGTTAAGTGCCTGTAATTGTAATAGAGCACAATTATGTACATGTTTCCTATACTTTTTTTGTACCTACTTACTTACTGCTTATGAAAGTCAAAATGTATTGCCCACTTTTTATTAGATAAGTATGTACATCATATTCTTTATGGACACAATATCTTTATTTTTCTATTTTTACTATTTTTATTGGGAATAAGCCACATTTTTACCAAAGAATATAATACCAAAGAATATAGAATAATACATAACACTTATCATTAAAATTATGAACATGTATCATTTCACTGGAAAGAAAATCTAAGTTTAAAATAAAATTCGCCAAGAATTCCTTTCAGTGCAAATCATATGCCATTAACCAGTTAAATGAATTTAATTAATCTTTCTTTGATTTGCATACTTATTTAAATAATTTGACCTCAGTTAGCTATTTCCGTTCAAACACATACGAATAGAAGACAAGAATGTGCCTACCAATTGTATCACGGATATTCATAATTAGGTAAAATATGTTTATCTAAAAAAAAGTAATAGAAACTCACCTCATTAATATCAATCCGTCCACCAACTAGTTCATAGTTGATGAAAGTACCTGTTGGCCAAATTCCTTTAAACTTTACAAACACTTCGAACAAATCAGTTCATAAACAATAAAATAATGGGTACCAACTCAACTACTTGTTCAAATGGACTTCAATTACATAGTTTTAAGAAAAAGTCACAATAGAAATTTCATAAATAGGCAATAAACAGGCGGAACATAACCTAGTTTTAAACTTACACACTCCGTGTCAGAGGTAAAAATACGTTGATTACAGACAAAAGCGAGTACTTTTTCATCTGGATAGTAGCCAAGAACGTATTTTTGGATTTTTATATGAAAGAAATTTAAATAAACCTTTAAATCGCCTACAAAACAACACTTCACACGATCGTTTTCAACGTCTACTACCCCACAACTCCGTCTGACAGATTATCACTGAAAGTGTGCGGTGTTGCCGGACATGACGATCTTGAAGGTGATACATGAATTTTATATCGCGAAATCTAAACCATTTCCCTTAATCGAGATAGTTGTTTATTAAGGAAAACGATAAAAAAAAACTCTAAGCGAATACAAATAAATTTAATTAGAAGAAATTTAAAAAAAATATGCGTTTCAGAATATATCTATAATATTTATAAGTGGAACGGAAAGAAATGGAAACTACAATGGATGTGGAAAACTGCAGTGAGACTTACCGAATAGTTCGAACTTAGAGAAAAATTTTTCCATACAAAAGACTCTGGAATCCCCCGAATAGATTATTTATTGTACGATATGCAGGTAATGATCAACATTTCTAGTTCGAGTTATTCAGGTTTCACTGTAGTACTTTTATAATAAACCATATTAAATGAGTCAATCAAGTCAGGAAATTTCAATATTTAAGAGTATCTACCTAGATATTGATATAGAAAAATAGATGACAGAAAAGAGATGATAAGCAAAAACCGAAACAAAAAAGTAGGAAGCACAAAAGCATTTAAGGCAATTCTATTTTAGCTTTATTTAAAAACGTTTATAAATAAAATAAACGAATAGAGCAAATTTTCGAAGGACCAAATAACATTCTCGAACATAACGCCAAGAGGAAACTGTAACTGAAACTGTAAGTTGTTGTTTGTTTGGATGTATATGACTCTGGATACTGAATTCATTCGCCAATCTTACAAGTTTTACTCATTTACTCATTAGTTATTGTTTCGTCTACAATCTTATCCTAAATCTAATACTAGTATTGATATCTAATACATAGTTTTTTTATTTATTTATTTATTTTTTTTTATTTATTTATTTATAGGGATATATTTTTGTAGGGACTCTAGTAATTTTTCGTCAAAAACCAATATGAAAAGAAAACTAGAAACAAAGATCCTATTGACCCCTACAGGCTGATTACATTGATTATACTTTTTGCCTGACAGGTAGGTACAGATTGGTGTTATGTGGTTCCCAATCTCAATACCCAGTTCCCAAACAGTGAGTCCTGTTCATAGCAAGATGCTAAACATGGCTAGGGAAATAATTGATTAAATATGAAAGTAACCGACTCAAAGCCTATTATACTTTAAACTGATTCCTGCTTATTTTATTCAGTACTACAACATTTTGCCGTGTTCTTGAAAGGGAATACTTTCCCAGTGAGAGGTATGTTGCCTTCGGATCCGGATCAAAGTATTCTGTAGCTGATGCTTTTCTGGCAAGTTTATCAGCTTTTTCATTGCTGTGTATACCCCTCTAACCTGGACTCCATATTAATGTGAAACTGTTATGTTCAGCCAGTCGAGTTCTTCCGACGCTAAAATATAATCCACCTTGGTCTTATAAGAGCCCCCATACCTGCTTAGCTATCTGTGCATATATTGATCCGCTTTAGTTTGAAAGTTCTCACGTTAATTTATTTTACACAATGCATTATTGCAAAAATCTCTATACGTTCTCCTAGTTGAAAGGAAATGCTAAATATTCTCGAAACTTTGGCAGACTGGTTATATATTAGCTCTCCACCAATGTGCCATAGATCTCTTATTTGACCCTTCTAAACCCAGAGTTCTTACGTCAACGCTACATCGAACCTTCACGTACCAATAGGAAGTTTTGCCGAGCTTGGCTTACTATAATGGAGGTTCGCCTGCAGGACACTGATTACAGATGTTAAAGATAGTGAAGGATACCTTTCCAAGTCTGTAATATGCCTTGAAATTAGCAGCCTTCAATGCTTTGTAGGAGACCTCGTTGGTCGTGAAGACTAAAATTTGTATGTCCTCACTAAGCTTCAGATTTTTCAACAACAAGTCCTCGGTCTTGCCTTAGACGGGTCCTGACAGTTCTTACATTGGCCTCTTTCTCGAGAAGAACGATGTACTTGGGTATATTATTGGGATCGACTACATTTAAATCTGCTCCCTCCCACATGCCATCAATGGTCCCCCATAAACGTAGTCCATTTTTTTGTATATTCGTCAGCATAGTTTACCGACAGGGTATTCTGACTTTCCATCCGCTAGTCGTTCCAGTTTGTTGATGATTAGGTGTGCTTGAGCGTGATTTATGTGCCACCCCATCCTGAATTTTTTTGTCATTACCTAGACAGTTCATTAAAGTTGCTATATGACCTAGTCCGCTCATTAGAATTCGTTGGTTTTTTAGCAACTCTTTATTTACAGTGAACCATGTCCTAGATGTTATTTTTGCCCTTCTCCTCATTGTCTTTTGTTGATCTCCAGAGAGACTCTTTTTTAATAAATGGCTCAAAATCTGATCCTCTCAAATAGGACCTCTCATAAAGGAGTCGCCTTTTTAATCGTTTCCGTTGTGTTTATATTGATAAGCTCAGAAGAATTACTCTATTATTTAGCTCAGTGTTAAGGCTATAATGCTCTAGACGTTACTAGTTTTCTAAAACATCGCTTAGGCACTTTTCTCATGTGTCTTGCACTCAATTGTTCGATACCCAGAGATATAATAAGAATATACTAGGTAAGGTATGAACCGTTCTGTGAATAGGAATGAAACGACAATATTACATCTATGATTCACTTTGACTGGTCTAGCCATCTTTGCTATTTTGCTCACTATGTCTAGTCTATTCTTATTATGTCTATGGTTCCACCTCGGTTTTTGGGAGTGCAGTAGTCACAGCAAACATCTTACCGTATGATAAGCCAGTTGTGGTTCGTATGTCTCGTGATTTTCCTACTGATTATTATCTTAAAAATGGCTTTCAAATAAGTTATGACTTGCCGTATAATTTGATTTAAATTAACTTATAAAATGGTCCGCTGTAAGGATTATAGGTTTTTTTTATAAGTTTGGTAAGTACCAGCTAAATGTCTTCTGTATGAGGATGACATGAAACTCGACATTCTTCTTGTACATGCCATTCGCAGAAACAACTACTAAAAGTCAATGGCTAATTAACACGGTAAGTAGTAGCGCCCCACTAACTCGACGATAGTTGCGTTGGCTATAGAATCTACTTACAGTTGTCTAAGTGCTTGATCAAGCTCAAATTCTTATCACGTGTCGCATAATGGGTAGTCGCCTTAAGATTGTCCTACAAATACCGCTTCTTAGCAATTTTTAATGATTACGTCACTAAACGTCAGAACATCCATAGACCATTTCTAACCCATATCACACCATATCTTGATTTTTGTATAAATTCTTTAAAAGGCATGAGTTATGAACACGTATTACATATATTATGTTGTATAGTAATTTCCTTACAAGTCAAAAAAGAAAAATATAAAATGTAAATGAAAAAATTAAAATGTAAATTGTTTCTCCTAAACATTTTGAATACTTTATAAATGTTTAAACATTATAATTAATTTCCAAGGACGTCTCATGTTCTATTCATCGATTTACGTTTTTATAAAGGTGCGTATTACTGCGTAGAAATCATCATACAAATTTGATATAAATCGAAGATAACTGTGGCAACGCCGCTGTCGATGTCCGAGATCCTATTTCTAGAGCACTATACATAAATTAATCTTAAACAAGACAAGAGACCAATGAACGGAAGCATAATTATTGCGCGTTTTAAAGGTCTATTTTGATTCGTGATTGGCGTAGGACTCCTAGGGGGAGACTTTAGATTTGAATGAGGTATTAGTCAATTATTTGGGTTAATTATCATGGACGTAACACAAAAGGGAAAGACGGGGTTTATCTATTTAAGTTTGAAAAAAAATATTTATTCACATTTAAAATTAACATTTAAAGCTTTTAAAGAAATGCATCATACAGCTTCGAAATGAAGTCCTTATACGCCATACATATTTTTTTATTAAGTACATATTTTTCGATCGACTAATAGTTTTATTTCTTTTGTTTTTCATATTATTTTTTGATTTTGTTTAGTCGTTGGCTCCCAAAGATATAGTGAGATATTCGATCCCGGACGCGACGGAATGAAGATAGGTTATTCCTTAGCCTTTTGCTGTAGAATTATTATTATATAATATCCACCAGCACCAAACAACAAATCCATATATGATTTAAAGCTTCTACTTCACCAGAAGATAAAATTTGAACCACCGAGCCAGAGAAGAGACATACCACAATCCACTAGGTGCCAAAGATACGGACATGCAAAGAAATATTGCAAGTCGATTTTGTCAGTGACACCGTTGATGTAAGAAAGAAAACTTTCATATGATAAGAGGCTGAGTCTTCGGGTTGAGATTGAGTGGGAGACTCATTGACATTGAAAAAGGCCAAATTATTTCAATAAAAGAGATAACTCGCGCTAATCCCCGAGTCAATCCACAAGCTAGCCCTCACGCCAACCTCCACCCAAACCACGTCACCATCGATGGTATAAATGAACTGTCCGCTATTCCCAGTAGCAGTAATGCATTGATTAGTAATCAGTATAGTAGTGTCTGGGGGCTCGGAAGACTGAGACCTAGAAAGCCCCGAAGAAGACATCAGAGAGGATGTATTCTTCAATCCAACTAACTAGGATCGATAATAACAAATAATGGAGGGTGTGAAGAAAAAATAAGACTGTGTCTTGGGACAGATAGAGCTAAACTGACGAATATCTTGAAAGATACCGACATAACTAAAACCGCAAAACTAATGTGTATGCCCGTTGTATGTGCACTGATATTTCCTATTGCAAAATTGTCTCTTAAGTTTAGATTATCAAGAAAGCTGACTCAAACAGAACTACGCTTTTGAGATGTGGGTATACAGGAGTATATTACTAATTCCATGGACAGCACATCGTATAAATATATCTGTGGTTCTAGAACTAAATATTAATACCAGACTCATTACAAAAATAAACAGAAATGTCTTGAGGCACTTTGGTCATATCACTAGAAGGAAAGAGGGTATGGAAATACTGATCGTCGAAGACAGAAAATCAAGAGGCAGAGATCTCCTTAACTGTAGTCTGATCAGATTAAAAAATTCACAGTACTCTCTCGTCTGGAAGCATCCCAGAAAGTTCAAAATAGAGTTCAGTGGTCAATCACAGTAAATCAAACATTATGAGCTCACGTACGATGACGGACTGAGGAGAGGTTGTGTGTAACTATGGAAGAGGGATGATCGTCAGTCAGCGGATTGCTTGTTTTGCATATTATTTTAATACTATTTTTTGTTTGACTTATTACCTACATAAAAGTCAAATATTTCAAGTAGAAACAAGCATTTGAAGTAGATAACTTTTGGCTAAAAGTAAGGCATGCGTTTTAGTAGAAGGTATAATAACACACATTAATGGAACATTTCGTTGTCATTCTAATTTCAAATGAATCGAAGTATCGAAGCTACTTCTACAAAATTTTATTTTGAACATATTCGAATATTACTACAGAAAAACACAAACACCTGTATATGTAGTTTTAATAGATCTTGAAATTGCACATGATATAAACCACAATTTTATTTATATATAAAATAAATTTGTGGTTTAAATATAAAAATTAAACCACAAATTTATTTCCACAGAATATACAACATAAAATTCCACAAGAAATTATCTTCAGAATGTGTATGATAATGCAGCGATTTCACAACCACAAAAGAAACTGAAATATTTAAGAATAAATCTATTGATTATTATAGATATACAAAAATGCTACATCAATAAAATACTAAAATATCGAAGTATGATAATAACTTTGGGAAAACTCACACCTTTTTACAGTTTTCTTCGTAAAATGATCATATATATACTGCCCCTCTCCCCTTTTCAGCAATGCCTCTTACGTCACGATCCGACGAGCCGTTCTACCATCATAACAACAAGGGACAAAAATGACTAGAATAAACCCTAGTGTTTTCTTATGGGATTTTACATGGGAAATGTGCTAGAACCCGTGTTACCCATTTACTATCCATGTATAAGATTTTCATACTTAATGTTTTGCGCTTATTCAACATCATATGTATGAATTTTTGTATTTGATGAAGAATTTTGTTAATATTAAGTTTACGGTAACAATAAAAAACTGGTCTCTTTGTTTTATTCGCAAAAAACTGTTTAAAAACATGTTTTTTGACGTGTAATTTGGGAATTTTAAGTCACGAATAATTCCAGAAATATTGGCTTTTTGAAAAAACTCCAATTTTCCAGTTTTTGTTTTAAAATTCACTATTCTATCGGTTACTATAGTTTTGTTTTGATAAACTTTTTCCATTGACGAGTTGGGATATTAACCACCCCCAGAGAAAAAGTACATATTGTTGTAGGGTAGATTTTGATCTTTGAGCTGTTAATTACTGTCAAAATTTTAAGCAAATCGATGCATACAAAAATATATGTTTTATGTGATGTTTAATGCAATAAACATTATCAATATCGGTACGAAAATAGTTAAATATAAACTGTTGTGGGAATAGTAAAAACAATTCCATCTGTTAAGAATCAAAACCTCAACAAAACATGTCAGCATGACGCCACAACTACTCTGACGTCTTTCGCATATGATTAGTCATTTAATCTTGTTTCTACTTACTTTCCGTTGGGAATACTATCATGTTTGTCACTGTCTCCGGCTTCCGTGGAGCTAATGTTTTCATTCTCGTCGATATATTGTAGATCTTCGAGCTGTATGCCTTCTATAACACTAGAATTTTTTGGAGATCCTTTGGGGGTTCGGTCAACATTTTCGGATATAGAAGATAGACCCATCATGGCATATAAAAATCACAGATACGGTTATTGTTGATGGTTTGATGTAACAGCATAATCCTTTTTTTGCAGAAGGTCTGAAATTATTGGTTTTCTAAGTTATACTTAGTATTTTAGGAATCCATGTGCATTATCGATATGTTTAGTTTTTTTTAATACAAAAATCACAAATAAATATTAATAAAAAAATACTTCTGGTTCTGTAGATTAATCAAAAATAACTACTGATATTGACTTTATTACTCCACTTTTTGTGTTTACCGATAGATTTAACAGATTAACTCAGAACGTCTGGAAAACCCCAGAGGTATATGTCTCAATGGTTGAATGAGAAGATATTAAAAAGGCAGATCAGAATCCGTTAATGTTTAACGTCTCTTGAATAGCTTCTCACGTTACCTATCTAATGGCCGTAATAATGTCTTTTCTACAGAACTTACACTTGTAAAATGTTCTGTAGCTCAAAGTTGAATCTGCGCCCTTATGTTCTGTTTTCACAAAACGCTTCAAAAATATTTTGAGTACGGTCTTTTGTTAAAAGATAGGGAAAATTTATTAATTTGGTTAGAAACCATGAATCTCATCTATATGTAACAATCGAGTCTGTCAGCATCTTATTTGGTCTTAATCTTATTTTTAGATAGACGTTTACAAGCTAGATAAGTTTATTTATTTCTCCTAATATGTTGTTGTTAGGGTCAACCCCTGTATCCAATTAGATGATCTCTCTCATAGCTGTGAAATTGTGGTCATTATCTGAGTTGTGCATTAGCATCTCTTTTTAATTGGCATACATTTGTTTTACTTTGGTTTATATGTAGTTTCATTGTTTCTGCTGTCACTATTTGACTACTACTATTACCAGGCGGGGGAACTTCTATTATTTCGATAGAACTACTACTTCGATAGAACTAGTCTGCTGCGGGTAGCAAGTGTCTCCTGCTTACAGGGGAGATACAAGGAGACAATGCTAGAAGCTAGAAAAGGGGCACATCCATTGCGATGTGGTAAGATGAGTGGAATGCAACGGCGGATGGGACAAAATGGACAAAGTCACTAATACCAAATCTGCAGAGCTGGCTGAACTATGGGTACAGGCGCTTAGATTACTATATGACACCGATGCTAACAGGACCTGGAAGATTCCGCAGCTACTTGCACATATTGAGAAAGACCAAATCTGACAAGTGTTTGTATTGTGAGGCTTTGGACACTGTGTCACATAGCCTTCTGGAGTGTGACGGATAAGAGAGAGAAAGGAATGAGCAGAATAGAGTGGTTGAGTTAGCAAGGGAGATGAAAGAGAAAAGCGGAAGCTAGATGCTGTTCTACCAAGAATCAAGGAAGCAAGGTAGAACTGGACCTGCAGGGGAAGAGAGAGGAAGAAGGAAAGGGTCTAACTGCGAGTATGAACGAGAAAGCGAGGGATAATAACGACAGGCGTGAGAGAGTGACAGAGCAATTAAAATGATTGAACTGATGACTGGGCTGCAAACCTACGGAGAACAAGAGAGCACGAAAAACCTCATTTCAGTCCTGCCTCCCGCCGGAGGTAGGGTTGCGATGATACCGATACAATGGCGGATGGGATACGCGCTAAGGGATAGATGCGAAGGAGAAAACCTGGCTAGGCAGTGGCAGACGTGGTGGTAAGATAAGCGCGAGACGGAAGCGTCGGAAAATGATGTGTGATGGTGACAGACTGAGAATTGGGCAAAGGAAAGTCATCGGGCGAAGTTATGTCCAAACAGACGGTTTCACCAAGATTCCCTGGTATGAGAGGGATGAGTTTAGCTAGTGACCACATTAGCCACCTACTCAACTATTGATGAAAAAAGGCTACTACTACTATAGTTCTGGCCCTGAGTCTTGTAATGATATTTATGTTCAGCGTATTCCAAAGTTTGCTAAGGTCTGGACTGATTTAATAAATATAGCTTCTCTACTGTTTAAGTTGTTCTCCGGAATTATTGCCCAGTTGCCCAGTCTAAGTTCTCTATTTGATATAAAGTCAACATTCACACTTCTATAACTTCTGAAATGGGTTTGTGGTGTTCTCATATGGTAATATTCTAGTTGATTTATGGATATTCTTATAATTAGCACCTATGCTTTCCACTACCATGTCTTTGACTTTAATTGGTATTAATCAATTTTAATTATTTAGATCGTAAAGGTTGTGCCCTTATAACATTGGTATTATGTGTTATTTCCAATCTTTCCAATACGTATTTTAATATATTTATTATTTTTCTTTTTCATGGTCTTTCACATCATAGTTGTTTTCCTCAGTAGGTGTATTAGGTATGGGTTGAAAAATGTTTCTTTTATCGCATCTGTTGTATTTCTGAAATGTATATATTTGATAGTTTTTAAGCTGATTTTAAAGAACCTTCAGCCTCACTTTTTCATACATGGTTTTTATATTCTAAATTTTTGTTTTTAAATCACTGTTCTTGGTTCGTCATCGTTAATACTTAGAACATCGTCTTGAATTCAGTTCGACGGAGTTGTTGTTACCCCCTGTCCAAACCTCTTCATTTATCCAAGCTTAGGACTGTTAAGCTACTTGATTCACTCAACCAACTGAATAAGCTGAGTTCGTTAATTTAGATTCTGAAGTTTAATTAAATATAACGATAAAATATTCTTTTCTAAGAGTTACCTAAAAAAGTTTTTTACTTGATTCTATCTAACATCTAGAGCAAAATTATATTTTTCTTGATTGTTTTAAAACTTAACTAAAAACTAAACATATTTCTTGGCTATGTAACAAGTCTAAATCAATGAGTCAGAAATACTTTACAAGGTACCTGCAGTTTTTATTTGTATTTATATTATTGTTACGATAAATTATGATTCATATTTAACTGTAAACATCTTTTTCTAACAAGTATTTTTTAGCAGGTAATATCCAAACGGGTCCCCTCTTATACCTGCGATTGGAACTCTCCAGAAAATGGTCGAGTAAATTCGTTGGCGACCGAAGATCAAAGAATCTTCGAGATAAACAAAATGAGGTATAAGACCGGTCTTCTTCCATGGTATTCGGGACAATTCAGGTCAATATCTGTGGGCTTCGAAGGGATTCCCGAACAACGGCTGTTTGATATATATAGCGGAACTTTCATTGTGTGAGGCAGTCTGAAAATATCATCATCATGCAACCTCGTCTGTCCACTGCTGGTCATAGGTCTCTCCCATTCTTCGCCACTCTTCACGGTTCTGTGCTTCTTGTTGCCATTTCTTGGATATTCGTATAATGTCATCCATCCAACGTGCTGGTGGTCGTCCTCTGCTGCGTTTGTCTTCTCGTGGGCGCCGAGAATTGACCCGCGGAAATAAATATTGTAAATGAATAATATAAATTAAAGTAGTTGTGATAGGTGTAAGAATATTGTATATATAAATTAAATAAAGACTTTAATAAACTAAGTGTTAGAGTATTTTTATAATAAATAAAGTTAATAAATTAGACTAATAAACTCAGTTCATTATTATATATTATATATTAAATATTCAGCAGTTGTTGTTATTCAGCAATCAAGGTATTATAACTTATGTTCAAGTCCTAGTATTAATTCTTTATCATTATATTACCAGATTATTAGTAACTTATTGCGATTTTTATGGTTTTTGTTTTTTTTTTCTTTTCCTATTTAAAGACACAGATCATTGCCCTCTTTGATTGCTGTAATCAATATTTGTTCTATTTACGTAACACTCTAAACATTTGTTTGCAAATTATTGTAAATTAGTGTACCAGCAGGCGTTGAGTAATTTGTTTTTGAAGAATGTCTTTTGGCATATATGTTGCTATATTGCATTGCCACCATATGTACGATATCTTTGTATTTGCTGTAATTGAAAATTGAAATTATTATTAACTGTAAATATGTGATGAATTTGACTGTTACTCGATGAAAGTTCATTTTATCTGAGAATAAAACACTAAAAACTTTTGTTTTCCACAGTTCCACAAAATTCATAACAATTTATTATCACTACCACATACTATGTATCTTTACCAATACAAAAACTGTTTGGATACAGGATGTTTTAAAATATTTGATTCGTGATGATCCATATATTGGGGGTGATATGCGGACGATATGCTAATGATATACTAGTATGCTTTATGAACTAACAAGCAACTTGACCAAGCATTGTGGCATTGTATCTATGTTCTACAAATAGAAATCTTTTCAGTGCTATAACAAACCACGTCCAAAGTTACCGCAATAATAAACAGATGGCGTTAGTTTCCTATGTCTCTGAACAATGTGTCATATTATTTCAGGACAGAGTGAATCAAGTCCAGTTGACTACTCAGATTGTGTTCAGTGATCGTTTATAATTAAAAATGGATTCAAATGACGACATTCATTATAGCAGAACAAAGAACTCTGAAAGAAAGTATCGTAATCCTGATTTAGATATCAGAAAACTGTATGACCTGTATGTAACAAAATGCAACAACGAAGGCAAAGTACAACGAAAAAAAAAAAAACAATTATCATGTGTTTACAACTAAGTTTAATTAATATTTTAAAATACCATCGAAAGATACGTGCTCCAAATGTGATCAACTGTCCTTAAAAATAGCTTCAGCAACTGAATCTGAGACATCCAATTCACTTATTGTTGAGAAAATGTTGACCTAGCAAAAGCAAAAGAAGCTCGAGTTGTACTAAAATCGGACAGTGATGACGCATCAGATGAACAGTATGTTGCTACTTTTGACCTACAAAAAGTACTGCCATAACTCGAAATTGTCTACATCCATTGCATATTACAAAAGAAATATATGTATGTAACAATAAAACACTGAAAACTTTGTTTTCAAACTTCCACAAAATTTATTTTAAATTCTTATCACTACAGCTGTTTCGGCTGATTGGCTTTCTCAAGTGATCTGTTTTTGGTATGGGTTTACACTTTATAGTCTCTAATGAAATAGGTTGAGGAGGGAAGAACTGTTTGTCTCAAGCTGGTCATTCAGAATTATATCTGTGTTTTTTAATTTGTTGATTTCCATAGATTCTTACAAAGATAGCTTAAGGCCTTTATTTTGAATGTGGAGAATTTTAAATTCATCATTAAAAGAATGATTATGATCTAGAAGGTGAAGTGCGTATGTAGAATCTGTTTTTCTATTATTGAAAGCTCTTTTATGTTCCGCTATTCGTTTATTAAAATTTCTACCTGTTTGACCAATGTAAGTTTTTGGGTAGTCGCCACATTTAAGTTTGTACACACCACTGTGTAAGTGTTTTTTATGTTGGCTCTTGTTGTTTTTAATATATTTGCCTAGGTTGTTATTTGTTCTGAAAGCTGGTGTTATTCCTTTCTTTTTTATGTGTTTGGCTATTTTTGTTGATATTTTGCCTGTATATGTAATCGAGCAGAAGGTACTGGGTTTTTTCTCTGGTGGTCGAAATACTAAGTTCAGGGCTTTCTTGTGTAGTTTTTGATTTAACATTTTATTAATTGTTTGTTCGTTGTATCCATTGTTTACTGCTATTTGCTTAATGATATTTAATTCTGTCTCAAAACTGTATTTTGACATAGGAATTGCTGTTAATCTATGTAACATACTATGATAGGCTGCCAGTTTATGTTGTGTGGGATGGGATGATGAATTGTGAATAGTCGTGTCAGTATGGGTAGGTTTATGAAATATGGAGAAGTCATGTTTGTTTTTAAGTCTGGTAATTTTTAAATCTAAAAAATTTATGGATTGATTTTGTTCTGTTTCTATTGTAAATTCAATATGACTATGAAGAGAATTAATATACGATAAAAATTGGTCGATTCTCAAAATTCATTGGTAATCAAAGTCATCTGTACTCCACACCTAGACTCGTGACAGAAGCAAAGAAAAAGGACATGCTGTCATTCCTTACATATCTGCCACCAGTCACACACTATCATTTTAAAAATCTCTGCATCAACACAGGAACCCGTTCACGAACCCAGCAACAGGTTGAAGAAAACGACATAGACGATCATGAACTGGTCTGTGTTAATTAACACTAATGCCACTTAAGCCGTGAGAGTATATTTGAACATTGTTGTAATAAGTTTTTTATTTGCTATTATGTTTTGTAACTAAAATTACAGTTTTGTCATACTTCGTTTTTTAATCCATTTTTTCCACCAAATATTTCAGAGTAATTAATAATGGATCAAGTCCAATTTTTTTCAAGTGTCTTCAATTATTCCCAAAAAGGTTATTTATTTAATACTACACAAAGTTAAATTATTTACAACGTATTAATCAAAAGAAAGGATAAATTCAAATACTTGGGGTTTATAACCACAAAAAAGGCAACAACAGAGAAAGAAATTACACAAAGATTAGGACAAACAAGAACAGCAATCCGACAACTTAACTCAGTATGGTGGGATAGACACCTAAATTGAAGACAAAAACACAGATTTATAAAACATTAGTGCGAAGTATTATGACATGGGGCTGAAAATTGGATCATGAACAAGAAAAACAGCAGTAAGAGGGTAGCAACAGAGCTAGAGAGAGTGAGAGAGCAGAGAACAAGAATGAATAGGAGAAGTAATGATGAAATAAAGCAAAGAACATCAATAGAAACAGACATACTGACATATATAGAACAAAAAAGACTAAAGTGGTATGGACATGTAAGAAGAACTAGCGACAGCAGATGGATAAAGAGAATAACCGAATGGAGCCCCATAGGAAGAAAGAAAAGAGGACGACCCCGAAAATCCTGGAGGAACGAAGTAGACGATGCCATAAGTAAGAGAGGCCTAAACGATGGAGAATGGGACAACGGATGAGAGATGGAAACGGTTGAGCGGGGGAAGGCAGTGAATACTGTAGAATCCCTGAATATATATATATATATATATATATATATATATATATATATATATATATATATATATATATCTATATATAAATTATTTTAACAACATATTACATAAGAGGTTTTCACTTAGATTAGGTTCTTTGGTGTATTATGTAATAGTAGAAAGCTTGTTAACTTTAAATCTAAATATCTCGGACTTATGTATTATGGACATGATCCACTAGGGTTCTGAACGCCTCAATTCACTCCATAGTCATATTGAATTTACAACAAAAATAGAACAGAATCAATCCATACTTTTTCTAGATTTAAAAATTATCAGACTTGAAAACAAACATGAGTTCTCCGTATTTTATAAAGCAACACATACTGATATAACTATACACAATTCATCATCCCAGTCTACATAACATAAATTAGCAGCCAACTATAGCATGTTATGTATATTAACAGAAATTCCCATGTCAAATAATAATTTCGGTATAGAATTGAATATCATTAAGCAAATAGCAATAAACAATGGCTACAACGAACAAACAATAAACAAAATTTTAAACCAAAAACTGCATAAGAAAGCTCTGAAATTAGACTTTTCACCACCAGAGAAAACACCCAGTAGCTTCTGCTTGATTAAATATACAGGCAAGATATCAACAAAAATAGCCAAATACATAAAAAGAAAGGAATAATACCAGCTTTCAGAACAAACAACAACTTAAGAAAATATATTAAGAAAAACAAGAGCCAAAAGTAAAAGCACTTACACAGTGATGACTTAATTATGGTGACTGTCCAAAAACTTACATCGGTTAGACTGGTAGAACTTTTAACAAACGGATAGCAGAACACAAAAGGGCTTCCAATAGTAGAAAAACAGATTCTACGTACGCACTTCTAGAACACAGTCGTTCTTTTAATTACGAATTTCAAATTCTATTTTTGTTAATCAAATAAATGGCAGATACCGAGCACAGCTTTTTATTAAATCTTGCCCAAGTACTGTCGCTCCTAGAGCATGATGACCCTTCAGGGGCATTTCGTCAAAATTGGGATATCCAACAATATATGGAGAATGTTATGAACATTAAATGATACAACAACAACACAACACGACACAAGGACAAACAGTTTAAAAATTATTAAAATCGACGAAGCTACATATTGGGTGGCATCAGGAGAGAGAATGATTCTTCCGACCAAAGACGTACTTGGGCAAGATTTAATAAAAAGCTGTGCTCGATATCTGCCTTTTTTTTATTAAAATACATTTATTCGAGCATTCAACCTTATATCAAGATACAGATTTAATTCTAATTGACCAACTTGAGACAAACAGCTCTCCTCTCTTCAACTCATTCAGTTAAAGACTATAATGTGTGGACGCATAGTAAAAATAAATCAAGTGTATTTAATCTCCTGGGTGATAGATCATTTTTTTACCAGTTCGTCTTCCCGACAAAATTGTACTATTAGATTTTATTACTTTTATGACATTCCGTAGATGTTCATAGAAAACTTTTCAGCTTCTGTGTCTGGTTTGTCTGCTGTAGGAGCGTATATCTGAAGTATATTTACATACACTACGGTTTTGAGGTATTTCGTTAGAGAAATTTTTAAGAGTATACTTTTTCTATGTCTGGGATGAGGATCATGTATGTCAGTTTCAGAATAGTACAAATTGAATTCATTGTATTAACATACTCCGTTATTAGGTCATCTTTACATATATTCAAGTATATAACTATCATTAATAAAGATATATTGATTCTTGCATACAAATTAACACAATTATTTTTTTATAAAGGCACTAGTAAATGTAAATCAAATAAAAAATACATTAAACACATACCTATCACATTTAATTTGTATAGTAAAAACGAATAAATAATGTTTTTTGATGGTTTATATTACATAATAAAATGAAATTACACTAATGGACTACCAATGGAACTACACTACCAATAGTGAATCAGAATCAATATTTTTTAGAGATAACTGTGCAGTTTGTACAATATTACGGTAAAGGGGTGAAATCGGAAAACCTGCATTTATTTAACCCAACACTTCTACTGTTTTATGAAACATACTTTTACATAAAACAGTTTACTGTTGGATAAATTTTAACATAATAATATATTAAAGTATAAGTGGGATATTGAGGTCTTTAAAACACGCGCGAATTTTCAAGCACGACGGAGCAGCAGGAGTGCTCAAAATAGAGCAAGTGTTTTACAGGCCAGTTATCGACGAATACTATACGCTAGTTTTTTAATGGTACCTACACTTTAAAATCATGTAATATTACTACGAAAAATTGAAATAAGAGCTAATAATGTAAAATGGTTAAATTTGTGACGTACATCAGTATAACTTTCGTTGTTACGGAAATGAGAAAAACAAAAATTAATTTGCAATCTGTCACATAAGATAAATTGTGATTACTGGTTATATATTGCTTGAAAATGAGTTCTAACATTATTTACTTAAATAGTAAAGCAGAATCGCGGTTAATACCGCAAAAATCGGTAGGCGCTTATAAAAAAGAATACGACAAGTTCATTAAGTAAATAGAAGAGCAAAAGATAACAAACATATATGAACAAGTTCTGCTTGCTTACCTTCAGAAAATGTCGCAGTGAGCTATCCATTTAAAATTGCAAGGTATGTTGAGGATAAACAAAGTAAGCGGTTTAAAATCATTTGTGAAAGTGCATGCATTCATGAAGGCAATTAGCAAGAATGATGTGGCCAAGAAGGCTTATGTATTCAATTAAGACGATTTGCAGAAGTTTTTTTTCCAAATGGTATTGTAAATCGACAAAGTTGCCACTATTCGGCTGATGAAAATTGTCGAGTTTTCCACGAAACACTTACCCAACAGAAATTAAACGTATGGGAAAAATTTATGAGGATAGTATTATTGAGCCATTGTTTTTGCAACAAGATTTGAATGGATAAGCATAGGTATATAGAATTTTTGAAGGACACAGTTATAGACACATTATAGTATAAACGTAAGGCAATACCTTAAAGAACGATGTCCTAGGCAATTGATTGGACAAAGAGATTTTATTGTTCTAAATTTCCCTAAATCCCTATCCCTAAATACCTTTCCTAGACTTCCTCCTATTAAGTTATTTAAAAAGAAAGATTGATGATACCATTCCTTCTTTATTGGAACGAATGATGCACAAAAGTAACCTTTGAAATGTGTCAAAACGTTTGTCGTAATATCGAACAGCGACTTAATAATTTTATGGAGGTTGGTGGATATCGTTTTGAACATTTAATTAAATAATTATAGCTGATGAGGAAATTGTTTTGAATTATAAATTTTTAAAATTTAGTTCATATTATTGACGTTACATTTAATAAAGTTTCCTATTGATGTTGCAAATTTCATTTTATTGTTGTTTTTAACGTGACTGGAGAGGTTTAAAATTTACCCTACCAAACAGATAATCGTTACGTTTAGTTTTTAAGAGGTGTATTATACCAATTCCAATAAATTGATGTTTGTTCACAAGAATAGAACTAATATAGAAAAATATCATGGATGGACATTTCAAATTTTATGGATTATTATTATCATCAGTCTCGCGCCATCAGTTTCGCGTTTTGCTGAACCAATGCGGTGATGAAAATATTGAATTGTTAGTATATAATTGTAATTTTTTAAACTTATTGTGCTTAATCAAATAAAAAAAATGTAGTTATTTGTTTCTGAATTTACCATTTATAATACGCCACCTATTTACAAATGTACTGACAACCCGCCCATTTTATGCTTGTCAAATTAAGATCGTAAAAACCTTACGACAAGAAAAGAGAGAGGACAGGTAACGTTCATTTAATAAACCTTCGAAAAGTGAAGAAAGTTTCGATGTGACCGCCAAGTTTTGTGACTGTACTTTGCCCATTACTACGAGCATCAGACAAATAACAGCAGTTCTCATCGTACTGCAGCAGAAAAGCTCTGATTGCCAATTCTAAAAGAAGAATTCAGCAACAAGAACATATCAACATTAGCGGATTATTAGAAAGTCAGGGACACATCATCTATCATCATACATAATTCATATACAATAAACAATATCTAAATATAATAAATAAACACATAATACACAAACACACTATTCTCCGTTCACAAATTGTTGAGAGCACGAAATGTGCCTCAAACTCATAAAACGGTCGTAAATCATAGGCGTTCCTGAGGTGTTTATTCATTAAATAATAATATAATGTTCTAATACTGTTATATATAATATTATTAATATTTTAATACTAATTGATTTAGCAAAAAACAATTAAAACTTTCACGGCTAATGTTGGTTATTATATTATATTAATAAAAATAAGAATTTAACCATTAACAATTTTGTAAATAAGAATACCTTATCTCTTTGGATATTTCAATACTAATCTTCGCGTTTAATCACTTTACTAGAAAACCTGGAATTAATATCCGAAGGTACTATTCGTAGCAAGATAATTCTGGATGGGATGGAATTCCCCAGATTTTTAATAATATAATGGATATAAAGATGCCGGCTTTGGTCACGTGCCTCGTCTGTTCAGTTTATATTCGAAACTTAACTTGAAAGGGCGAAGTTATTACGAACGAAAACAATTTTTTGTTTAGTACGTTTTTGATCGCATGTAATTTACGGCTCGTCGTTGCTTCCGCGTCTACGGCAGTAATTAGCGTCTCGAATATTTCTTTTGCGAATTATATGCAGTGCGTGAGTGATTTTTTATTCCATATACCCACGAACATATATGTACCTTTCGCTCGTGCTCGTTTTGTTGGATTATTTGTGATGGCTTCATCATCAACATCATCAAGTTTTACATCGGTACTGTTGCGTAAAGTCAGTAAGTCTGTCTATTCACCAAGAGAGAAGACTATTGTCCTGAATGTTCACGATGCTTTGGTTTCTCAGAATTCCACACACTGTTCGCAACATAGTCGAAAGTTGTGCCAACATGACTGGCGTAGGGGAGTCAACTATATATTATATAGGTTCCTATCAGAAAAAAAAACACGGTATAGCTATCCCAAACACAAACGAACACTTAAAGAGAGGGAAAAAGCCTATTGAAATTGATGGAATTTGCCAAAAATGGTATTCGAAGGAAAATTCATGGATTTTTTTTTCAAAAAAGAAATACAAAACCTAAACAAAATTTTACAAGAAGTTAGAGACGACCCGGATTTGCCTCATATCGGACGAACTAAATTGTGTCAAGTTTTAAAAGAATTAAATTTCCGGTGGGAGAAATCATACCGAAAATCACTTTTGATTGACCGGGAGGAGATAATATGTTGGAAAAGAAATTATCTAAGATCCATACGAAAATTCCGGGCTGAAGGAAGGCCAATCTTCTACCAGGATGAAACGTGGGTAAACTCAGGTCATACTTTAAAAAAAATTTTGGTCAGATAAAAACATATTAAGCTCCAGGTAAGCCTTTATGGAAAGTTGGTCTACTGGTATCTCCCCACCTTCTGGTAAAGGCAGTAGATTAATAATTTCTCACATTGGCAGCGAAAAAGGATTCGTTAAGCATGGTTTGTTGGAATTTCAGTCCAAAAGCACAAAAGACTATCACGAGGAGATGACAGCTGATGTTTTCGAAGAGTATTTTGAGCAGATAATTGAACACATACCACCAAATTCAATTATCATCATCATCCAGCCTCAAGAGTCCACTGCTGAACATAGGCCTCTTCCTCATGTTTCCAACCTCGTCTATCTTGCGCCGCTCTCATCCAGTTTTTATCGAGTCTTCTTAAATCGTCAGTCCATCTTGTAGGTGGTCGACCGACGCTTCTCTTGTCTTCCCTTGGCCTCCATTCCAATAACCTCTTTGTCCATCGCCCATCTGTCATTCTGGCTATGTGTCCTGCCCATCTCCATTTTAGTCTGGCTATCTTCTCGATGATGTCAGTCACTCCGGTTCTTCTCCTGATGTCTTCGTTGGTTATTCTGTCTCGCAGAGTTATTCCTAACATGGACCGCTCCATTCTTCTCTGCGTGACTCTCATTTTGGTAGCTGCTGCTTTTGTTAAGGTAAGTGTTTCTGCTCCGTACGTCAAGACTGGGAGGACGCACTGATCAAATACCTTTCTCTTTAGGAATGTGGGCAGCTCACTTTTAAAAGTTTCTCTCAGTTTTCCAAATGCTGCACCTTATCATTCACGACTAGTAGAAAGACTTCCAACGACTGCGTGGAAGAAACAGGATATTTTTGACTGGCTGCGGAATAAGTATCTGCCTTACGAAGATGGAATGGTAAAAGCAGAACTTTTAAAAATTGCCCGGTAACACAAATCTAAGTTCAAGAAATACGTAGTTGACAAAATGGCGGAAAGGCGAAACATCAGAGTCCTTAGACTTCCAGCTTACCACTGCGAAATAAATCCAATTGAACTCATTTGGGCACAAATGAATAGTTATGTGGCTGGAAAAAATACGTCATATAAAATACAAGCTGTACGTGAATTGTTATACGAGTCTTTACAACATATTACAGAACAAAACTGGAAAGATGCAGTAAGACTTGTAATAGAAGAAGAACAAAAAATGTGGGATCTTGATAACATAATTGATGCGACTGTAAAGACACAATCGCTTATTATTAACCCTCAAGACGACTCGGATTCCGAAGTTGATCCTATTTATTTTGAATTTGAATAGTTTTCTAATCGTAATTATATAAGGTAAGTAATAGTAAAGTAAAGTGAAATAGTAAGTGAAATATTTATTAGAATAAATAAAAAGTTTCTTTTGCATGCAATATTTTCAATTAAAAATTATATTTTCTCTTTTATTTTCACCCCTGTTACATAACATATTAAAATAAACATTTTAGAAGTTTTCAGGGACTTTCTGCCCTCAGTAATAATGTAATCTTTCATTCTGCGTTTAAATTTTTCAAAAATATTTATGAGTTTTCTCCGGATTCGAAAATAATGGATACATTAAAAACACATTGGAAATTTTGCCAGGCGACATTTGGCGCCTTTTTCCTTAATTAAATAAATGAATCACAACTGTCAAATAACTGTCAAAGTTAAACTTGATAATTAAAAGTTCTCCTATTAATTTTTAATAATTGTGTGTATATTAAACAGTATTTAATAGTTATATTACAATTAATTAGTATTCAAGATTCCCATTGATGTAGCCAACGAGTAAACATTACCTTGTGATGTGATAATTCGAATTATTTTGTGTGTTATGGAAACAGCAATTATTATTGGACTATAATATTATTATATTCAACTGAAGGAAAACTGCAGATACAGGTAACTGTTATATTCCTATTATTTTATCCACAGTGTCCTAATAGGACGACTGTTGCAATACTAAAAATTAAGTGAAGTGTTTTTGGTATCCAGGAACACTCACAAAAATGAACTCAAATCAAAACCTCACAACTCCACAAGTCCTCCCCACAAAATCATATGTCGCTGCTACTTTATCCAAACCTCCACCTCCTACTTTCCCACGTAAGGAGCAAGCCATTTTAATGCACGCTATACCAAATACTGTTTTATTTGACTATGTTAAAGCTATAGGGGACATTGTTATCCCAAAAAACATTACCTTTGCATCACGTATTCCAAATAACCGCATCTGTATTTATCTTTCCTCGCCTACAGTTGTCGATAACCTTCTAAAAACACATCAAAATATCTCTATCAACTCTACAGTAGTTCCCATCAGAAGACTTATCACCCCAGCTAAACGCCTTCTTATATCTAACGTATCTCCTTCAATTCCACATTCCATAATTGAGAAAGCCCTTAAAGATATTGGATTACAGCTGGTCTCTCCTGTGTCATTTGTGAAATGTGGTGCACTCGGAGAAGGTTATGCACACATAATGAGCTTCCGAAGAGTAACGTATATTATCCCCGATAAAGAGAACTTTTCAATAGATAGAAACTTCGTTATTACATACGAAAACACACCTTATAGAATATTTATTTCTACGGATAAATTGCATTGTTTTTTATGTAAAGAGGTCGGACATACCGCTGACTCATGTACCAATAATCCAACCACTTTTTCTCAAACTGAACTACCCCATCTAGAGCCCTCTACATCTGAAATTACTGATATAATTTCTGACGTAAACACTCCTGTTCAATCAGACCTAACTACTTTAAATTGCACAGAAACCCACACTGAAATAGATACTGAAACTATACACCCATCAATTCCACCCACACAAGGACAAAAAAGAGCTATATCAACAGACAGCAATTCTGATATTCCTTCTCTATTATCTTCAGCAAGTACACCCGAACCAGCGTCTAACCAAATACTTCCTCCGTTATCCACAAAAACAAACACTATCTCCAAACCTCACAAGAAAAAAGCAAAAACTACAAAATCAGAGGAACATAATCTAACAGCTAGTTCACTACAATCCATAGCGGCCATTTATAAAAATAATCCATCTGGTCTAACTTTGACCGAGACTCAGTTTATTGCTTTCCTAGAAAATACACATGGTAATCCTAGTCCACTTAATGAAGCTTTTGTTTTTACGTCAAATATTGAAGGACTATTACAAGACATAACAGTTCTCCATTCAGAAACTAAGGAAAGATCCCTTAAAAATCGACTTACGAGACTTCAAAAGAAAATCAAAAGACAGCTAAACCCAGATGACTCTGATAATATCAGCGTCTCATCTGAACTCCTAACCGATGATGAAACCAAAACCCTTATCTCCCAACAGCAAGAACAACCATCTCAGTTGCCCCTTACCCCTTCAACTCAAGATTCACCTTCAATTTAATCCAATGGAACTGCGATGGGTTCTTTCCCCGTATTGAAAGAATCCAACAACTAGTGACAGAAAAACAACCCGATATCATATGTCTACAAGAAACGAACTCAAAAATATCTAAGCTTCCCACACTAAAAAAGTTTGAAGGATATCATTATATCAGAACTAATTGTGACAGAGCCAGTGGTGGGACATCTATTTTTATTTCAAGTGAAATATATTCATCCCATCTTCTCATCACCACCGAACTCGAGGCTATCGCCGTAACTACTTGGTGTCCTAATAAACTTACGATATGCAGTGTTTACATTCCTCCTAACTACCCCCTTAAAGAAATTGAAATTCTAAATCTTATATATCAGCTCCCCGTTCCATATATTCTAGTAGGTGACTTCAATGCTCATAACTTTATGTGGGGGTCAAACCATACTAATGGCAAAGGTAAAACTATAGAAAACGTTATCAATTGCACAGGCTCCTGTCTACTAAATACAGGCTCTAATACGCATCTGAACTTTTCCTCTGGCACATTTTCGGCGATAGATCTTAGTTTTAGCGACCCAAAAACATATACTTCACTAACTTGGAAAACTTCCGATGATCTATATGACAGCAACCACTTTCCAATATTTGTATCATCTGATATCTCCAACCATGAACAAACTATAACCAGAAACTTCTGGCGGCTAAAAAATGCCGACTGGATAGACTATACTTCACAAACAGATAACACCTTACCTTCTCTATCCCTATCCGACAATATTAACAATAATCTATTATTAATCACAGATTCCATACTTAAAGCTGCAAATTTGCACATAGGCAAAAATAGTATTTCCCATAAAAGAACGGCAGTACCTTGGTGGAATACATCTTGCCAAACTGCAACAGAACAACAAAAATTAGCTCTTAAAAATTACCGTAAAAACAAAAATCTGGAGAATCTTATTGAACTAAAGAAAACCAGAGCCAAAGCCCGATTTATTATAAAACAAAGTAAAAAATCATCTTGGAGAGAATATGTATCCTCTATTAATTCAAGCACTAATCCAGCGGACCTCTGGAAAAAGATTAGGCAAATCCAAGGAAACAACACCAACCTCAAAATCTCTAGTATTGCTGTAAATAACACTACAATCACTGACAATCAAGAAATCGGTGAAACCCTAGCAACCCACTTCGACACTAAATTCAAAAGTAAAATAGATGCCTCCTTACGAAAACCATTACCTAACGCCCCACCCTGTTCCTCACCCGAAACAATAATGGACATCACACATCTTAATTCTCCCTTTCTTTTTGAAGAACTAGTATCAGTTATTCAAACTTGTAAAAACAATGCCGCTGGTCCTGACGACATTCCTTACATATTAATCAAAAAGCTCTCAAACTGTGGCCTACTCAAAATACTTGAGATGTATAATTTAATCTGGTCATCTAACCAATTTCCCAATCAATGGCAAACCTCTATCGTAATACCTATTAAAAAGCCTAACCTAGAACGTTCCTTGGCCAACTCTTATAGACCTATATCACTAACTTGTACGATGTGCAAAATATTCGAAAAAATGATTAATAAAAGACTCCTATGGTTCATTGAAAAACATAAGATATTTGCCAGTGAACAGTCAGGATTTCGTCAGAACCGTTCAACCCAAGACAACCTTGTAATCCTCCAAACTTATATATCAGAGGCCTTAAACAAAAGACAAGAAGTCGTAGCTGCCATATTTGATATTGAAGGTGCTTTTGACACTATAAGTAGGCAATGTATATTAAACAAACTTATCCTTCTTAATATTAATGGTAATATATTTAACTTCATACGAAATTTTCTATCTTCTAGATCGTTCAGAGTCTCTGTCAACGGTATTTTATCTTCTACTTATACTCAAACTGATGGCGTACCTCAGGGATCGGTATTAAGTCCTACACTTTTTAATCTAGCAATAAGTGATTTATGCTCTCACCTCATTTCCCCTATTAAACATATCATGTATGCTGATGACCTAGTAATTTACTGTCATGGACAAAACTCTTCTACCACCTCGAAGCTTATTCAAACTGCTGTTGACACACTTTTAAAAAAAACTAGTGACATGGGGTTATCTTTATCCAATGTAAAATCTAAAATTATAAACTTTAGTAGACGTCCCCCTTCTCCATCTCCACTTATTTTGATCAACAATGTCCCTCTTCCTGTTGTTAAACAATGCAAAATTCTCGGATTAACGTTTGACTCACGACTAACTTGGAAGCAACATATATTTGCAATAAAAAGAGAAACGAGCATAAGACTAAACATAATAAAAACTCTATCACATCATTATTGGGGATCTGACGAAAACTCACTTCTTAAAATATACAGATCACTAATACGCTCCAAGCTAGATTATGGTTGTCACATATATATATCCGCCTCCAAAACATATATTAACCTTCTAAACTCAATTCACAACACAGCCCTTCGTCTTTGTATTGGCGCTTTTCGATCTAGTCCTGTAGATAATCTTTATTGCGAAGCTAACGAACCTCCTCTTTGTATAAGACGAAAACAACTGCTACTCTCTTATGCAGCATCGGTATCAGCTAACCCCTCTAATCCAGTGCATCCCTTATTTGTAATGTCCACGTATAATTTACACAATACCAATTTCTTACCACCAATAAAACCTATTCCACTAATTTTAGCACAGACACTTAATGATATCTCTCTTACACATACCCTTCCTCTTTATCTCCCTCCATCTCCTCCTTGGATCATGTCCCCGCCCAAATTTAACACCTCGCTCACCAACTTCGATAAAAATAAACATCCGAAAGAGATCATTATAAATGCATTTAAAGACATTATAGATACAAATAAATACGACCTAATATTATACACGGATGCCTCAAAAAATGACACAGGAGTAGGCTGCTCTGTTACAACCTCTCATTCACTAATTAAGTCATCACTTATACCAGCCATCAGCAGCGTTCATACTGGCGAATTATTTAGTATATTGCAAGCTTTTAACCATATATCTCCACCTAATAAGCAGGTTGCCATATGCACAGACTCTTTAGCATCAATCTATTCTATCAAAAATATATTTACTGATCATCCAATCGTCCAAAAGATCCTAGACTCTTACCAAAGTATCTTGTCCCAAAACATAACAGTTACCATAATCTGGCTGCCATCTCATATTGGTATAGAAGGCAATGAAACTGCAGATCACTATGCTAAACTTGCTACAGCATCACCTGAAATCACCGATAAAATTCAAATTTGTAAGGACCTAAAATCATATATTAAAAGAAGAACCAGACTCCTTTGGCAGCAGCATTGGAACTCTAACCGTTCGATCTTACACGAAATACAACCGTCAATAACCAGTCAGCCTACATTTGACTATTCAGCCCTCTCAAGACGAGATCTCATTGTGATAAGACGACTTCGGATAGGACATTCAAAACTCACACACGGCTACCTAATGTCCTCTAGCATCCGTCCCTCCTGTCAAATCTGCCAATCATATTTGACAATACAACATATTCTCACTGAATGCCATCAACATTTGGCCAGAAGATTACAATACAAACTCAAAAGTGAAGTACGAGATATCCTAAACAACCCTGACCAAATCAAAGCTGTGCTACAATTCCTTAAAGATGAACACTTATATCAAAAAATATAATTAGATTTTAATTTAGACATTGTATAACATATTATTATCATTCCGTATTATTGTAACATATTCTTAATGTAACACTTAATGTTTGTGTAATGAAAATTCATGTTATAGTACCTGTGTAAGTGGCCATAGTAGCCGAGCACGTTAAAGTTGAAATAAAAAAAAAAAAAAAAAAAAAAAAAAAAAATAAATGAATCTTTTACAAATGGCAAGAAACTTTTTATTTTTGAATAAAATAAAGAAGTTTTATTAAAAAATATAATTTAAAAAATATATTTATTTAGTTCAAATAAATGTTTCAGTCATATACTCTACGACACTGGTCGGTCATCTGTAACCATTCAAAATACCTTCGTAATAGGATTATAAGTTATTGTATTCCTTCAGATACAAGGTGGGTTAGTCGAAAACATCTTAAACCGTCAGTTTCAGGGTTAAACTTATAGTGAGCCATCGACAAATTGTGAACCGATTATACATAAACACACAAAATAATCAGAAATTGATATCATCCTGTTTGTACAAACATCGACCTTTAAACAGAATTATAAACTAAAAGCATGGTTATATGATTACAAGATCAAGGCCAAGTAAGTCACTTGTCAATTTGGAAAACAATCACCCCCAAACAACTTGGTTATAATAACAGCTCACTATTTTAAAATAATCTTTTTTGAAAACTATTTTCGGGGTGGACATCGAAACGTCAAATAACAGTTATAAAATGTAATTTTCGTTACAATCAATGCTGTTTTAATCCCATATAACAAGGATAACATTATATTTAACTTAGACATGATACAAGAAAACAGTTTCAGAACCTTTTTGTTATATTTCTATTTCGAAAATCAGACAAGTTTCAAGTTAATAGTAAAACTATTAACTTGAAAAAATAGTAAAAGTAAATAATAATAATTATAACAAAATAAATAATAAAAAAAAAACAAAAAAGTATGTATGGATAAAACTGTTGGCACTACTGTAAGATGTTTTTTCCATTATTTAAACACTTTTGTTTCATTACGTATTCCACGTTAACCGAAAATTTATTGGAGAATCCTGCTGGAACACTCATTTTAACTTGTTGACGAACTGTAATAATACGGACTCCCTCGTAATAACAGAGTATTATCATCAATAATAAAATCTATAAACTACTGAATCTTTAAAAAGTTAAAACGTGTTCTTAATATGAATATTGAAAACCTATTTAATAAAAAAACCTTAAATTGAATTCTTGATTATGGTTACTTGTTTATAGGGGCATGTTATGTCCGTGATAAATGAAAAAATTTATAAGAATATTTACTATTACACACAGATTTGAAAGAATAAGAAATTTGTTTAGTTTTTACTTTAGACAAGGAAAGAGAGGGAACGCGTAATCGTATGGAATTGACTGAGCCTAAATTGGCACCAACCAGCACCAAAAACGTTGCCAGGTCATATTTTATTTCTTCAGTAGATTGAGAATAATGGATATATATCAATAAAAATATTTTTTTCTTAATTTATAATTGAACAATGACATAATGATCACTTTTTGAACATGATTTTATCATAACATATTTTTTAGTAGTTCGATATAGTGTTTTAGTAAATCAGTAAATTGAAGTTGAAATAAGTAGATCTACTGAAAAATCAGTAGATCTGGGAAGCCCTGTATGGAATTAAAACAGAATTGATTGTAATGAAAATTACATTTTATAACTGTTATTTTGACGTTTTGATGTCCACCCCGGAAATAGTTATCAAAAAAGATTATTTTAAAATAGTGAGCTGATATTATAACCAAGTTGTTTGGGGGTGATTGTTTTCCAAATTGACAAGTGACTTACTTGGCCTTGATCTTGTTTCCATATAGCCATGCTTTTAGTTGATAATTATGTTTAAAGGGTGATGTTTGTATAAACAGGATGATATCAATTTCTGATTATTTTGTGTGTTTATGTAGTGTGTTTGTGTATTATGTGTTTATTTATTATATTTAGATATTGTTTATTGTATATGAATTAGGTATGCTTATAGATGATGTGTCTCTGACTTTCTAATAATCCGCTAAGGTTGATATGTTCTTGGTGTTGAATTCTTCTTTTAGAATTGGCAATCAGAGCTTTTCTGCTGCAGTACGATGAGAACTGCTGTTATTTGTCTGAGGCTCTGTTTTTGATGTATGTTTTATGCTCATTTATCCTGACACTTAATGGTCTTGCGGTTTCTCCCACATAAAAATTGTTGCATTCACGAGGTATTTTATAGATGCAGTTCGTTGATCCCTCTTGCGTATTGTTAGGGTTAGTTTGGCCAGAATAGATCTCAGTGTATTCATTGCTTTGAATGTTGTTGTGATGTACTTCTTGATTATTATTTTGAATTTTTCTGATACATCCTTTATATATGGTATTGTTATCATCTTTTAATCAGTTTTTGTACACATTTCTGGATTGATTACTGTGTTTTGTGATTCTTTCTTCAATCTTGTGTAATTCCTTGTTTAAAAATAACAATGGGTAATCATTTTTTGGTAAAACCTTTGTTAGCAGATTTTTTTCTTACAGAAATGCAAATATACCAAATAACATCTCCCATACCTCTTAATGTATATGTCGCTTTGTTGGTTGATACGATGTTTTGAATCTTTTGAGGTATCAAGCAATTGTCTCTGTATGTCGTCCTCGTTTTCGGCTATAATTACTGCGTTTTCTCCAAATCAAACTATGTAGATTCGTTTGTTATTAATTCTATATCCTATTTTCAAAACGGTTATATATAATACAAGTAAGAAATTGCAATTCACATGGGAGGAGAGGATCCTGCAGTACCTAGACAAACCTATGTACCTCGGAGTAACTTTGGATAGGTCTTTAACATATAAGTACCAATGTTATAATACAAGATAAAAACTAGCCACCAAAAACTTTGAATTACTTTGAATGAAACATGCAGGCTAATACCCAAATATAGACAATCTACATTACTCAATCTCCTTTACAAAGCGGTAGGTTTCTCACTACCCAAAGAACGTAGAAGAGCTGCTGAATATATAGAAAAATATAAACACATCTTGATAATCGCCACCGATTATAGAACACGGAATCCAACCACTCTTCTGCGTTGTTTGCCAGTCGATCCGCCAGAAAATTTCCCTTTATCTCAAGAAAAGAGACCTTCAGGTAGTAGTTTTAGACTGAAGGCTAGACAGATCTGGAGGACTTTAAACGGTACGCGAACCGGCAGAGCCTCAGTAAAGATAATGGAAAACAATAAAATATGTCATACCCTAAGTTCCCTTCAACCTGTAACCTTGAAGATCTATGGTTTGTCAGCGATACTGCAAATGATGTGTCTCGTTACTGATCGGATAAGTGGGCGACGGCTAATGTTTCATAGACAAGACTTTTACAATTTTGTAATTAATATATTCTCCGTTTTTGAAGAGAAGCTTCTATACTGGCGTTGTATTACTTTTTTCTCTACAGTAAAATGTTGAGGCCAGCGTCACAATATGGCGTATGGCGTCATCACGGGTAGCGTCATAGAATAGCGGTTCTTGACACCAATTCTCTACTCTCAATCAATTCGTTTCTAGTCATCATATATTTACTCTAAGCAGGTTTAAGTTAAAAACTGCATGAAAAACAACTAACAATATATAGACATTAAATGAGAAGTAGAAGATTAAAAGAATATCAGTCACTAAAAGATTCGATTTATAAAGATTTTTAAAATTAAATCAAAGTCATAAATTTCATCCGATTTATAACAACATTGAATCATCTGTTTAAATTTTTATAATAATTCTCGTTTCAAAATAATTTCATATAAATACAATTATTATTTTTAAACATATTATTTAGTTTATGTAATAATTAAAATTACTATCAAAAATGACACTTTATATTATTTTATTATTAATATTTGGTGTGAATTTGACAGATTTGTCAACGTGTCAAAGTTAACAATGTATGCTTTGTTAGTACGTTAACAAGTGACGTTAGGAGCAAACATAATTTCCACTTCGATAATGGCTTGTTGATCGGTATCATTTAATGAAATAACATTTCAACATGCCAGTTTGGTAATGTTAAGCTGGTTTTCTTTTTTATATATTCGCTTGCCCATTTTTATAGCTTGATTTGTTTTTTGTCTTAACTGTCCGTTACGTAAGAGTTTTATTTTAGTTATATTAGTCCTTTGCCTTTCTATTTTTAACTTTGTTCCTTTTACCTAAGAACCCACCCCTTATTAGCGGGCTTGGTACCGGCAACACATCTATTCAACTTCTCAAAAACAGTACAGTAGATTTTTGTTTGATTTAAATGAAAATACCAATGGGTCCAATGGTATAATAAACTCTTCTTCTAATGGCGCTACAACCCTTTGTGAGTCTTGGCCTGCTTAACAATGTTCTTCCATTCTGCCCTGTCGGATACTTTCCTTCGCCACTGCCTATGGTTCATGGTTTTAAGATCCCTCTCTACGTCGTCTATCCATCTTTTACGGGGACTTCCTCTTGTTCTGTTTCCTTGCGGCTTTCATCTCTGGACTACTTTTACAGCTCGATTATTTGGCATTCTTTCTAGGTGACCAAGCCAGTTTAGTTTTTGTGACTTTACAAATCTGACAATATCTGCGCTCTGCATTAGTTCATCCAGCTCGTGGTTCATTTTAATTCTCCACGAACCATCGCTGCATTGGGTTGGTCCAAATATCTTCCTTAGTATTTCGCGCTCAAATATTCTCAGTTGATTTTCATCAGTGGTTGAGAGGGTCCACGTTTCACATCCATATGTGACCACTGGTCTAATTACTGTTTTGCAGATTCTAAGCTTAGACTCACGATTCAGTAACTTACTTTTCATTAGTGTTGCCCAAATGCAAGAACAAGACGAGACTTAGGCAGTCTTGGTCTTGGTCTTGCGCCAATACACCTGGTCTTGGTCTTGGTCTTGGTATTGCACTCCTGGTCTTGGTCTTGGTCTTGGTCTTGCAGCAAGAGTCTTGCAAGTCTTGCAGTTACCCATTAGCCTATTGCTATTTATTAAATGTTACTTTAGATCTTAGAACAACGTAACGGAGTAAGTACATTTTAAGCTTGAATTAACATAGCCATAATAAAGACCAACCAAATTAATAAATGTCTAAACAACTGACATCGGGTGGGGTTTGAAGCCACGATCTAAGCTTACCGTGCCTATGCTCTAACTAATTCAGCTATCTACCATGCCCCACAGAAGTCAATCTGTTTCTTAATAAACGTTTGCATTTACTAAGCTTAAATGTGCTAAAACATGGTTAAAATACAAAAAAAAACAAATTAATGACATAAGCATGCCTGTATTTTAAAGAACATTATCTGCCTAGAAAGAGATTGATGGACATGATGGGCAAAAAATCCACATACATGTATCAAGGGCACAGATTTTTTAGGTGATAAGATAACAAACTATAATCCTCTTATTAAAGCAAAATAAATGTTTTTAGAAATCTTATCTCTACTTTTATATAAAAAACTAACTTGAAAAAATAAAGAATAGGTAAAAAAGCAATGACAATCAAAAGAAGTTCTTTTAAATTAAGGAGATACCTACTTAATAAATACATTAATTTACCAAAATAAAGTAGTAGGTATATGATATGTAGTTGGTAATAAGGTAATAAGTATATTTTTTTACATGTCCACTTTTACCAGCGGTTATTAAAAAGCTTGTGATATCTCTACCGAATTTTGGTTTTTCAGGAAGAAATATTTGTAATTCCTTTTTGTGAAAAGATATTAGATGCTTCCTTAAACCTGACGTGTTTCTGTTGTTCATTTTCATTTCAACCTTTCTATGTAGGCACAATTTACACAAACCAATTAGCGATGCATGAATTATTTCGAAAAACTCATAAAATTTGCTTTTAGGTCTTTTAGATCTATAACTCCAACGCTCACTATTCCGACTAGAATTATTTGAATTTTTGTCCCTCATGTCAAATTGTAAATTTGTCACTCCGGGAACAAAAAGGATTAGATGAAAAACAATTATTACATTAAACTCAAAGGAAAGCTCAATT
This sequence comes from Diabrotica undecimpunctata, assembly GCF_040954645.1. Classification (NCBI taxonomy): domain Eukaryota; kingdom Metazoa; phylum Arthropoda; class Insecta; order Coleoptera; family Chrysomelidae; genus Diabrotica; species Diabrotica undecimpunctata. The sequence goes on from NC_092803.1 coordinate 58,898,697, forward strand.
GGGAATGAAGTTAAGTAATGACGAAAAAGTAACTACGATACTACTAGTTACTTTATGTTCGTTACTATCCAATTATAATAACAAACCGAGAATTATATATCGTTACTTCGTTATTCTAAATACTTCGGTATTTTGTTACGGTAGGCGGCATTATATGTTATTAATTTGTCTCGTTACTTTCGCGCTCTTTCAGCAAATTTTGTTTAACCGAATGATCTCATCGCACACTCAGCAGAAACAATTTATAGTCTTAGGCCGATAAGATTTGTTTATTTAGATTCCTTCTGACTAAATTATAATGGGAATACGATATTACTGTCGGCGTCGCATTGCAAGAAGATTATTTTTATGATTAGAGGGCGGCTATACCGTTGATTGAATACAATCAACGGCTATACTCAAAATATGGACAATTAATTTCAGAGCGAAGAAGTCGTGTGCTGGAAAAGAATGAAGAATGTAAAATATTTTATTTTGTAATCTCGACCTCTGAGCACGTGTCAAATGTGTTTTTTTAATGAATATTTTGATTCGGTATGTATGTTTATGGTATTGTTTGTAATACGCATTAGTTCAGTTTTTTTAAATTTTTATTACATTTTTTTGCGTCTCATTGAGTCTTTAAGCCTATACCCGAACTACTATACTTGCTAAAACCACATTCAGTCCTAACTGCAAGACGCAAGAGTCTTGCAGGCTTAGTCTTGTTCTTGCTTAAATCTTGCACAGTCAGTCTTGGTCTTGGTCTTGCTAAAATTAGGCGGTCTTGGTCTTGGTCTTGGTCTTGCAAAAACGCAAGAACAAGACCAAGACTGCAAGACCAAGACCGATTTTGGGCAACACTACTTTTCATTAGGTCTTTGTAGGTATGCAAAGAATGGACCCTATGAATAAATATTTGCGTCCAAAGTAGCCGTTAACAAGGGCCGACTCTTGTTTCCGGAATGTGAGTGGTTTACGAAAAAAAAATTCTTTTGGTATAATGAAGTCTAACATTGTAAAATTAAAAAAATATAATTTTTATAACATAAATATATAATGAAACATTATATATTTTACAGGTACGTAGTTGCACATCGCACGCCACTGATGTAACTGGGTGCAATTTATTGTTTCAGCAAAAATAATACCTACATTAAATTATTGACTTAATATACAATGTTGCTTGTTTAACATTAAAATATCGGGGATAACTATATTCACAATAATCACATGTCAAATTCAGGTCGGACATTGTAGTCGATAATGTGACGTCAGTTTCGTCGTTGATCAGCTACATTAAAAATATCAACATGTTTGATCCTTTGTATACTTTATAGTCCGAAATAAACAGTACTGAAACTGAAACATAGGTGTCTCTTTGTGAGCGCTGTCATACCCAAATTAACTAGTATAGACCTGTCAATTAATCCTTAAACAATTAATTAGTAAGGCCTAATTGATAAAAATGCTGTTAAGTACAGAGGAGAAAGTGTTTCTGGTGGAGCATTATTTTCGCTCTTACGGAATCGGCCGATGTAATGGTACACGTCTGCGATACGTGTGTGATCTTTTACATAGTGTAAAAGAAGTTCTTTTACATAGTGCAAAAATAAGTGTGGTGTGCAGTTTTGACACACGAAATCATTGGTCCGTACTTTATCGAAGAAAAAGGTAGGTAAGTCACACTTAATCAACAGAGGTACATACAAATTTTAATACGCTCCATTCCTGCTTGCTTCATTCCTTACGTCTACGTCAATTCTGTCGTGGACGTAATTTGGCATTTAGAGACCAATTTTTACAGCAGGACGGGGCAACTTTTCATACTGCTGTAACAATTCATCAATTTCTTCAGGGATATTTTTCAAGCAGATTCATTTCACGATTTACTGACTTAATTTATCCTTCACATTCTCCAGACCTTACACCAGTAGACGTACGGTCTGTCCCAAACCTTTCTTTCAGTGCGTCACTAATTTTGACGTCATATAGGATTTTAAGAATGTCGAGAATTATTGCATGACATTTTAGTTAAATTTAACAGTTGCAGGATCGTAATCTCTCTTTTTCTTAGTGAAAATAATTTAATAATTTTAATATTAGTCTTTGTTCTTTCTCGATATATCTCGGCATATTTAAAATATTTTTATGACAATAAATATAAAATTAAATTTTCACTGTAAAATGTCTGATAATACTAACCTGGAATGACAATCATCATTTTATCAGTTGACATTGTGAAAGTACTGTCACGATCGAGACAATCTGCGTCAAATTATATTTATGCGCATCATTGATTGGATATCTAATTAGCGTATTCTAAACTCCAACCAATTATACATCCGTAAGTAGAATTAGCTTTATGATAAATAATTTTCTAAGTTCTATGTATAATAATCACAGACTCACGTTTTTTTCTGTCACTTCTAGCCTAATGTGTTAGAGAGAATTCGATCAACTATGACGCACTGAAAGAAGGGTTTGGGACGAACTATATACATTTGGAGTATGGCTAAATAATATGCCATTTTTAAACGGCTACCATAAATGGTCTGTAAATTAAAGGATGCTGTTAGAGCCTTCTTCGCGGTCCTGAGACAACCCTTATTCCATAACATGATGAAAAACCTAAAACATTGGTATCAAGTCTGTCTTGAACGAGGAGGAGTACATTTGGAACATGTAATAAAGTGTCAATATTTTTTATCACTTTATTAAAGTATCAATAATAATAGAACATGTAATAAAACGTCAATTCCTAAAAGAATAAAATAATTACAAGTTCAGTACTGTTTATTTTGTGCTATACTGTATTATATCGTTGTAAAATACCTTTGGTTTTATATAAAGTAAACGACAAAGTTTTCTAATGAGTTATCAAAACTACATTAAAAAATACTTATCGATATTCAACTACGATAAGTCAAATTCTAACTATGAAGAAAAATAATGGATTAATGTTCTGAATTAAATATCTACAAACAGCAATAGGTATTTAATGCAGTTTGTTTCTGAAACGATCATTTATATTTAAATATTTTGGTGTAAACAATAAAATGTTTTTGAATCATTAACCAGGAATTCTGACGCAGATGTAGAATATATTATTATATTTGAACGGATGTGTTAAGCCTAAGAGGAAGTTGCTTATGTAAATATTATAATGAATAATTATATACCAAACGTTTCATTTTGATCAGTTTAGGATTTTAAGAAAAAAAACTGTTTTAATAAAAATAATATAATAGAAATTAATAAAAAAATGTATTTGTTGTTCCAACTTAGAACTTGAACAATCTGTTTTACTCTAACCTTTAATTTAGTTTACCATTGTTCTTGTCCGTGCTAGTGTGTTTGTCTTTTGAAAATCTCTTTGGCATAAGTTTTTAGCAATTACAAATGATGATGTTAGAATATAGCAACAATCCCCGGTAGAATTATCGTGTCAATAAACAATAAAATAAAATCAGTTCCGTACTCGTTATATTATTTACCCGACACCAAAAATATTTACTAGAAACAAGCTTCTGGATTATTGGTATTTGACATTCTGTAAAACCGTTAGATCTCGTATTACTTCTATTTACTTGGCTTACCTAACCACTCAAAAATACTGATAACCGGTTACTGAATTAGGTATTTACTTATCTCTAGCTTGATTTACTATATACATAACTTCCTAGTGATTTCCTTTTATCGGGAATCCAAAAGTTTTGTTTATATTGAGTAAGGTGCTTAAAATGGATTGATATTCAAATACTTGCCGCGAATACAAGTATCTTTTGTATTGAACCGACAAACAAGTAAGCGTACTCTACACGAGACCAGGCAGACGCATATGAATAGGAGCAAAATCAAAATGCAACAAAATTTTACTTTTTTGAATTAGAATTTAATTAACTATTACAAATTAAACGCATACGATTAAGCTTATTTGATATTATCTGATTTTGCCAATTAATCAACAATGTTTAACAATTTTATTTACTAAAATAATTATAAAATATATAAAAAAGGAAAGTAATGTCTGGCGCAAATTAATTGGACCAAACATTTAGTGAGAAATGAGTTACCCTTACGTTTTCAAACAGTATAAATTCTGATTGGAATAGTGCCTACTAAAATTTGGCAGTAATCTGGTTAAAAGTTTTTTCAAATTTCCAGAAGTTTTTCCTTTATTTTGAGAATTGTGCAAAATGGTATAGTTCAGAATGTTTTTTTCATTTGATACCAAGGAGTTTCTATAAGTGATTAATCTAAAGTGCTTAAAGGCTCTTTTAAAATAGGAATATTTATTTCCTGCAAGCATTTCCGAGAAGAAGCTCGGCCGTGTTGTTTTCGTGTGTTTTTTTTTAAGTTGTGAAATTATATTTGTTCCAGTTCCTTGAGGAATACATAAATTTTGAGCAATTCTATATCCAGAAAGTCCTTTGTTATAGATAGCAACAATGGAATTTCGTAAATCGTTAAATAAACATTTTCTGCGAACGATTTTGACAAGTAATTAAATTAAATCACTCAACTAACGTCATGAATTATTTCTTCAATGCACACTTGATAACATAATTTCCAACAAAAAGAGATTTTATTGGATAAATAATTATTTCTCACTGATTGGGAGATGGTCCAATTAGTTTGGGCCAGACATTACTTTTTCTCTTTGTTTATTTTATATATAAATATATAATAACGGATTTATTACGGCTGTCGCCGCTTCTCCGCCCCCAATTTCCATCTTTTTCTGTCATATGCAGTTGCCTCCTCTAAGTCTCTTGCCGCCATTGCTTCATCAATATCGTTGCGCCAACTTCTCCGTGGTCGTCCTCTCTTTCTTCTTTCAGGAGGGATCCATTCCAGTACTCTCCTAGGCCTTCTGTACTCTGGCATTCTTTTAACATGTCCGAACCAGATTAATTGTTTTCTTTCTATGTCATCATTGATATTTCTCTCCATTTTCATTTCGTTTCTTATTTGTTCGTTTCTAACTCTCTCCAGTTTCGATCTACCGCAGCTTCGTCTCAGATAATCCATTTCTGTCGTCATAAGTTTGTTTTTATTAGCTTTGGTGACGTCCCATACTTCCGAACCGTAAAGTGTAATACTTTGAACTATACTACCGTAAATGTGTTTTTTGGTTTCTCGTCGAATTGTTTTTTGCCAGAGAAGAGAGTTTAAGGCACGGGTCGCTGCTCTGCCCTTGTTTATTCTTTCCCTGATTTCATCTGCGCTATTTCCCTTCTTGTTGAAAATGACCCCCAAATATTTGCAGGATTGCACGCCTTTGATTTTGTCGTCTTTCAAGACTAGGTCACATATTTCATCTGTTCCCACTGAGAGATATTCACATTTTGTCATATTCATGTTTAGACCTGCCACCTCATATTCTTCTTGCAGTTTTCTTACCATATAGCTAAGATCGTAGCTGTCTTCGGCAATTACTACCTGGTCATCCGCAAAGAAAAGTGTATATAGCTTGTTTTCTTCCACCGTTATTCCCATGTTTCTACATTTTTTTACCCATTTCACTAAGGATCTGTTCAAATAGATTTTAAATAAGGTGGGTGACAGACAGCAGCCTTTCTCGTAGTCCTTTTGTTGTTTGAAAAGGAGAGGTGATTTCTTGTCCCATTTTAATTCTCGCAAAGTTTTGTTCGTAATATTTTTGAGTGGCGTTAATAAGAATTGGGTTTATTTTCAAGTTACCCATTTCTATCCATAGTTGGGAGATCGGTACACTGTCATATGCTTTTTCCAAATCTATTAAAGCTATATGAGTTTCTCTATTTCTCTGCACTCGTTTTTCCATTGCAATTTTTAATGTGAAGATATTATCCATAGTGGAGCGTCCGGCCCTAAATCCCGCTTGTTCTTCGGGTTGTTTGTCTTTGATATCATTTTCTATCAGGTTTCGTAGTACTTTTGAGTATAGTCGGCCTATAGTAGCAATCACTGCGATCCCTCTATAGTTTTTAGGATCCATCTTTGTGCCTTTCTTGTGTATTGGAGAGATATACGATTGTCTCCATTCTTCTGGAACTTCTTCTCCGTTTAAGCATCTTTCGAATAATTTTCGGATCATCTCAAACAGTTTTGATGATCCATATCTAATCAACTCTGGATTTATTCCACCTGGGCCTGGAGATTTTTTTAATTTCATTCCCTTAATTGCTTCATTCACTTGTTCTATTGATATTTCGATTCTTCCTTCTACTTCCACTTGTTCATTTGTCTGTTTAAACCTTTCTCTTCTCTCTGTTAATAAGTTCTCAAAATGCTCTACCCATGTGTTCTCTGGTATTCTATTTATTATGACTTGGTTTTTTGTCGTTGTTCTCATCGTTTTTATAGTTCTCCAGGCTTCAGAGCTCTTTGTCCCTCCTATATGGTTGTCTAGGTAATGGCATTTTTGTTCCCATGTACTATTTTTCTTTTTAACCACTTCTCGTTTGACTTCTTTATTCAAGTTTTTATATTGTTGTTTTGTACGTTCGTCTCCCTGTTGTAATAACTGTAGATATACTTCCTTCTTTCTTTTTATCTTTTCTTCCACTTCTTTATCCCACCAATATGGTTTATCTACTCTTCGTACCTGTGGCCCTAAGGCTTCTAGCGCTGCGTCTTTCATGCAGTTTTTTATATGTTCGTATTCATCCGTCGTTGATCTGTGTGATTCCTGTAGTTTTTGTGTTAGTCTCCAGGAGTAAAGTAACTGTGTGCTCTCGTTATCTAGATTATCTAAGGTGTACGGAGTTCTCTCTATTTTTTCTCTGTGTTCTTTGTTGATGTCTGTGTGGTTCCTGTCTACGAAGGGTGTATATATTTTTCCTATTATCAGGCAGTGGTCCGAGCCGCACTCTGCTCCTCTATTCACCTTTACGTCCTGTACTCTTAACTTAGTTTGTTGTCTTGTTATGAAATAATCTATTATCGATTTTAGACCTCTTGTGTGCTGATACCAGGTGTATTTATGTATGTTCTTGTGGGCGAAAAAACCATTCAAAATCTTTAACTCATATTGTTGGCATATATTTATGAGTCTTTCTCCGTTGTTGTTAACAGTTTCTTCTCCATGCATGCCTACCACTTTACTTTGAACTTGTTTTCCTACTCTGGCATTCAGGTCTCCTTCGCATATAATCTCATGGCTGTTAGGAATTTCGTTCAGGATTTTTCTAAAGTCTTCTTCAAAAGCTTCCTTTTCTTGCACTGAGTAGTCATCATTTACGGCATATACCCCCAGAATTGTTATTTGTGTTCCTCTTAGGAGAACCGTCACTTTAATAAAACGTTCGTTGTATGCTTCCCAAGATTTAATATATTTTTCAAATTTCTTGTGTACAAATATTGATATCCCTGCTCTTGCTCTTTGATCCTTTCCCACTCCTGAGAAGAAATGTACATAGTCTTTTAATTTTTCGCTTCCATTTCCTTTTTTCTTGGTCTCAGAGAGGCTATATCTAATTTTCGATTTACAAATTCCTGCATAATTTCTTGTTGTTTGTTCCGGATTCCCTGTATATTCCAGATTCCGTAATTCATGGTCCATTTTCGTTGCTGTTTTCGTCTACTGTAATTTCCGTCCGGTAACCGAGGCTCATTGGGTATTTTAGCACTGTAGAATTTTCACAAGTGTAAGGTCGCTGGCCTTACGACTTAACCCCCATCCTTGGAGGACCGAATTTTCTGTTGGGGTTTATTCCCCTAGCCGATATGTTCCAGTTTTTAGGCGCCAGAAACTCGCCTTTTACCCTCTCTCGTCTGCTACATAACGTACTCCCATTGTACGCCATGCACCCAGTGGTTACGCGACATGGTATGTCTTCGTGGACGTGAGAGTAGGATTTGCTGGCAGAGCTGAGTTTTATTCCTAAAACCTCCAACTCATTCGTTGGAAAACAGTTGTTTATTTTATAATTATAGTAATTAATAAAAGTATTAGATATTGTTGATTAACTAGCAAAACCACAGAGTATCAAGCTTAATCGTCGCTTAATTTATAATAGTCAAATAAATTCTAATTTAGAAAAATAAAATTGTGTTGGATATTGGTCTTGGTTTAATTCACATGTATTGAGCTCGTAGCTTGAAATAAAATTCAAATATGTAGTTAACACTCCTAAATTAAAGATTGTTAATGATGTAAAATCCAAAAATAAGTTGAATGGTGACTATAGTCATCATAAAATCTGCTAGTGATGACTAATAGAATTTGCTAACCACAACTTCGCTTGCTAAATCGGTAAATAACACCGTAATATGAGGTCATTTCGACCTCACTCAAGCACGAAGATTAACAAATCGTGCTCCTACAACACATACGGTCTTAAATAAATCCAAGCCATAGAATGCTCTTCCTGAAGATGTAAATTTTTGCCCAAAGGATAGAAAACGATAATTAATAAACTGTTTTCGTTCTTGTCCATCAAAGTAGATAGAAGCTTTGTACGCCTACCACTTATGTGGAAAAATGTCTAGAGGCGTCTAGAACGAAGTTCAATAAAACCAAACCAGGTCGAAATGACGTCAAAGTACGGTTTACCGATTCAAACACGAAAACTGGAAAGAAAAGAAAGCTTTTCTGAAAGATGTAAATTTTTGTACATTTCGTGCAGCGTAAAGGACAGAATATGGTAATGAATACATTATTTTCGTTCGTGTAAAAAATTCTAGAGGCTTCGTTGTTCTAGTTGGTCTTCGTGCTTGAGCTTGTATTCAGCTATCCGTAGTTGATAAAACCAACCGAAGTCGAAATGACGACATAATATAGAGATAACCAATAGAGACTTCTGGACTTTGACAATTGATAGTGATTATAATATTAAAGCACATCTGTTCAGGCAACATTCCACTTTGCCAATTTTACCCTAATTGTCCTACCGATAGCACTATTCACAAGGTGGTAAATAAATTTTAATTTACTGATTTAGTAGACAATCAACCGTCCATTTCACGTCGCACGCAAGAACTAGGCTTTTCACAGACCACAGCGTGGCGAATTTTACGTCGTGCGGCCTGCAGCCGTAAAAATTCAATTGGCCAGCAGCAAAGATAAACGACCATAAACAACGGTGAACACTAAAAGCTCTTAACCAGTTGAAAACTGATACCAATCCAGAGCAGATTTAACCCTAGAGTACTAACGTACGTAAATTTTACGTACCGATTTTAATCTGACAGCTACTGAAAGAAAACTAAACGTGGCAATGCATAGCCCACGCCGCTATCCTCACTTTATGGTCAATAAAACAAATGAATACTCGCTTTGATTTTAGTTTGGGTTAGGCTTTGACCGTAGTAGTTGTAACACTCTGTACGTAAAAGATACGTGTGCTTAGTATCCGCTTAAAAAGTTTTGTACGTAATTGTGACGTGTTGTTATTATTAACGTATAAATAAGATGTCTCCAAAATCAAATGTTAATCTAAAGCGTCCTCTTACTGAGAAAGAATTGGAGGAAATTATAAATAAAAGTGACTTCAGTGATGAATAAAAGTGATACAGAAGATGATCTAGAGGAGTTAGAAAATCCATTTGATAGCGACGATAGTATTGAAGATAGAGACTATGATCCTACATAAGACGAAGAAAATGTCTTCACAAAACTAGCTAACACCTGGGCAGATACACCAGCAGAAACTCACAAAGAAACAAGAAATACATGCTCTCGTAAAAGAATTAAAATTACGCAGCAGCCGTCATCAGAATTAACATATACTGATAACCGTATTGAACAAAAATCGTCTGTTATAATATGGGATAAACAGTCTTTAGTAGGTAAAAACGGTTACAAGTGGAGTAATTTACCAATAAATGATGGAAGTCGTAAAGTCGCATCCAGATATATTGTTTATATCCTTCCAGGACCAACCAACTTAGCTAAAGATGCTATAGAACCTAAATATGTTTTTAATTTATTTTTTACAGATCAGATTCTGGACGAAGTTTTGCTACGTACAAACAAAAAAATGCAGAGTTACGAGAGAAGTATCAGGCAAAAAAAGCTACTGTTTTAGAAACAACATTGCCTGAACTAAAAGCACTGTTAGGTTTGTTATTTTATTTTTATCTGCGGCTTTAAAAAACAATCACCTCTCAGCTGACGTTTAGTTTGATAGCACTTATTGTGGCCATAGATATAAAGCAACGATGAGTAAAGAAAGGTTTAACTTTTTGTTCAATTCTTTACGATTTGATAACTTCTTAACAAGAGAAGAACGTAAGAAAGAAAGTAGTTTGGCTCCAATATCTAAAATTTAGAACTTGTTTATTGAAAACTGTGTCAAAATTATAAAGCTAGTTCATATGTGACAATCGACGAACAACTCCTAGGATTTCGTGGCAGGTGTCCATTTTGCATGTTTATACCAAATAAACCTAGTAAATAAGGCATAAAAATACTTATGGTTTGCGATGTGGCTACGAAATATGTAATAAACGCAACATTATATCTGGGTAAATCTACTGTAATCAACGGCATTCCTTAAGCAGAACATTTTGTCACAAGCCTGAAGAGATCTTTACGTGGAAGTAGACGTAATGTGACGATGGACAAATGGTTTTCCAGCATCCCTCTTGCGAATAAATTATTATCTTCCTCTTCCAATTTGACAATGGTCAAAAATTACGTAATTTTTTAATCTGTTAATATTTTAAACAACGTTGAAGTTTCTGTTTTTGCAGGTTCTACTGGTTCTGTATCAAACTGTTCGTTTGAGTGTTTATGTCATCAAAGTGTTTCTTCCGGCAAATTCTGTTTAGGAATATATTATTATGTTAATCTCTAATATAAAATATCTTCCACAGATGTAATTTTTCTTCATAAGGTATATTGAGTTTATTACCCTCACTGTTAACTGTCTTATTCATTTTTAATTCGCAAATGAGGAAATTATTAATACATGAATGCGCAGATGTTATCACTTAACATATTCTATAGTCACAATTAAGCCATTTTGTCATCACGTATGTGATGTTCATGTACTTTTACGAAGAACATCTGTCGTAAATTGCGGTCCAGTATGTAAATAGACAAATGGCAGGAAAAACGGTGTCGCTTGGTTGTAGATTCGCTGTATTTGCAATACTTATCAATCAAACTTGTTTTATGATTACGAAAAAACCGATAAGTAGGTCGTTGTTAATACCTAATTAACCGTTTCTTGGTCACAACTACGGGGGACAGCGACGAGTTGAGTCATTACAGAACATTTGTTTTAACAGTCTTGAAAATTACGGCATTAAAATTTAAAAAGAAAATATCCTCGCTCTCTTTTGTTTCAAATTAACAAAATCTTTTCAAATAATATAAAAGTGATTAAAATTTTAGTGATAGTTATAGGGTATAAATATCTATATGATTGAAGTGGATATATCTATCCACTTCAATCCATTTATTTCCGCAATACCTAAACACCAACTAATTAGAAGACTAAAGCGACCGACGTTGGCCAACAAAACAGTAACATGGACACGTTATTTCACGAATTCCCTTACTGGAGGAGACAGGAGTTAAATACATCACATTAACTTATAGAATACGTTTTTTATTCTGATTGTTAATTTATTGCTTATATTAAAAAAAATGGGTTAGGTTAGCAGATAATCACCGAGTTTTATTTCTATTGGAAGGGGGCCAATATTCATCATCATCTTTGTCTCGAGAATCCTCTGTGGATCCTGGCCTGCTCTAAGATTAGTCGCCATTCTGTTCGGTTTCTGGCAACGTGTTACCATCTTCTGATCTCTAGTATCCCTAAGTCGGTCTCAACTCTATCTAACCACATAATTTGCGGTCGGCCTCTGCATCTTCTTCCTATAGATGTTCCTGTCTTTAGCTTTTTAGCAATCATGTTGTCAGACATTTGTATTATGTGTCCAGCCCATCTAAGTCGCTGTGTTTTAATGAACGTTACATCTGATTCATTAAAGAGTTGGTTTAATTCGAAATTAAATCTTGTGCGCCACTGCCCTTGATCGTTTATAGCTCCAAATATTTTGCGGAGTATCTTACGGTCGAATATTTCCAGATCTCTTTCCTCCTTCTGCGTTAGGGTCCATGTTTCCGCCACATATGTGAGGACCGGCCTCAGCAGTGTTTTCTATTTAATAATTTTAGTTTCTCTTTGATATTTCTTAAATAGAATTGTTTTTGGAGTCCATAGTATACTCCATTTGTAGGGTTTATTCGTCTTTAAATTCCTTCGCTTGTTTTATTGTTAGTAGTCACTAGCGAGCCAAGGTATGCGAAGTTGTCAACACGTTCAAAGATATGACTTCCAAATGCTCTCTCCGGTTCCTCATTTGCTATAGGATCCTTAGTAATCAACATGTACTTGGTTTTGCCTTCGTTGATGACTAAACTGACCTGTTTCGCCGCAGTTTCCAATTCTAGAAAATAATGCTTAACATCCCGCCTCCTACGTCCTGTTATGTCAATGTCATCAGCGTATGCTAAAAATTGTATCGCTCTGTTTTAAATAGTACCGCCGTCACTAATTCGTGTGTCTCGGACTGCCTTTTCCAAGGCAATGTTAAATAGGAGGCAAGCCAGGGCATCCCCTTGTCTGAGTCCATCCTTTATCTCGAAGGATCAAGAATTTTCTCCCTGTATCCTAACACTGGCTTTTAAGTTAGACATTGTCATTCTCGTTAATCCATCGCCCATATTATTCTTTTGTAATGTTTACGACTTTGGTTAGTAATCTTTGTATATCATTGAGCATTTGAATGAGCTGTGTCAGAATACAAAATAAGTCTTTTCAATAGTAAAAGAATTAAAGCAGGAAAATGGTCTGACACTACTCAAACTGTCTTTTGAATATTTAATAAAACAGATTAGCATAGGACGAACTAATCTCCTAACCAATAAATTAATACAGATTGCCGCCTACACCGATGACATCTGCAATATCTGCATTATGTCTCGCAGAACGTAAGGGCTGTACAGACGGATGCTGAGATCTCCATGGATACAAAAAGTTACCAATAGTGAGGTACTTTGGCGCATGAGTAAACAAAAAGAATTACTTAAAATAATCAAAAAGAGGAAAATACAATACTTGGGTTATGTGCTTAGAAGTAAGATATGAATTACTCCAAATTATATTGGAAGGCAAAGTATAGGGCAAAAGATCAGTAGGAAGACGCCAGAACTCGTAGCTGACAGACCTACCGAGATGGTTTGACCGCTCATCCGCTGAAATCTTTCGTGCAGCAGTTTCAAAGCGACAGTTGTCATTTAGATCGCCAACCTTCGAAAGGAGACGGCGCAATAACAAGAGAAGTATATTTGTTAACATTGTTGCTTTATTGGACTATCTTTTCTATTGTCTGTTGTTTCACTCATAAGTTAATATTGGTTCCAATAGCTTTAGAATTTTTTGCTATATTTACTAATATAGCAAACTATACTATATTTAAATATATTGTGAGCAATTAGTTTATATTCCAATATCATTTTGGTCTCTCCATTTGTACACGTAACCGGCTCCATTCTATAAGCAAAATTCTAATAATCCTAATTCTGATATTGGTGCCTGCGATTTGCTATATATAACTCGACAATATACCAGGGCACATCCGCACATCCAACAAAAGACAAAAACACGATATGCATACACAGTTAACAAACATTCCCAGTAACGTTGCGTAAACTAGTTATTACAATACGTCATATAGATATATTCTTTACTTTGATACTTTGTATATTAATATAATCAAAATGCAAAAACATTCTAGGTGGCGATAAACCATTTCTTAGAACTCTCTGTGACTCATTGATTTTAGTATAATACTTAATAATAGTTAAGACAGAAAAAACATGTTCATTTGGAATGTCACTGGTCAGACAAAACAATAATATCTATTATAGGAATTCTCCTCCTATCCGTTTGAATTTGACTGCACGTGTTTAAACATTCAAGTATTTAACTCATTATTATATAGTATGATGCAAAAGTATGGAATAAATTCATTATTTCCACCAACTGCTGTATGTGTGTTCACGTAAACGTCATCAGTTGGTATAATGACTTTTTTAAATTAATACAAACTGATGTCATGGAACACTTTGGCTTGTCCCATGTCATTTTTCTACCTGAAGCTTTTTTGAATTGCATTTGTATTATGCATATGTGTAAAATTAAAAAAAAAATTTTTATAAAAAAGAGAAATAAATAAATTGCTGTTGTGGGAACGTAAAATTCTTCGAATGATATATAGCCCTTGCAGAGACAGCGTGACAAACGAATGGAGGGGCAGATACAATAACGAGCTAGAGTCTCTATTCGGAAAAGAAAATCTAGTCAGATATATAAAGGCCAATAGACTCAGATGGGCAGGGCATGTAATACGCAGTAACGACAATCGCCTTATAAACAATGTGTTCTGGGAAAGGCCAGAGGGAAGAAGGTCTGTAGGGCGGCCTAGAAAAAGTTGGAAAGATGCAGTCAAAGAAGAAAATCTAATGAAAATCTTATCTAAAAGAAAATTCTAGAGAAAATGGGAGTGCGACAATGGGAATTACTGGCACAGGACCGACAAACATAGAAGGCAATAGTAAACGCGGCAAAGACTCACGAAGAGTTGTAGCGCCATTGATAATGATGATGATGATGATATGTGTAAAATTATGTATAGGTAATGGATTTTGACAAGAGCTATGACCTTGTAAATAACAGGTAAACTTGGTGTACTGAATCGGCATGACTCATACCTCTTATTAAAATCCAGTACTTCTATATTGTTAAATATTTTGTCTTACGCCTTTAAGGCCTGTTGTGCGTTACAATAAAATAAATAAAATTTATGATGTAAGAATGTATGTCTAAATGAGAACCGAAATATGAGCAAAGAAATTAGAATAGGTATAGGGAAAGATATAACTGCATTTTTTAATGTAAAAAAATCTTATTAAATTAGATTAGTAATATATTATGTATTCACTATTCTTTTATTATGGTGTCTAAACTTGGACTTTAACATATACTCTTCTAGGAAAACTTGAAGCCTCTGAAATTTGGGTGTATAGAAGAATTCTGCGAATAAGTTGGGTAGAAAGAGTTCGTAACAAGGTTGTTTTGCAGCGGATGGGAAAAGTTACGGAAGTTGCCAGAAAAGTTAAAAATCGCAAACTGGAATATTTTAGCTATATAATGCGTCATCCAGAGAGATATAATATAGTTCATTTAATAATACAAGGCAAGATATATGGAATAAATTGGTATTGTGCAAAATCCGAATGAAAAAAACATGATAACAAAACAGCAGAATACATTACAATGATAAAAGTCGAAAGCTTACAGGATGACTCCACAAGATACCTATTCCAAAAAAGAATAACTGAAAAAAGCAGAAACACATATATCACAGAAAGTGATGAGTCGAAGAAAGCTGAGCTAAAATTAAGTCTAATATCTTAGCCTCAGCCAAGAAAGTTCTTGGTGAAAGAAATATAAATAAAAATAAATCGTTCCCAAGGCGAAGAACTCCATGTTTTTGTACAGAAGTAAAGGAAAAATGTACTGAAAAGAAAAAAGCTTACCTGAAATACATGTCAACCAAAACACAAGAGGCATACCATACTTACAAGACAATTAGAAACGAAACACGTGCAGAAAAATAAAAAATGATCACTGGGAACGCTTTTCGAAAGAAATGGAACATGATTTTTATGGTCTGCAAAAGGAAATATGGCGCTTCATATGAGGTCAAAGCTCGGAGATAAAGGAACTAATAGAACCGAAACACATAGAAAAGGATACGTGGATTGAATACCTAAAAAATCTCTATTCAGAGGAAGAACAAACGACGCTAGAAACAGAAACTCAAGAAATTACCACAAATAAAGAACTTAATATAAATATACAGTATTCGTTATGAAGTAAATTACTGAGAAATCACTAGAGTAGAGTATAATAGACCAGAATTTCGGTGTCTGATTGACCTAAAGAAAACGTTTGACAGAGTAAGACTCAAAGATGTAATCCATCTTCTGTATAATAGAGAAGTTTTCCTAAATATTATAAAAACTATCGAAAACATCTACCAAGACAACTTACAGAACCTATAGAAATAGGTAGCGGAATAAGACAAGGGGATTCATTGAGCCCCATGCTCTTCAATTTGATCATGGATGAAATCATCAAAACCGTTAACAAAGGAAGAGGATTCATAATGGTAAACAAAGAAATAAAAATACTCTGTTACGCAGACGACACAATATTCGTAGCCCAAGATGAAGATTGCAAAGACGGGTCCACAGATTTAACATAAGCGCAGAAAAATTAAATATGACAATCTCATCTCAGAAAACTGAAACAATAGTAGTCAGCAATGAACCAACCAGATGTAAAATAGAAATTGATGGCATCAGTATTAAACAAGTAATGGAAATAAAATACCTGAAAATTACACTGTCTAGCTATGGAGACCTGGACAAAGAAGTGAGAGATCAAGAAAAAGCAAATAGACTGGCAGGATGCCTTAATAAGACTATATGGCGAAACAGACACATTAACACTAAGATGAAGTCAAGAATTTATAAAGCCATTGTAAGACCAATGATGACATATGCCTCAGAAACAAGACCGGACACAGCCACAACGCAAAGGCTACTGAAAACGGCAGAGATGAGAGTACTGAAAAGAATTACAGGAAACACGCTGAGAGATCGAAAGAGAAGTAAAGACAGAAGAAAATGTAACGCACAGTGTATAAATGAATAGACACAAAATAGACAAAAAAATGGAATAACCACATAAGCAGAATGGAGGAGACCCGTGTCGTCAAAATAGCAAGATATAAGTCACCAATCGGTAGAAGAAATACCGGACGACCGCGCAAAGGATGGAGTGTAAACCTTCCACAGAGGTATTAATCCGTCAATGAACAAGCAGATTTGCTTATAAAGAGGAAAAAGAAGAAGATAGATGGAAGAAGACAGCCAGGTGAGAGACGAACGTCATATCTTAAAAACCTAAGAGAATAGTTTCACAGATATTCTGCATCCTTTATGGAGCTGCTGTCAAAAAAATTAGTAAGGGAGGGTGGGCCACTATGAGACGAAATTCAATTTTTAGTTTTTTTATTTTTTGTTAGTGGACAGATTTCTTTCAAATAAAGTATTCTAGAAACGTTGACATTTTCTGTACGTTTTACATTGAAATTGATTATCTGTGATTGATTTTAATTAGTTTCATAGAGCTTTTTAAAAATCATTGCAACTGTCTCATTGTGGCCCAAGCATGGGCCACAACGAGGCACCTTATGGGCCACACTAAGACATGGTAACAAAAACACAAACACAGCGTTTTATAAGCAACTTATTATACATCTACAAAAAAAAATCTACATAGATACTTATTTAACAGAAAATACAACGGTGAAGTTAACGTAGAAGTAAGCTTTCTAAGAAAAATATTCTACTTTACTGTGATTAAATCTAAGTTGATAGAGAATTTGTGAAATGAACGAAGCCTGACTGTGATTGACTGATTGACCCAAAGGTGAAGGCGTTGGCAAAATCATTTTAATATCAGACTCACCATTGAGATATCTGAAATGGTAGGAAAACAAAAATATCCTGAGTTTTTTAAACTTTTCCTTAATAAAACTTACTTCTACATCACCATTTGTGTTCTTTGTTAAGATTACTTTGCCTATGTAATAAACATCTCTCAAGTCTTTAGTCTCAAACTTAATAAGGACAAAATCTTCAACATTTGGGTCTTCATCAAGGGGTTTAAATTTTGAAAGATCAACTTTTTCTTGCTGGTCATTGTCAGTGTCTGAAAACTCCTCCTCACTATTGCTGGAAGCAGAAATTTCAAATTCCTCGCTGCTCTCACTTGAAACGTAGTGTTCTAAGTCTGACTGCCTTTTTTTTTCACTTCGAGAACAGAGCTTTAACATGTCTCTTTGTCCCACGATTTTTATAAAAACTGCGTTTTTCGAGTCTCTCCTCTATTTTAGCCTTTTTAGGGGTGTCAGTGACGATACTACTTGAAAACTTGCAACGTGCCTTCCTCGCACCTTTTCTTTCGCCTGCCTTTGGAAAACATTTCAAAATGTGTGGACTGACAAATTTTCGAGTTGATTGGCAGCTTATAGGGCTTGGAATAGATTGAGTGTTGATTTGCGGTTCATCAGCTTCCTCTTGAATATCGCCAGACAAATGTGTGCAGCTAACAACAGGACCTGTGGACGTTGATGGTTCTCCTTCTTCTTCATGAATAATTCTGAGTGGGTTGTTGTTAAGATCTCTGTCACTTACGTAGCTCATAAGGAAGTCATCTGTGAAAATGTCACTATCATATGGAAAGATTCCACATTTTTTAAAACCAGATTTGATATTAGCTGGTGTAAGCGCCTTTTCATGAGCCACTCCAACACACTGTGCAACCTGGTAAATTGATAATGGTGTGCCTGGGTGGTGTAAAAGCCATGAATTAACAGCAGCATTGTATTGTGCCTTAAATGGCTGATAAACAGCCACATCAAGTGTTTGCAGTTTGTTACTACAGTGAGAAGGTAATGTAACAATAGTCACTCCACTTTCTTTGGCAAGGTTTAATGTTGGAACAGTCAAATGACTTTCATGGTTCTCAAATATAAGACACGTAGGGTTCCCCGTTGTGGACCCACTGTGTTTTATAAAGTGTTCCATAACTTTAACAAACGCCTGTCCATTCATCCGCAATCGCGATTATTGGAATTTGACGCAAGATGATCGAGAAGGGCATCAGAAGAAAAAGAAAATACAAGGTTTATATCCTATTGCGAACTATAGCAGTCGTGTTCCCCATTTCGATCCTTCTATCTCATGGGCACCCGTTTTTAAATCTTCTTTTTCTAATAATGTATAGTGAGCTTTAAATTATTCATTTTACTTATAATATATTCGTAGAATATCTCAACTTCTTCATCTCTATCTTAATTATTTAAAGGTTACTAAGACTAGCTACTCTTTGTGTTTTTTATGCTTTCTGTTTTTATCATTTATATCCTCATACTGTATTATCTTTAGTTCCTACATAGGACGACATATACGTCCTAATCTTAATGTTAGTTGTCCTTCGCCTTTTCAATAATATGTATCAATGACATCCCATTTTATATGCCGAAACCCTTCTTGGAGTACTGTAATTTTTTCTTCTTATGTGATTGTTCTGTTATACTCGATTTGGATAGCACAGTTTTTAGGCAGAAGGTTAAAATGTTCTTTATATAGGACTGTTAAAAAGAAAAAAATATAAATATCGATACCTACTGGTCTCAGTTTTGAACATGAATTTACAAAAATAAAATGATCAACCCAACAAACTTTGAATACCTTCTCCTTACCCTTTTAGCCCTTTTCAGAGCGTAGTGATACTCTAAATAGTGTTAGCTTGCTGTCTCCATTAGATGCGATCCTGTTTTAGATGGACGGCCTCATGTAGGGATTTTGACACCAGAACCTTCATTTAGTCTATCCATCGTGTTGGAGATCTACCTTGGCCTTCTACCTTTCCTTCTACTACCAATAATTCCATAGTCCCTGGTCTTCTGTCTACGCGGCTATGTAATTTAGGTATGCTCTGTTAACTTTTTTTAATAGCCTCTCTTTTACATGAAGCTTTTCCAGAATTGAGAGGTTGGTTTTGTGTTCTGTCCAGGGCACACGTAGAATTCTTCTGTAGACACACATGTTTCAGCTGCGTATGGAGCGATGGGAAAATAAGTGCATTGACTAACCTGAGTTTAGTATTTGTTGCTATTGTTTGGTCTATCCTTTCATTAATTTAGCCATTGCGATACGAGCCATTGGTAGTCTACGCTTGATTTCTAAAGAGCTATCGCCATTGTTGGTTATCAGGCAGTCCAATTATACAAGTCTGTCTACTACTTCGAAATTTGCCACTACTACAACATAAATGGTGAATGAGGTATGTGGCTCGTGCGAGCTCCTAGATTTTTCCTTTGCTCCTAATCCAAGGACGTAAGGTCCAACTACCAATATCATCCTATCTAACCTTAAATTCCTTCACTTTTCTTCTTCTTGTAGTGGCTATTTGCTGCTGGTCTGAAAGATTTGTGGTTGTTGTGGTAAACCATGTACGTAGATTTTTCAGCCAGAAAATCCTTCACATTCCTGGTCCTCACTTTCCTTCTACTTTTCTTTGTAAAATTAGTTGCAGCAATACATATTTTTTGCTGTTCCTTATGATATACCGAGGTATTCGATTTTGGCTGTTTTTATTGTGGTTAACAGTTCTTTTTCTTTTTGTATTCTTAATAAAACGTCTCGATTAGTAACGTGGTAACATTTCGAAAGCCTCAATTTTATTGCAGGTAACATCTGTGAAAGTCCACGATAAAACTCTGTCAACAGTATGGGAAAGATATAACATCGTATTAACCTGGTTTTTATGGGTATTGATAAAGCATGACATTTGAATAGCTTAGCCATTTTTTGAAATGCATATATTACTTTCTCTATCCTACATTTGATTTCTAGGGAATTGTCCCAATTGTCATTATTCTTGACGCTTGTACCAAGGTACTCCAACGTACACTGATTCATCCAAACTGCTGTTCCTTCTTAGATACGTTTTGTTTTCTTAAAGTTTAGTGAAAGTCCATATCTCCGACATACTTCTGTTATTTTATTTATTAACTCATGTAGGGCTTCATAACTGTCAGTGACTACCACCGTGTCGTCCGCATATATGATGTTATTGATACATTCTCCGATTAATTTTATTTCCGGCTTCAAAATTCTTTACTGCTTCTTGAAAGATTTTCTCAGAGTATATATTGAATAGCAGATGTGATAGTATACATCCAGTCGGACGCCACGTTTTAGTAAATCATCCTTTCCTTTTACATTACAGCTATGTTTTAAAAAAGATAGGCAAGTGTATATATTATCATTGGAGACGTATACACAATTACTGACATACATACCAAGAACGCTGAAGTAGACTAAAATATCGGTGATAACAGTGTCTTGTCATACTCCAGTTTCGTCTGTTCTGATTTACCGTGTGTATATTATTGATTGGCTGTCTTGCACAGTCATCTTTATTATTTTTTATAACATTGTTTTTCAACATCTGTAAGTCTTGTATGATTCTTTACGCTTAATTTGTAAAAAGTGATTTTAAAATATACCTTTGACCAATAAATGCATTTCTATTTTATTCTTGAATGATATTTGCCGTGCGTGGATAGCGTGTACTGTCAGTTGGTGTGGTTTGATTCTACATTATAAGTTTATACATTTTAAATTCCAGTTGTAAATTGACATATCAATTACGCAAGCTGGATCCTTCGATTCCGATTTGTTGCATAATTGCTATCGCTTCTCCAATTATACCTTGGATAAATATTTAACGCTCACAACAACCTGAGCGCCAGTTACATCCAGCCAATAAACTTTGCAAAGGTCTGGGTTATTTCCACTCCAACGCAAACCGTTATATATGATATCAGTTCTATTTTTAAAACTTTTATACTTAAGTTCTACGTTTATTCACGCGAGCATCAAAAAGTTGTATATTAGTACTTTTAAAGGTAGTAATCAACAATAGAAGTTTGTTTAAAACAGATAAAACAACAATAGTAAAGTTTCATCATAAGGCCAATATACTAAATGAATTTCAGAAACAAAAACTTTTTATAAAAATGACATAAGGCATATTAAATAAGGAAACTCTTACTGATTCATAACCGATAAAGAAATGTAACAATGATGACAACGTTGTTTAAAATTTTAATTCGAATAAATATGTAAAAGAGAATATGCAGAAATATAGATACACCTTTCTAAAGACGTTTTGAAACTAATTTATGGTCAAAAATTAGTTAAAGTCCTTTATAAAAGGTATATAATTAAAAACCCAATCGGGCTGTCATGAAGACAAAACGTTTTCGGGATCCACTGTTTTGAGCCACACCTAGACACTGATAATGGAATATGGATTCCGAAAATGTTTTGTCTTCATGACATAGCCCGATTGGGTTTTTAATTATATACCTTTTACAAAGGATTTTAATTAATTTTTTGTGATACATGGTATACAGCCAGCTACAGGAACTTAGTTCCCTTGTGGATTTTATTTTATGGTGGTAGGTGAGGCAATGAAGTAATAAACCTACCAATTCTTTGCAGTTGGATTTACCTCAATAATACTTGTTGCATTCGAATCGTAAGAGCGTCAGGAAATTTTGTGAACTTAAGTGATAATGTGAAAATGAAAATTGCATTATGGAACAAGGAAAATGCATTTTTCCAATGTTTTCGAAGTGATGAAAAATGATAAATTTGTAATTCGGAATTAATTGACGGAAATGTGTCCAAAATAGCGATAGTCTCCTAGAGGCACCTGGTGCTCAAGATGGGCCTCATCTGTTTTATGGAAATTCGATACAAAATCAGTACAAACTCGTTACTCGGGAGTTTTTGGGATCGCTGATTACGAAAATCTTAACGGCAATGGTCTTTGGGGCACATGGAGCCTAGGAGACTCGCCTCCTGGAATTTTAAGAAAATTCGATACAAAATCAGTGAATAGTCGTTACTCGTGGGTTTTTAGATTTGCTGAACACGATTATCATATCCACAATGATTTACCAGGCACCTATAGATGACTTGTCTCCTGAAGTATTATAAAAATTTGATACAAAATCAGTTCTTCATGGACACCAGGTGCCTCGGAGATTATCGTCGATTATATTCATATTCAGCGACCCCAAAACACCAAAATAAACAATCTTCACTGAGTTTGTATCAAATTTCCACAAAACACCAGGAGACAAAGTCCTTCTCGGGCACTCCGGTACCTCGGAGATCATCGCCGTCATAATATTCGTTGTAAGTGATCACAAAAACCTCTGAGTAACGAGTTTGCACTGATTTTTTATCAAATCTCCATAAAACTCCAGACGAGGTCCAACCTGGTAACCATTGTTAAATAATGCAATTTTTATTTTCACATTATCATTTTTGCTCCAAAAATTTCCTGACACTCTTATGAATCGAATGCAATAAGGTTCATTGAGATTCATCCAAAGGCAAAAAATGCACGAACTACAAATTCTGAATGCTCTTAACCTGTCTTTGTGTGTTATCAAAGACAAGAGGATTTATAATTTTTATTTCAGAATATTTTTTTGAAATCGATTATCGTATTGGAAATCAAAAACTCAAAGCAAATATAAAATGTAATTTGCCTTACAATCAATTGTGATTTAGTCCAATATCATAATTATATCTCTCTTTAAAGATATTATAATATCCTAATTATCCTTTACCGACAGCTTGAAATATAAGACATGGACAGTGGTCAACGAGTACACAAAATGGGAATTAGAAGTGAGAATAGGTCCATTCGTTTATTGCTGAGGATTCTCTTAAGACCCGTCCTGATCAGATGAAAACAAGAGGACTGTCCTAGAATATTCCTGGGCAATAAACGAAGGGACCGTTAAGAACATTTTTTTGTTGTTAATTGATGTAAAGCTTGTAATTTTGATTGGAGATGTTCGCAATTAACGGTCGCAGTAAGACTATATTAAGACTATATTAATACTCTTAGAGATCGGCATTCATCGAAAGTTTAGCTGTAAGACAGGGGGAGATTTGCGGAAAGTGGGCGCTAGTTTGGGTGGTTCGGTAGATGCAGATTTTACTCATCAGCAACTATAGTTCTCTTTACTGAGGATTAACATTTTGTTTGCGATCACCTAATGGCAGGAGAAAGATGCAGCAAAAAGGAGGGAAACGGAATCAATTACACCATCTCTTATGCACTCAAGAATATGGAAAATGAAAAGGCTTCTAGTTCGGAGGAGATGCCTGTTGAGTTATTAAAGGTGTTAAATGAAGATAATATACATGTGCTTACAAAACTTTTTAATAGTCTATGAAACAGGAGAAATACCGGAAGATTGACTGGCTTTTACTTTTATTGCGATCCACTTCCCGAAGAAAAAAGTAGGACAAGGTTGCATTATCTCGATGACTATTTAACTTGTACTCGGAAGTTATTATGCAAGATGTACTGGACAACAAAATAGCTGACGTTGTACTAAACGTAATCCCTATTAATAACTTATGCAGATGAAAACATTTTAATGGCAACAAATATTGAAGATTTGCAGAGAATAGACCAAAAAATTTATATGATAAGTTTACAGTATGCCTTACATATGAACTCATATAAAACCAATTTTCTAATATTTTCCAAAAAAACAAATAATAATGCTTAACTTATTATTGATGGCTAAAATATACGACGTGTATAAATATCTTGGAACTTTAATAAATGAGAGTCATGATTTTGCAAAGGAACTAACAACCAGAATTGCATGTTACCCATTTATAAAAAAATTTTCGACATCCAAATGGAAATGCTTAGAATTACACATTTAGTATCCTAAATACGGTATAAAGGCAGCCACTCTGACTAAAGCGATGATGAGAAAAGAAATCTATCTAACCTCCATTAGAATGTCCATACTTAATGTGGGCTATTTAATTCAAATACAGATTTTGAACAATCTTGATGTCCTTAGAGTCCAGTCCTGAAAGATGTATATAATAATTCTAAGAGTTTGTCTTGTTTAATAGTGTCAAACGCTTTCTAATAGTCGATAGAGCAGGCCTAAACTTCTTTTTGTTGACCCGGGAATTTTTGAACCAAAAACCGCATTTAAAGCCAAACTGTGTTTTACTTATATACTTATAATACGCAAGAACACTTTAAGGGTGTGGCTCATTAAACTTATAGGGCGATATTCACTGCACGTCTTAGAATGGATGATGATGTCTTGTAAAGGGTCACAAATGTAGACTTTAATCAGTGCGATGGAATGTGACCGGTATCATATATATTATTAAATAGTTCCAAATTACATCCAGGTTGTTCTCATTAAAAACTTTTAAAAATTAGTGGTATTTCATTACATCCTGCTACTTTCCCACCTTTCGTTTGAGATACAGCTTTTATGATCTCACTTTTTAATATCTTTGGTCCATTCAGGGCAAGAGCGTTCATAATATGACGATAATCCGTAAACAAACTTGAAACTTTTCTCGTAAGCATTTCCCTTTAGTCTCGTTTAACTTTCTGCTAACAGTTCTATCTAGTTCTTCATATTATTCAGGATTATTTTTATTTTCTCTCCTGTCTATAAGGTGTAATATTTATTCTGTAATCCACTCGTTCTTCTTCTTTAGTATGAAGTAACCAATCACTTCTTTCGCACCTTTTCATATAGCGTCCCTTAAGTTAATCCAGTATCGTTTGATATTATTGTAGTGGCTATTAGGGTAACATTACTATTAATGCTTTTTGTAAGCTTGGCTTTTATCTCAGGATTTCTAAGTTGATCCATAACTAATCTTCTGTTATTCTGTTTCCGGATTAGGGTTTTTAGTCTGACTCGTTGTTGGGCTACAAGTGAAGTATGATCAGAATTTATATCACCTCCAGGATATGTTTTGGCTAATATTATTGTGTTACGGAATCGTTTTTTTATTGTTATTAGATCTATCTGATTTCTAACGATGTGCCACGATTTGTTCTGTGTTGACTTCCACGTGTACAATCTTCGCAATGGTAACTTAAACCAATTATTAATGATAATTAGGTTTTTTTCTAGCAAAACTGTATTAGTCGATCACCTCCTTTATTTCTTATTCCCAACTCCTACTTACCAACTACGTCACTGACTTCGTCTTTTTCTATTTTGGAGTTAAAATCTCCCATTACGATGGTTATGTCTTGTTTCGTCAGGTTTTTTACGATGTCGTCTAAATGTTGCTAAAACTCTTTAACTTCTTCATCAGTGCTCTCAGCTGTGGGAGCATAAAACTGAATTATATTTAAATCTGAAGGATGCGCAGGTATAATAGAGAAATATACGAGCAATATAGCGAACCAACTCTAGCACAATACACTAAACTGCAGAGATTACGGTGGGCAGGGCACGTGGTCCGCATGCATGAGAATAGAATCTCCAGAAAATTACTAAATGCAAGAATGCAGGGAAAAAGACCTGTTGGAAGACCTAAAAAGAGATGGGAAGACGAAGTCGATGAGGATGCCAGGAACTGCCTGAGAACGCGTTCATGGAAAAGAACAGCGGTAAATCGAGATGATTGGAGAAGCCTGTTGAAGGAGGCCAAGGCCCGATTTGGGCTGTAGTGCCATTAGATGGATGGAAGGATGCGCACTTATTTGGATCAACATGCAGCGTTCTGAATATTAATATATAAAAAATTTTATGTATTTCTTAGCCTGAACTTTATCTGTATGAGGTACCAGTTTTTGAAACAAAAAGTTTTGTACAAAAGTAGTATTACTAATTCCTAGTCTGAAAGTATTTATCTTACTTAACAGAAATATTGATTACCCTGAAATACGTAACGCTGAATATTATGAAGCTGGATATTGCTATAGTGGTCCCATATATAATACAATTTGTTTAGAAAATATCCATAAAAAAAAGAAGACGTGTTCATTTACGTAATACAATGAAACATGTGTGACCGTTTTCAAAATCATTTGCAATCTCGTAAACATTAAGTCTTTAATTATAGGAATGTTCTAAAGTAATAAAAAACTAATAAATACTACATTTTCTAAATATAATGAAACAGTAGCTTGGTTTATTACCTATTAAATTAACAGTAATGTGGAAGGACAGTCAAATAATCGAAACCACGAAAGTGAAGGTTGTATATATACACATACACTGTTCTATAACGACAAATACCTATATGCTCTATTAATTGTAAAATGATGCATGAGATGTGCCACACAAGTATTATCAAAAGCGTATATTGGGTAGACAGCATAAACAATACATTGAATGCATTTCCTTTCAACCGAAATATATTCGATGAATAAGACTTTTATACTTCACCTGAGAATCAGAAGCAATATGCATGTGCAGATAAAGAAAATTTTAATTTAGTTATATGGTACCATTACTCAAAAAAAAACATAATATATCTACTCTAAAGAAGGATGTAAGAAAAAAATAGATTCGAAAAATTAACTTTACCTCCTTTAAAGTTAGAACTTAAAGAAAAGGAGCTGATAAGGGGAGAAAAAAGAGAAAAGAAAATTAAATATTATTGGAGACGGTAGAAATGAAAATCGCATGCAAGATAAGAAACAAAACATTAAGACAGAATAAAAAATGGGGAAATTAGAACCAGATGTGGGATGGACGATATAAACCAGTGAACAAAAATTGGAAAAATATAATAGAATCGAAATATAGGAAATATAATATTTTAAACTCCAGATAAACGAAAATTAGGAAAACTGAAAACAAGCTAGTGAACCAAAATTCATATTTTATACTCCAATCGTCAGAGACGAAAATGTCACTGAGCCTCTAAAAATCACACGAACAAGCCGAATTTTGCCGAAAATGTTAATTTTAGGAAGCTAAAAAAAAGCAAAAATGTTTACCACTTTTTCCCTAAAACCCCCCACGTAGAGGGGAAAAAACGGAAAAAATCGATTTACCAAGAATCTGTGCGCCAAAGAAAAAAATGTTTTAAATAAAAAATGTAGATAAGATATTTTTGAATAAAAATCTTATAAGTATTTTTTGTGTAGAATATACCGTTCTCTCAGAAACAACGATTGAAGCGATCTGTGATTTTGAATGTGTTACGAATTGCAAAATCAATGCTTAATAAAATTTCTATCAGCTCGACAGTAATAATTCAATATCTTTTGATCCAAGTGTAATATTGACAAAAATTAAGGTGCGTTTTAAAGGTAAAAAGTGCAACATTTGTATGCAAGTTTTGTAATTTGCCGTAAATGAACTCAGTTTTCATAAAGGTGTCAAATAAATAGACGTTGCGATATTTTTGCCATTTTTTCTGATTCTCATGAGATCAATACAATGTATCCCTTTCATTGACCCTCTAGTATAAAGTCTTCATAAAAAAAAACAAATCTTCAAAACCTATAGCATGGAATTTTAATTCTTTAGTTTTGGCAACAAATGTGAGGCATTTGAAGTATGCTTAAAAACGCTGAATTTAAACTTTCACATTACAAACGATTAAAACATTTAAAACTGCTCCTTTTTAATTACACTAGTACGTTTTTCAAACGTACTTAACTTCTTCTACAAACTATACCCAAAACCGTATTCGTGGAGGTATTTCCCGTGACGTGCGATTGTTTGTAATGTAAAAGTTTAAATTCTGCGTTTTTCGTCATATTTCAAAAGCCTCATATTTGTTGTGAAAAATCAATACTGGTCTCCAACAATGGAAATTTCACTACTACCTGTTAATGAAAGTAATACATTTTATTGATCTCACGAGAATCGTAAAAATGGCAAAAATCACGCAAAATTTATTTATTGAACAGCTTTATAGAAACTGACTTTATTTGCGAGAAAATACAATATTTGCATACGAAAGCTGCACTCTTTGCCTATACACCTAATTTTTATTTTTGTTGATAGGACAGTCCGATCAAAAGATATCGATTTTTTACCGTCGAGTTTTTTATTTAACATTGATTTCGCGTGCGGAAGATTTATTCAAAATCGCCGGTCGCTTTAAGCATTGTTTCTGAGAGAACAGTTTATTCTACGCAAAAAGTACTAATAAACATTTTTGTTCAAAATTATCTCAGCTACACTTTATTTGAAATAGTTCTTTCTACGGTGTACAGATTCTTGGTAAATAGATTTTTTTTGCGTTTTTACCTCCTTGAAAGGCGGGTTTTAGGGCGAAGCCGACGGGTTAAAGAGATAAACTGTTTTGCATCTTTTTCGGGGTCCCAAAAACGATATTCTCGGCCAAATTCAGCTTGTTAGTATGATTTTTAGGCGTCAAACCTCTGACGACTGGACTATAGTGTATATACATATTTTTAACTTTGGCAGTAAAATATTATTACATAATCGGGTGATAGGTTTCACACTATAAAAGTTGACCAGTATAATTGACTTCAATAAACGTGAACAATTGTAATAACTTTGTCGACGTTATCGTTTATTTTTATCAACAGGAAATTTATCTCTAATGGCTACTAATAGAAATATTTGTAACAACTATAAAAAATATAAACTTTATTGTGACAAATTAAAATAAGTATGTTTTTTTCTACCCTTCTCGAGATTTTTATGGACCTGCAGAGAAACTCTCAGAAAACTTCTTCCCTATAAGTATGTCATAGTGATATAAATACTAATATTAATAAATAAATAAATGTAATTAAAGTAAAGACTGGAACAGTGGAGAAAAGCACTCTGAGAAAAAGCTTTAAATCGTAGTAGGATAAAGACAAAACCTGTATAATATTCATTTAAAAATACAACTCCAAGTCAGCATAACGAGTAAAAACAAATGCTTAACGAAAATAATTGTAACCTATAGTTATTATTACAACTCCCTTAAAAATAAACTGACCAAAAGGGGAAATTTAGGATACCTTACCGTTGAAAATAGAAGCAAGAACCCGTTTAGCCAAATGAAAAAATACGAACACTAATAGATGAAAAAAGTAAATTTTAAAATAGGTAAGTATAATAATCCACTGTTTTTCGGGTTTATAGGCCACGGTCTACAATTATTTCTTCCTGACAATATATCTGCTACTGCGGCTAAAAAATTACAGCCTTCGTATTCGCTCTGTGCGTGACTGACGCGACATCTACCGCCTTCATCTGACAGTTTTGGAGTCTACCAATTTTCAGGTTAAACATATGACATTAATGACATATGTTTGACATTGTTAAACACAGGCGAAATTGACAATTATTAATAATTAACTTTTTAACTATATTTTTTCAGATTATGTACAAAATAAATGTAGTATTAAAAATTGGGTTTCTCAAAATTCATCATAATATATCTTTTTAAGCTCAAACGGAAAAGAAAAGTTACAAATCTAGTACTGGCAAATCAAGTTTTTCACGTGAAAGAGCATATAATTAAAAACAGTAATAGTAAAAGTTATGATATAAAAGCTAAAGTCATCAGGCACTCTGCAGTTAGCTTGAAGCCTTATAAAATATCATTTAAGGTAAATTATTTAAATATTTCCTATTTTAATTGCATAAAAATGATGTTATGTGATATTTACTTTTTCATATTAATCGCACGGATCCATCTTTTTCTTTTCTCTAATTTATATGTAATCTTTGGAAACCTATAAAAACTACACTTGCTATTTTTGCTATTATTAGCACAATTAAATACGCAATATGTATTTGCACACATTTTTGATAAAATTTATGCGTATAAAGACTCCAATTTTGTCATATTTCGCCGTTACGCACGCTGGCATCGTTTCAAGGTACCCCTACCATGGTCACGCACGGAGCGAATAGGTACCATTGGAGTTCTTTTGGTTTTACACCGGTCGTACTACAACCATCTTTCATCTTCCATTATTATACAAGTCTTAGAGACTTCAACAGATATGATAGATTTTTTCTTTCGTTTTTTAGATGAGTGTTTAAGTGCAGCACCAGAGGATAAAATGGATATTTTGTTAAAAGAATTCAATAACTTCCACCAAAAACTAAAGTTTACATTAAAAGTTAAAAAAAATGTCAAAACAATTTTCTGGAACTGAATTTACATGAACTATGATAACATTTACATGATAACTACTTCATGATACACAAAAAAACGTAATCGATAAGATATCTGAATTTCAACTCTTTTTATCTCTTGTCCCAAAAGAAATCAGTAGTTATCGATCCCGCCAACAGAGCTATCAGATTATCCGGCCATATCAGTAGATCTCAGGCAATAAAAAACAAAACAGCACTAACACTTAATTCATATTCACATCACCTTATCAAAAACGCTATTAAATCGCGGATACATACATTTTACAATAACAAGAATAATAGCAAAACTAACAAGTTAAAGACGAAAATTATATGTATATTCCCCATATAAAAGGGTTATCAAAACAACTTGCAAATCTTTTTTAAAAAGAAATAAAGAAAGAAAAGGTACAATCTTTTGAAAATAAATTTTAGGAAACTAAAAACGAAAACTCAGCAATTAAAAAATCGCATGTTTTATATGAAATTCCTTGGACAAATTACAATAAGGTATATATTGGACAAACCAGTTAGATACTTAACTCAAGAATACGTTCTCACAAATATGAGTAAAAAACTCAACAATGTTCTCAAAACATGAAAATGAAAATTATATAAAAATAAATTTGATTTTGACAAAACTAAACTTGAATAACTAACCCTAAAAACTAAACAGAACAGAAAAAAGTAAGCCCTTTGGGTCTATAGAAATTCAAAAAAATAATAACGCAATAAATGATAAAAAAATAAGTCATAAACCAAAAAAAAAGAAACGAACTTACATTCAATTTAAAATATATTTTTTACGTGTAATGGGGTAGTGATTCTATCCTGTTTTTTACGATTATTTTAATTGTGAAGTTTAATTGTCTACTTTTTTACCAAGTAAACCAACCAACGTTTACATGCTTGGCGAGTAAAAGAATTTTACTGATGCTAAATCTTAATATGTTTTTTGATAAATGGTTTTTGGTTAATAATATTTCTTGATAAACCTAATCCCAAGAAACTCTACTAAATATATGTTGTTATGATCTGAAATAGTAGAAAAATTAAAAAGATAGAGAAAGGGAAGAATAACCAAAATTAATAAAAATTTGTTATTTCTACATGTAGAAATAAATAGAGAAATTAATTATATTCACATGTTTTTTGTATGTGTTAAAAGTGATATGGACTTAGTACATATATGGCGAATGGTTAAATTTAGAATATTAGATCGTATTAGATTTATTTGTTTCGTTGGCAAAATTCACGACAAAAAAGTTAATTATGCAAGTCCATTGTTAGTTTGTTTATCAAATACAAAATTGGGAAAGTTGAAAGTCAATTATGGAAACTCTGGAATTTGGTAGGATTTTGAAGGAAGGAAAGATCATTAGTTGACGAAAAGAGGGTGGAGGAAGAATTTCGATTTAGGATGGATTGTTGAAAGTCGAGGAGCTTTTATCTGTTGCTAATGGTAGAGAGAAGAACATTTAATCCTGAGAAGTATCTAGTGCCAGTATTTTGAACGTTGTACAGCAAAATTTCTGCGAGTAAGTGTTTAAAAAGTGGTAGCAGTTCTGGTATATGAATGCAAAGTGAGAGAAGTTACATAAGTTAAGTTCTGGAGTATTTCTATGTATAAATGAGTTAATATTCATCGGGAGAATCATAGGCAAGAAGATTTTTGGTAGCCAAAAGAGAAGGGAAGGATTGTTAGGACGTTTGAGCTGGATTCCGTGTAAGCAGAACAAAAGGAAGTAGGTTAGCTAGGGAGTTTTTGATTAACGAATATTAGAGACATTTTAGAATTGGAAGTTAAGATTTGTCAATTGAGCATATTGTAGATATGCATGCGTATATGTGTATAGTAGTACCATCTTTCTAAGAGACTTGTAAATATTAAGCTCAGTGAGGTGCTATTGTTCGAGGTGTAGAATTCCATAAACAAGGGACCATTTCATAAAACAGCTAGATCGACATATCGCCTGATGTTTTATATGTCAATAGGATATTCCCTATTGAATTTCCAATTGTCAAAACGGAAATACTCACTTACAGTTTTGAAAAAATAATAAATACGGTATAAATCGCCAACGGCATTAGATACACTAATTTTGATAAAGTATTCGTGATCAGCCTGTAAAAATAAGTCTAAAAACATGTTTTGGTTCACTTCCAGTTATAAAAACTTTTCATTTCCGGTGAAAATTTTTGTTGACCGGTTTATTTTTCATCTTTTCCTTAAAATTATGAGACTCACTAAGGTGAAATTTTTACCTTGCAACAAACTAACGATTTGATTTCGATCCATAACTTTGTTTGCAAAATAAAAATTGGCACAGAAAAATAATTTCCTCACCGATAAAGATTATCGCCCCTTAGTCAATGGGACACGCCTATTAGGGATCAGTACTTTCCCATTGATAAGCTCAGCGAGAAGTTCTACTGTGTTAAAAGTTCCCCTACTAACACAGTTTATCCGACAGAAGACAGTCGGATAGTCTTAATCGGTATAGGAAGTTTGGGCATGAAGTTTGGGTGTGTCCGGGGGACAGTTTTGCACTAGCATCCGTAGGCAGTCGTGTGTGATGGTAAACAGGTTCTGATACCAGGCAAGATGTTACATAGAAATGTAGGTCGTGCAGAATAATCACCGTCCGTACATAAATCTGTAAACTATCTCCAAGCATGAAGATCTTGGTACTGAAAGCACCTTGTGTAATGCTAGGGTTATACTTCAAGAACACTGAATTATACTATATTTAATGGTACGGCTTTAGCATAATTAAACGTAATATCACAGTTTATGTCTTTGTTTAAAGTAATAAACTTTATAATTATCAATGATTATTTCCACGATATTATCAAAGCCAAAGTAATTAATTCGAGAGTAGTATTCATGCGTTTTAAATTGAACACATGATTACAATGAACTAAAGTCAGGGTCAAGCTTTGGTATGTCATGGTCCATAGATTACTGTTTTTAGTGGAACTGAATGTTAGTCTGATTTATAAATTACTTTATTATAGTTGTAATAAAAAAATTATACCTGCAAGGAAGCTCCGTTTATTACAATGAAATTTAGGTCAAGTTAGGAAATTAGAACATTTAAAGATTGGCAGATAATGTGTAAATTGGTATTGCTTTGTTTGGAAGTAAATTTGTTTTCACCTTAAATAAAACCTTGTAAAAACTTATGTGACTGATACTGGATTGTACAAATAATTAACAAAGAACGGAGAAAATTAGAAAAGGTCAGTCATGATCCTGTTCATCGGTTGATTATGATAATGATGTAGCTGTAAGGAAAACTAAAATAGTTTCGATAGATAAACAAATTCAAAAAGCAGAGAAAGCAGCAAAAAACGCAGATGCTACTAAAGAATTATATATTACTAGATAGCCCTACACTTTAGATATCTGGGTAGCTGGATTGACTGCAGGGTTGAAAGTGACGAGGAAATTTCGACCAGAATAGAACTCGCAAGGAAAAACTTTATTAACTGGCGTTCTGTATTATGCAGTAGAAGTCTGTCGTTGACCACACGTCTAAGAGTATTGAAGTGCTACGTCTGGTCCACTTTGTTCTATGGATATGAAACCTGGACAACAAAAATAAAAAATCTTAACAAATTAGAAGCGTTTGAGTTATGGTGTTACCGTCGCATGCTCAGAATCCCGTGGACACCACACATATCTAACGAACGCGTGCTAGAGACCGTGCACAAAGAGCGAACATTGATGAACATCATCAAAATGAGAAAGGTCCAATACTTCGGTCATATAATGAGAGGACCTAAATTTCGCTTACTCCGGTTAATCATTCAGGGCAAAATCAAAGGAAAACGGTGGGTCGGAAGAAAACAATTGTCCTGGCTGCGTAACACTAGACAATGGACAGGTCGAACGGTCGAGGAACTGTTTCATCTAGCTGCCGACCGAGAGTCATTTCATCAGCTTGTCAATATGACGATACCCAACGCTTGAATACAAGCACGGCACACAAAGAAGAAGAAGATAGCGCTATAAAAGATAGGTATCACCATCAGATGCAATTAGAAGATGGGACGAACATTTTAGTAGTGCATTTAAACATGGCGATGAAAGAATTTAAAAATTGGCCAATTTCAGGGAAGTGTCCAGAATGGATAATTTACAACCAGGGATACCTTACTTCATCATTACCTTACTTCATCATTACCAACAGAAAAGAATTCAAGGCAACCTCAAGACAATGCAGGATCAGAATGGCGACCTATTAACAACAAGGGAAGATGTATTGAATAGACGCTAAAACTCAAACAAAATTATTATGACTGAATAGATATTTTCAATACCTTTCAAACGAGGTATTACTTGCCACAAGGTCCCATTTAAAATTATCTGTCACAGTGGCGCTGTAACGTCATCTATCACTATTACGTCATGACTAGTTGAGAAGCCTACGTCTATTTATTACCTCCCTCCAAATTTCACTAGTTCAACAATGGCCGTTCAAAAGGTACGAGGGGGGAGAATGGACTTTTAACTAGCACTGTATCATCATCATCAATAGCTCGACAACCCTTTCTGGGTCCTGGCTTGTTCTAGGATTTTCCGCCATTCTGTTCTGTTCCTTGCTTTGTTTTTCCAGTTGGTAATCTTAAGTGTTTTCAGATCTTGTTCCACTTGTTCCATGTATCTAAGTTTGGGTCTTCCCTTTGACCTTCTTCCTACTGGTGTTTGCCTCATAATATGTTTTGGTGTTTTAGTCTCCAACATTCGTTCAACATGGCCCATCCAGCGCAGACGTCCGATCTTTATGGATGTTATGATCTCGGGTTCATTGTATGCTGTGTATAGTTCAAAGTTATATCTTCTGCGCCTGTCATTTTCCTTTACCCCTAGACATATATATATATATATATATATATATATATATATATGTCTAAGGATTTTTCGTTCAAATGTGCCTAATGGGATTTTATCGCTTTTCGACAGTGTCCATGTCTCTGATCCATATACAAGGACCGGTTTTATCAGGCTCTTGTATATTTTGCATTTGGTTTTTCTTGTGATGTTGTTAGATCTTAGATGTTTAATTAGTCCATTATATGTTTGATTAGCGATATGTATTCTTCTCTTAACTTCTTCACTGACATTGTTATCTGCGGTTAGTAAAATTTTTCACGCTTTCGATGTTATAGTCTCCTATTGTCAGATTCTGTAGGTTTCTTTGGCCTGTCGATTTACTGGCCTTCATGTATTTGGTTTTTATTTCATTAATGTTTAGGCCACTATTTTGTGCCGCTCTTTCTATCGCATTAAATGCTTCTATCATCTCTCTTTCGCTTCTAGCTATGATATCAACATTATCTGCAAATGCCAATATTTGTACACTTTTTGTTATTTCTGTTCCTCTGGTGTTGACTTTTGACTCTCTAATTATTTTCTCTGTGATGTTGAATAGAATACAGGATAGGGCATCTCCCTGTCGTAGGCCCGTTCTCACATGAATTGTATCTGTTAGTTCGTTTTGAATTCGAATTTTGCTTTGTACTTTAAGTGTTTCTTTTATGATATCAATGAGTTGAGTTGGAATATTAAACTCTTTCAGTGCATGGATCAGAAATTCTCGATCGATGCTATCATAGGCACTCTCAAAGTCAATGAAAAGATGATGTGTGTCTATATTAAATTCACTAGTCTTTTCCAAGATTTGCCTCAAGACGAACATCTGATCTATTGTGGACTTCTGCCTGCGGAAACCACATTGATATCCCCCAACTATTTGTTCCGCATATGGTCTTAATCGGTCATACACAATATTTGACAGTATTTTATATGCCACAGTCAGTAGCGTTATTGCCTGGTAGTTTTTACATTGAAGCTGATCTCCCTTTTTATGTAGTGGAATAATTACTCCGGTATTCCAGTCTTGTGGCAGTTGTTTATTATTCCATATGTTCACTATTAGTTCGTGTATCGCATTCAATAGGGAGTCTCCACCTTCCTTTATTAATTCTGCGCTAATATTGTCTAATCCAGGTGACTTGTTGTTTTTCAGTCTGGTAATTACTTCTTGCATATCAGCCACTGAAGGGGGGGTTGTTTCTCTGGTATCCGTTTGATCCAGACTAGCACTGTGTACATTAGGTTATTTAACCACAGATTTTCCTTGGCATTTCCTTGTGTTTATTTTATTATTTATTTAATACCATTGTTGTAAAATATTTATTGTTATTTTAAATTAATTAAACGCTGCTAATGTAATATTAAATATCATTAAACAACTATTTATAAGTAACCAGATCTTCTGTAACCAAGAAATAATTGCGTCTTTTCAAAAAGTATTTATGCGTTCTTGATTCATCTGGTTTTCAATGACATCAAAACAACTAAAAATGTAAATTTTTTAAAATATATGATAATATCATTCCTGTCTGCTTATACCACAATTTTTGCAAGTACGACGGACATAGTATTTGTTGTTGAATTGTACTTATATTTTAATTTGTTATTTTAATTTTTAACTTTTTAACGAGTTCGCTTAGTATGTTCTAATAATAATCTTTTTAAGCAATATAATTAGACCAATATCATCTACGAAAAGAATTGAACGGAAAAGAAGACAGGAATATTATATAACTTACTTAAACAGAACACGATTAATAAAACTGGGTTCGACTGATGGCTGAAAAAATGATATTCCCGCACAGAAATACCTATCGACAAAAAAACAATCTGGGAAAGATGGAATAGCAATCCGAGTAACCAACTGTATTTCGGATAATAAGTTGGTTCATCATCATCATAAGTATAACGACAACCCTTTGTAGGTCTTGACCTGTTCTAAGAACTTCCGCCATTGCAAATCTACTACACGTTTTACGCTTCCAGTTGGTGATTTTTAAGGTTTTTGGTTCTTGCTCTTTCTGCTCTGTATATATATGGCTGGGTCTTTTATTTTCGCCTTATTTCAGTTGGTGCCTGCCTGATAATATTCTTGGGAGCTAGATTTTTCTGCATCTCTTCTACACGACCTATCCAGCGTAATCTTAAAAATTGTACAATTCAAACGCGTCGCTAGTAGCTTCTCGTTTTTGTTGGTGTCTTTGGTTTTGATCCATATCTTAGAACTAGTCTGATCAGTGTCTTGTAAATTGTACACTTTGTTCTTCTTGTTACGTTATCATATCTTAGATGTTTGATTATATGTTATGTTTTATTTACGACGTATATTCTCCTTTTAATCGCTTCACTAATATTATTCTTTTAAGTAACTAATGAGCCTAGACATGTAAAATTGTTTACGTTCTCTAAGTTGTTGCCCTAGTTATACTCTGAAGTGGCCTTAGTCCTTTGGATCTACTAACGTTCATATATTATGTTTTGAGTTTATTTATTTTTAAGCCGCTATTTTCTGCCGCTTCATCTATTAGATTGAATGCTTCTATCATGTTCCTTGTGCTTTAAGCTGTGGTATCAACGTCGTCAGCAAATGCTGTTATTTGTACACTTTTTGTTATTATTGTTCCCCTGGTGCTGACCCTTAATTTTTCCTATAGTGATGTTAAATAAGATGCATGGATAAGATGCGTATCCGTGATGTAGTCATCCCTTAGTAGAGTTTTTTCCTCTTTTTGTGTAGACATGACTTTGTCTTCGTTTTTTGGTCTTCCCACTGATTGTCTTCCTATTGGTTAGATAGCTATTCTTATTACTCTATTTGTTGCTTTTCTGCTTATAATATGATCGTTCCATTCTAGTTTTTTATTTCTCACCCAGTCTTTGATGTTCTTCATCTTGAATCTCCATCGTATATCTGTACTTCTAGCTCTGTCGGATAGTGTCTTACCATAGATTTTTCTAAGTGTTTTCATCTCTGCTGTTTCTAGCATTCTTTTTGTTCTCTCTGTGTCAAGTCGTGTTTTTGTTGCTTATTTCATTAATAATGTAAATTCTGCCTTCCATTTCTTTCCGATATTTTTATTTCTCCATATTGTTCCACTCAGGCATTTTGCGTCTTTGTTTGCTCTATTCACTTGATCTTCCACTTCTGCTTTGAGTTTTCCATAGCTAGAGCTTTCCATAGTGTGATGTCTAGATAATTAAAGTTCATCACTTGTTCTATTATCTGATTTTCTGGCGGTTATATTAAATTGGTGCAGCATACGTTGTAAATCATCTTTACTTTGAAAGATTAGTATTGCGTCGTCTGCACAGCAGATTATTTTCAGTTGTTTTTCTCCCATTTGTTATACTTTTTTAGTTTTTACTCTTTTTATTATTTCATCCACGATCGGGTTGAGTAATAAAGAACTTTGGAAAACGTTTGTGCCAACTTTAATTGGGTCAGTTATTTCTTCTTTTACTTTATTTTTATTGTGTTGTTCTGGTAAATATTTTTTTTCGGTAGCAATCTTCTCCGATATTATCTTTCTCTATAAGTATTCCGTGAATTTCGTATTTAATTCTTCAACTTTGATTTTTGTTTTTGTTGGTGCCGCTCTCTTAGGTGTGAAGTATTTCATGATGATTCGCTACCTACACTTGCTGAGTTGAGGCAAGGTGTTATTAAATGTATATTTGTGTTGGTCATTGTAGTCAAAAAATGTGTTCTTAATTTAAGTTCCTTATTTCGTTAAGTTTTTGCTTAATTCTGGGTATTACTTGATTGTCTACTCGAGCGTTTATTATTCCCCCAGTATTATCATCTTCCCTATGACTTGATCTACTACTTGTTGTAATTCCTCATAAAATGTTTCCCTTGTTGTTTGAGGCTTGTTAGTTTTTGGGCCGTATACTCCGATGATGTTAGGTCTTCCTTCTCCATTCTTACCTTAACTGTATCAATCCGTTCTGATACATATTGTGACTCGTTGATGCGATTTTGTTATCTTTGATGTGGTGGAAGGCTACACCTTTTTTGGCCCTATTTTCTTTTGCTACTCCACTGTAGATTAGTCCTAATTTTGATTGTCCTTTTCCTTTCCATTTTGTTTTCTTTAGAGCGGACATATTTATTTGTCTTTTTTCAGCAGTTTAATAGTAATTCTCATGTGGGTTTTAGATATTTTTTCTCATGTCCTAATTTCTTGCCGTGGTCGTCTTCATATTATCAATCCTATTTCGAGACTTCACATTGTTACTTTAAGCAGTATTTATTTTTACGATTGATAGGTCGCTGACCTTGCCAATCACCCTCCACATTTCATCCGGACTTGGGACTGTCTGTGGTAACCGCAGAGCTACTAGATCCACCCCGCAATTGCCACAGGCAGTGTAGAGATTGTATCCGTTAATTCACTTTGAATTTTGATTTTGTTATGCACTCAAGTGTTTCTTTGATAATCGTAATCGGTTCCATTAGTATCTTAAACTCTTTCAGAGTTTTGATAAAGAGTTTTTAAATAATAATATCATAGGTACTTTCAAATTCAATGAAGAGGTGGTGCGTGTCTACATCATATTCACCAGTTTTTTCTAGGATTTGATGTGTGTAAAAATTTGATCAATTGTCAACTTCTGCCTACAGAAACCGCATTGGTATGCCCCAACCGTTTGTTCCTTATAGATACGTTCTTAGTCGGTCATATCCTATATTGAACAGTATTTTATATGCCGTATTTAGCAACGTAGTTGCTCAATAATTTTCAGATTAGAGATGGTCTTTTTTATATGTGCACGATTATTCAGATGTTTCATTCCAGTGGAAGCTGTCTATTTTTCCATATGCTCAGTATTAGTTCGTGTATTGTGCTTAATGGTGACTCTTTGCATTCTTTTATCATTTGTGCACTAATATTGTCTAATCCAGACGAATTATTGTTTTTCATTTCTTTAACGGCTGCTTTATTGACACCATTCTCTCCATTGGCAATTTATATTTGTGTGTAACTTGTGAATCCTGAGAATAAAGCTTTTTTCTATTCTATTCTATTCTTAACTTCGATTACTGAGGGTGGGTTTGTTTCTCGTTTGTCCCGAAGATACAGTTTAATTTCTTCATCGAATTCATTTTTATTCTCTTCGAATTTTTACCTAAAGAAATCCGTCCATCGCTTTAGTATCTTTCTCTGTTCCGTGAGATTGCTTCCCTTTATATTCTATAGATTCTCTTCTCGGTTAAAAATCCTTACTACTTCCTTATAAAATCCTTACTTCAATTTTTGGAAGATTTTTCTAGTTTCTGTCGTTTTGTTCAATTTTTCTCGTTCATGAAGTTCTCTTTCTGTGTTTTATCTTTTCCCTTCGGCGTATTTTCTTCTTTTCCTTTCTAAGTCTCTTATCTTTTTATGTCTTTTATCTTGTTCTGTATTTATTTTTAGAGCCATTGGTAAGGTAGATAAGCACAGAAAGCGAAGATAAGCAGGAAGAATAGATATTACAAAAACATTGGAGAAGGTCTAGTTTTGAAATAACATTACCAAAATAACAAAACTATTAGTATTGTCATATCAGTAGGTTATGATTACGGTCACGGGGCTCTAGGCACAATGCATGGAGACTCTTTGTCAGTTGTCACTACTTGTCAACATCATTGTTAGAACATGGGTTTTGGGACATTGTTGATTCTTGGAGACTTTGTTAAAAAGTATGTTTAAATAAATGTATTAAACCCAATGAAATATTATTACTTGGCGCAGTCTAGTGGAAATTAAACAAAAATCATGGAAGCAAGGTTACCAAATCCATTATCATTTGAAGGCAATGTGGCCGAAAATTTTAAACGATTTAAGCAAAGTTTTGAAATATATCTGATGGCATCAGGAAAAAGTGGTAAAAGTGATGAAGTTAAGGTAGCAATTTTACTCAATTTAATTGGAGAAGAAGGCATTGAGATTTATAACAGTTTGGAATTAACAGAGGTCCAACAAGGAAAGCTAGCAGATGTATTGGAAGCATTTGAGTCTTATGTTACCCCTAGAAAAAACGTGGTTTATGAAAGATATTTGTTTTATAAGCGCATTCAAGAAGAAGGAGAGCCTTTTGACCACTTTTTAACAGATTTAAAAAATAAAGTAAGAAATTGTGAGTTTGGTGTTGAAGCATTTTCAATGGTCAGAGATAGAATAGTATGAGGCACCAATAGTAAGGATGCACAACAAAGCATGTTAAAAACAATTAATTTAGATCTGACTAAAGCTATTGAAATATGTAAAATGCATGAAGTATCCCAAGCTCAAATAAAAGAAGTTCAGAACAGCTTAGAGAAGGTGAAAATTGAATCAATTGGAAGTAAAGTCAAGCAGGGGCATAATTCAATTCAAACAGTCAGGGGTGCAAGTTCTTCTAGAGGTGAATTTAACTGCAGAAACTGTGGGAGTGTCCATGGACCAAGGAGGTGTCCAGCATATGGAAAAAAGTGTAGAAAGTGTGGTAAATATGGGCATTTTGATAAAGTGTGTTATCATGGTAGGTTAGTAAGAGAGGTACAAGTGGAAGAAAGTGAAAATAATGAAGTAGATGATTTCATGATTTCATCAATCACTGTTAATGAAATTAAGAATAAAAATAATAAAGACTGGATGGAAAATTTAAAAATTAATAACATTGATATACCTTTTAAAATAGATACAGGAGCACAGGTTAACATTTTACCCAAGGTTTTTGTTGAAAAAGTTTGCAAAATTAATGAATTAAAAGAAACTAAGGTCATACTTGAGACATATGGTGGTTTTAAGATCATTCCTTTGGGTATAATAAAACTTGTCTGTAAATATAAAAATATTGATCATTTATTAGATTTTGTTGTTGTAAAGGAAAGATCAACACCTATCTTGGGTTTATGTTCTACCATAGAGCTTGATTTAATTAATAAAATTGATAACATAACACTGCATTCTAAAGAAAAATTTGTAGAAATGAATAAGGATGTTTTTTCAGGTTTAGGTAAATTTCAGAAAAAATGTAGTTTAAAGCTTAAAGAAAATGCAGTGCCAGTGGCTAGGCCACCTCGTAGAGTCCCACTTACAATCAAGCCTAAACTTAATAATCAACTAATTGATCTTGAAAAGCGAGGAATCATAGCAAAGGTTGATGGTCCTACGCAGTGGCTTAGTAACCTGGTAATTGTTGAGAAAACTGATAAATCATTACGTATCTGCCTAGATCCTCGTGACCTGAACAAGGCATTGGAACGGGAATTTTGTATAATACCTACTGTTGATGAGATTCGTTCAATGTTACAGGGTAAGTCATTTTTTACAGTTCTAGATTTTAAGGAGG
Source organism: Diabrotica undecimpunctata (assembly GCF_040954645.1). Classification (NCBI taxonomy): domain Eukaryota; kingdom Metazoa; phylum Arthropoda; class Insecta; order Coleoptera; family Chrysomelidae; genus Diabrotica; species Diabrotica undecimpunctata. Next base: position 58,941,469 of record NC_092803.1, read on the forward strand.
GTTTTTACCAAGTAGAACTGGATGAGCAATCCAGTAATTTATGTGCTTTTGGCACTATATTTGGCACATATAAATTTTGCCGCCTCCCATTTGGTCTTAACATAGCACCTGAATACTTCCAGAAATTAAATTCTGAAAATTTTGCAGATATTCCAGGTTGTATAGTCTACTTCGATGATCTATTAATTTGTGGTGAGTCAATAGAAGAGCATAATAATACACTGAATAAGGTGTTAGATAGGGCTAGAGAACTAAATGTGAAATTTAACCCAAACAAAATACAATATTGCGTTGAAAGTGTTAGATACTTGGGTCATATCTTTGATAAAGATGGGATGAGAGCTGACAACAAAAAAGTAGAAGCGATAAGAAGATTGAAGGATCCAGAAAATAAAAAGGAATTACAACAAATTTTGGGAATGGTAAATTATTTAAGGGCATTCATTCCAAACTTGTCAGAGATTTCCACGCCCTTAAGAGAACTCTTAAAAAAAAGTAATGCATGGGTATGGACATATAGACATTCTGATGCACTAAATAAAATAAAAGAAGTAATTATGTCAAGTAGTGTGCTTGCCAATTTCAATGAGAAGTTACCAACCGTGATACAGACTGACAGTAGTAGTAATGGCTTGGGGTGCTGTCTCTTACAGAATAACAGACCGGTAGCATTTGCATCTAGGGCGCTAACGAAAGCAGAGTCAAATATGAGTCAAATTGAAAAGGAGTTCTTGGCAATCCTTTATGCATGCAATAAATTTCACAATTTTATCTACGGAAGGAAAGTGCAAATTGATTCTGACCATAAGCCTTTGGAGGCATTAATGCATAAAGGCATTGTGGACATAATGTCGCCGAGATTACAAAGGATTAGGGTAAGATTATCTAAATATGACATAGAAGTAAAATTTAAGCCAGGCAAGTTCATGCATGTGGCAGATTTATTATCGAGGAATTTTATAAAAGATGAAGTGGATGATGATAAATTTATTACAGAAATAGTTCATACTATTGACATGACTGATGAGAAGAGAGAACAATTTAGGACTGAAGTGGATGCTGATGAGGATCTGAAACTAGTAAAGAAATATTGTATACAAGGGTGGCCCAAAACTTTGTCAAGAGTTAGCGATTCAATTAGGTATTATTATTATATAAGAAATGAACTATATTTACTTGACGGACTAATATTTTACAAAGACAGAGTTATAGTCCCAAAAATATTGAGAGAGAGCATGCTAAGATTATTGCATTCAAGTCATTTTGGCATTCAGAAAACCCAACAGAGAGCAAGACAGATATTACATTGGCCACAAATGAACAAAAGTATAGAAGACTGGGTAAGAACTTGTAGCAAGTGTGAGATATTTAAAAGTCACAATGCTAAAGAACCACTATTACTTAGAGAGTTACCTCAAGCACCTTTTGAAAAGGTAGCAAGTGATATATTAGATTATGGTGGACAGTCATATCTAGTTCTGATCGATTATTTTTCTAAATGGCTCGATATAGTGAAAATTAATTCAAAAACTTCTCAGGTGGTCATCAAGGAGTTAAAGAAAATTTTTTCAACACATGGAATACCCTATGAAGTCATATCAGATAACATGCCTTATAATTCGTGGCATTGTCAGCAATTTGCTAAAGACTGGGATTTTCGGTTTGTAACGTCCAGTCCCCGCTATCCACGGTCTAATGGGCAGGCAGAACGAGCCGTTCAAATTGCAAAAAACATGCTTAGAAAGTGTGACGACTTAGATATGGCGCTCCTGGAGTATCGAAATACTCCAATAAATGGAACAGATAAAACACCGGCCCAATTAGTGACTAACAGGGTTCTTAGATCGAAGCTACCATCAAATAAAAAGCACAAAGACATAAATCTAAAGGAAGAGTGGGAGAAACTAGAGGCAAAAAGAAGCGAATATAAAAATTATTATGATAGAAACACCAAGGTAAGAAGAGAAATAGTGCCAGGAGAGAATGTAGGTGTCAGAGAGGGTAGAGAATGGAGACCAGGTAAAATTCTGGAAAAAATAGATGAGGCACCCAGATCTTATTTAGTGCAGAAAGAAAATGGGGAAGTGGTCAGGCGAAACAGTTATCACTTGAGGCCTTCCCTAGTTAAAGCGGAAATAAAGAAAAATACTGATTTCGCACATAATGATAGATCATTAAACTCCTCATCTGAGAATCAGAGTTGTGGAGTAGAGGAACCTTCAACCTCCCAGATGAATGCTGAAAATAGAACTAGTGCTAGAATCAAAAGGCCTCCAGTGCGTTTTAAGGACTATCAAATGTAAGGGGAAAGATGTCATATCAGTAGGTTATGATTACGGTCACGGGGCTCTAGGCACAATGCATGGAGACTCTTTGTCAGTTGTCACTACTTGTCAACATCATTGTTAGAACATGGGTTTTGGGACATTGTTGATTCTTGGAGACTTTGTTAAAAAGTATGTTTAAATAAATGTATTAAACCCAATGAAATATTATTACTAGTATGGTACAATTGGTCCAAAAAAGCTTAACACCGACCTCCAAATTATTCTATAAGGTCCATACTAATATTCTGTAAAACGTTACACCATTTTGAGCGTCGGGTTGGGAGGGGGGAGGCAGGGGAGAAGTCGGTAAATTAGAAGTTTTTTACGTTTTTCGTCAATATGTCTAAAACTATGTGGTTTAGCGTGAACAATGTTTTATACAAAAATGTTTTACATTTTTGACACAAACAAGGTCGTATGCATAATCCTTCTAATCTAAAACAACGGTTCCACAGTTATGGAGGGTGTACATGTAGACCACGCTACATAAGATTAATAGAAGAGAAATTAATAAGCAAATTAGTTTTAAAAATTGAAAGGGTAAACTTGAAATAAAAATGTTAAAATTTACAAACCGTAAAAAAGTTAAATAAGTACACAGTATTCAAACATTAAAACACCTGAAATCTCTTCCTTATCAATAGGGGTTTAGGAGATGAAAACGTGAACTGCGATAAAGCGTTTGAACTCGGAAACCTGGTTTTGAAAGACATTTAAAACAAAACATTTAATGAGATACACTTGAAAATAAAGTTAGCTGTTAAGTCTCTAGCCTCTATAACCCGGTTGATGACAATTAACATCATCTCGGTATGTGTAAATCCAAACACTCTCTTACATTGGATGGTGTGCACAGCACGAAGTAATAAAAGACTTGCAGAAATATTTCAATATGAACTATGTACGTATTCTCGATCTTTGTTTGAAAAATCTGGCTTGATGAAAAATGGAAGCAAATCTTCAACGGTTACTGTTTTGATTCCAGACAGAAAAGAATCATCATGTACTCTGATTCAAGTACAATATCATACATCATTGATGGAGATCACCTCCTTCACAGCTACCTTCAAAATGATTTGCGAGCAATACAGAGACTACGTAATTACTCATTACGTAACAACCACTGTAGTATTTGATGGATACCAGTAAAAAAATACAAAAGATGAAGAACACCTACTCAGAGCACGTTCTAGCATTGAAGTAAAAGTTGAAGACTCAATCCATGTAAATATAAACCAAAGTGAATTTTTAGCTAACGCTAACGACAAAATGGGCATTATTTCACTTCTTACAGTACAATTGCAAAGATGTGGTTGCACAGTTTATCACGCATCGGGTGACGCTGACTTATTAATAGTTTGAACAGCTGTTGATGAAGCTAAGACAGCCGTTGAATTTTGTGTTATTAGTAATGACACGGACCTACTAGTTTTATTGACTGTCCACTCACCATCAGAGAAGAAATTGAAAATGGCGGTACCAAAGAAAGGTCTTCTTCTTAGAGTGCCATATCCCTACGGAACGTCGGCGACTACCATGCTTATAATATTTTTATACTGATCTCGGTCTTGCGCTACGTGTAGCAATTGGTCCGCTGTCAAACCTGTCCACTGCCGCAAATTCCTCAACCAAGAGAGTTTCTTCCGTCCTATCCATTTCTTTCCTTCGATTTTACCGTTGAGAATTAGCCGAAGGAACTCATATCTTGGTCCTCTGATTATATGTCCAAGATATTCTAGTTTACGCCTCTTAATAACAGTTAATAGAGTTCGTTGATGTCCCATTCTTCGAAGAACTTCTTTGTTTCTAGTTCTGCTAGTCCATGGAATTTTCAGTATCCTTCGATACAAATACATATCAAACGCCTCGATTTTATTCATGATATCGGCGTTTAAAGTCCAAGTTTCACATCCATACAAAAGTACAGACCACACGTAACATCTTGTAAACTTTTCACGGATTTCCAAATTTAATGAGTTATTGGATAATAGAGGCTTGAATTTTTGAAATGAGTTTCAAAGTTCAGAAAAGAAAGGTAATCAACAGCAAAAAGTCTACACTATTTCTGATATTAAGCAAGACATTGGGAATATAAAGGATGTACTCCTTGCAATATTCGCCTTTACAGGTTGTGACAAGATATCAGCTATTTACAAGAAGAGAAAAATTACACGGTCTAGGAAAGTGGAAGCCAATGACGCTCTTCGCAGGAAACTTCTAGTCTTTACCGACCCTAAAGCTAACCTCAGCGCAGTGGCTGATGTCGGAAAGCATTTCCTTCTTGCAATGTTTGGTGCCAGGAACATGAAAGATCTAGATTATTTCGCTATCAATCTTAATTGAAGGCTATTGCAAAGCAGCCTATACATTCTTTGCTCAAGTTCCCCCCACACTTCAGGTGCTTCCAAACAGAATTCGTTCAAAACCGATCACCAGGTACAGCAGTAGCTAAATGAGAAGACTCCGCCCGAGTGTGGTTGGAAGAAGATTAACGAACATCTGACACCAATTACAACAGTACTTGCTTGAACAACAGATACCGAGAAATAAATTTTCCTTATAGTGTGTACCTACTTGCAAAGATGAATGCATCCGTAACTGTGAGTGTAGAAAGAGTGGTCTAAATTGCTCAAGCATATGCAGCAATTGCTCCGGCCTAGGATGTGATAATATGGAAACAACCATCATAGACAAAAATATAGAAAAAGAGGATTTTGTATTTGAAGAGGACTAACACTGATGAATAAGTTTACTTGAACTGATAAATAAGTTCACTTGAAACTAATTCCATTATTCATCATTATTATGAAATCAATATTTTGAGTATTTAAAATTATTTTATTGGAATTTATTATTGGAAAGATATTCATGCGACATTGTCCCTAGCAAGTTCAGAGTAAGTTTCTCCGTATCACAGGTTTATATGGCCTAGGCCTGTGGAAGTCTCTTTCCACTAACAAGTAGCGCCCCTTGAGAAGGTGGTGAGGTTGACGTTTCTTCAATGACTTATTACATACCATCGGCCACTAAAATAGCAAATTACACTTACAAAATACAATCCTGTTAAAAAATTGTTTTTCTCAGTAATATTTAATCTTTGGGAACATCTTTACTTTTACACCGTACGTAACTGCGGAACCGTTGATTTTAGAACAATTATGCATATGATCTTTCCTGTTTCAAATTTGACCTAGAACATTTTTGTATTGAACCTCCTTCACGCTAAACCGCATAGTTTTCAAAATATTTACAAAAATCGTAAAAAACTACTAATTTATCGACTTTTTCCCCACTCCTTCCCAAACTCGAAGCACGAAATAGTGTAACTTTTTACTGAACTATATGTGGACCACATAGAACAATTTGGTGTTGGAGAATAACTTTTACTTTGGATGTCAGGGTTTAGGTTTAGTTATACCATACTATATATTTATTTCACACCTATATCTATTTCAAATTAACATCAGAATTTTTTTAGATTGCTTTCTTTTATATGAAAATTTTTACACTCTATAAGCAGAAATTGCAATTAAGAGAATTAACATTAATTATTGCTATTAAATGCGTCTAAGAAAAGAAGAAACGAAAGAACAAAACACACATGGAAAAGAACAACGGAAAAGAAACTATGTAAAAGAAAATAACTTAACGCAGGAAACAAGGGAATGACTCGGAAGTCAACAGGTGGTCGTGATATTGGCAGCCTCCCCATTAATATCTTTTGAACCAGAGCATTAAAGTGCCCTTTGCTCTATTGTGAGACGTATATTGATATATTATGATAAACAGATGAAACATAAGAAATGTAGAAGATCTAAGACTGTGAGACCACTAAAAGTCCAGATAATAATTGTAATGCATTATATGAAGATAATTACGGACACAAAAAATTACTGGAAATATAAAATATAGTCATAGTTGCTTGTTTGAAAAGAAATCTAATTATTTTGTATTTTATTTTTTAAAGTAAACGACAAACAAAAAACTGCTGTTTTCTTTAATGAAATATCTTACAAACAAACAGGTGTTTCATTAATAACTATTTATTGTTACTATTTGGACGGTAAAAATAAAATTATTTATCATCGTAAACAGTGGCAACAATTTTAACTAAAATGTTATAACCAAACTAACTTGCGTCACAAAAGTGCATTTTATCAGATATACATATTTGTTTGTGGTTGTATTAGCATAAGTAAATGTCAAACGTTTGTTTGTTTTACAGTACATGTTTTTTTGTGTACATACGATACATTTATTTATATTTATACAAATAACATACAAACAACGGCAAGTATATAGATAGTATTAAATAAAAAAAAATGATACGGACGAGATATTTCTGACTCATAGATTTATCCTTGTTATTATGAATTTTTGTTGATTTCCGCTATTGCATGACTAGGTATGACTTACTTTAGCCGCCGATTGAAGTGGTTTTTGCTTCAAAACACTTCACAAAAACACAAACCAACTAATAATCACTGAAACATTCGGTTTGTCTAATAAAACTGATCAATTTGTACACACTGTTTCACGATTACCGCAGCCGTCCGTTTCTGATATTATAATAGTTATTTTCGCCGTTGACCTTCAGCGGCTTTACCTCTAAAAATTTTAAAAACAAAAAGTACATCTATACGGTTCTCCCACGCCGCAGTGGATGCGATAATACGTCGCGATGTTGCACAGACCAAGTTCCGCGGGATTTTGAAATAAGTCACTCACTTTTTAGATAATTATGCGATATGAGTCAGTATTAAACAAAAAGAAGCGATTGGATTCGCCACCATGTCCATGCTTGTTCAACACGTTGTCGCTAAATAGATAATAGTTCAGATGCACAACCTCCGACTAGTGTTATTATCTACCTCAAACGTGACCGTGGCCGACATCACTGATTAATGAAAATTACAAGGGTCGAGCGTTTAGTTGGTCACTGTCTTGAATTAAGTACTATCCGCTTTTTTAAAAAGCTCACTTTTTGAAACTCTTTGATTAGTACTCTTAGATTTTCTGGGTAGATCTGAAACTGTTTTCTTGTGCCATGTTTAAGTTAATTAAAAATTGCATTTATGTGGGATTAAATCACAATTGCTTGTAACGAAAATTACATTTAACGTTTGTTTTTGAGGTTTCGACTTCAAATCTAAAATTGTTTGCAAAAAAATATACATTAAAAATTAAAACATTGTTAACCTATAGATGTATAGTAACTATAAGTTAATATAACATATAGATCTAAAGGTTAACAAGTTTTAATTAATAATTCATATTTTTTTGAAAACGATTTCCGCATTAGAAATCAAAACCTCCAAAATAAATGTAAAATTTAATTTTTATTACAATCAATTGTGAGTCTTATATAAATACAATAATAACTGGGATTTTCTAGTATATTTGGGTGTTTTCACTACTTATTTCAAATGTTTTGTGATCTTCTCTTTTTTATACGCTACTCAATACATCTTCATTTGTTTTCTTACACTTGTTCCTTCAATATTATTTCTTTTTCGGGTTCTTGATATCTAATCCTGTCTCTTCTTAATATCTGCCTTTACCATCATATTTTATGTTCTTTTATTACTTTTATTTATTTATTAAGAATATGCAGACTAGAAGTGGATGTCAATGTAATTCAGTAATAAATGACGCTAAGAATATCTATGAACATATAGAATGTTCAACTTATAAAGCGACAGTAAGACCGGTTACTTTTGAACTATACTGCATAAACAAGACCCGATGCAAAGAAGTAGGAAACTCAGGGAAATAGGAAAGTAGGAAAGGAGCGAAACAACCATATCAGTAGAATGAAAAAGCAAAGAATAGTTAAAATATCATGCGATTGATCACTAACGGCCGAAGAAGTATAGGAAAGCCAAGAAAAAGATGGAGTGATAACGTGGATATTCAATCAGAAGGCCTCTTAAGATGGACCAGGCACAAGCTGATCAAGTAAATAATAAGAATAAAAAGAATTTGCTGTGGTAAGCAATTTCTTAGTATCTAATCAAGCGATTTAATCAACTATATTGTTGCTGGCGAGTAGTCTTACCAACTTACCAAAAAACTAACTCCTCCTTTTCTTCGTTTCGTGCTTTTTGTTTTCTTGTCTAGAATTTTTACCAGTATTTTTGATATTATTATCAAGTTGATCCTGATGATGTGTTTAAAATTAGAAGATCCAACAACTAAATTAACAAAATAATGATTATGTTACTCTTTTCGTTTGAAAATGATTTTACCAGCTACGATATTGTTTTTTCGGCTGTTTTACAAAGTTTCTTTATTTTTTACTTTGTTTCGCAGTAGTCTTTTATTTTTTTAAATTTCAGTCATGTCATAATTAGTTTCATATATGCTTGTAGATTTTAGATTTAGTCTCAATGCTAACGTTTTTGTTTCATTAAAAAACATTTTTTTGTTTTAAACTTGGCCTCTGATAGTGGCAGGGTGAATTGAGCAGCACAATAAATACCAGCGCCGGTCCTAACCCCGGATAAAGGAGACGGTTTGCGCCAGGAAGGGCATCCGGCCGTAAAAAACCTAGCTAAACCATGAAAACAAGAAATACGGAAACAATTTAGAAGCTAGGACGTTCCCCTTAACCGACGCGAAAGTAAGCTAGGGCTACCTTTTAGGACGAAAAGGGCCAAAGAAACTAGTCCTGAGGATTGCAATTCTCAACGTCGGAAGTATGACAGGTAAAGGAAGAGAGCTCTCCTATTTTATGCAGACGAGAAATATTGGTGTACTTTGTGTAGAAGAAACTTGTTGGAAAGGTAATAAATCGAGAAATCTTGGAGATAGATGAAAGTTAATATACAATATGCGAACAGTCATGGGAGAAATGAAGTGAGTATTATTTCGAACAAGTCGAAAAAAATCTAGTAAGGTTAACCAGGAGAAGTGGTAGACTAATGAGTGTCCAACTGAATACAGGCGACACGCCTCTAAGGTAGAGTTTGAAGAAAAGGAAAAGAAAGAATTTTGTAGTGCCCTTGATTGTGAGATTTCTGTAGACGAAAAGTGTTTTAGTGGAGGTGATTTGAATGGACATATTGGTAGAGATAGAGCGAGAATATAAATAGTTCATTGAGGGTGGAGTATGCGAATAAGAAATGATTAAGTAAATAATGTAATTGAAAGTAAATAATGTGACTCTTTATAAAGACTGAAGACAAGTATGTTACATTTAGTAGCGGGGGAAGTGAGTAAGAAGTCAGGGAAGATAGGTTTTGTGCTGTGTATAGGAAGCCAGCTAAAAGAGGTTACCAACTGTAAAGTGATAAATAGTGAGTGTGAAACATCGACCAATCATATTGGATACGGAGACCACGGTGAGGCGGAAAGAAAAGCAAGTAGGACATCAAAAAGTTAAGTGATGGAAGTTAAAGTATAACGCTTCAAGGGTAGAGTGATGAAAAAGTTTGGGGAAGAAGATATGATAAATGACTGGTGGAAAGCAAAAGCAAAGTCGTGGTACGAATGGGAGAGAAAGTGCTAGGAAAAATATCTGGTAAATGGAGAAACTTAGTGGTGAAACGATGTAGTGCAACAGAAAGTTAGGGAGAAGAAAGAGGCTAGAAAGAGTTATGACTAAGTTAGGTCTAAAAGGGATGAAGCTAAGGTCACATACAAGGCCGCACAGAGGGAAGCAAAGCACGATGTAGCTACTGCTAAAGAGAGATTTTTTGCAAAAATGTATAAAGAGTTGGAAACAGCCGATGAGATGAAAAGATTATGCAGCATTGACAAAGTCAGGAACAACTCATTAAAGGACCTGACTCACGTGCATCAGACTAAGAGTGCAGATAATTACTATTTAAATGGGAATAAGCCACAATTTAAGGTTAAAGTACGTTTATTGACGTTTCAATTTATACTTCCGAAATCCTTCTCAAAATACAAACATTATTAAATTTCACAAATTTTTGTAATAAAGAATTTTATCTATATAAAAAAATTTGTTTAATTTACTAATGTTTGTATTTTGAGAACGATTTCCGAAGTGGAAATTGAAACGTCAATATACGTACTTTAACCTTTAATTGTGGCTTATTCCCATTTAAATAGTAATTACTTTAACATGCCACAAGAAAATAGCTTCAGAACAATATTAAGAGTGCAGATGGAAGAGTGATAAGATTGGATCCCAAATGAGAATGTAATACCGAGAATAACGAGAGATGAGATTGTCGAGGCATTAAATAGGATGAAGAATGCCAGTAGGACCTAATGAAATACCTGTAGAGGTTTGGAACGCTATAACAGAGGAAGGAGTTGATGAGTTGTGGAAAATGATGAGTAAGATATATAAGGAAGAGAAGATGCCCGATGCATGGACATAGAGTGTAATGGTACCACTATATAATGATAAAGGGGACATTCAGGAGTGTAAGAAATATAGACTTCTTCTTCTTCTTCTTGACTGGCTTTACAACTCAAGGTGATTCCTGGCCGCATCCACTATAGTCCTTCATCTTCTACGATTGTTGTACTCCAATTCTAAATAAATTATTTTCAACATCATCCTTCCATCATTTTCTGGGACGGCCTATTGATCTTTTACCGTCTGGTCTATCAAAAAACACTGTCTTTAGCCCTCTGTCTTCCTCTGCTCTTACTACATGACCTGTCCATATTATCCGGTTAGCTTTTATATGTTTGACGATGTTTTCAGTAGCATATAGAGTCACCAATTTAGCATTGCGGCACATTTTCCATTCTTCTGTCAATTCATCTCTTGGACGTCCAAATATTATTCTAAGAACCTTCCTTACAAATACCAGTAGCTTATTTATTTCCCGCTTTCCCACTTTCATATGTAACAGCTGGATGAATAATTTACTTGTACAGTCTCAATTTAGTTTTTGACAATTTATCCACTGACCCAACTATTATGGACGACCGTTCAAAATGGAAGTAAGTTGTGCAGTCAGCCAAAACCCACCCCAGGTTGTAGTGCTATGAGAAGAAGAAGGAAGAAGAATTTAGTTTTTCTTTTTAGCAGCTTAGATCTTAATAATGATGATAGGGAGTATACTGCTCTATTCCAATTAGCTATCCTTTCTAAGACCCCTTTTTCTTTGTGGTTGTCATCTGTGATACCGCCTCCAGGAATTTAAACTTCGAAGTTGTGGTCATTAATAGTTATGTTCTATCTAACTCTTGGTATTGGATTTTTGGTTACTAGCAAGTATTTCGTTTTCTCTTCATTTATTCGAAGATCCAGACTGCCTGTTATAAAACTATTGAAGCATAAAGATAATGACATAAGAATAAAGATAACACAATAAAAATTTGATACTAAACTGCAGAGCGAAGGTTAAGGGGAGGCATTGATAGGAGAAAAACAGTTTGATAGGAGAAGGCCTATTAAAAAGGGAGAACTTAAGGTTAGCAGATCAAAAACAGAGTATATATGTATATATATATATATATATATATATATATATATATATATTCTGAAGCTAGTTTCTTGTGGAATTTTAAAGTAATTACCAGTTAAATGGGAATAAGCCACAATTGAAGGTTAAAGTACGTTTATTGACGTTGTAATTTCCACTTCGGAATTTATTTTGTATTTTGAGAACGATTTCCGAAGTGGAAATTGAAACCTCAATAGACGTATTTAACCTTTAATTGTGGCTTATTCCCATTTAAATAGTAATTAGAGTATATATGGTTGGGTGGACCAGGAATAATTAGAAACATCGAATTGCTTGGAGAAAAACTAGGACAAGTAGGAGAATTTAAATAACTTGTCTCCTACATTTCGGAACATTTAATACTAGGTTGAGAAATTGCCCAAATGATACAGGCTGGATGGTTTTTAACTTAAAGCGATTGAACGGTGTACTCTGGTATCGAAAAATCGGTAAAGGTCTGAAAAGAAAGATGTACAAAAGTGTGGTAAGACCTGCGTTGGAATAAGTGTGGCCACTAAAGAAGGTTCAGGAAAAGAAGATGAAGGTAGCAGAAATAAACATATTACGGTGGATGTTGGGTAAGACTAGAAAACGAGATCAAGAACGACGTGATTAGACAACATACAAATATACAAGGTGTTTCGTAAAAAATAAAGATAATAGGCTATGCTAGACGTGCATGAATAACCATATACATTTAATTTATAAGTTGACCATCGTTTTTATAATTTTCTAAAATAAAGACAAAAACAATTTTATTCCATAAGTGGTTTCCACTTTATATAACGGTTGTCAGACTCATAAATACTTTTGCTGCGGTTTAACAAAACAAAACAACATACTGTAGTTGCAAGAAGTGAAAAGACTCAGATATAATTCTAGACATTCCCGTCTTCATATACATATAAGGAGGATCGCTCCATTTACATTTGGAGAACACATTTGGAAACACAGAATTTTGAACTATAAATAAAACACAATATAAAGGACCGCTAGTTAACACAAAACAAAATCTCTTTCTTAATCATAAAAGGTACCTTCAATAGAGGTACAAGAAAAAAACGTAGTCAATAAAAAATTAGAGGATAATCTAAATATGTAACCAATCTGGGAAATATACAGAATAAATAAACTAAGTAGATGAATTTACTCAGCATAGAAACAAAGCTAAGAATATTACTTTCATATTATTATTATTAGGTACTATAATAAAAAATTACTAACTAAGTAATTCTGTTAATTATTTTATAATATTAAAAATATAAAATTTTATATCCTATTTTTAATGATATTTATCTAATATGATTCATTTTATATCTCAGATCATCTCGTTGGGTTAAATAAAAAATGGATATTCCAAATTAAATATTTAGATAATTTTATCACAACTACAAAACATGTTGATTAATTTAAATTATGGTTTATACAGGGCGTTGAATTTTATTAGAAATTTCGCTAAAAATAAAGATGTGTGAATGGAAGGAGATATGTTAATACTGAAGTGAAGTAGAAGTGTTATTGAAGTGGTTTGCGTTAAAATTTTCTTTTTCTCCTAAAAATCAAACCGATTTATGAAACTCTAAAAGACAAGTATCTGCAAATCAGTCAAATCAGTTAAGCAGACGAATAAACCTGTTATTATTATACAGATTAAGTAGGAGCTAATGTGTAAATCATAAGAAAAAGACCGTTGAAGAAGTATACAAAGTATGTGCAAACTCTAATATCTTAGCCTCGGCCAAGGAAGTTCTTGGTGAAAGAAATATAAATAAAAATAAATCGTTCCCAAGGCGAAGACCTCTATGGTATTGTACAGAAGTGATGAAAAATGTAAAGAAAAGAAAAAAGCTTAGCTGAAAAACATGTCAACCAAAACACAAGAGGCATACCATACTTACAAGACAATTAGAAACGAAACACGTGCACTTGTAAGAAAAATAAAAAAAAATGAATGAAATGATAGAAATGGAACATGATTTTTATAGTATGCTAAAAGGAAATATGGTGCTTTATAAGAGGTCAAAGAACGGAGATAAATGAAATAATAAAACCAAAACACATGGGAAAGCATGCATGGATGGACTACCCATTAAAAGCTCTATGCAGAGACTTACTTTACTTTTTCGTGTCTCGATCCGACTACAGTTTTTCTGCCCAATATCGGGCTACGTCTACACCCTTTGTATTTGCGAGCCATAAATCATCGAGGGTGCACTGTGATGGGCAAAGTCTGCATACTCTCAGGTGCTCCACGTTATGTATTTCCACACATTCACAAAGTGCGTCGCTGTCTGTCTTAATGCCCCATTTTATGAGGTTCTGTTTTACAGGGGCAACACCTGTGCGTATGCGATTGAGTGTCGGCCAGGTTCTCCAGTCTAGGTTTATTCCATTAGGTCGTTCTGAATGTAGGGGGAACAGTTCGGGTGGTTCGACGCTGACATTTCTCATAAATCTTTTCCTTAATTTAAGTCGGCTGATTCTTGGCGGTTCGTCAAACCCGTATAGGTGCTTTTCATCGAAAGTTTGCCTGAACTTCTCCACATATTGTGAAGCGCATCTACGGTCGTCTGGTGATGCGAATCCAGCTACCCGGTACAGTAGGGGTAGAGAGGTAGGCTTCATACAACCGGTAATTATTCTACATGTTTCATTTAACGCCGTGGTGACTTGTTGGGCGTGTCTAGATCTACCCCAGACGGGACAAGCATATTCCCCTGTTGAGAAACATAAGGCCTCAGTTGTTGTCTTCAAGACCTGGGGTTTGCACCCCCCTTGCTCCCTACAAGTTTCCGGAGAAGGTTGTTTCTCGTAGAAACCTTTTGTCTTGTGCTCTGACAGTGGAATTTATACGTTAGTGATCGGTCTAGTATTACTCCAAGATATTTGGGCCTATCAGTATGTTTCAAGCGTTGTCCCTCCCAAGAAACATTCAGTTTTACATGCGTCAGTTGGTTGTTGAGATGGAATGCACATACTTGGGTTTTAGTAGAGTTTGGCTTTAATGAGTTTTGTTTGTAATAAGTTGACATCATGTTTAAAGCCTCTTCCATTGTCAACTCTACTTGTGTGAGTTTTTTCCCCTTTACGGCTATACCAAGGTCGTTAGCGTAGACAAAACTCTCAGTATGAGGGTGCATTGGTTGGTCGTTGGTGTAGATGTTAAATAAAGACGGCGCCAGAACGCTTCCTTGAGGTAGGCCATTTTGTTGGGTTCTCCATCTGCTCTTCTTTCCATTTAGCACAACGTAGAAACGTCTATTACACAACAGTGATCTAATGATATTTACCAGGTCATAATCAAGCACAGTGTTATAGATCATAGTTAGCAAGGTTCTGTGGTTTATCGTATCATAGGCCGCTGTGAGGTCTATCAAGGCTACTCCCACTATCTCTGTCTGCTCAAATCCCTCCTTTATGTATTCTGTTAGGTTCAGCACTTACCCTGTGCATGATTTACCTGGTCTGAAGTCTGCTTGTTGTGGGATTGGTTTTGCATCTAATGTTTTCTGGATGCGGTTTAAAATGAGGCGTTCATACAATTTATACAAATGGCATAGCAGAGATGTCGGTCGGTCTCTCCCAGGTTTCAGAAGGGCTACTATTTTTGATTTACGCCACAATTTTAGAATCTGGTAGGTAGAGCGACAGATGTTAAATAGATCGAGCACCCATTGTCTCGCTTTTTGCCCGAGGTGTTTTATCTGCTCTGTTAGGATTTCGTCCACCCCAGGTGATTTTCCATTTTTCATACAGTCAATAACATTTTTGAGCTCTTCGATGGTAAATGGGTTTCGCAAGAGAGTTGTTTTCTGGTCTTGAGTTCTTATAATCTTTGGCGTTTTGCAACGATTGTTTGTTTTGCCATTCAGAAGCAGTTGGTGGGCTATCTATATATTATCTCTATATCTATATATTTGGCGTTATTGCTCATAGCTCTTTCATCTCTATGGGATCACCATTAAGTTTTTTGATCATATTCCAAGCCTGCTTACTACTGTGCGTAATATCCATTTTACTTAAAGTCTCGCTCCACCGTTGTTGTCTGGAGGCACTTAGTGTTTGCTGCAGTCTCTCCCCTATCTCTGCCGTAACTTCGCTAAATGGGTCTTTACTATATTCTTTGGTGTACTTTGTCATAATGTCTTTCGCTTCATCGTTCAGACCAGATATGTAATGTTGTTGACATCCTCTGGGTATGTGTTTTCATGAAATTCGTTTTACAAGTTTGATGAACGCGTCATAGTTTTTGGGGATCAGGACTATATTTTTCACTTGTGTTTCCAATTCATCAGCAAATTTTTCCCAGTTCGCTTTTTTGAAATTAAACCTTCGTTTGAAAGGGATTTTGGGAGCTTTTATAGCGCTGTATACGGTTATTCCTACGGGCCTATGTTGCGTCTTCGGTATAGGCTTATATACCTTCCTAACGCAACGGTCCTCTAAAGACATGCTGATGAAGGTGTCTATGCAGAAAAAAAACAAACGACGCTAGAACCAGAAACGCCAGAAATTACCACAAATAAAGAACTTAATATGAATATACAGGGAGTTAAAAAAATTATAAAATATCAGAAGAATGGACTAAAATTTTATAAGATTTATGCAATATTGATAGCCCAAGATGAAGATAGTCTGCAAAGACTGGCCCACGGATTTAAGATAAGAGAAAAATAATTCAATATGACAATCTAATCTCAGAAAACTAAAACCATAGTAACCAACAAAGAACTAATCAGATGTACAATAGAAATTGATGACATCAGTATTGAACAAGAAATGGAAATAAAATACCTTGGAATTACACAGTCCAGCTATGGAGACCTAGTCAAAGAAGTGAGAGATCAAGTACAAAAAGCAAATGGACTGACAGGATGCCTTAATAACACTATATGTCAAAACACTTTAACACTGAGATGAAGTCAAGAATTTATAAAGCCAGTGTAATACTAATAATGACATATGTCTCAGAAACAAGACCCGGACAGCCACAACACAAAGGCTACTGGAAACGGCAGAGATGAGAGTATTGAGAAGAATTACAGGAAATACGCAGAAATACGAAGAGATCGAAAGAGAAGTGAAGATATTAGAAGAAAACGTAACGTACAGTGTATAAACAAATGAACACTAAATAGAAAAAATAATGGAACAACCATATAAACAGAATGGGAAAGACCCTTGTCGTCAAAATAGCAAGAGATAAATAACCAATCGACAGAAGAAGTATAGGATGACCGTGCAAAAGATTGAGTGACAACCTTCCATAAAGGTATTATTCCGCCAATGAACAAACATAATTGATTATAAAGAGAAAGAAGAAGAAGAAGTCTTCTAACACTTAGTTGTAATTGATTTTCACTAAAAACACAACTACTTAATTTCCAATATACATTTATTTATGACTTAACAATATGAGTTTACAATTCAAACTGATTTTAAAATCCAAATTGTGTGGTCAGGGCATCGTAAAATATTTACCTGCGACTACCGCGTTGAACGTTCGTCAATGGACGACTATTCTAGAGACGCAGTTAACGTAACATTGTCCCTCCTTAAGAGGTAGTTCTGACTGGAACCTTGTCGGAACCAGAACTAAATGCTAGTATCGGCAACTGGCTAATCTTTTACAATTCCCAGTTACATAAAAGAGGCAAGATGCGGTATTGGCTCCGTATCGGTACGAATGCGGATTGCAATAGACTAGTAACTGGACTTCCGTGTCTTTAAAGATTTCTTCTACCATATTTCGGACACCCTCCAATTCAGTTGGCTGGAGTCTAGCTTTGGTATAGCTAACTTTTGCACGTTGGACTCCAGCAGGTGCTCGCTCAATTGAAGTAATGCTTGCCGTATATCTTGGTGGGTAGGTTAATTATGGGTAGTGTGTTTTGTTACCATAGAGAAAAGGTAACCTGATGCATCTTGGAGTTTCAAAGCTTTCTCGCGAGCTGGTAGTTGGCATTGAAGTTCTGCAACTTGACCAAACTTCCTTCGAAAGATAGATGCCAATCCTTGTGTGTCTTTAATACTGGCCGAGATAATATGGGCCAGAGAGTGGTAGCCACATCTGGAAGTGCGAATTGATCTCGCTTTTCTTCATTGTTAACAATATGTCTTGCTTTAGCAGTACCTCCATATGTCACCCCAAATTTTATAAACTTGAGATCAGGTACTTTTTGGACTTGGTTTACTTCCACGTCTTCATCTACGAATAGAGCAGCTGGTTATGGTGTACTTTCATCGGCATTCCGCTAGGAACTTTGCTTTTTCGGTACCTTCTCCATAATAAGGTACGGACTTTTTCAGAACTACCGCAACTTGAGAGAACAGCCCCTGCGTTTCTTTGGATTGTAGAGCCGGACTTTATCACTCTTCTTAAAACATCGCTTTTCGGCTTGGGTATTGTACCGTTTCTCCATTAGGTCACCAGTGATCTGAAGATGGGAACGGACCAGCTCGAGTATATCGTTCATTCTTCTTCGCAATTCGTTTACATAATCTTCACCAGCTACATCTTGTCCAGTTCGATATTCAAACTATAGATCACAAGGTATTATCTCGCGTCCAAATAGGACTGTCGACGGTATTTGGCCTGCTAATTCATTAACAGCGGATCTGTAAGCCATTGCAAAGAAGGAAAGGTACTGGTCTCACTTTCGCTGGTGATTCGACACCATTTTTGTCAAATACTTGCCAACTGTATTATTGATTCCCTCTGCCATTCCATCCGATTGCGGGTAAAAGGCTGTAGTTCTTGTTTACTTCATATCTAGTCTATCACAGATTCATTAGAATAGATCGCTCTCGAAGTTCCTTTCTTGATCACTATGGATCTCCAAAGGCACCCCATATCGGCTGATGTACTCTTTGATCAACATATCCCCAATAGTGGCGGCCTTCTGGTATAGAATTGCGTAGATCTCGATTTACTTGCATCCATTTTTACTTTCTGAGAATGGCACGGCGATGTTTAAAGCTATTCTTTCAAATAGACTCCCAAGATTGTATTATCTCATAGGAGCCTTTTTTCGGTAAGGTCCGTTACTCGTGACACAGGTACGAGTAGTACGTTTCTTACACTAGTCCTTTACATCGTCAACATTTCATTTACATTGTCAATTACAACTATTTATCCAATTAAACTGTTCCCGAATTCTCTGAAGAGTTTTCTTAACACCGAAATACCCTCCTGGAGGACTCATGTAACTGTCGAAGTACCTGCTATTTGGAATCACCAACTGTGTTCTCTTCTCTGAGCCACCATTACTGATCGTTGAAACATCTGAACCTCTTAACCATCAAAGGAGTGTCACTGGGCCCAATACGTCTTAACGACAGCGTATGCTTCATATTTCTTGCCAAGACAATCGACGGTTTTCTTCTTTCATTTTTCGAATTTTCTGTAAAGCTGGATCTTTCTATTTTTCTTCTCTGATCTTAGTAGTCATCCACTCGTCATTGACCACCATTGTTCTTAGTACTGCTGCTTCCTTGGGTTCAGCGTTCGATTCAGCGTTTCTGTGGCTAACTCCAGCCCGATGCTCAATCTTGAAATCGTATGCCTAGAGTCGTTCAATCTATCTTGTTATGTGACTCTTTGGATTCTTAAACTACATTAACCACTTAAGAGCGGCATGGTTGCTTCGGATTAAAAACTTCCTTCTATAGAGGTACTGGTAGTATTGTTCTACTGATTTTACTACTGCTAGAAGTGCTATTCTCGTGACTCAATAATTTTGCTCAAGTTTTGAAAGCACCTTACTAAAATATTCAAGGACTCGTTGCTGTTCTCCTTGAATCTAAGATAGCACTCCTCCAATTCTCACATTACTTGATTTATCATTATCTAAGATAATCTGTTAGTCAGATTAATGGCTTAGCGATATCTGCAAACTTCTTAATGAACTTCCGATAGTAAGTACACAGCCTAGGAAAACTTGTCACTTGATGTTTGTCAGTGGTACTGGCCATTCCTTAATGGAATCTATTTTTTCCTTATCCACGGCTACTCCTTCTGTACTGACTATATATAACCTAGATAATTGGGTTTTTTTTTTGGGGTTTAAAATCAAACTGCTTTAAGTCGATTAAAAATATTTTCTAAACTCTTCAGATGGCCTTTAAAAGTCTTCCCCAAGACAATCATGTCCTCTAAATACACCAGGCACGTTTTTCAAGATCCCTCTTAGCACATTCTCCATAAGCCTATCAAATGTAGCAGGAGCATTACAGAGTTCAAATGGTATAACGTTGAATTGCCACAATTCAGATCCTGTGGCGAAGGCTGTCTTCTCTTTATCTAGTGGGCCCATTTCTACCTGCCAATATCCAAACTTCAAATCCAAAGTAGAAAACAATTTACTTCCAGCCAATGTATCCAACGTGTCATGAATCCGAGGCACACACAAGTTCTACATCTATGGATACAAACATAGATATTCTTTTACGAAAATTTTGGGAACTCGAAAACATATCTAAACCTGTTATTTTGTTCCAGAACGATCAAGTTTGTGAGGATATTTATAAGTCGTTAACTTTCCGAGAATCAACAGTCAACTATGTTTTCCTGGTATTCTTTTTCTGCGTGGAAAATATATCTACTTTTTGTAAGTTGGGTCTGATTTAGTCCTAAATAGACAAATAGAAGCCACAAATATTTTAATACGAAATTGACTAAATAATGCAGGGTTTCCAGCATTTTTTGTTATAGTATTTTTCATATAATAATAATCAGAATAGTTAGTAAGTGTAACTATTTGTCAAACTGTTATATTAACAGTAAATACACTTAGTTTTAAGACCACTGCAACACACTAAAATACATAAAAAAAGATTTTAATACAAAATTATATATTCTAAATTTTAAACTTACCTCTATTTAGAGCATTAATAGTAAAAACGTCCCGCCATTATTTCTTGTTCAAAATAATCTATCTTATATGAAAGCTTATCAGCTTTATACAGACTATTTAGTTGTTTTGGCATAGCAAAATCACAATTAGTTTTTAAAGCTATTAATCTAAATTTAATATGTATTTGTAAATACAATTTATTAATATATAATATATTATGATCAAATTGTGTAAGAAATCAAAACATAAACAAAATTCTTACTCTAAAAAAGCGGCAAAAGTTGAAACAATTTTGCCACACGCTGAACAGTAAAAAAATTTGAAGTATTCCTGTATCAGTTGCGTATAATTGTCTAATATATTTAATTAAAATTATTACTTTGTGTAATATTAGACTTAAAGAGTTATTTCATAAAGTCTATATTATTAATAATAACAAAGGTTTTTGGTTATTTAATCAATATAATTCTAAAATTCCCAATATAATGATGATTACATTTTTCTGATTATTATACCATGTTGACGCCTATGAAAGATCGAGCACTTCCGTATGGGTTTCGTATTATTAGCTGTGTTAGGAAAATTTGAACTCTAAGGTTGACGTTCTAGAAATTTTAAATATAAGTGACATCACTTTATGTAAATTGTGACGGGCACGCATTTTTATATGAAAAATACTATAGTAGCGAGTATATCACATTTATAGAGATAAAATACAAACGTTTGATGTGCGTCGAAATCTATTTTTAAAGAGTCATTAAATTTTAAATGTATATTGTAGATAACGGCGTATATGCCTGTTTGCTATTATAATTACTGGTCGTATAATTTAACCTTCTGGAATGTTTAGCAAAATTAATTAAATTTAAAAAGCGTGTCGTTTCGTGCACAAGGTTGCAAAATTGTTGGTGAATGCACTATTTTGTTTATTTAAGTAATATCCACATCAACTGTATTACGAATATGTCATCTTTATGATGGCAACACATAATAAGTACCTACAAAAATTGAGATATCAGTTTTAATAGTATTTTAATAAGTCTTGATGTAAAAACAGTCATGTTTAGACATCAGAACTATTCCAATGATTAAAAGTCAGGGAAATTTTTTAAACACTGTAACATTTTTAATCTGTGCGACTAAATTTTATTAGGCAAAATAAGAATAGACTACAGAAGCGTAAATGTTAGTTGATTTTGATATTGGTGAAGATTGACACCGAGAATCAAAGAATTAACGACTAAGCATCTTAAATCGTCAAAAAAATCGTCAACTATCTAAAAGAATAACCATGTAAAGTGCCTAGCCCTGTCCGATATCATAATGGGCCAGTCATTACTATCTTTACAACTACTGGAGAGCTATGTCTATCCAGTAAAAAAACACACAGAAGATATGGAACAGAAAACCAAAAAGGCTTATTTAATTGGTAAATTTAGGAAAAGGACTGCTAATATTAATAAGTCAACATGTCTGGTCAAAATAATTTTGGGAGGTGGGACGTTTCCTGATAAATTATTTTTTTTTCCAAAAATTGAATTAATATGGAGAGCGGTCGACAAATGACAGATATTTGCATCGTTTAGTGCATCCCCCTTAGAATACAAATTAATGTATTTCAGCATCTTCACCAAATCTAATAAGTATTCCTAAATATCAAGGTAGGCTGTTTTAATTGGACTAGTATGTATAGCTTACATGGAGATAGAGATAGCTAGGATTCAGCTCCTTTAAAGCCATATGGTACAGTAATTACGTTATCATATTCTTAAATATTTTTAAAGTACACTCAAGTTCTCATAGAATCTTCACTAGAGGTAATATAAATATGTTAAAAAAGGGATAAGTATATATTATATACAACTGGTTATTAGGCGTCACGGCCTTTGGGTAGGGATCTATAGAGGAGTACCACTTAGACGCAATCCGCTATCTCTTACCACACTGCTCCATCATGGGCCAATCAGATACCAACGTATTCGAGTCTAAGTAGCGGATTAAATTATAATTTTAAACTACGACGTTAGCCTTTTTATTTATTTTTTTTATACTAGGCCAGGGTCCTAATCGACTTCCGCTAGAGCATTTCGCTTTATCGCCTGCTCCGCTTGGTTCTTTGACCGATTAGAAGCGCTAAGTAAAAAGTTCAAAACAGTAGTAGCCACTTTTACAAGGAGACGGAGATATGTAACATCTGGAGGATCGCCCTATATGGATAAATTGTCAAAGAGGCGAATTAGTTCAAATATCCATCCAACGGCTATCTGGAAAAATATCGAAAAAAAAAACGAAGGACATATTGAAGGGTATGTGGAAAATCATATGGTATGGAACCCAAACAGACGTAAGGGCTATGACTGTAGTCAGGCCTATGATTACTTATGGTGGTCAAAATTCCAGATGGTCTAAAGACCACCAGAGTTGAAGCTGAATAAGCTTCAACGAGAAGCATATTTAATCATAACAGCCACCTCCATATGGGTCGTACTCACCTCCCTTCAATAAATATGTGGATGGCGAAGAAAGCGAAGGTAGGAGCATACAGAGGGCGGATAAGATGCCAAGAAGCAGGATAAAAGGATGCCGAGATGAAATATGGAGAGATAATTAAAAACTACCCAGAATTGGAAATGGTACCAGATGCAATTTAACCTATATATCTCGAAAAGCCATTTACCATCCTCTTTCCAGAAATGGGACGAATGGGAGTCGAATAAAACGAATCTTACATAATGGCAGATCAATGCTGTTATACATACGGCTCTTAAAGCGATGAGGGTTTTGGAGCTGGAAATATATGCTATAGAGATGTGCCTACAGGAACTAATACATAGAAACTGCAGAGACAAATTTACCAAAATTATATCAAAGTAACAAAGACAAAATAAACTTTCATACGCCAAAACCTGTCGTTGGAACAGCAAGAAGCACATTAGGAAGAACGATAATGGACTGGGTGATAACGGATGAAACCACTGGCACGAACAAATAGGTCTTAAATATTCGAAGACTTTTATACATAAACCTTCGAAAAAGACATCCAAAGATCTACTAGATATGGATAAGAATGATCTGCGAATTATCGTGGGTGTCCTTACAGGACACTGTAAGGATACATAAATAAAATTGGACTGACAGAAAGTGCGGAATGCAGATTTTGTCAGGCTGAAGACAAGATGGAGGAACACTTTCTGTACAACTGCCCATGATTGGATAGGATAAGGCTCAATACATTTGAACATTATTAACTCGAGCCTTACCACTTCGTTAAAATGTTACCAAAGGCCATATATATTTTATTAAAAGACTGGGATTAAACAACAACTTTAACCTATAGATGAGTCACAATAGACCTCTTAGGTCGATTATAACGATAGTTAAGCGACCACTTATATTATGAACATAACCTAACTTTAGGTAACTTAAGTAGAGTTTACATTTAACTCTCATCTACATTAAAGCCTAGCCTAGCCTAACTACTAAGTTTACATTACAATCTGATCAACATTTATCAATAAGTAATTTTCTCTAACTTAATCACATCTGAAATACTTCATTATAGGACTTCTGCATTTTGAGTTTTTTAACCAGATCTGTTAAAAGACAAAATTTGTTTAATTTACTAATGTTTGTATTTTGAGAACGATTTCTGAAGTGGAAATTGAAACGTCAATAAACGTACTTTAACCTTTAATTGTGGCTTATTCCCATTTAAATAGTAATTACTATAAAATGCCACAAGAAAATAGTTTCAGAACAATACAGATCTGTATTGTTAAGGATCTGGATATTATCAATAGTGTAGTGTAAAAAAGTAGTTATTCGTGACTCTTGGCAACTTTTTCGATTGCCACATTCCATTTCCAAATCCCTATTGAAGCCACTGTTCGTGAAAAAGCATGAAGTGAAGCGTTAACAATCCTTCTTAGAACTTTATTTTAATATCGCTGGATGATACCTAACTTCTGACAACCCCAGCCTTAGCCACAGGCAGGAAAAAAAAAGTTGTTTCAGAAGAAAATAGCAATGAAGACAGCGTATTTATATCCACAGTAATATATTACTCCGTTACAGGAATAGTAAATTTGTAGGATTAATATAATTATCTACAGAAAACATCTACCAAAACCTTTAAAATAAGTACCTACATTTGAGATGCTGCAAACTTTTCTAACTTACATCGCAAATATATTTTTACAGAAATATAATATAAAACAAATTTTCTGCGATTAATGGATAAATAAACACAAAAGTTTCAAAAAAAAACGATGAATCATAAAAACTATATTTAAAAATTGTTATTTAGATAAAACAAAATAGTGTAATGGATTAAATTGTGCATATTTTATTTCTTTATGTCCTTGTGGACATAAGGTAATAAAATATGTACAATACGTTTTGTGAAGTGCATTCTTGCATGATTCCCATACTATATATTTATATTTCCGCTATTGTAGATGTTCAAAAACTTTTATTTTATTTCTAAAATAACATTGTTTTAATTTTTATTTCAAATATCAGACGAAACTCCTATCATAATTTATCGATATAATAAGCACGACGTTATATATCACTGGTTCAAATAATTAAAGGACAAACATTTATTTATTCTGTGACAAGCCAAAGTCAAAATTTATATAAAATTTATACCATTTTACTATGTTATTTGTTTTTTTTTGAAATATTGCAACTCTTAGAATTATTTAAGAATAACTTTAATGGAAAAAATGCCACAATATTTTGTTCTATTTGGCAATGAAATTTAGAGATTTTGTATACCACAATACTTCTCGTATGACCAAATGCATATAGAATTAAGATTAATTATTAAAAAGTTTAACATAAACCTTTTAGACGTATTATAATGTTTACAGTGAGGTGACATCTTTG
Source organism: Diabrotica undecimpunctata (assembly GCF_040954645.1). Taxonomy (NCBI): domain Eukaryota; kingdom Metazoa; phylum Arthropoda; class Insecta; order Coleoptera; family Chrysomelidae; genus Diabrotica; species Diabrotica undecimpunctata. The sequence continues at coordinate 58,966,975 of NC_092803.1, forward strand.
ACAGCAAATTTAAATACTGTTGTGTCACATTTATAGTTCTACGCACCGTTTATATCGATGCGGAGATTCTCGTCGCCGGTAAGCTGTTCCAGAATATTACGTTCTCATTATATAAGTCCGGGGAGGCGGCCTTGGATTGTATTATTATTGGCGATTAATACATCAGTGCATATTATATATATATATATATATATATATATATATATATATATATATATATATATATATATATATCATGGTCCTCAGACACCAGGATCTGGCAGGAGACGATTAGCACACAGGCCGTTATCCAGCGAAATCCCTGTGACAATAGAAAAGAAATAAGGATAAAATCAGTTATAAGAATAGGCACATGAAACGTGAGAAGTCTCTGTGAGTCCGGTAAAACACAAAACACCATACGAGAAATAAGCGAGATGCGCTGGCAGGAGACTGGAAAATGTGTAGTACAGACAATCATGTCATATTCTACCGCAGAGAAGAAGGCAATAACCACGGGAATAGAGTTGCATTCATTGTACATCAAGAAGTCTCTAGTTGTATTAAATCTGAAAGTTACATTTCGAATAGAGTGATCATGACGCAATTAAACTCAAACCCAGTAGATATTTATCTGGTCCAAGTTTATGCGCCCAGGGCGAGCAGTGGTCAAGATATAGAGAAATTTTATGATGATATAAAGATGGTAATAAGTGAGCTGAAAATAAAGACATTATTATATTAATGGAGGACTTCAATGCCAACGTAGAAAAGGGTAGATAAAAGGTAGATCGTTTTGTAGAATTCTGCATAAAAAACAATTTATGTAAACGTCGTTTACACACTTGAAGTCACCATAAGATACTAAAAAGATCATAAAAAATCAGATCGATTATACAACATTTACTGAAAGATACAAAAATTCAATCAAGATAATTAAAACATTTCCTATAGCAGATGTTCCCTCAGAGCATAACTTATTAAGAAATATCGGAAGAAATACATAACGTCGAACACCACTGGAATCGGATCAAAACCATCATGCAAGAAACAACCAAAAAGTATAAAACTATTAATAAACGCAAACAACAATGAATGACTAATGAAATATTGAGACTAATGGAAAACAGACGAGAAAAATAAAAACACTGAAGAATACAAAAAAATCAATAAAGAACTCAAAAGGAAAATCCGGGCTGAAAAAAAAATGGTGTAGCAGCAAATGTATTGAAATACAAGAACTGCAGACAAATAATGACACGTTTAATATGTATAAAAAGTACAACAAATAATTGGATCATATATATGTAGGTCAACTTCAAGTAATTAACTTCATAAACAAGGAAACATCATAGTCAAGGAACAAGACAAACTGGAGAGGTGGAGGTAATATATTGAGGAACTGTTTGATGACGAAAGAACAGAAATAGAAATCAAAAACATCGACTGGTCCAAACATAACCTTCGATGAGATGAAAAGAGCTATACAATTATTAAATAATAGGAAAACAACCGGTCCAGATGAAATTTCCAGCGAAATAATCAAACTACTTCAATTTTGGGGACTAGTCTATTGGTCCTCGTTTGCTAATCCAACTCGTATGAAAACACTGGCTTAAAACTTCACGTGCATAATGCAGGAGTGCACCATCTTGTAAACGGATATTCTTATCTGGTAAGTCAGGATTGTTGGCATTTGTCAACATATTGGCAAAGACTCGTATAATATCTGTTCGCAGAGATTGCAGGTGACGTTCCTCTGTAAGGTTGTCTTAAAAAAAATTAGGACCGAAAATTTTGTCATTAATTATTTCCGCCTAATCATTGATTTCCTAATGGTGTTTAGTTTGACCTTCAATTATCCAGTGAAGATTAACCTTACTTTAGTATCTGCAATTTTGACGATTGGCTGAACGATTTAGGTAAAATGTAGCCTCATCAGAAAACATAGTTTGTTTAATAAAACATGGATTGAGGTTACATAAATCTTGCAAAATGTCAAAAAACTGCATACCGCGATCGGGTTCATCATCATTGAGTTCTTGTTGTAACTGAATTTTTGTACCGATGGTACATTTCGTCTTTTAGAACATGTAATACCTACGGTCGAGATATGCCCGTGTCCGCTTCAATTTTAAGTGAAGTATTATGAAGTTATTATGATTATTATGAGTATTAATTTCTGATACCTTAGGATGTTCAGCATTTTGAATATTAAACTTTGTATTTAAAATTTATTTGTTATTGTGTTTAGTATATTGTTTCTGTTTTCTAACTGGTGAAGTTATGTTCCTTTATATCTTCAGAACATGCATAAAAAGTTGAGATATATATATATATATATATATATATATATATATATATATATATATATATATATGACAATTAAATTTGAATGCATCAGGAAATATACCTATTCTAAAACTCATTCACTTACCTTAACAACGCCCTCCTCCACTTTTCTCCAGTTTCTACCACGATCAGTTGGAGTTTCATATTATAGCAGTAAACTACCGAGTACTGGTCCAGAAAAAAAGATACAGTTTTTTTTTTAAATATAGTTTAAAAAATTGGACAATGGTTATTGAATAGAACTATATACACAACTGCGCAAGGGGTTTCACGGAAATTTGTAAAATAATATTAAAATATGTGTTTCTGTATTTCCACATACCATTCAAAGTATTCAACTAAGGCATAAGATATATCAATGTTTGTCAACTTATTGACGACAACCTTTAAAAAAGAACTTCAAGTAATTTAAACTACCTAATACTTAATTTAAAAAGGCATACGAAAAAGTTTTGCTCTGCCAATTTTTTAGGTGTTTTAAGTGATTTAAAATGAACATTATATATCTTAAAGGAATAATAAGAAAATGAAAAAAACTAAATGTATGACTAGAAGAGAAACGACCACTTCAGACGTTACAATTTTTCTATGTATTTCAAATTTTTTTTTTGGTAATAAATATTGATCCAAATAGTTCTAAAGACGACTCTGTATCGCGTGTTCGACAATGGCACAAAGTCAGGGCCAACTACGATTTAAGAGCATTATCTATTACATCACATTCGTATCGTTAATTAATTTTTATGATCAATTTTAATTTGGTACATATAAAAAATTCGCCAGCTGTCTACCTGTTGCCAAGAAAACAGAGGGAATATTTAATATGGTAGCTCAAGCGAAAGCAAACGACTACGCTATAATGGAAGAAAATATATTGAATTTTGTTAGGTTAGGTTAGGTTATATTTATTTATGGAACACTTTAGTATTGTCTCTTGAGTTTTGTATGACGATAAATGCAACACTTTAGTAGAATAAGACGGTATAATACAATGTTTTTTATGTAGTACATTAGAATGATACTGATAAATTTAGACTACAATGCAAAAAGATTAAATGTACTGATGTAAAATACTTAAGATTTCCAGAAAACGAAGATTTATCATAATAGTGGGGTACATGCTTATGGAGGAAAAAGTGGGGTACGCGCTTAAAAAAATAATATTAAGGAAAAATTAATTTAAAACAATGAGTAAAATAAATTTTCATATTTCGTATTTGAGACTTTCGCTTATATTTTAAGGTTACGTCTTATTGTATTACGTTTTATTTTACAATATTATATTTTATGATATGTTTTGTTTTGATTATTAATAACAGTAACTCGTAATTCTTTAAGTTCCGATCCTATCGGAGATTAGAAATCATTTTGACAATTATAATTATAAATTTGTTACGCGCCTGAATAGTTCAATTGAACTTCATTTAAACCATTCACGGAGATTGCGTAGCCACGGATTTTACGTCTTACTACGCTTCTTCTGCCTTTGATTTTGTCCTGCAATATATTCCTCTATACTTCGTATTTTTCGCCTCTCATGATGTGCCCCAAAGAATGGCCAAAAATAGATCCGTCCATCTGGTTTTTGTTAATCTTAAGAAGGCATATGGCTCAATACCTAGAACCTAGCTATGGGAAGCAATGGAAGACATCGAAGTTCCACGAAGATTAATAAACGCGGTAAAAGCACTCTACAAGAATAACGAAGTAGCTATCAAAACGGGCAATACAATATGCAGGGACAAAGGGACTACTACAGGGTTGCTCCACATCCCCCACCCTGTTCAAAATATTCCTGGAAAAAACCCTGAAACCATGGAAAAGAAAGTGCGAAGGAATGGGTATACCAGTAAGGAACGAATATCTATATACGATAAGTTTTGTCGACGACCAAATACGCACAAGACGAGGATGACCTCAGTTTTATGATGAGAAAACTGGAGCAGGAATATACAAAGAATGGGATGGAAATAAACCTAAAGAAAACTGAATACCTAACAACGGAGAATACAGAAATAAAACAGCTGGAAATAGACGAAGGTAAACAAATCAAAGGAACAGACAAGTATAAGTATTTAGGTTTCATAATATCAAACAAAAGAACAACGGAGGAAGATATAAAAAATAGACTAGGACAAACAAGAGACTGAATACGAAAATTAAACCCGGTACTATGGTATAAGAACATCAGCATGAAAACAAAGAAAAAAATATATAATACCATGACAAGAAGTATAAGAAGAGCAACAGAGATGGAACTCCTAAGGAGAAGCTGCAAAGTAACAACAAGAGATAGAATAAATAACATGGAGATTAAGAGGAGAATGGGAATGAACTCCGACATAATAGACTACATCGAACAGAAGAGGTTAACCTGGTACGGACATGTCAGAAGAGCAGACCAAAATCGGTGGATAAATAGAATAACAGAGTGGAGCCCGATAGGAAGAAGAAAGAGAGCCAGACCCCGAAGATCTTTCAGAGATGAAGTGGACGAAGCAATGAGTAGAAGAAACCTACAGGAAGGGGACTGGCTAAACAGGAAAAATTGGAGAAAACGGTTGAGTGAAGGAATACAGTGAACACTGTGGAAATCCTTGTATATATATATGATGTGCCCCAAGTATTCCAACTTCCTGATTTTTATGGAATTTAAAACTTTGAATTATTTTCCTAGTTGTTCGTGAACTTGTGCGTTTGTTTTGCGATCCATCAATCCATAGAATACGCCGGTAACACCACATTTCTTCCAGTAATGCTTCCAGGTTTTAAATATTGGATTGTTTCAGTATTTAGGCCTCAACCCCATACAACATCGAAGCATTCTTATCCGGAGCGTTATAATGATATTGCAATTACTGAAAAGTTTTCTCATTCTGTTAAAAGTTGACCGTGCAATTTCAATAAGGCATCTTATTTCTTTTGTTTGATCAGTATCTTTTGTAAATTGTAAAATCATAATAATTAAGAACAAGACAAATCGATGTAAAGTACAATGGTTATTTCTGTTTGGATTTAAAATTGGAAGGGATATTGCTAGTTAAAATAATACTTTAATTAGATAACTTTATATTTGTTTTGGTTCCTTGATTTAGCGTGAATCAACTACATACCTTTAGAGAAAAGAAGCTCCTAAACATAGACTGTTGCAATACAGCTCAAAAAACAGTCACTATTTAAAACAGGAGAACTGAGAATTTAATTGGAAAATTTCCAAGATAGGAGACGCAAAGAAAATTATCATTTAGCGGGATCTAAATGGTGGGACTGGAAAAATACAAAACAACAACGTAATTGTCTCTACATTTTAAAATATAGACAAATTTTTTTTAATTTGTATTTCATAGGTATTTGTATTGTTGTTTGTATGTATTGTATATATTTGTATGTTTAATTTGTATTTGTATTCAATGAAAATTGTGGTGTATTAACATAAAATATAGCAGATAATACTAATTGATACAGAAATTCTAACACCGATTAAATTATTTTATTCTAATCAAATTTGGTAAAATTTGGTATACATATATACAGGTATTATGGCAAACACAATAAAATATTAGTATTTCAGCTATATTAGTATCTTGGTTTTTTTTTCAAGCCGTTTATAATGCCTAGAGCACGAAGAATGTAAAATGCAAATTTTCACCAAGTGAGCGAGTTTAATAGGAAGTGGATCGGTGGCCTAAGAGAAGCAGGACTTTCTTTTCGGGAAATTGCCAATAGGGTACACAGAAGTTTAACTACTGTGTTAAGATGTTATGGAGACTGATGTCAAAAAGGATCAACACGTAGTTGGGGGCACAAAGTGGTACCAAAATAAGATACCGCTTCTCCTCTACCAGGTTTATTGCAAATCGATAGTTTCAGGAATTGGAATGCAAACAATTTATCGTCAAATTTGCAATTGTGGTATTTTTTCGTTTCGGTCACACGCTATCTCTTACCCCTGGTCACCGACGTATTCGTCTTGACTGGCGCAGAGAACAATTAGCTTGGGACCAGGAATGGAATAAGGTTTTCTTTAGTGATGCATCTTGATGCTGTTTGCTTGATGCATGATGCCAGAATTAGAGTCAGAAAAAGACGTGGAGAAAGACGAAATCTACAGTTTTTTGTCGAACGGCATGTACACCTTACGGTAAGGGTTATGGTGTAGGGTGACATCGATTATGGTTTAAGGTCACCTTTAACAGCTCTTTTTTACAATATCTATTTATTATTTTACATTTATACCTATAAGTACGTTCTTTTCCTTGAGCAACTTTTTACCCCCATCTTTTCATTCATTATTAAACGTAGAATGTAATAGATTTCCCTTTGGTAAATGCCATTCTTTGGGTATGTGTCCCGTCTTGTATATGGAGTTAAAAAGGTCTACCAAGACATCAATATTATCTTCATCAATTATCTTTAATAGTTCAATTGGAATATTATCGGGTCCTGGAGCTTTTCTACCTTTTGTGTGTTTTATGGCATAAATAACTTCCTCTTTCATTATTTCTGATCCCGTGATTTCTTCGTCAACTTCTAATTGTTCTACTTTTTGGTTATAAAATAGGTGTTCAATGTATTCTTTCCATCTACGTAATTTGTCTTGCGTTTCAGTTCTTATTTATAAAGATGCAATTGTGGTGATTTAGAATGAGTATGTCTGTCATTACTTTGGTGTTCAATATATTTATTTTCAACTTATGTCTGTCGTCTTCTCTGATTATAGCATTCATTATTTATTGCAAAGAACCACCAATTCAAAGAAGAATAATAAAGGAAATTAAAGCTTACTTTTCATACGCCCATGTGTTCCGCTCCAAAAACACACACTGCAGATCAAAAATCAGGGTCTACAAAACTATTATCAGACCAATAGTATGTTATGTATACGAGACACGAGTAATGACGGAAGACACAATACAAAAGCTGGAAGTCTTCAAAAGAAAAGTCTAAAGGAAGATATTTGGACCTATTAACAAAAACGGAGTATGGAGGAAGTCCAGGAACAACCATGAATTACCGACACCGACCTCAGAATTCGTTAAAGTTTAGAGTCTTCGATGGGCTGATCATGTATTGAGAATGGAGACCAAAAGATTGCCAAAAAGAGCCCTAGATAGTAAAATGCAGGGAGCAAGACCAAAAGTGGCAGCAGACGAGCGAAATTTGCTAGACGTAAGAACCTGGAGAGAATCGGTGCGGGACCGGCAAGATTGGAGGCATAGTTTGGAGGAAGCCAAGGCTTGATTTGGACTGTAGCGCTATTAAAGATATATTTATTGAAAGTCTTCAATATTTTCAGCTATAATAACTATGTCAACTATGTACAGATGGACACAAATAGCTGCAACCTTCAAATTTATTCTTTCCGGTATATCGAGGAATGACTCTTCAGTTGTCTGAAATTGAGCGAAGCATAAACATCCATTTAGTTAGCACCAATTTTATTAGGTTTGCAACGGTGCCAGATAACTTCGTAGTTCGTGGAATAGTTATTTGTAGAGTTTTTATTAACAAAATTAAGAGGTGAAATAATTTTTTATTAAAATGGATAACGTAAGTAAGATGAATTACTATTTAAATGGGAACAAGCCACAATTAAAGGTTAAAGTAAGTTTATTGACGTTTCGATTTCCACTTCGGAAATCGTTCTCAAAATACAAACATTAGTACTATTAGTATTCATTAATGTTTGTATTTTGAGAACGATTTCCGAAGTGGAAATTGAAACATCAACAAACTTACTTTAACCTTTAATTGTGGGTTATTCCCATTTAAATAGTAATTTACTTTAAAATGCCACAAGAAAATAGCTTCAGAACAATACGTAAGTAAGATATAAGAGAAAAAAGTAGTTTTAAATGTGGGAAACCCTTGGATTCTCCACACCTAATTAACGACAAACAAGTCCTCAAAAATACAGCTAGATGCATGTGATCAAGGTAGGTATCTTACTGAGACAGATATATAATTTTTATCTTAGCGATCAACAAGTTCCTACAATTCAGAAAATTCATCAGAAATTTGTAAGCGAACCAAATTATGCAGAAAGTAGAGAAAGTATAAGAAGGGAATTCGGTAAACTTGGGTTTCGCTAGAAAATAACAGTCGACAATAGAAACATGTTGACAGAAAAACATGAAATTAGACATTAAGGGCGACAATACTTGAATAACATTAAAGAAGCTAGAGAAGCAAATAAATTTATAGTGTTTACTGACGAGAATTATTTATTAACGAGTCATATTTCTAAAAACAATTGATAAGAGACTAGTAATAATAGATGTAGAAAACCCGTGTTAAAAGGGCAACACCAATTATTGTTGGAATAGGAAATGAAAAAGGTTTTGGTCCTCGATCTTATTTGAGGTGGTCGTCGACGTCAAAATCTGGAGACTATCATGATAACATAAACTTTAGAAATTTTAAAAAATGTTTGGAAGAACAATCACATTATCATCAAAGAAGTGTGTTATGCAGGAATGGCTTCGAGAAAAAAATATTCCATATATTGCTTTTATGTTGAAGCCTGATCTGTATAACAACCTCATTATGTAAAATATGATAAATCGATAAAATTATATGAGCACAAGCACATGATGCATTTAGACTCCCACCATACCATCCCGATTTGAACTCTATTGAAATGGATTAGACAGCTTTGAAATCCTATGTGGGAGCCAGAAATGTAGACTTTACATTTACGTAAATACAGCAGCTATCGGACAAATTTTTTCAAGCATTTCCTGTGGAAAAATGAAAAAAAAAAAATAACTAAAAAATTAATTGCAACTGAAAGTGAATTAATATAAAAAGAGCCATTAAAGATGTAGTCGTGGATAATATGGTTATCAATGTAGACGAAGGTTTAGAGAGCGAAGATTTTCAATCAAATTCTGACAGCGAAAACAGCGGTTTTGATATTTGAATAAAAACTGGAAAGTATATTTTTATAAGCTTTTACGACTACCGTTGAAAACAATTTATTTTACCTAAATAGCATATTATTAGCTTTTAAACTTAATAGACTTTTGTTCATTTTAATAATTATGACGAATACTTAATTAATAATTAACCTAATATAATATTTTATCACTTACCTCAAATAACTTCGATGTTAGTGCTCTGATAATAAATATATTATAAAACCATTACTGTAATTATGGAATATTAATTATTTTATAGTTCAAAAACAAACCTCTAAAATAATACTCGATTAGGCAACGCCGCATAAATGACCCTCTCTATCGCTTCTCTTGCTCGCGGTTATTATTAATTAATTTTTATTTCATTTCATACTTTTTAAATATACCTCTATAATAAACAAAAATAACTTAAATAAATATAACATCATATACAGTTTGACAAATAATCATATCAATAGTTTTTTGTTATTGTTTGTTTCTACAATTTTCGATGTGCAATAATGCTGATGACCCTTAGACAACAGACTAACATAATCGAGCGTTATAATATGCGCTTATGTAACTAAGTTCCTTGTATCGAGATGTAATATATTCTTTTAAACTATGTATATAAAATAATGGCATAATTTACAATATTATAGTATATTTGAATATATCTGATAACACCCTAATAGTTACAATATGTAATTCTAGCATTTAAGCAACCTTTCCGTAGACCTGACGATGAACAGCAAAGTTTAGTATTTGGGACTGATCATCCAAGGTACAATAAATGATTGTGAGTCAGTCTTATATTTCTTTAACCTTTTGAAATGGACATTTGCAACAGATTCATCATTTTTTTGTGTCTTGTCGATTTAAAACAAAATTTCGACAAAAATTATACTCCATCCAAACGGCGAAAATTATTGTTAAAGAAATATCCAGAAACATAATGAGTCATATAGGAGTGTGTGTTTTTATCTATGTTATTTAATTTTTATTGGAATTTATAACCAAAAAATCATTAAAGAAATTTAGTGACAACATACAGGAAAATGGCGTCCAGATTTACATTATAAGATATGCTGATAATATTGCATTTATAGCTCATAGTTGTAAAGAGGCGTTACTATTATCAGTGGTGTTACACTATCTTTTATCTCTTGAAATGTGGATATATCAAAGAATTTTAAAGATACCCTGGTTACAAATTAAGTAGTACTGAAACATTTTATTACTAATTGAGAATTACTCAAATAATAGAGAAGTGGAAAATGTATCTTCAGTATATTTTACGTAACAAACCGTATTTTATTTCACTGCTTATAGTAATAGTAACAGGTTAATTAGATGAAGAGCTTGACATAACCAAAAATAGATTTTTTTGGTTGGATAACAACAATAATTTGATAGATTTCTAGAATTATTAAAAACAATTAGAACAGAGGTGAGTTAGCTGTTGTAATTGCTAGCCCGCATTGGTAAAAATAGTACGTCAAGAAGAAGATATTAGATTACAAGAAATACTAAAAAAAATAAAAAGGTCCTCAAAATAAAGAAAATATTTACCAATGGATATGTAGAAGAGAGCAATAACTTTTCCATCATATTTGTTTATTTTTATTTGCATGTCATAAAAAACAAATTTCCATTTCAATCAGTCTGGACATCAGACCAATAAAGTCAAAAATAGAACATTTCATCATCCCCTATTGTACGAGTATCACTTGGTTATATAGACCAATTAAATTTGTTTTTCGCAAGAAGTATTTGGAAGTATCGCAAAAAATTACTATATTATAAAACGAGTACAGAAACTGAGTTACTGGTTATAAAATCCAAGGATTTCTGTCTCGTCACAAATGGATCGATAGAATTTCCGCAAGGAAAAGACAAACATGAGTTTCAAACCCCGTGGGACATGCAATAAAAAAATGAAGTGAACAATGTTCCCGATCTAAGGAAGTAAAACTAATCTTTAAAAAATATACAAGGTGTCGGTAGAAGATTGGTAACAATATGATTTTTAAACGTCAGTTTTAGTTTACAAATCTCAGAAAAAGTCAGATACATTTTTGGTCCATATACTTTGGCAACCAGAAATAAACGAAGTACACGATTTATTGAATTTTTTTTTTATTTATTTATTTAATGTCGTCCGAACCACTGAGGTTATAGACGACAACAATGGAAAATACATATTAGAACAAAGGAAGGTTGTAATATTGATTACATACTAACATGAAAGAAGGTTGATATATGTAATTTGTGATACAAACTAGATTTTAATTTAAATATCTTTTATGCCTATAGCCGTTAAAAACTTCATAACGTTGTTTAGATGATTATTGTCTCTACGTCTATGTCGCTGGGAAGGCTGAGTTTACTTCTCGTTTCCTGGAAAATTTGACATTCGGTTAAAATATGTTTTACTGTACTGTTGGTTTGACACTGGTTACTGTATGGGGGGAAACTTTGTTGAATTCTGCCAAGATAACAATATGGCATAAATTACATAATAATTAACAGCACGTTTTATGATGGCATTCTAAACGTAAAAAAAAGAACAAGCTTGGATATAAATTTAGGTCACAATCCAATTTTCTTAATTTTTTTCTCCAAAACCATCTAAAAAACGTAATATCAAATGCCAGAGATGCTTTAATTTTCTTATACTCCAGTCGTCAGAGACGAAAATGCCACTGAACCTCTAAAAATCATACGAACAAGCTGAATTTTTCTGAGAATGTTAATTTTAGGACCACAAAAAATATGCAAAAACGCCATTGTTTGCCATTTTTTACGATTCACACCAGATCATTAAACTGTATCACTTTTCCATTAACCGTTCACACAAAATTTTCATTGCTAACACACAGTCCTGAAAACCTATGGCATGAAAATTCGGTATGGATTTTTGGCAAAAAATGTGAGGAATTTGAAATATGCCTAAAAAATGCCGAATTTAAACTTTCACCTTACAAACGATCTAAAACATTTAAAACTGCTCTTTTACGATTACATAAGTATGTTTTTATAAACTTCACTACCTCAGCTACAAATTTCACCGAATGCCTTCTTCGTGGAAGTATTTTCCGTAACATGCGATCGTTGGAAATGCTACATAAAGAGTTTGAATACCTTCAACTAATATTAGACGGGAAACTTGAGGGCAAGAGTAGTATAGGGAGAAAGAAAAATCATGGCTGTGTAACATAAGAATAGAGGATTGACACAACATTCTTCTTCTTCTTCTTCTTAAGGTGCCCTCTCCAATACTGAAGAATGGCTATAACTACAGCAAATTGCTCTCTATATTGAGCTGTTCTTAGTATTGAATGTGTGTCCATGCCTGTCCAGTCTCTTATATTTTTCAGACAGGAGCATTTTCTTCTTCCTAGACCTCTTCTTCCTTCCACTTTCCCTTCCACACAGCATTAAACTAACTAATTCATCAAGCTCAATGTAAACAGAAATTTGTCATATTGTTCGTTAATCTCAATCGAAATGCACTTGGAAGGAGGGTGATAAGATGGCTACATATTTGTGACTCAAATTGTGGTAAATTTCTCAAAATCGGATAAAACAGTGGGACCTGATAAGGTACAATATATGTTTAAGGAAATTATCTGTAAATAATTCTATGAAAACATTGAAAGAGTACCTGACAGTGTCAGGGTTAACAAAATTCTTAAAAGAGATAACCCTAATAAACCCAGGACTGTATAGTCAGCAGACTCCGAGAAGAAGGCTGTAGAGTATATTTAAGTGGTAACCTTCCAGGGTCGACACAATTAACTAGTGAAAATAACCAACAAACAAACTTTACACCGACTCGAATTGGTTGGCTGATCTCTGAAGAGATCTTTGGTTCTCAGAAGGGTCAAATGGGCCATTACAACTTTTGAATCGTATAAAAATGCGAAACCAGATAGTATATTTACCCGGCTACACAGAAGAACTGGAAAGTATTATGGGTCACCTAATACAAATATTTAAGTGCATTTTAGCCATACTCTAGGTTACATTCCCCAAGCTTGGAGAAGAGCGAGACTGGCATTTATTCTTAAACCCAATGTCCGACTTCATTCATGTCGAAAACCATGGAAAATTCTTGAATGAATACACTAAGAAAAACAGTCTTAATAAAATCCCGTTGCACTCGTGGCAATGGGCGTATCAAGCAGAAGAATCAGGTAAAAGCGCTCTGTGAAATCTGGTGTTGTAACTCGAAAGGAGTTAACATAAGAGAGAAGTCGCCCTTACTGCATTTTTATTAAGTCAATATATACTGCACTCATTACGAAGGAAATCAACCACACAATATATATATATATATATATATATATATATATATATATATATATATATATATATATATATATATATATTATTTAGATGTTTCAGAGTATGAAGGTGAAATAAACCTAAGAATAACTAAGGGGTGCCCTCAAGTGGATGTATTGTCATTAACAATATGAAATATAATCGTTGATGGGTTTAGCAGGCCATGCGCTTAGCATCCAAGAAATCTGGGTCCAGGCTATCGCAGATAACATTAGAACAATTACTAGGAGAAAAGTTTAAAGGTCAAATCTCTAGGACCCTGGATTACAAACTCAATTGGAAAACTCATATTTACAACATAACGAACATGGATACGGGAATGTTCTGGAACTGCAGACGAGTTCCAGGTAAAACCTGGAGCCAGGTTTTACTGTAACAAAAGCAAAAAAAAAGAAAGGTAAATCTGTAGGTTATACACATTGGTGATACTACTGACAGTTACCTATTGTTCAATACTTTGATACAAGAAGACGGCTTTTCAATCTTGTGTGACCTCTCTCACCACCCAACAAAGAGAAGCATTTCTAAATATGACAAGAGCTTTAAATAATACAGGAACGGCATCTTTAGAGGTTATCACAGATCACAGGTCTCTCCCCACTAGAATTATGTAATTCAGCGGTAGCCTTTATACCATCCTGAAAATTAAAGCAAACAATACTTGGAGGTAGAATTGTGTATTAAATAGTCACATAAATATTACTTGGACCGTACTTGAAGAATCTATCTTTCAAATGAACTCAGATATGATAACACCAAAATTATCTTTACTCAGAAAATTAACTCAATAATTATACCATCTAGGGAACAAAAAGTTCCAAACATTAATGGTGATTTAATATGGTTCACTGGTACTGGATCAAAAGTCTTAGGGCAAACATGTAATTATAAAGAACGTTGACAACTTTAAAGAATCACAAGAAAGAAAATACATAAAACAAAACAATTAAATGGAAACTAAATAGACAAAAGTCAAAATATATGGATATGGGAGACGCAAAATAGAAAATTAGGTAGAGGTAGATGTAACAGAAAGCAGTGACTGCTAGATACCAAAGCAGTGAAAGAATTTACCATAAATAACAAAAAATGAAGATCATTAATGCAAAATGATATAAAGTAAAAAATATGGAGCATCGAAAATGCTAATAAAGTTCAAGGATATGCCAAAAACAACAAAAATTTCCAAAGTAGTAATCAGATCAACGGAAATAGGGTGAAGAGTGTAGCGACGTCTGTCAAACTAAAGATTTTATTTTTCTCCTATTAGAGATGTACATGTAAAACAGGGCCTTCCGCTTATACTTGTATTTGGGATTGGCATTAGATTTATAAATTTTATGAACAGTTTTCATTTTCTAACGATAGATGATACCAGGAACAAAGCGCGTTAGGAAACCGTGTTGAAGTTGTATTATGCGGGACTCAAAGATGAAAAGAATTTGGCTGATAGTTGTGCCTCTATCGCACATCAGAATGCTATAGTTCTGGAGCATTGGAGCGTGGTGGAGTGACTAGTGTTTTTAACTCGAGCTAATACACCTCGCCTCAATAAATCGTTACTCCCGAAAATAGTTCTTAGGGGTAAATATGTCTCACAGGCTAGGTTTACTTAAATTGCTTGCTTGCTTAATTTTCTAACTAATGATTGTCACCGAGCTAATAGAGCCTATCTCTCATTGTAATACTCATCCATCAGTTGGTTCGTCTTGTAGCATTTTTAAATTCTTTGGCATATTTTGAAATCACCCCGTATGTATTAAAATACCGAGGAATATTTTCAATGTATTTCTGTTTCCTCTCGTACAAGTTAAATCTTTTTGCGTCGCCCAGGTCGAAAATAAACACATTTTAGAGTTTGTTTGTATATCACAGATGCATGTTTCTTCAGTGTTCTTTGATCGAAAGCCGCTCAAAATTGCGCCTGAAATAAACATCCACATAGATCGCTGAGAAGGTTTTGCGGGGAAGACAATTAGATTACTCGTACTACGTACAAGTTAAATCTTTTTGCGTCGCCCAGGTCGAAAATAAACACATTTTAGAGTTTGTTTGTATATCACAGATGCATGTTTCTTCAGTGTTCTTTGATCGAAAGCCGCTCAAAATTGCGCCTGAAATAAACATCCACATAGATCGCTGAGAAGGTTTTGCGGGGAAGACAATTAGATTACTCTCGCTGAGGCCGCTGTCAGGGGCAGTTGGCTTCAGTGTTAGTCCAAATTTTTCTTCAAATTTGTAATGTTTTTGGTTTTTTCGTTTTATGTTGTGGAAAATATCTAGTGAGCAGTTAATAGTTACAGTTTTAAGGAGGTTTTTAGAGAATCTTTAAAAAGAGAACACGCTGTGGGTGTCGACGTCCAGACGCCGGCAAATTTGTGGAAAATAGTGAATTATACTCAATGTAATGTGTCAGTTTTGAAAAAGTAATCACTGTTTCTATATTTCTAAGTACTTAAGAGATTTGTGTAGTCTACAACAACTTTGAAGGATAACCTCATGTAGCCATTGTGTTCAGTTGTATCTATTCCAGTTTTTAAAGAAGCAGAGTTTAAAAGTTTGTGTAAAGTGAACAACCTCCAGCCTCAATTTGTTTGTCCTAAGAAGCCGTTTTAGAATATTTCCGCAGTTTGGAGATGAATTTGTTCGTGTGGTAGAGAGTGTAAGTTCAGTTTTTAACCCCACAAATTTTAAAGAAATTTTAGTGAAATCCAGATAACTCTTTTGTGTTGATTTTCTGTCGTCTTAATTGTTCTCAATTTTAAAATTTAATATTGACATGTGACAGCTAGCTTTATGTTTTTGACACATGCCTAATCATAACAGATCTTGTTTTTGTTTTGTTAAAAATAAAGGTTAACCTTTATGTATAGTCCCATTTAAAAATATATTTTTCATTTGTAATAATTTATTTCTGCTACAAATTATCGCCCAGTAATAATTGTAAGTTCTTGTAGCATCTCCAACTTCAAGAGTTTGTAAACTGATAGAACATAGTAAGTTTGTTTTTGATCTTTTGAATTTTATTGTTATTATTTATATTTGTAACTGTTTGTGGTGAGACAACAATAAATATTTAATTTTTTCCCTAAACCATTTTGTTTATTTCTCCTAACTAACTCTCTAACCCTTTTTTGTGTTTTTAGGATGGAAGAGCATTTTCTTTCATCCAGCAGGAAGATTCTATAAAGCGGCGTCCTTAATTTAAATAGTTTGAGAACCTTCTTATGTTTTATTTGTCCAGGAGACTCATGTAAGTAGCCCTTTATTTCATTTTTGTAGTTGCCTCAATCCCAACCCCCTTGCCATTCACTTATATATGACCCAGTTCTCCAAATAACCCCTGAGTAGCAGTTAGCAACAGTTTCGTTTTATTTAGCTTGCCCCATCTTTACCCCAATAATTTCTGTCCCAAATTTTCAACCCCTT